>NW_028270155.1:4591637-5328838 GCF_037043375.1 Chiloscyllium plagiosum
TATACTCCACAACCACGTGATGAAGGAGCAGTGCTCCGAAAACTAGTGCTTCCAAATCAACCTGTTGGACTATAACCTGGTGTTGTGTGATTTTTAACTCTGTCCATTAATTTTGACATAATGGTCTGTCCCCAGCAAACTATCCCACTCCTTTGCATGTGAAGACTGTCTGTCTGTAAACCTGCGTGTAGGTTAGATTGCCGGAACAAATTTACTACCAATTGTCAAAGTGGAAAGGTATATGTAAGGGAGAACGGGATAGAAGAATAATCCTGATGGGATAGGAAGGGGAGCCTTGTGTGGATGATAAATACCAGAACAGACCTGTTCATCTAGTTGGTCTGTTTTTTTTTGGTGTAAATTCTGCACAATAAAACATGAATCAACTTGAAGAATTAGAAAATATTTCAAAACAAGAAATGCTTGTAGTTATTCTTAGCAGCAGTTTGGAGAAGCTCCATATTTAGTTAGGCAAAGTCTGTCCGGGACAAACAATGCCTTTAAGATGTGCTCAAGTGTGTGACGGTCGTAAAGGGGTGGGCCTGCACAGTGAGGGGAAATTAGAGGGGATGGTTTCTGACTCTTGTTTCTTTTGGATTGACCTTTTTAATGACTTCTGACAGGGTCTAAAAGGCCACACGTTTGCTAAAGGAAGCTGATTGGCAATCATTGATAAATGTGGTGCATGCAAATGTTGTCCACATCCTAGTGGCAAATAAAAAGACATCTTTGCGGCAGAGGTCAGTGTCCTCAAAGCTGCAGTGAGCTGTCTCCTCTATGTACAGAAACTGGGTTAGGTGTCTGCAGAGAGGGGGTTAATCTAGGTTAAAAGTACCTTTTGCTTTTTGTGAAAAGCAGGTTACCTGAAACAAAAGAGAGAAATCCAGGGTGAATATTCCCAGGAAGTGGTATCTTTGACAGAATCCAGTTAGTTTCCTTAGAATTGCATTAGCTGGTTTAAAAATATTAGTTTTAACTACATTTTAGTGAAATTAAATTTTAACAATTAAATTATCTAATTAATTTTAACAAGCGTTCTCGTAATTTAGATTGGTTTTGTCTCCGAGTTGAAGCTTTCTCTTGGGTGGGCCAGAGATCTGAATACCATGAAGGTTTTGACAGTTAACCAGCTCCTAACCCTGATCTGAAAGTTTAGCAGAATCCCAGGAGAGAAAAAGTTTGTACCATGTCCTCAGGATTTCAATCAAGATTAAAAAAAAACTGCAGATTCTGTTCAGGAGCCCTGAAGAAGGGCTACACCCGAAACGTCAACTTCTCTACTTCTTGATGCTGCCTGGCTTGCTGTGTTCTTCCAGCTTCCTGCCTGATTAGGCAGGGTTTCAGTGGCACCTTCCCCACCAAGGATTCACTCACAGAAGGTTATCCTGGCTGGTGCTGCTCCTTTTTAAATCTTGGCGCGGGTTGGAGGCAATTGTGTGAGTGAAGGTTAATGTAGCCATTTATCACAGCTTTATAGTTTCTGATAATGGCACAGTCCTGGGCCCGACCTCCCTTTCCCCAGCAATGGCTTACTCTATCTCCACTTGGTGCTTAGAATTCTCATGGCTTTGGGTGTCACTGAGGTGCTTTATGCCAAGATGGTGGTGGGATAGATTGACTGACTGAAAATGGAGAATGTTGGAACAATTCAGTAGGTGTCACACCTACCTGTGGAAAGAGAGAGAAGAGTCAGTGTTTCGGTCTGACTCTACTCTGGATCCCGTTTACATTGGGAAGCTCCGGGCTGCGCTGGGCTGGGTTTACTTGGTTGATCAATTTGTGAACCTTGCCTCTGTTTGAAGGTGGTTTTTTTTTTTGGAGACGTGTAACATTGCTGAGGAGTCCTGAACATGAGAACTGTCTGCAAGAGGCAAACGTAAGTTGATTGGATGCCATTTCTGAGTAGGAAACTGATTTAACGTCTGTGTAAACCCTTTGTAAAAAGCTGCCGCAATTCATGAACACTGAATCAGTAACCTCCAGAAACGTGAGCCCTCTCACTTCCCCAGTGCACCCAGTCCCTGATGGTGGTTGGTGCTTGTCTGAAGGTTCTAGTCTATAGCAGGTCAGTCAGAAAGGGAATTGGAAATGGACTATTTTACAGAGAATCACTTACCACAGCACATGTGGACACAGAGCATTCAGCCTAATCGTCAGTGCTGGGGTTTATGTTCCATATTAGCTTGGATCTGTATTTGAAAGTGATGGAGTTAGAGGGCTATGGAGACTGGGCTGGAGCATGTCTTTCGGGAGCCAGTACAGATCAATGGATCCAATGGCCACTTTCTGTGCGGTAAAATTATGATTCTGTAACCACCTCCCACTCCTTATTGATCACAGCCAATCAACCTGACCTATTCCTCTCCCCATCGTGTATCTACATCACAAACGTTTCAATATAAACTCTGTCTCAGCCACTCCCTGTGGGAGTGTTCCACCTTCTCACCACACTCTGGGTAAAACTGTTTCTCCTGTACTCCCTACAGGTCTTGTTAATGACTATGTTACACTGGTAGCAAAGGGAATTCATAAACATATGCACAGACTACACGAGCGAAGTTGTTATGTTAACATTTATAAATCACTGGTTAACCTGTATTTAGGGCTTTCATTTTGGAATTCCCCCTCTGCCATTCTGTCCCCCTGAATTAAAAACTCCTTGTTCCCGCATCTTTCACCAGGTTTTTGGTCATCTGTTTATATCACTTCATGTGGTTTGTACTAATGTTCCTGTCCAATGCCTTGGAATGTTTAACAATATTAGAAATCTAAATTTAAATGCAAATTGTTAAACTTGATTTCACAAAGCCCCTGCCTCCCCGGTCCCACTGTGTGGAAGGCATTGAGAGAAGTGGCAGTGATTCACTGCCCCATTACACTGAGGCCAGCAGCATCAGTGCAATTATTGAAGCTGGATTCAAACTTGCTGGCTTGTGAACCTCATACCAAGTTTGAACAACACAAGAAATAGCCTCAAAGCGTTTCAGTATACCATTAGAAGATCAAGGGCAGCAGATACATGGGAACACCACCTCCTGCAAGTTCCCCTCCAAGACACTCACCATCCTGACTTGGAAATATATCACCGTTCCTTCACTGTCACTGGGCCAGTGTCCTGGAATTCCCTCTCTCAGGGCATTGTGGGTCTACTCACAGCACCATGGACTGCAGCGATTCAAGAAGGCAACTCGCCCCCCACCTTCTCAAGGGGCAACTAGGGACAGGCCATGAATTCTGGCCCAGCCAGCAATGCTGTATCGCCCATCACACCCTCGGGATATACTCAAGTAACAGCCAATGAGATGCTTTTGAAGTGTAGTTCCTGCTGTAATGTGGGACACATGGCAGTCAATGTGCACACACTATTCAGCCCCTCGGGTCTTGATACCCTTCTGGATCATCTATCTCAACGACATTTTCTACAATATGCTGTGTCCCTTGGTATCACAGAACAGAGAAACCTGTCAATCTCTGTAACCTTCTCAACGATGGAGCTTCCACAGTCTCCTGAGGAACAGAATTCTAAAGATTCACCTCGCCCTTCCAAGAAGGAATTCCTCTTCAGCTCAAGCTTAAATGTCCTTCCTTGTACCCAGAGACTGTGCTCGCTGGATCCCCATCCAACAGCCCACTCCCCAAGCCAAGAGGAACATTCTTCCTGTGTTTCCCCAGTCAGGTCCTGTCAGACTTCCTGTCTAGTCCTTTTAGAGTTTTATAAGTATCTATGAGACCCTCTTCATTCTTCTAAACGCCAGTGAATATAATCCTAACTGATCCAGTCTGCCTTCATCCATCAGTCCTGCCTTCCCAAGGACCAGCCTGGGAAAGCTTTGCTGTACTCCCTCCATTGCCAGATCATCCTTCCTCAGATAGGGAGACCAAAACACTGCACACATTACTTCAGGTAAGGCCCTGTATAATTACTGCAAGACCTCCCCGCTTCTGATCCAAAAGGCAGGAGCCGATCACTCACTGAATTACTGCTGATGCTGAGCTCACACTCATTAGAAAATAATTTGTTTCATTGCTTTTTGAAAGATTTTGTAGAAGGGGAGGGACAGAGAAGCAGAAATAAAAAGTCTTCTAATCCTTTGGAGTAACATCCATCAACTTGAAAAGCAGTTTAAGATCACTTTTAACTGTCCCAATCAAACACTCCCAGGACAGGGACAGCACAGGGTTAGACTGAGTAACATTAGCGCACTATCCCAGCAATGTAGCCCAGACGAGCATCCGGCTGAATAACCAGTTCAAATCTTTTAGAACATAGAACAGTACAACTCAGAACAGGCCCTTCAGCCCACGATGTTGTGCCAACCACTGATCCTCATGTATGCACCCTCAAATTTCTGTGACCATATGCATGTCCAGCAGTCTCTTAAATATCCCCAATGACCCTGCCTCCACAACTGCTGCTGGCAACGCATTCCATGCTCTCTCAACACTCTGTGTAACGAACCCGCCTCTGACACCCCCTCTATACTTTCCTCCAACCAGCTTAAAACTATGACCCCTCGTGTTAGTCATTTCTGCCCTGGGAAATAGTCTCTGACTATCGACTCTATCTATGCCTCTCATTATCTTGTATACTCAATTAGGTCCCCTCTCCTCCTCCTTTTCTCCAATGATAAAAGTCCGAGCTCAGTCAACCTCTCCTCATAAGATAAGCCCTCCAGTCCAGGCAGCATCCTGGTAAACCTCCTCTGAACCCTCTCCAAAGCATCCACGTCTTTCCTATAATAGGGGGACCAGAACTGGACGCAGTATTCCAAGCATCTCATTGGCTGTTACTTGAGTATGACCCAAGGGTGTGATGGGCGATACAGAAATGCAAGTCTTCAATCTGCTTTGTTGTGATGAAATGTCAAGCAGGACACACCTACAGAGCATTGTGAGATTTCCTCCTTTTGCAGTGTGTCGTTTTCATTCTCATCCCGCTGCTTTCTGGGTGGGAATTCTGAATTTTTGCTTAACTGGGAACTTTGCTGTCCTCCTCTGCTGTTTTAATTTGCTGTTTATCTTCCTGTTTTGTGAAGTTGCCTTTGAAGATTTGGAGTTTGTGTTAAATGTTGAGATTTTCCTGTATGTTTGAAAGTGAGGACAGAGAAGCAGCTGGAGGTAACGTGTCTGATTGCTTGTGTGTGAGGTGAACTCTGAGGAGTTCCTTTTCTTGAAAAAGCCTCTGGGATCCTTTGTTGAGTAAACAAAGAAACTGTATAAAAAGACACCACTGTATGGTCAACCATTCTGAGCACCAGACCTGATGAGGGAGAGGGTGGAATGCTACCAGTGATGTGTCACTTCTATTGTTGCAGAGACTGGAGAAGCTGGATTTATTGTTGACAGCAGAAGTGATTTAATCAATGTTTACAAAATTATGAACGGTTTCACTGGAGTCAAAAAGGAGTAGCCTGATATGGTGTTTGCAACCAGAGGAGACAGATCTTGGTGCAGAGAAACCTGGGAGGAAATGAGAAATGTTTTTGATGGAGGTGTTGCTGCACTGCAGGGCCGTGGAAGCGGATTCAATAATCATTTGACGTGTTATTATTGAACTCTGTTATGGACCAGATCAGACCCCCTCAAATATTTTAAGATGGTAGAATAGACTCTAACTTTTTCTTATTTGAAAGGCAAATGTAAAGTGTCTCAGCTGCAATATGCCTGCTCAAAAGATTCGCAGTTAAACAAAACGCAATTTATTTAAACGCCGTACAGGTAGTTCTCGAATAACGTGCATTCCGGCAGCACCATTTGCTGTAACGTGCTGAGGAATTAAGGAACGGTATTTTCAAGAACACTAACCCCTGTTCCCAATAGCTCAATTCCAGTGGTGATCATTTTGTGCGCTTTGTCCTGCGCATGCACATGCACTGATGTCATCTGCAGACGGAGCAGCTTTCTGAGAAAGATACATTGGGCAGCTTCCTGTGATAGGCACACTACTCCTCGATTATCCCTTATTTTGCAAAGAATGGAGGGGAATAGCGAAAAGAAGCGTCCTGGTGATAAAATTGCAGGTGGTGAACACAAAGGAGAGGCTATAACACTGGAAGAGAAGCTTGATGTTATAAAGCATTTGGAGTCTGAGGAGAGAATGGTGGGTGGCACAGTGGTTAGCACTGCTGCCTCACAGCACCAGAAACCCAGGTTCAATTCCCGCCTCAGGCGACTGACTGTGTGGAGTTTGCACATTCTCCCCGTGTCTGCGTGGGTTTCCTCCGGGGGCTCCAGTTTCCCCCCACAGTCCAAAAATGTGCAGGTTAGGTGAATTGGCCATGCTAAATTGCCCGTAGTGTGGGGTAAAGGGATAAATGTAGGGGAATGGGTCTGGGTGGGTTGCACTTCGGCGGGTCAGTGTGGACTTGTTGAGTCGAAGGGCCTGTTTCCAATCTAATCTAATAAGTGAGCTATATCACATAACAGGAATGAGGGAGTCTACCTCATGCACCATGATAACCCTCTGTTCCTGCATTAACAATATTTTTTAAATGTATTGTGTTAAATTTACTTTTGTTTCATTGATAAATATGATTTATACCTTCATTCAGGCTGTGCTATACTTTGTGTTAGACTTTTGGGTGATTTTTGAGCGAGCATGAGTGATATTTGTTTTGCTGGTTGCCCCTAACCCCACTTTTCTCATCGGCCCATTATTTCTATGAAGTGATTTTCTATTAAGCGAGATTTCGTTAGAATGCAACAACGGTGTTATAGGAGAACTACCTGTAGTTAAGAGAGAACCAAAGGAAAAAGAATTTAAAATAACTTTAATTGGAAAACTTAACAGGATAGTAGATACAGTAACCATTACTAATTAACTGTTCCAATATAGTAACTTCCCATAAACACACCCCTTGTCAGAAAGGAAAATTTAGACACAGATTCTCATATGCAGTTCTCCTGTCTAGGTGACATCCTCAGTGCTTAGGAGCCTCCTGGGAAGTGCTTCTGTGATGTTTCCTCCGGTGGTTTGTCTCTGCCACTCCCGGTTGTCAGTTCCAGCTGTCAGCTGTAGTGGCCAGTATATTGGGTCCAGGTCGATGTGCTTATTGATTGAATCTGTGGATGAGTGATGAGTGGATGAGTGGAACTGACAACCGGAAGCGGCAGATACAAACCACTATAAATGCCGGAGGAAAGATCACAGAAGCGCTTCACAGGAGGCTCCCAAGCACTGAGGATGTCACCTAGACAGGGAACGAAACGTCTGCAACACAAATTCCCAGCTCGGCGAACAGAACCACAGCAACAAGCACCCGAGCTACAAACTTTGAGCAGTTCTCCAGTCCAGGAGGAAACGCCATCAAGAAGATTCAGAGAGACATTCACTGAAGCTTCCAAATTTTCTTGCGACTCCCCATATCTTTTGCTGTAAATGAAAAAAATCAAAACCCAGAAATCTAGATCTGAGAGTGCTGGCCACACCCACTCAGTCTGTTTTAAAACATCCAAGAGATCTTCAGTAGCCAGCTCAGCACCTCTGCCTTACAACCTCTCTTCCAAAAATAACCTCTTGGGGACGTGTGAGTACGTTGGCCCCCCCAATTCATTAAAAAAGGTAGATACTTGAAGGTTGAGTGGAAAAGAGTGGGAATAATTTGGTAGAGGCAGTACAGACGTGATGGGTGGAATGGCCTCCTGCTGTGCTGTATCATTCCATAATTAAAGGGAACTGTATTTAAAACTGTTGATGACTTTTCAGGAGGCTGAGTTGACATTTCCTGTTGGGATACAGCATTCCAATGGGAAGGGGCATGCCTGTAGCTGTGGACAAGCCCTGAGGCATGCAGCCAGGAGGTAAAGGGGTGTCACTGGACTTGGAGCACGTACCCAGTGTTGTGTTGTCCAATCCTGGCTTTCCCATGGGTAAGTTGGCTCAGACTGTTAGTTTTCCCCATTATGTGTGAGGGAGGGGGAGAGGGGGATTTGTAAGCGTAGCTGCAAACCTAGTTCCCAAAGTTGAAAAGGTGGGGGTGAGCTGCCTCCTGAAACCACTGCAGTCCATGTGCTGTGGATAGGTCAACAATACGCTTAGGGAGGGAATTCCAGTATTCTGACCCAAGTCAGGATGGTGAGTGGCTCGGAGAGGAACAGATGGTGGTGTTCCCAAGTTCTGGATGGAAGTCACTATGCGCTTGGAAGATGTTGGCTTTCCATGTGTGGGATTGTGAATGTGATTGATTTTTGCAAAGTTAAATTTCATGATCGTTTGTGAAACTGCAAGATGGGAAGTTGTCGATTATCCCTCTGCGTCTGTAGGAGGGACGTTGACCCCACACTGTGGCTGACCCTTTTGTAAAAGGAGCAGGAGGTAATCGCCTCTGAATGTTCTTGCTTCGAACCACGGCAGTAATTGTACAGTAGACCATGCCAGGCTCCACCTTGACCCCAGGGAAATGTGGCCTCTAGCTAACAACTCTTTGATTACGAGAAAGATTCTGACAGTGGTAAGGCGAAGGCTACACTGAGGTTTCTGTATGACTGGGGCTTGGAGCAGGAGCATGATGGTTTCCTCACCTGCACTGTACCACAACTGATTTCAGCTCTCACCTTTCAGAGTCCCTTATCATCTCTGCAGGGAACTCTCTGCTGGGAATGTTAGAGAGCAGTCACTGGTCACAGCACTGTGAGAAAAGTCTAACAAAGTCACAGTAAAAACCATTGGCTCCCTTCCACTCTGTTCCAGGCCAACATCAGGATTCTCAGTATAATTCCCTCCCCATTCCCTTTGCCATACAGACACCTGTACATGTGCTCGGAATGGTCTCCAAATCTGTCCCCATTCTTAGTTGCTTGGTGGATAATATCTGTTTTCTGAGGAAGAAAGTTGAGTCAGAATCTCACTTCAGAGATTGGGTGCAAGATCCAGCCCTGAGGGAGTGCCGCACTGTCGGAGGGTCAGCGCTGAGGGAGTGCCGCACTGTCGGAGGGTCAGCGCTGAGGGAGTGCCGCACTGTCGGAGGGTCAGCGCTGAGGGAGTGCCGCACTGTCGGAGGGTCAGCGCTGAGGGAGTGCCGCACTGTCGGAGGGTCAGCGCTGAGGGAGTGCCGCACTGTCGGAGGGTCAGCACTGTCGGAGGGTCAGCGCTGAGGGAGTGCCGCACTGTCGGAGGGTCAGCGCTGAGGGAGTGCCGCACTGTCGGAGGGTCAGCGCTGAGGGAGTGCCGCACTGTCGGAGGGTCAGCGCTGAGGGAGTTAATGAAGATTCTAACTGATAAATTAAAAGTCACAGTTTGCAGCACCTGCTGAGGGGGAAATGAAGTAGCTCTCCTCAGGCTTGTGATGCTTTTTGCTGCAGAACAGAAATAGCTCCTTCCCCTCCAGAGCTCTGATGGATCGTCCCCTGAATAGTCACATACACAAGCTGCTCACCTACCTGGGAGCCAATCATATTGATGTTGGCAGACAGGAGGCATTTAACAGATCAATCATTTCACAGAACAATCAGCTACCTGTAGCTGGCCAAGTTTCCATTTTTAAATAGCCTGCTATCTCCATCCCTGCCAGTACTCAGGCTTTACCGACTGCTTGTATCTGTGTGTATCTTTCCTGTGAATCATGAGCTATTTCTTAAATGTCTACTGCTGTTCCTCAACTGTCTTTCTTGCTAAACTCCTTCACCAGTCCACTCCAACCACCTTTGCCCTCATTTCTTTGTAATTGTTCTTATTTAAGTTTAGCACAGTCGTTTCCAACCCAGATTTCTCTCTCTCAAACTGAATGCTGAATTCTCCCACTTTGTGGTCACTGTTTCCCACAGGGTCCTTTTCTCTGAGATCATTGTTAAACCTGTCTCATTGCAGATCAGCAGATCCAAAATAGCCTGATCCCTGACTGGATCAATAACCAATTGTTCTACAAATCTGTCCTGAAGACAATGTAATTTCTTCATTGATTTTATAAACATTTGCAACTGTAATTTTCCTAAACTACATGAAATTAAAAGTTGTCCATGATTAATGTGATGCCTTTATTCTCAGTCCCACCATATAGCTACCATGAAAGCCCATTGATTACACCCATCAGCGTCATCCTGCCCTTGTTATTACCTCCACCCATCTAGATCAGAAGATATAGAATCTAAATGACTGTTCAGTTAGTTATTTTCAGTTTGAGATTGATACCTTTCAGTTGTATGTGGGTATAAAAGCAGTATAGGTGATCAGCCATAGAACATAGAACATTATAGCGCAGTACAGGCCCTTCGGCCCTCGATGTTGCACCGACCTGTCATACCAATCTGAAGCCCATCTAACCTACACTATTCCAAGTACGTCCATATGCTTGTCCAATGACGACTTAAATGCACTTAAACTTGGCAAATCTACTACTGTTGCAGGCAAAGCATTCCATACCCTTACTACTCTCTGAGTAAAGAAACTACCTCTGACATCTGTCCTATATCTATCACCCCTCAATTTAAAGCTATGCCCCTTTGTGCTCACCATCCCCATACTTGGAAAAAGGCTCTCTCTGTCTACCCTATCTAACCCTCTGATTATCTTGTATGTCTCTATTAAGCCACCTCTCAGCCTTCTCTTTAATGAGAACAGCCTCAAGTCCCACAGCCTTTCCTCGTAAGACCTCCCCTCCATACCAGGTAACATCCTAGTAAATCTCCTCTGCATCCTTTCCAAAGCTTTCACATCCTTCTTATAATGCGGTGACCAGAACTGTACACAATACTCCAAGTGTGGCCGCACCAGAGTTTTGTACAGCTGTAGCATAACCTCATGATCCTGGAACTCGATCCCTCTATTAATAAAAGCTAAAACACTGTATGCCTTCTTAACAACCCTGTCAACCTGGGTGGCAACTTTCAAGGATCTGTGTACCTGGACACCGAGATCTCTCTGCTCATCTACACTACCAAGAATCTTACCATTAGCCCAGTACTTTGCATTCCAGTTACTCCGACCAAAGTGAATCACCTCACACTTGTTCACATTAAACTCCATTTGCCACCTCTCAGCCCAGCTCTACAGCTTATCTATGTCTCTCTGTAACCTACAACATCCTTCGTCACTGTCCACAACTCCACCGACCTTAGTGTCATCTGCAAATTTACTCATCCACCCTTCTATGTCCTCATCCAGGTCGTTTATAAAAATGACGAACAGCAGTGGACCCATCACTGACCCTTGCGGTACGCCGCTAGTAACTGAACTCCAGGATGAACATTTCCCATCAACCACCACCCTCTGTCTTTTTTCAGCAAGTCAATTACTGATCCAAACTGCTATATCTCCCACAATCCCATTCCTCCACATTTTGCACAATAGCCTACTGTGGGGAACCTTATCGAACGCCTTGCTGAAATTCACATATACCACATCAACCGGTTTACTCTCATCCACCTGTTTGGTCACCTTCTCAAAGAACTCAAGGTTTGTGAGGCACAACCTACCCTTCACAAAACCGTGCTGACTATCCCTAATTAAATTATTATTTTCTAGATGATTATAAATCCTATCTCTTATAACCTTTTCCAACACTTTACCAACAACTGAAGTGAGACTCACTGGTCTATAATTACCAGGATTGTCTCCACTCCCCTTCTTGAACAGGGGAACCACATTTGCTATCCTCCAGTCCTCAGGCACTATTCCTGTAGAAAATGACGATTTGAAGATCAATGCCAAAGGCTCGGCAATCTCCTCCCTAACTTCCCAGAGGTTCCCAGGATAAATCCCATCCGGCCCAGGGGACTTGTCTTTTTTCACACTCTGCAGGATTTCTAATACTTCCTCCTTGTGAACCTCAATCCCACCCCTAGTCTAGTAGCCTGTATCTCAGTATTCTCCTCAACAACATTGTCATTTTCTAGAGTGAATACTGCTGAAAATTATTCATTTAGTGCTTCCCCTATCTCCTCTGACTCCACACACAACTTCCCACTACTATCCCTGATTAGCCCTAATGTTACTCTCGTCATTCTTTTATTTCTTAAATACCTATAGAAAGCCTTCGGGTTTACCCTGATCCTATCCGCCAACAACTTCTCATGTCTCCTCCTGGTTCTTCTGAGCTCTCTCTTTAGCTCTTTCCCGGCTACCTTGTAACCCTCAAGCGCCCTAACTGAGCCTTCACATCTCATCCTAACAAACCTTCTTCTTCCACCTGACCAGAGATTCCACTTTGTAAACCACGACTCCCGCGCTGTACAGCTTCCTCCCTGCCTGACAGGTACATACTTATCTAGGACACACAGGAGCTTTTCCTTGAATAAGCTCCACATTTCTAATGTGCCTATCCCCTGCAGTTTCCTTCTCCATCCTATGCTTCCTAAATCTTGCCTAATCGCATCGTAATTGCCTTTCCCCCAGCTGTAACTCTTGCCCAGTGGTATACATCTATCCCTTTCTATCACTAAAGTAAACATAACAGAATTGTGATCGCTATCACCAAAGTGCTCACCTACTTCCAAGTCTAACACCTAACCGGGCTCATTACCTAGGACCAAATCTAATGTGGCTTCGCCCCTTGTAGGCCTGTCCACATACTATGTCAGGAAGCCCTCCTGCACACACTGGACAAAAACTGACCCATCTATAGTTCTCGTACTATAATGTTCCCAGTCAATAGTTGGAAAGTTGAAGTCCCCCTGTCTCTCTCACTCCTGTCGAGAATCATCTTTGCTATCCTTTCCTCTACATCTCTGGAACTATTCGGAGGCCTATAGAAAACTCCCAACAGGGTGACCTCTCCTTTCCTGTTTCTAACCTCAGCCCATACTACCTCAGTTAACGAGTCCCCAAACATTCTTTCTGCAACTGTAATACTGTCCTTGACCAACAATGCCACACCTCCCCCTCTTTTACCATCTTCTCTGTTCTTATTGAAACATCTAAATCCAGGAACCTGCTCTAACCCTGTCTCCGAAATGGCCACAACATCCAAGTCCCAGGTACCAACCCATGCTGCCAGTTCACCCACCTTATTCCGGATGCTCCTGGAGTTGAAGTAGACACACTTCAAACCAACCTCTTGCTTGCCGGTGCCATCTTGCATCCCTGAAACTTGATTTTGGACCTCCCTACTCTCAACCTTTTCTAAACTCGAGCTACAATTTTAGTTCCCATCCCCCTGCTGGATTAGTTTAAACCCACCCCAATAGCCTTAGCGAATTTCCCCCCAGGATATTGGTACCCCCTCTGGTTCAGATGATGACCATTCTGCTTGTAGAGGTCCCACCTACCCCAGAAAGAGCCCCAATTATCCAAGAATCCAAAACCCTCCCTCCTGCACTATCCCTGTAGCCAGGTGTTCAACTCCTCTCCCTCTCTATTCCTCACCTCACTAGCACGTGGCACGGGCAACAAACCAGAGACAACAACTCTAAGCTTCCATCCTCGCTCTCTGAATTTCTGCTTTAAATCCCCATCTCTCTTCCTACCTATGTCGTTGGTGCCTATGTGGACCACGACTTAAGGCTGCTCCCCCTCCCCCTTAAGGATCCCAAAAACATGATCAGAGACATCACGAACCCTGGTACCTGGGAGGCAACACACCAACCGTGAGTCTCTCTCGTCCCCACAGAACCTCCTATCTGTCCCCCTAACTATCGAGTCCCCAATGACTACTGCTCTGCTCCTCTTTCCCCTTCCCTTCTGAGCAGCAGGTGCCCCACTGCTTTCCCCCAGTAAGTCATCCCCCCCCCCCCCCTCCCCCAACAGTATCCAAAACGGTATACTTATTGTTGAGGGGAATGGCCACGGGTGATCCCTGCACTGCCTGCCCGTTCCCTTTCCGTCCCCTGACTGTAACTCATTTGCCTTTTTCTTGTACCTGAGGAGTGACTTCCTCTCTGTAACTCCTCTCAATAACCCCCTCTGCCTTCCGAATGATCCGAAGTTCATCCAGCTCCAGCTCTAGTTTCCTAACGCGGTTTTTGAGGTGCTGGAATTGGGTGCACTTCCTGCAGATGTAGTCAGCAGGGACACTAGTGGTGACCCTTACTTCCCACATTCTGCAGGAGAAACATTCCACTGCCCTCACCTCCATTCCCACTATTCTAAATTCCCAAAGAGACTGATGGAAAAAATAAGGAATGAAACAAAACTTGCTACCTTACCAATCTGGCGCACAGGTCCTTTTTGTTTTGGTTAGAGGAGGAGGATGGGTGGGAGACACTACCCGAGTAGTGTTTTGGGTAACGCAACCACACAGATATATGACTTCCCAGAAGTCCTTCGCTCCTCTCTCGCACCTCTCAGCAAATGCAGGCCCGACTCCTGAGGTAAGTCCCTTTAAATGTGGGAAAATTCACCCTTCCCGGCAGCCCTCACTTCACCACTCCTCTCCTCGCCGCTCTGGCAAAATCATGAGTTAATTGAAATCAGGAACAGGCTTGAGGGGCTGAATATCCTACTCTTGTTATGATCGCAGAGACCTGTTTACCTAGACTGGCCGGGTATGCCCCTCAAGCCTATAACCATACAGCGATCTAACCAAGTCTTGCAGCATTTCTATTGGGAGTGATTTGTGGTTGTGAAATGTAAACAGCTCCTTGATTGAAGAAGTCAGATGAATTCTTGCTGAAGTGGAGACAGTGTGTGTTTATGGTTTTGTTTTCTTCCACAGGGATGTGTGTGAAATGCAGGAAAGGAGTCTATGGAGCCAGCCAGGCCTGTCAAGCCATGGGCAACCTCTACCACACAAACTGTTTCATCTGCTGTTCCTGTGGTGAGTACGCTGCCTTCTCACGGTCCCCGTTCATTGCTCTGAGCCGGTGGGACCCACTCTCTCTCTCTTCCGTTGCTCCCTTCTACAAAACACTGGGGAGATTCCATCTGGAGGACAGTGTGCAGTCGCAGGCAGATCCACCAGGACCTTCTGAGGAGTTCAGGTATTAGATTGAGAGATTACGGTTGGCTCAGTGGTTAGCACTGCTGCCTCACAGCACCAGAGACCCGGGTTCAATTCCAACCTCGGGCGTAAGTGTGGAGTCTGCACATTCTCCCTTGTGTCTGTGTGGGGTTTCTTCCGGCTGCTCCAGTTGCCTCTCTCAATCACAAAGATGTGCAAGTTTAGGTGGATTGGCCATGGGAAATGATTAGATTAGATTATTTACAGTGTGGAAACAGGCCCTTCGGCCCAACAAGTCCACACCGACCCGCCGAAGCGAAACCCACCCATACCCCTACATTTACCCCTTACTTAACACTACGGGCAATTTAGTATGGCCAATTCACCTGACCCTGCACATCTTTGGACTGTGGGAGGAAACCGGAGCACCCGGAGGAAACCCACGCAGACACGGGGAGAACGTGCAAACTCCACACAGTCAGTCGCCTGAGGCGGGAATTGAACCCGGGTCTCTGGCGCTGTGGCGCTGTGAGGCTGCAGTGCTAACCACTGTGCCACCGTGCCGCCCATAATTGCCCATTGTGTCTTGGGATGTGCAGGCTAGGTGGATTAGTCATGGGAAATGCAGGGTTACAGGGATAGGGTATGGGGGTGATTCTGAGTGGGATACGCTTTGGAGGGTCAGTATGGACTCAATGGGCTGAATGGCTTGCTTCGACACTATAGAGATTCTGATTCTATACTTAAGCCATGGAACATACAAGTCAAAGGGGAGGTTTGACTGCAGTTTTTAGAATTTCAAAAGAGTTGATAAAGAGAAGTGTTTGTGTCTGTGGGTTGCTGGGAGTTGGAGCAGTCTCAGGTTGGTGAAAGTGAGAGTCTGGCTATTCAGAAAACTCTGGCTTCAAGGATCTGAGTATTCAGCAGCAAAGGTGTCCTGGCTAAGCCTGGCAGCTGCAAACCTGATGCCTGTAAACATAGAATTCCCAGCATAGAACCTATCCTTCAATTCCTATCCACCTCCAAAGTTAAAAATCACACACATCCACCTCCACGACATCCCAACTATTCACAACAAACTCTCCCTATTCACAGCAAACTCTCCCTGTGGGAGCAGGCTCCTTGCTGGATTTATTGACAACCGCTGCCCTCTGCTGGAATGTATGGGGTCAGGACAAGCAGAGGCTAAGCATCAATTCCTCACACAGTGCAATATCTCAAACACTGCAGGCTGTCCTGTGGAAGGGCTGTTTAGTGGATGTTGCCAGACGCTATGGGAAGGAATAAAAACAGATAGCCAGACAGGTTGGATGGATCAGCTGATCATTTTCTTGTAACATGATTCTCAGCTGATCAATCTTATGGTATCACAGTAAATTGTCCCACTTTGTATAACGCTGATCTTTTTCTGACAGGGAGACGGTTACGAGGGAAAGCTTTCTATAATGTGAATGGCAAGGTGTATTGTGAGGAAGACTTTTTGGTGAGTTTATTATCTACACTGACCTCAGTGACTGTGAAAACTGCAGTTCCAGGATCCTGAGGGATCAATCCAGTCCAGTGATCCCCGATTCTGATCTGGGGCCTGTGTTGGAGAGAATTCCTCTATGTTTAGCTCTTGGGTGACCCTCTGGGTATCAAACTCTGAGAATGAACTCTCTATACCCTATTCAGCATTACTCTCCCCTGACCCTGCATGGGTTTGGTTGTTTTGTCATCTTTTGTGTTTTTCCCTCCATCTACCTGGCTGCCTTGCTGCCCTCCTTTCAGGCATTCCTTAAAACCTACATCTGAGCAGCCTAATGGTCCCTTCCTCTTACATGACTCAATGGATAATGCCCTGATTGAAGGGCTTTTGTCCGAAACATCGATTTTCCTGCTCCTCGGCCGCTGTCTGATCTGCTGTGCTTTTCCAGCACCACTTCCAGCATTTGCAGTCCTCACTTTTGCCTCAATGGATAATGCTCCTGGCACATGTTTTGTCAACCTGTCAGCTTTAACGTGTTCAGCATCATAAAGCAGTGAATGTTTATTGATTCTAGTTAAATGTCCTTTCATAATAATTAACGGAATATGCCTGAAGACATCAGCATGAAACACAGAACCCGTTCCTCTCCCTCTCTGGGCCCTGTTTGTAGGAGATCAGTCCATACATATCAATAATCAAAATCTCACTGAGTGAGACTGGCCCTCACTATCACTGGCATTTGATTTCTGGATGAAATCCCAAGCCTGTGATTCTGATGTTTGTTTCAGTGATCTCAGCAAATCCTAATCAGTAACTGTCAGGTCATTGGATCTCCTGCATCAAGTTTTCTTTTGAAAGGGGTTTGCCCCATTTGGTTGAGAGGTTCACATTCTAATCACTAAGTAAATATCTCCTCATTACCTTGTTGGATTTCTTCATTACTGTCTAGTCTTTATGGTCCTGACTTCTAGATTCTTCCACAAGTTGAAACCCTCTCCAACCCACTCAAATTCTTAAATACTTTCAATCAGTGCAAAGGAAAAGGCCCAAACTGTTTAATTTTCCCCAATAACTACAATCTCTCGGGTCTAATACCATCACTTTAAATGATTTTTTTTCCTAAGCTTTTATATCCTTTTCAAACTATAGACAAACAATGTTCTACTAAATCTTTAGAAAATGCTATTTAAGATTAAGTTGGAGTTTTGTGAGCAGTGCTGGAAAACTACACTGTAGGTATAAGGTGCAGGCCTTGGAGAAGGTGCAGTGGAGATTTACTGCAATGGTGCAGGGCTCAGGCACTGCAGGAGCTACAGTGGTTAGGAATGCTGCAGCAAATTACTCCCCTCCTGACTCCGCAAAGCCTGTCCACCATCTACAAGGCACAAGTCGGGAATGTAATGAATGGATGCAGCTACATCTACAGGACGCACTGAGGTTCACTAAGACTCCTTTGACAGGAACTTCCAGACCAACGCTCACTTCCATCCTGAAGGACAGGGCAGCAGATACATGGGAACACCACCCCCTGTAAGTTTCCCCTCCGATCCACTCACCATCCTGACTTGGACATATATCGTAGTTCCTTCAGTGTCTCTGGATCAAAATCCTAGAATTCCCTCCCTAAGGGCATTGTGTGGGTCGCCCCATAGCACGTGGATTGCAGCGGTTCAAGAAGGCAGCTCACCCCCAACTTCTCAAGGGGCAACTAGGGACGGGCAATAAATGCTGGGCCCAGGCAGTGACACCCATATCCCACAAGTGAATACAAAAAATGTTTTTGTGCACACCTTACACCTTCCTCATTGAGAAAGCATTACATAGACTGTCAATCCTTGCTGCTTTCCCCATGACAACTATCTGACCAATCACAGACTACCTGCTGGTCTGAGGTTAACCAGCTAGTTCCGATTGGTAGTTAACTGTTCCTGCTGCATGGTCACTGATTAAATTCAGGAGTGCTATAAATATACCTTGGAGAATGTGGGGGTTAGAGGAGAGGATCCGGTAAGTCCGTAAGGAATAGGAACAGGAGTAGGCCCTGTAACCTGCTCCACTATTCAATAGGGTTATGGCTGATCCAGCATTCCTTAAGCTCACATTCCTGCCCTTTCCCCATGATTCCCAATTAATCAAGAATCTATCTCCACCTTAAGCATACACATGGACACTGCACCCACAGCTCTCTGTGGCGGGGAGTTCTAAAGACACTCAACCCTCCTGAGAGAAGCAATCCCTCCTCATTCTGAAATTGGTTCCACTTTATCCTGGGGAACATGAGGATGATGTTGAGTGTATGTTGCTGGAAAAGCACAGGAAGTCAGGCAGCATCCAAGGAACAGGAAAATCGACGTTTTGGGCAGGAGCCCTTCATCAGGAAGGACTGTCTGACCTGCTGTGCTTTTCCAGCAACACACTCTCAACTCTGATCTTCAGCATCTGCAGACCTCCCTGTCTCCAACATACAGATTTGTTTGAGGTTAGTATTGGGTGGATTGTGAAGTCAGCTGATTGGTTGGTAATGGTCGTGCCTTTGTATTTATACATCAATGGTGCTGTAGAGAATCTTTATGGTGAATCTTTGTGTTTTTCCAGTATTCGGGCTTCCAGCAGACAGCAGACAAGTGTTTCATGTGTGGACATCTGATCATGGAGATGGTGAGTAACCTGCTTTATGTATAAAGTAGTCAGCATGTGTAATTGCTTTACAGTGACTGTGCTCAGCATTGATTGGATCAGATCAGATTGGATTAGCTTTAAGTGTCTGTAACTGAATGCTATTTAACAGCATTCTCAACAGGACCAATGAGCTAAAGGCACGGTTAGAGATCCAAGGGGCTGATCTCATTCATGTTAGAGAAATGTGACAGGATGATGAACAGGGCTCAGAAATGAATAATCGAGAATATTGAATGTTTTGGAAGGACAGACGAGGAAAAGCTGGTGGAGTTGCGCTGATAAGGAATGGGACCAGTAGATGAGTAAGAGAGAATGTTCTTCCAATCTGACAGTGTGGACTCTGCTTGAGTGCAGCGAAGAAACAGCAGGGGGCAGCAGCAGACATTGGTTGGATTTATTGACAACCGGGTGGTAATGGTTGTCCGTGGGACAGTGAATTAATCAGGAAATGAGAGAAACTTGTAGCAGGGGTAATACAGTTATTATGAGGGAGTTCAGTCTGCAAATAGACAGGCTAAATACTGAGCACTGAAGCTATGCAGGACGTTTTTCTGTAGTCTGTTAGGGATGGTTAGCTAGAGCAGTACAGAAACATAGAAAATGCAAGCCAAGCCAACCAGGGGGCATGCTGTTTTAGATTTATCATCGTGCAATGAAAGGAGTTTATTAACAATCTTGTAAAATAATTTTTTTGGATTGAGCGTCCACAATGTGGTAGAATTTTGGATGTAAGTTTGCTCGCTGAGCTGGAAGGTTCATTTTCAGACATTTTGTCACCCTACTCAGTAACATCTTCAGTGAGCCTCCGGACGAAGCACTGCTGATGTTTCCTGCTTTCTATTTATATGTTTGGGTTTCCTAGGGTTGGTGATGCCTTTCCTGTGGTGACATTGTTTCCTGTTCTTTTTCTCAGGGGGTGGTAAATGTGTTTATTGATAGAGTTCCAGTTGGAATGCCATGCTTCGAGGAATTGTCGTGTGTGTCTCTGTTTGGCTTGTCCTGGGATGGATGTGTTGTCCCAGTCAAAGTGGTGTCCTTCCTCAGCTGTATGTAAGGATCTCATTTACCACCCTCCGAGACAAAGAACAGGAAATGACACCACCATAGGAAATGACGTTAGCATAAGAAATGACATCACCAACCCAAGGAAACCCAAACATATAAATAGAAAGCAGGAAATACCAGCAGTGCTTCGTTCGGAGGCTCACTGAAGATGTTACTGAGTATAGTGACAAAACGTCGAAAATGAACCTTCCAGTTCAGCGAGCAAATCTACATCCAGAACCTCAACATGAGTTACAAATCTTCTCAAAATTTGTTGTAGATTTTTGTTTGAAAGCGAAGTGGTTTATTCTGAAACAGTGGAACAGGTACAATGAATGTACATAGTGAGCAGCCTTTTTTAAAGAACTATTGCAAATGTTACAACAATTTGGGTGTATGGGTGGGGGGTCATTTGGAGAGGTGTGGGCTAGTTGCTGGCAAATGGAACTAGATTAATTTAGGATATCTGCTCAGTATGTACGAGTTGGACCAAAGGGTCTGTTTCCGTGCTGTACATCTCTGACTATACATTCCTGCAAGATGTCAAAACTCAATAAAGGACAACCATGGTGAACAATGGAGGTTCAGGATTGTGTAACATTAAAAGTGTATAAAGTTGACAGGAATAGCAGCAATCCTGAGGATTGGGAAATTGTTTTAGTTTACAATAAAAGAGCATCAAGAAACTGATAAGGAACGGGAGAAAATGAATGCAATCTAGCAAAAAGCATAAAAATGGACTGCAAATACTTCTAAAAAGGAAATGTTTAGCTAAAATGGGATGTGGGTCCATTGGAACTATTGTGAAGAGAATTTATAATGAAGCAAAGAGAAATGGCAAAGAAGTGAAATAATTACTTGGTGTCTGTTTCACTGAGGAAGCTAGCAGAAATCCCCCAGCTTCTAGATCCATGTGGCTCAGCAGAATGAGGTGGTGAAGGAAATGAGCATCAGGAGGATGTTTGTACTAAAGAAATTAACAAGGCTGCAAGTTGATTTAAAAAAAAACTCGAGGATTTAATATTTTACATGTCAGCGATTACCCTTTAAAATTTCAGAGATTCTGGCATGATTCCTGTGGATTAGAATGTCACTCCACTGTTTAAAAGACAAGTGAGAGAGAAAACTGAGAAACTACAGACCTGTTACCTTCCATCATGGGAGGGAAAATGCTAGAATTTATTGTGAAGGATAGAATAATTAGACACATAAGTAGATAGAGACGTAAATAGAGAGTAGGAGGAGACCGGTTTTGTTGGAGTTGTCCTTTGGTGACACTCGTCAATAAAATGTAGTGGATTAATTCCAACTCTGCTTATCGAATGGTGGCGTTTCATTCATCAGGTTTGAAGTGATTCTGTAGTTAGACTCTCTCTCGAGGACATTGCCCTGACAGATAAAGTAACACAGCATTGTCTGAGTGCTGATGGGACTAAAATGGTTCAAATACATGGATAGTTTGCACATTCCCTTCTGTCTTCCCTTTGAGTGGAAATCTCTTCTAAAAGGTTGTCATTTGGAGCTTATGAGACTGAGAGAGTCTGGTTTTTATAAAAGTGCGTGTCTCGAGAGGTTAGGAGCTGGATGCGGGTCAGCCATGAGTGGATAGAGTGGGGAAGAGCCCCCGACAGGTGGTGGGGGAGAGAGGATGAATTGTACTGGGAGAGTTGTACTGTGCAGGAGTCTGTGCCTGAGAGAATCTCTCTGACCTTCGGTGTTGCTGTCCAGATTTTACAGGCCCTTGGGAAATCCTACCACCCGGGCTGTTTCCGCTGTGTGGTCTGTAATGAGTGCCTGGATGGTGTTCCCTTCACTGTCGATGTGGACAACAACATTTACTGTGTCAAAGATTATCACACGTGAGTGATCAACTCGTTCTGTCTCTCCCCTTGGCTTCCAGAGCTGATTAAATTCCTGTCCCTCCATTACTGACCCTGCGGCCTGGGGAAACTTGATTGGACAGCCTCAGGGGAACCATTCAGGATTGTGAACCTATTTATCACAATCCACTGATTATTCACGCAAGAACAGACTCAGTTTCTCCAGCAATGTTTATAATCCAGCTGTTTAACCTCCATAAGGCTTGTTCCCTTTGTCTACAGCTGGTAATGTGCTGAGCAAAGGTCCCCATTCCCTGGCCCAGAGGTCAGCTTTGAAAAACAGCACAGACTGCTGGTGTGTGGCTCAAACTCTGTTTCACTTTGACTGCGTTTGTAGGAAGGACCAGTACAATGACTAGCTGCTTCTCCTCTTCAAACATCAACCTTATCTATGTGAGGCAGGGCCTTAGTTCAGCACTTTATAGAATAGACAGTGAGGCGCTCCGTCGGCACTGACCCTCCGACAGTGCGGCACTCCCTCAGCACTGACCCTCCGACAGTGCGGCACTCCCTCAGCACTGACCCTCCGACAGTGCGGCACTCCCTCAGCACTGCACTGTTATGTCATTCTGAGACAGTGGGCTTTTGTTCCTGTAAATATTATTTTATCTGTAAAGGAAATGGGAAGTGGATAACTCCAAGTGGTTCTAAGTTGACACAAATCCCTTGATCAGATTCTGTCCTGTTCTCTCCTGGGATGTTATTTTGTATATGACCAGTCTTCCTGACACCTTAATTAGACTTCCGTCTGTAATTCATTGTGCAGTATTTCACTGTATAATTTGGTTCATTATTTTTCCTGTGTATTTGTGTCTAATTTGTGACCAATCTTTTTTTCTGGTTCAGGGTTTTCGCACCTAAGTGTGCGTCCTGTGGCCACCCAATTCTGCCAGCCAAGGTACTGCTCAACCCGTTCTCCCTCCCTCCCTACCCCCCTCTGTGTGTCTCTGTTGTCCTCCTATTTCTTCACTGCGTCTATCTGTCTGTCTCTCTCTCTCCCTTACCATCCCTTACTCAATGTCTTTCCCTCCCACTACATTCCATTTTTTAATTCAGTAACTGTCTCTTTTCCCCTTCCTCCCTCATTTTCATCTCTTGTTTATGTTTGTCTGTCTGTCTCCCCCTCCCCCTCCCCTCCCTGTTGTTTGTGCGCGTGCAGATATGTCTATCTCTCCCTCTGTCACTCCCCCCTCTGTCTGTTGAGCCCTCCTTTGCACCCTATATTTTATAGTCATTGTGTTAAAGTTTTGAAGGAAAGTGAGTGGGGGGGTTGCTGGTGGGGAATGGTGCTGTACTGTGGTGGGGGGTGACAATGGCAGGATTTTCCTGACTTTGACTCTCACTGCATTTCAGGGTTCAGAGGAGACGATCCGCGTAGTGTCGATGGATAAAGATTATCACGTGGAATGCTATCACTGTGAGGTAAGCCCCTGAGCTGGGCTGGGTGCATTGGGACAACAACAGCCTTGGCCATTGGCTGGCCAGCCTCAATTGGCCACTCGGCAACAGGTCAATAGAACAGCCAATAGGAGGAGGGGGCAGTGGTTGCTGGGTGGAGGTGGTTGGGATGTTTTATTTGTGCTGACCTATGACCCTTGGTTAATTGCTTTGTTGTTATCCTCAGGACTGTCACCTGCAGCTCAATGATGAAGAGGGCCGTCGCTGTTACCCTCTGGAGGGGCATCTGTTGTGTCACAGCTGTCACATCCGACGCATCAACATTCCCCTGGCACCACATCCCCCCCCAAGTTACCAGCTTCACGTCACTGAGCTGTGACCACCAGAACCAGGACATTCATGACCAGAGTGGGTAGAGAAATGGGGGGTGTCTCTGCTCCTGTCCCCCAGGGACCTCAATCCAAGGAGGTTTCCTTCGGACGGGGAGGCAAGTGACCACCGTTACCGTTGGAAACCAATCTGCCGTCTGAATCCTTGGTGACCATGACAACCGGGGCTGTTTGTGGGAAAGTGAGGGAGGGGGTTGGAGGCAATAGCCTGACCGACGAGAACTCTGTGACAAAACCTCAGCAAGCTAGGCCCTACCCTCCTGAGGTGCTATGACTGCAGACAGACAGACTGGACTTTACTCTGGGTAGGCCAGAGAGACAATTCCCATCTCGCACCATCTCCCACGCAACCGTGTACCTGACTTTCCAAAATGGCAGCTACACCTCGTATATGCCCAACACTAACCTGATTGGTTTGTTGATGGTCAGATGATGCTGACTCAGGATGTCCACTCTTTGAGTGACCAAAGCTCGGTTGTTCCTCAGCAGGGAAAGGGCCTCACTGAGATACACTTCAGCACACAGGGTCATTCCTTGTCATCCTCATGGTTTTAGACTGAGCAGCCCTCTTTTGTGTTGCTAATAGCAACTGTTGAGACATCTCCATGGCCCCAGCTTACTGGGTCATTCAGCACTTACTGACACACCTTCCACTTGCTATCATTAACCTCTTCTGTACCAGTGCGCACACACACCAGTACATTGACTATGCAAAGTAATGCAACCATTTTATATAAAACTCCTGATTGATTGCAGTGTATAGCAGACCCGACTTTGTAATTTTTTTTAGTTTTTTAAGAAAAGTGTATGTTCTATTCCAGTTGGATAAGACAGTGCATTTGTTTTGTACTGATTATTCCGCAGACAAGGCGCCTTCCCCACAACACCTGTGTACAGTTTCAGATATTTCTGGAATGGTTTGTGCTGTTGGTATTTGCTCAGGTTCATGAGCATCATTTGGACATTGACTGTACAGGCTTGTCCCCTGCTTCACAATGGCAGCCAGACCCCACCCTTCCTAAAGGTAAGCAGGAAGGCCCCTCTGAACGTGTGTCTTTGGTTATTGCTGGTTGTTGGATTTGGGAACTCAGCTCACTGGTTGGTTTGGCAGGCTGGGCTTGAATGATGATGGTTCCTCTTTGACTCAAAGTTCTTGAACAATGGCACTTTTGTGTCCACTTCGCTGCCTTCACCTTCCCTCTGTAGCCTCTCTGCTCCACCTTATTTATTTTTCCCCATGGTCCTGTCAATTCCCTAGGCTTCTGCACTTGGCTGCCCTTCTGCTTCCAAGAGTGAGGCCTCTCTGCTTTCCCTGACTGGCCTCCCCCACAGCCAGACCTTTGGGCCTCCTCCAGTTGGCTTTTGCCACCCCTTCATGAACAGACCTGGTGCTCCCTTTCCATTTCCCTCTAACCAGACTACTAACACTATCGGATTAAAGTGTCGCTTTGTCAAGCTTGACTTGTCAGGAAGCATATGGGGCATCAAAGTCTGGACGGAATGTTCTAGCATTGGCCATGTCCCCTGAATGGTTGACCCTGATTGGTCAGCTGATGTAGTTGACTTGGGAGTGGGGAGTTGGGGTGACCCTTGCTGGGATCCCATGTAAAAGGTGTGAGAGCTGGGCTCTGCATCTTCCTGCAGCATCGAGAGGGCGATGTCGGAGGGTGGAATCGGTTAAGGTCATTGATCAGAAAGGAAGTGAAACCAGAAAGTTGCTCCCCCCCCCCAACCCCAAAAGCTTTCACATTCTGTCCTGTTATCTCCCCAAATCCTCTGTGGGGTGGAAAAATTCCGTCTTTGATTTTGTTGAGGCAAAGAAAAGACGTGTAGATTTATTTATCTTAAAAAAAAGCCACATAATATCAACCCTAAATTATTAAACATGTAAATGTCAAAGGTCATTTAACCTTGGATATAATCTGCCTTTTTTTTCAAATAAAACAAGTTTTGTAGTTAATATTGACAGTGTGGCTGTGCATCTGCTTTGGACTAGTGGAAGTGAAGTTTGTGCAGGTTGTAAGTTTGCTTGCTGAACTGGAAGGTTTATAAATTATAGATTCCCGACAGTGTGGAAACAGGCCCTTCAGCCCAACAAGTCTACACTGACGCTCTGAAGAGTATCCCACACAAACCTATTCCCCATACCCTATTAGTCTACACTTATCCCTAACTAACACATTCCTGAACACTGTGGGTAATTTAGCGTGGCCAATTCACCTGACTGGTACAGCTTTGGACTGTGGGAGGAAACCCACGTACACAGGGCGAATGTGCAAACTCCACACAGACAGGCACCCAAGGCTGGAATCGAACCTGGGACCCTGGTGCTGTACCACTGAGCCACCTTGCTACCATGTTCTCAGCTGTTTTGTCACCATTGTGAGTGACATCATCAGTGAAGCACTGGTGTACTGTCCCACTTGCTAATGTCTTGGTTTGTTGTCACATCTGGTTCTTTTTCTGAGAGGCTGGTAAATGGGGTCCAAACCGATGTTTGTGTTAATGGAATTCCAGTTTGAATGCTGGAAACACTAATAATTGTGTAAAAGAATCCGTGCTGTTGGTAGTTCTGTGACCTGACAAGGCAATGGTTTGTGCCATTGGGACCAGCTCAGCCCAACTCTGAGCTGCTCCTGGTGTGGCTCAATCTGAGCGATCAGTCTCTGCTGCATTTACTGCACAGGAAGGACTGGGGGCTGGGAATGGGCTGAGAATGTGCAGCTTTCAATTCATCTCCGTTTTCTCTCATCCCTGGGTCAGTGGGTTGATTTTTTTTTTTCTCACCTCTTTGAAGCAAGCAGCTCTGGAGGGCACAACAGTCAGTGCCTATTCCCAGTTGTCAGGTGTCTTGGCTCTCTGGTGAAGAAGATTTTCCAGCAATTCTTGTCTGAGAGTGGAGAACCTCTGAATGACCTGGGGGTGAAGGTGAGAGGATTGCACAGAGCAATTTCATCAGCAGCCATTAGACATAGGAGTAGGCCATTCAATGAGATCACAGCTCAGCTGATCATCCACTTTCCTGCATTCTCCTCAATTTGTGATTCCCTTCCTGATTAAAAATATCTATTGTAACCTTGAATGTACTCGAGCTAACCTTGGCAGTGTTCTGGAGTAAAGAGCAGATTAAATAAACCATCCTTGCTCACATGGCCAAATGGTTTGGTGAGATCACTGATGGTGATGGGACAGGTTCTTTACTGTAAGCCTGAGTCAATCAAGTCAGGTGTAGACCTCCCAGTCTGACACCACCACAGGGTTGAGAGAGACTTGCTCAAGTCGGGATATGCAATCTGACCAGAACAACATGGTCAGATCCCTCCACAATGCCCACAGGCAGATATTTCTTTGTTCCTGCAGGCTCTCTTGTTCTAGTACAGGGAACTGATCTTTGCATCATCGATTTCCCCCAGGCCATTGACCCCCCCCTTCCCTCTCCCTGCAGCAGGGACCAAGCAGTTACTGTAGGTATGTAGTTTCCTGTCTTTGATGAGTCCGGTCATATCACATCAGCTCCAGAATTTGTTCATGATTTGCTAAACTGCCCCTGGTCCACACCACTCTTGTGTGGAAATACCTCTCCCCCCCCCCCCCCCCCCCAGGAAAGGGGTGGGGGGGGGGGGGGGGGGTTTGAGGAAGAGACAGGACAGGGGAAGAGCTGGTGAGGTCACAGGTCACCTGTACATCTTTTGATGATGACACTGAAAGACAGAATGAAAATGGAGAAGTCCAAGGACAGATTCTTGGGTCAGTTATTGTTTGAGGGGAAAGGTACGTGTAATCACTTGAGCTGTTTCACTGTTTGAAAGAGAAATAGAGGCAGCAGGACATTCATCTGTTGGTGACCGACACAAAACCAAAGGCATAGAGTTATACAGTTGGTTGCCCTATAATGCACGTTTCTTCAGCACAAGTTGGCTACAACACGATTGAAGAATGTAGACCGTTATTGTGGAACATGAACTTTCCTTACATACAATGTGATTCCAATCCCAATAGTTTAAATAGTGCAGCTATTACATGATTTTTTAATATAACACAGGATCATATAGGAACAGCACTATCATGTTATATCAGTACAGCACTGAAACAACCCTTCAGTCCAACATGTCCATGCCAACCAGACATCCTACATTAAGCTAGCCCCATTTGCCAGCATTTGACACATATCCCTCTAAACCCTTCCTATTCATGGTGCCTTTTAAATGCTATAATTGTACCAGCCTCTACCACTTCCTCTAGCAGCTCATTCCATACACACACCACCCTCTGTGTGAAAAAGTTGCCCCCTTAGGTCCCTTTTAAATCTTTCCCCTTTCATCCTAAACCTATGCCCTCTAGTTCTGGACTCCTCCATCCAGGGAAAAGACCTTGTCTATTTACTGTATATATGCCCCCTCATGGTTACATGAATCTCTGTAAAGGTCACCCCTCAGCCTCCGACACTTCAGGGAAAACAGCCCCAGCCTGTTCAGCCTCTCCTGATAGCCCAAACCCTCTCATGTCCTGTACAGCCACAAGATGACCTCCAAACTCCTGTACTCAACCTGCACTCCAAGGTCTCCTTGTTCAACAACACACGCCAAGACATATACACTTTAATGGTAAAGTACTGCCCTAATTTGTCTTACCTAAAATGCAAGCTGTGAAACTGAATTCAATAAATCTGACACCAAGATCTGATCAGGAAAACTGCTGAATAATTGTAAATTAGTAGACCATGGAGCAACAAGACATCATTGGCTGATTTGATAATCTTCATAATCCCTTTGGAACTGAGGGTGTGTGTATATATACACAAAGGGAGATTCAGCCAGCAACAAGGAGCTGATTGGATCACGGGATGGTGAGCAGTTTCGATGACAAAGGCTTTCGGCCTGCCAACAGCATAGTGATTGGCTCCCAGATAACCAAACAGCTTGTGATGGCGACTGGTGCACTGAGTGCTGAGGGAGCACTGTTCCCATGGACGGTACGCTGAGAGTGAAGAAATGAAGAACTATACAGAAGTTTGTGATGAAAAACTTTATATTTGCTCTAGTTTCTAGACAGAGTGTGCACACAGGGTTAACCAGTCACTAAACCATAAACTGACTTCCAATTAGTGTGCAGACTCTACACCCGTCCACAGAGACAGAGACCCACTCACACGCTGTCCCACCCACAGAGACAGAAACTCTCACACATTGAGACGGAGACTCACACACATGCTCTCCCAACCACGGAGACACACACACACACAGACAGAGACGGAGATGCACAGAGACAGGCAATGGCTGTAACTTCACTATGACAGACTTGGTCTGCAATTAAACAGACGAGTCACCGATATTAACTACAACATTAAATAGGGGTTCAGCAGGACATGGTGAAGAATAAACTCAGCACACAGACAGAATATAAAGCTCCCGCCACACAGTTACAATGGGAGTTCCTACAGGGACTGGGGACATGTTCTTTGATGGATCTGGATGTTTTTTTTGTTTCAGATTCAGCCTCGGTTCTTCTTGATGAAGTTGATCAGTCCATTGGTGGAACTGTCGTGAGAGGTCACTTCGTCAGGAGTGGCCAGTTCTGGCTCGATGGCTTTAGCCAACTGCTTTCCCAACTCCACTCTGTAAAGGGGCACAGCACATCAGACAGAACTTTTCAAACCTCCCAGCACTCACTACAAACCCACCCTCGCCAGTCCACACCGCTCTCACCAGGTTTTAAAAAGGGGATAAATTACAAAGAACAAGTTAGATGTCAAAAGAAATACTGCACATTCACGACATGGGTGATATGGAAACTTATTCTGGAGAAGGAACGTGGAAATGGGACAGGTCTCTTTTCAGAAGTTAAAGGAGGAGATTGAACTGAGCACAATCAGGAGGGGGGTGGTTTGATTGACTCCATAGTGAGAAGAGTTCCCTGTGGCAGCAGTCAGTCAGTCGAAGAGCACTGATGGATAAAATAAACCAGGGCAGACAGAGACACACCCAGACTGAGACACAAGGAACTTCCCAGAAAAAGGAATGAGATGAATCATGAAAAAGACAACATTTCCAGGGCAAAAGGGAAAGAGCAAGGGAGCTCCTTTGAAGTTTTTGCTTCAAAAGAGCTAGTCAATGTACAACAAGCCAAACAGCCTACTGCATGATTCAACATGAGTTTAATGTTTAAAATTACACAAAAGGTTCAAGAGGGTAGGAGAAAAGTGAGGACTGCCGTTGAGTGCGCGTTGCTGGAAAAGCACAGCAGGTCAGGCAGCATCCGAGGAGCAGGAGAATCAACGTTTCGGGCATAAACCCTTCATCAGGAAAAGCTGATGAAGGGCTTATGTCTGAAACGTCGATTCTCCTGGTCCTAAACGGTAGAAATGGGGATAGTTCTTACCCTGGTGGGGGAAGGGTGATAGGGTGGAACAAGGTGGGCACAACCTTCAGATTCTAGTGAGAACATTCAGAGAGGAGACAGAGAGAGCAGAGAGCAGACAGAGTGGGTGGAAAGAAATCCAGAAATTCTCCTCATCTGAACAATGTTAGGACACAGTTTTTGTTAGGTTTGAATAGTGAGCAAAAAGACAAATAGATGGACAAAGACCAAAGGAGATCAGTCCCAGCTCAGCTATGATAGGATAGGTTGGAGGGGCTGAATGGCCTACTCCTGTTCTCAAACTGGATTGAGACTAAAGACAGTGGGTGAGGTTATTGGATATAGCAGCCTTTTTCCCAGATCCAGGAACACCTCTCCCTCTGCTACCCACTCCCCCAGTATATTCCCACACATCACCACCGCCACCACCCAGCCACCAACCACAACTCACCCCACCTCCCCACCCCATCCAGCTCACCGCACTCCGCCCCCCAACTCATTGCCACCAGCCCACCCATCCCCGACTCACGGATCCCACCCCATCCCCAACTCAGCGCCCCACCCCTCTCCCACTTACCACCCCTACCCCACCTGCAGCGTAACAGAATGGGATTCTCACCCCCATTGGTCATAGCTGTTGACGTCCCAGATGACGCCTTGCACAAAGATCTTGTGTTCATACAATGCTGCAGATTGAAGGGGCAGATTGTTACAATGCAGACTAGCCAATACATCGCACCCAATCACAATAGTTCCCCCCACCCCAAAATAAACACCCCCTCCTCTCCCACCCACACAGAGAGGCTGGATAAGTTCAGGTTAAGGAGGGGAACCCAATAGAGGTGTGTAAGTTTCTGGAGAGCATGGACAGGAAGCAGCTAGTCCCTTAGTTCAAGGGTCAATAACAAGGGGGCTTCATTTTAAAGAAAGGCAGGATGTTGTGGTTCTGTTCACCGAGCTGGGAATTTGTGTTGCAGATGTTTCGTCCCCTGTCTAGGTGACATCCTCAGTGCTTGGGAGCCTCCTGTGAAGCGCTTCTGTGATGTTTCCTCCAGCATTTATAGTGGTCAAGAATTCTCAGGACATGGGTGTCACTGCCTGGACCAGCATTCACTCCCCATCCCTAATTGCCTCCAAGGGGCTGGCAGTGGAGTTTAGCTGGAAATTGAGAGCCACTGCAGTCAGTGTGGGGTAGGGATGGGATTCCCACAGTGTCCACAGGGAGGCAGTGTCTGGATAGTGACCCCAGTGACACTGAAGGAACAGCAATCCTCTGCGCCGTGCCCATCAGGCAATGAGCTCACTCACCAATCAGAGCTCCCAGGATATAAGGAGTCAGCTTCTTGAAGACGATGGAGTTGGTTGGCCGATTGCCTTCAAAGACCTGCAAAAGAAACAAGAGCATTTTAAACCGGAGGCTGAGGACTCGAGCTCCAACCTCTCCCAGAGTTACTGGGCAGCGCGGGGGGAGGAGGAAATCCAAACAATTATTTAACAAATGTTGCTGGTCGTCACCTCAGAAAGTGACAGAGAGATTGGGTTTGTTTGGTGTCAGAGCCCATGTGGGAGGGACAGAGTGTAGGCCTCATGCCTCAGGTAGAAAAGACTGATCCTGGACAGGTAGCAGCACAGAATGATTCCAGAGTTGAGACATTCCCACACTTGCAATCGTTCACATGCAGGAAATTATAGGTTGGTCTAATCGGAGTGTTCAAGTTGTTTGAGAGGGTGGGGATGGGGTGAAGGAGGTAGAGGCACTCTCCCTCCTCACTCCCCCAGGGTAGGGGGGCAAAGGAATGTCCCGTAATTCTGAGGGACACCACTGGCAGGGAGTGGGGTTGTCTGAGGCAGGAGCACAGTGTCTCACGGGGACAGAGTCAGTAATACCCCTCACTCTCTCGCTCCTCAAAAGGGTAAATATGTTTAGGTTGTAAATCAAATTAAAATTATACAGCGAGTTTGATCAGAGAGAGTTTCTCTTTGTGGAGGGCGCTAAAATATACAGGGGAAAGGTGGTTGAGTTCACAATTGATCAGAATGGAATCATGGGGATAGTTCTTACCCTGGTGGGGAAGGGGTGATAGGGTGGAACAAGGTGGGCACAACCTTCAGGTTTTAGTGAGAACATTCAGAGAGAGCAGAGAGCAGACAGAGTGGGTGGAAAGAAATCCAGAAATTCTCCTCATCTGAACAATGTTAGGACACAGTTTTTGTTAGGTTTGAATAGTGAGCAAAAAGACAAATAGATGGACAAAGACCAAAAGAGATCAGTCTCCTCCTGTCCGCACAAGAGGCAAAAAGAACACTGTGTATTCTCTGCTCCTGGTTGTTTAATACGAGGGAGGGTGTGGGACAGATCACACTGACCTTGTGAGGTACCAGTTTCTCCAGGGCATCACCACTCAGGCCAGCTGCTGCCAGCTCCTTGCAGGCTTCCTCTGCTGACTTGCCCTTCATTAAAGCCTCCGTCTGAGCCAGGAAATTTGCCAGGAGAATCTGAGAAACAGAAGACAAAAACGTGAGAAACAGAAAGAACCTGCATTTCTGTAGCACCTCTCGTAACCTGGCTCTGGATGGGATGCTCTTTGATGCTGACTCAATGGGCCGAATGACCTCTTTCCACACTGTAGGGATTCTGATTGTGGAGCATTGCTGAGACCAGCTTGGGATTTCTCAGCTCGCACTCGCTGCAGTTCGGATTGAGTTTCCAGTTTATAATGTCACTGGGGTCAGGTAGATGTCACCCTATCGCCCCCGGCCTAATGTTCAAGTCCTGCCTTCCACTCCTCCCAATCCCAAATTTCTCCAGAAACCCCCCTCCTCCCAGCTCACCCTCATTTCTGATGGTGTCTGGAACCCCTGCTGTGAATTGGTTTGGTGGATTACTGCAGGACAGACACCATCCTCCAGAGGGAGCCAGAATCAACATTTTCCAAATTTTCATCAAAAACTGGTGAAGGAAGTTACGTTGACATCTCAGACAGATTGTAAAACTCATCACAAGCAAAATGTTGCCCCATCTACATCCATCTCTCCTCTGAAGGTTCCCACTGAATCTGCTTCCCCAGCCTTTTCAGGCAGCACGGTCCATACCACAACAACTTATAGCACCAGGCCATTCAGTCCATCAAGCCTGTTTCACCATTCAATTAGATAATGTCTGATCTGTGGCCTAACTCTATATCTGCCTTTAGCCCATGTCTCTTTATACGTTTGCTTCACAAAAATTTATCTGAGATTTAAAATTAACAACTGATCCAGCATCCACTGCCATTGGTGGAAGTGTTCCAAACCTCTCCCACCCTGTGTGTGAAAGTGCTTCCAAACATTGGCACGGTGACTCAGTGGTTAGCACTGCTGCCACACAGCACCAGGGTCCCTGTTCGATTCCAGCCTCGGGCGACTGTCTGTGTGTCACACACCTCCTTCTGGAATGTGCCTATGCAGAAGAAGTCTGGAGTGGAATGCAGTGGTGTTTGTCGAGGTTTGTCCCAAGCAGCGCCGTGACGCGAGACTCTGTGCTCTACGGCCTGTTCCCCGGGACGGACATCAACTGCGCCTGGAGGATCATCAACTCGGTGAAGGACGCTCTCTGGGCGATCCGAAACCTGTTGATCTTCCAGCTGAAGGAGTTGACCCCGACTGAGTGTTGCAGACTGGCACATTCCATGGTCCAGGACTACGTGTTGAGGGACGCGCTGAAGCTTGGGGCAGCTGCCGCCAAGGCGCGGTGGGGAAAGACCACAGTGTAAAGTCTGCCTGCCTAACGAAGAACAGGGGGCCCATGCAGTCATTTGGGCTCTGCTGACGTCTCAGCTAATTATATGGGCATATGATCAAAAAATGTACAGACCTGTATAAAAATGATAAATTCTGATCTATGTACATGTTTACATATGTATGGCATGACCAACTGTACAGACCATCAAATTATTTTATGCATAAAGTATATTTTTGAAATTAAAAAAAAAGTCTGTGGAGTTTGCACATTCTCCCAGTGTCTGCGCAGGTTTCCTCCGGGTGCTCCGGTTTCCTCCCACAGTCAGAAAGATGTGCAGGTCAGGTGGATTGGCCATGCTAAATTGCCCATAGAGTTAGGCGCATTAGTCAGAGGGAAATGGGTCTGGGTGGGTTACTCTTCGGAGGGTCGGTGTGGACTTGTTGGGCTGAAGGGCCTGTTTCCACACTAAGTAATCTAATCTCTCCTGAACAGTCTGGCCCTAATTCTCAGACTATGCCCCTAGTTATAGAATCCCCAACCAGTGGAAATAGTCTATTTTTACCTGATGCTGTCTTTCCAGGTTAATATCTTAAACTTTGATCAGATCACTCCTTGACCTTCTAAATTCTGGGAGGAGCCGTTTTGCGGTAGGGTATCTATACCTCACCTGGCTGTTTTAGCTCAGACCGGTACTGTCAGGTTACTGAACCTTCTGACACATTATTCCCTATCCCCTTCTCTCCCTTCATCACTTTGTAACAACATTAATAAATCTCCCTTTAACCATCTCTGCTCCTAATCAGCTATCCTCTCACTGTACAGCAAAACAGAATCAATCCAGGTGGCTGAATAGCCTTCTGTTCCTATCCCCCAGGGAGAAATAAATCAGCGCAGTTTCTGGTTTCATGTTTTCACTCGCTGTGGACAATCTCTTACTGTTTGGGATTGTTGCTATGGAATCCAGTTGTTGTTTTGCTGGCAGTATATTAACTTAGACAGGGGTGTGCATTTTAAATAAGCAAATTAATCAGGAAAAGGACAAGACAATAGCATCAGAAGCATTTCTGTACACACACAGACACAAAGAGACACAGTGATCATCATTGACCGAGATCAAACAAAACCTTCCTGTAGCTGCCTCAGCTCCACAGAAAACGAGTTTGTCTTTATCCTTCCCAACAGCCCATTCCCACTCTCTTACCTTGTGATGCAGTCCATTCCGGATTGGGTTCTGGGTCTGTGCCGGGATTAGGAAGTCAGCAGGAATCATCCGGGTTCCTGAGGAGGAGAGACACAGTTGGAGATCCACTACAGACCCAAACAGGGGACTATGTCCCGCTTTAAGACGGTGCTGTGTCCCTATGGAGCTGCAGGGGCTGCAGTTAAAGACACGGCCTCGAAAATAATTCTTACCTTCTCAGTCGACAGAATGCTCTCATCATCACAAAACAGTTTCTGTTCAATCCCTCTGGTGCCCTCCCACACCATCCCCTCCACGTAGGCACAGACATCACCCCGACATGTGGGCACACCCGTGAGGCTGCACTCACCCTGGTGGATCAGTTGGTAGAAAGCATGTTGCCCATTGGTGCCTGGCTCACCCCACACTATGGGCCCAGTGTTGTAGTCCACCCGGGTCCCTTTGCTGGTGATGTATTTGCCGTTAGATTCCATATCGCCCTGGAAACCAAAAGGCAGGCAGTGAGAGGTGAAAGAGAGAGACAGATCATAGAACAGAATCCCTACAGTGTGGCCCCACCAATGTCTCACAAGCTTGATTGAGTTTTTTGAAGAAGTAACAAAGAGGATTGATGAGGGCAGAGAGTAGACATGATCTATATGGACTTCAGTAAGGTTCTCCATGGGAGACTGGTTAGCAAGGTTAGAGGTCATGGAATACATGGAGAACTAGCTATTTGGATACAGATATAAATGATTTGTATGTGAGCACAAGAGGTATAGTTAGTAAGTTGGCTGATGACATCAAAATTGGAGGTGTAGTGGACAGTGAAGAAGGTTACCTCGGATTACAACAGGATCTTGATCAGATGGGCCAATGGGCTCAGAAGTGGCAGCTACAGTTTAATTTAGATAAATGGAAGACGCTGCATTTTGGGAAATCAAATCTTAGCGGGACTTATACACTTAATGGTAAGATCCTGGGGAGTGCTGCTGAACAAAGAGACCTTGGAGTACAGGTTCATAGTTCTTTGAAAGTGGAGTCACAGGTAGATAGGATAGTGAAGGTGGCGTTTGGTATGCTTTACTTTATTGGTCACAGCATTAAGTATAGGAGGTCATGTTGCAGCTGTACAAGACACTGGTTAGGCCACTGTTGGAATATTGCGTGCAATTCTGGTCTCCTTCCTATTGGAAAAACTTTGTTAAACTCGAAAGGGTTTGGAAACCATTTACAAGGATGTTGCCAGGGTTGGAGGATTTGAGCTATAGGGAGAGGCTGATCAGGCTGGGGCTGTTTACCCTGGAATGTCGGAGGCTCAGGGGTGACTTTATAGAGGTTTATAAAATCATGAGGGACATGGTTGGTTGGGGAGTGGGGGGGGTTGAAGAGAGGAAAGGACCTAAGGGACAACTAGGGTGGTGTGTGTATGGAATGACCTGCCAGAGGAAGTGATGGAGGCTGGTACAATTATAGCATTTAAAAGGCATCTGGATGGGTATATGAATAGGAAGGATTGAGGCCAAATGCTGTCAAACTGAACTAGATCAATTTAGGATATCTGGTCGGCAGGGACAAGTTGGACCAAAGGGTTTGTTTCTGTGCTGTACAGCTCTACGATTCTAAGTCCACACAACCCACTCAGTCCCACCCCTCTACACTAGTCCTGTAACCCTGCATTGCCCATGGCTAACCCACTCTAAACCTACACATCGATGGACACGATGGGCAATTTAGCATAGTTCATTCACCTAACCTGCACATCTGTGGGAGGAACCAGAGCACCTGGAGGAAACCCACGCAGATAGGAGAGAATGTGCAAACTCCACACAGTCACTCGAAGGTGGAATTGAACCCGGGTCCCTGGCGCTGTGAAGCAGCAGGGCTAACCACTGAGCCACCATGCCTCCCCAAACAATTGCTTGTTCAAGTTGCCACGGGTTTGGGTTTCCCAAGGATTAAACATTGTGGCTGTGATCCCTCCCCACAGGGACACGGTGCCCCTGTGCTCAATCTGCCATTTCCTGCTCTGTTCCTGAAGAAGGGCCTGTGCCTGAAACGTCGAATCTCCTGTTCCCTGGATGCTGCCTGACCTGCTGTGCTGTTCCAGCAATAAAGTTTCAACTTTGATCTCCAGCATCTGCAGACCTCACTTTCTCCTCAATCTGCCATTTACCCACTGCATGGTTGTGGGGCTAAAAGGAGGCCACTCAGCCCCTCCAGATGGCTTGCTGTTCACTCAGATCATGGCTGACTGGATTGCACTGCATTCCCGCTTTCTCACGACTGACCTTACATCACCACTCCCACTTCCTCATGAAGAATCTATCCAACTCTGTCTTCAAATAACCACAGAAACTGCTTCTACTGCTTTTTAAAGGAAGAGATTTCTAAAGACTCATGGCCTCAACATTTTTTTGCGTAATCTCTTTTTCAAAACACACTAACATCCTTGTATGGGTCACACTCACTCTTGTGGTAAAAACACCCTGGCTACTGAAAACACACGAGGAGGGAGTTTGATTATTTTGAAATGTTGGCCGGGAGGTGCTGGCCGAGAGAGGACTGGAGGCTTGGGTAGGTCAGCCATGATCGTGAGTGACAGGTTGGGCTTGCAGGGCCCAATGGCCTCCTTCTGATCTTTTAAGCAAAGGAAGGGCATTAAAGTAATTGGGCAATACCTCTGTCAAACAGAAAGTGACAGCGCAAGAAACAAAAGGTCATTCAGCTCATCAAGAAGTGGGAATGTTCGCCAATTATTTCACAATGTTCAGCACCATTCCCAAATCCTCAGACACTGAAACAGTCCGTATCCATATGCAACAAGACCTGGACAATATCCAGGCTTGGGCTGACAAGTGGCAAGTAACATTCACGCCACAGAAATGCCAGGCTATGACCATTACCGAGACACACAATCTAACTGATGACCCTTGGCACTCGATGTTACCATCACTGAATCCTGGGGGATTCAGTTATCATTAACTGGGGGTTACCATTGATCAGAAACTTAATTGGACTTGCCAAATAATCACAATGGCAACAACAGCAGGTCAGAGGTTAGGAATATTGCAGTTAGTAACTCACCTCCTGAATCCCCAAAGCCTGTCCACCATCTACAAGGCACAAGTCAGGAGTGTGATGGAATACTCCCCACTTGCCTGGATAGGTGCAGCTCCAACAAACACTCAAGAAGTTCAACACCATTCAGGACAAAGCAGCCCGCTTGGCAAGTGCAAACACCCACTCCCTCCACCACCGATGCTCAGCAGCGGCAGTATGTACTATCTACAAGATGCACTGCAGAAATTGACCCAAGATCATCAGGCAGCACCTTCCAAACCCACAATCATTTCCATCTAGAAGGATAAGGGCAGCAGATACATGGGAACACCACCCCCTGCAAGTTCCCCTCCAAGCCACTCACCATCCCGACTTGGAAATATATCGCTGTTCCTTCAGTGTCTCTGGGTCAAAATCCTGGAATTCCCTCCCTAAGGGACATTGTGGATCTACCTACAGCACATGGACTGCAGCAGTTCTAGAAGGCAGCTCACCCCCCACCTTCTCAAGGGGCAACTAGGGATGGGTAATAAATACTGGGCCCAGCCAGCGAAGCTCCATCCCACAATTCAATGAGATTGTGGCTGATCTTTGAGCTCAACAGCACTTTCCTATCTGCTCTCCACGTTTCTACACTGTAATCTAATCTAATCTAGTCCCTCAACTCCTTTAGTGTTCCTAAACTAAACAAAAACTCTATGCTCTGAATGTAACAACTGAGAATCCACTGTTTTCAAAGGCGGGGAATATCAGAGGTTGTCAGAGTGTGAAACCGCCCCCCCCCCTCCTTATTGGAGTGTAAACCACGATGTTATCCTGAGACTGTGTCTGAACAGGGGATTAGACTCAGTTCTAAGCAGAGGGGCTGATCCTAACCAGGAAGGGATTAAAACCAACACCAGGATTTCACCATCAGGCTGATCACAATACTCACAGGCAGCAACAAACACAGACACCCCGGCCACTCCCTCCAAGAAAACCCTGTCCGGAAGGCAGCGACCCCAACCCCACCCTCAGCCCACACAGACAGACAGAGAGAGAGAGAGACACACACACACACAGTTTTCTGGAATGTTTGCGTGTACCTGTTGGAAATATGCTGCGAAGCGATGTAGGTACTGATCATAGGGCAGCAGTGCGTGGGTCTCCACATTGTAAACGTTGATGTACCAAATCCCGAGGAGCGCGAGCAGCACAGGGGCGTTCTGTTCCAGCGGAGTGCAGTGGAAATGGTGATCCTTCAGAATGAGAGAGCGGAGAGTCAGTGAGCGAGTGAGAGAGGGACAGGATTCCCTCAGCTAGCAGTTCTCCACTTGCACTGTCACACGGAAACCTCAGCATCAAGACAGGGTGGAGAGTTGGGGGGGGGGGGGGGGGAGGGGGGGGGGAAATGGGGAATTGAACCGCTATCAGGGAAGAATTTAAAGGAGGAAGCTTTAGGAAAATAGGTTCCAGAGAGAGTTCAGGGCCGTGGTAACTTAAGACATAACCAATGTCAGTGCAGTATGGGCAATCAAAGAAAGGGAAGAGTTAATGATGGGGCTAGAGGAGTGGGGCTGGAGGAGATGAAAGAGTGAGAGGCTGTAGAGGGACTGGAAGGATGAGAATTTCAGATGAAAACCAGACGGTATTGTGATCGAGGGTCAGTGAGCAGGGTCCAGAGGGAAGCAGAACCAAAGGTGTCCATCACACAGCCAGTGTCCAGCTGGGTCAGCGCAGGGTAACAGTGCATGTTCCTGTTTAACCATCTACTCTTGGCCAAGAGCACAGCAAAGGCCATGGGAAAGAGGGGGTGGGTGGGAACTAAAAGGAGCTGGGAGGATCGAGAGGGTTTTGCCTGCAGTGCGATCACTCAGTTACTCACCATCCAATGTGCTCCTTTCAATAACTGCTCAAAGTTCTCAAATCCTGAAGGGGACAAACAAAGGGTTAGTGTTACTGTGATAAAACACTGCAGATGCTGCAAATCAGGAACAAACGCAGAAGGAGCGGGAGAAATCCAGCCGGACTGGCAGCAGCTGTGTCCAGAGACAGAGTTCACAATGGGAGCTCGGTATGACCATTCTGAGAGACTGTACTGACTACAAAAGCTATCACAGCACTATGTCATCAGGAGGAGAGGGAGGCCGAGGGAGTGAGAGAGAAGGGGAGGGAGGGGGAAAAACAGGAACGGGTTTCCCAGCAATGGAATAAACATTCACTCTAAAGTAACCTCAGAGGCGCAGACACACCGGCTGTTGGACAGTTTGTTGGTTACAGTAGCAGAGTGTTATACATACCCACATGGAGCGCAATGGAGAGGCCAATGGCTGACCAGAGAGAGTACCGACCCCCGACCCACTGTGGACAAGAGGAGGAGGATTAGAGTCAGAGACACCTCTATTACACGCCCACCATTCCCGTTCCCAAACTCTACACCAACCTTGACCTGTCTCCACCTTCCATCCCTTCACAATGCCTGAGCCCCAGCACTCCCCCCAACTCTTCCTCTACCACCCAGCCCCCACAACACCCGCCCTCCCCAGTCTCCTGCTTCCAAACAGACATGTGTAATGCTGCACTGTCACAGAGCCCAGGCTGAAATGTGTGCACCTTTGAACTTTTTAGAAAGGCCACGGATTTAAATAACCCCGATTGGCAGCAACTGGAGACCGGCTGCTGATGCTCACCAGCTGCTGGCAGTCTCTTCCACACAGGGACAGCCAACACTATCTTTAGTCTGAACACCAGCTAGTGCTCTGCTCCCCTCCCCTCCCCTCCCCTCGGCAGGAGTTACTTGAGGAAGTATAACTGAACAGGGAGCAGCACTCGGTCAGACGCCTAAAGCAGGGAGATGTACCCACACCTTCCACCGGTGTCTCAGGAGACTGCAAAATATCCTGCTCCAGAGAGGGAGATTGAAAAGTAGGGAAGTCACGTCAAACTAGTCCAGAACAGGCTCAACCATCCAAAACGTTCTTGGTGTCCGCCTGGTAAATAAAAGGCAGTGGGGAAGGTATGAGATGATCACAGAACAAAGAACCAATGGGAAAAACCCAACAGGCTGGGACTCCTTCCTCGAGGGAGGGAGAGGATGGAGAGAATACCTGATGGAAGGCTTTAAGATGCAACAAGATATGGATGATGTTAACAGGCAGAAGGTGTTTCTCCTTCTGAAGGTCATATAGACAAGGCAGTCCCCAACCACACCGAGCCAGAATTCGACAGGAACATTTCCACCGAAGAATGTGGAATGTGAGGGGAAGAGCACAGATAGACTGAGGTGGAAGCTGGATAAACACGAGGGAGAGGGGAATACATGCATATAGTGATGGGGTGACAAGAGAGCGTGAGACTGACACGGAGTGTGATCACAGCCAGAAATGTGATGGGCCAAATGACCTATGCTTGAAATTGTGCACGTCCATATAGAAATAGAAATATAAGAGTCAGCAGGTGGGACCTGATCCCCATGTACTCACATCCCAGAACTCGAACATGTTTGCTGGATCGATTCCAAAAGCCTTGACTTTGTCCTAAAGAGTCAGAGAGTAAGGAGTCACATTAAACAGAGACAATTACAGGAGGAACATTGGGGCGGAGGGGAGCTCGGCACGGAGCCAAATCCCCAGTGATTTGTTGTGGAATGGTCACATGTTTCAAATACACTCACCGCATTCGTCGACAGGGCAACAAAATGCTTGGCAACAGCTGAAGGCTGAGGGAAATTAAAAAAAAGAGAAAAATAATTACAATTTGGAAGTGAAGCATCTTCAGAGTTGTGGCTTTTATATGAGATTACTAAAGTCGGGCCCTCCCTGGTCTTTCAACCGAGTCACAGAGAAATTAAAGCCCAACGCCATCTTCAACCAGGCCCCACCCCCCTCAGCCTCCCCATAAGCCAGACAGAAAACACGGCTGTGTCTGGGTGGTCTCCCTATCTGTCTCCTTTTATGATGTGCTCAATATTTAGGGCCTTAAATCAACAGCATAAACATTATCTAGTCATCATTTCAATGCAGTTTATGGGAGCTTGCTGTGCCCAATTACATTACAACAGCTGGTTGCAAGATGGGGTAAGTGAGGTCTCCAAGAATGAACCAGGACAGAGCAGGAACCGCACTGGGTCAGAACAGTGGTTGATGCTGGTCCCCTGTGGTGGGGTTGTACTGGATTGGGTGCGGAGTGGATTTCCAGGATGTTGCCAGGACTGGAGACTTTCTGTGATGACAAACTGGAATGTTTTCATGAGAACAGAGAAAGCCAAGCAAGACTTATAACTGAAGTAAATAAAAGGGAGGGGTCCAAGTAGAGAGAGTAAGAAATTTCCAACCCCCTAAAACAAAAAGTAGATAAGATTTGTTGGGAGGTGGTGTCGTGGTAAGGTCACTGGGTGAAGAATCCAGAACCCCAGTTTGAATCTCACTGCAGCAAATGGTGAAATTTGAATTTAATACATTTCAATCGTGACTATAGAACCATTATCTATTATCATAAAACCCCATCTGGGTGACGAATGCCCTTTAGGGCAGTAATCTGCCGTCCTTCCCTGGTCTGGCCTACACAGCAATGTTGTTGTCTCTTAATCACACTCTGGACAATTAGGGACGGCCAACAAATGCTAGTCCAGCCAGCCAAAGATTAAAAAACCTTTTAAATTCAGGGGCAGAATGAATTTAGAAGAATTAGGGACATTTAAGGAGGATTTTATTTCACAAACAGAATGGTGAGGAATCTGAAACTCAATGAAAGGAGTGGCAGAACCACAAACTCTCATGGCATTTAACTAGAACACTCAGATAGCCATGTGGTGTGTTGGAATCTCTGTCATTCTCACTCTAACTGGGTCACAGTAACCTGTATCAATATCACTGTGACTATGCCTGTCTCCATCTCCACTCTACCACTCTGACCTTCAGCACAGGCACTACAATCTCGCCCTGTGCTGTATTTTCAATGATCCATTTTTTGGAATAATTGATACCACCCAGGCCATTTGCTCCTGATTCCCCTTCGTGAAACGGGATCGAACCTGCCAGGGGGGGGGGATTCAGGAACACCTGGCACTCAGCTCCAGCTCCACTCAAAAACCAATCTCCTGGCCTGCAGCAGGTCAGCGTCTCTGCCCCCATCACAGGATCCATCAGAATGATCCTGAAAGAATTCCAGGGATTCTAATTTCCGTCTCAAAAACTGACTGCCCTCAGGGTGGGGCCGAGGGGGGGAAAATAGACACATTTGTTGGGAGCAGAGCGCTGATCAGTTCAGTCCCTGTCCTGGAATAAGGGGAGGCTGAGCTCCCCCCTCCACCCAGATCAATAGGCCATTCCCCTCTGGGTGGCTGGGCTCACATACACTGAGGGAGACACCAGGTGGGTGGGTGAAATATGAATGCAGCCAGTCCCTCCCTCCCCATTATACTCACATCACTCGCAGCTGCCAGGAACCACTCTTTCGCTGACTCAGCGTTGGTGATAGTCTCCTGGGTGGTGAAGGTCTGTGAAACAGCGAGAAACACTCAATTACAACAACAACTCCACAATACAGACAGACAATGTAACCTCCACCCTCCTGCTACATCATCTCTGCCCCACCCTCACCCCCAGCTACTTCGCCCCAATCCCATCACCCTCCCCCCACAATAATCCCTACCAAACCTCCCCTCAAACAAACTACATCAACCTCTACGCGTGCCTCCTCCATCCCCCCCATAGAGGGAGTGGATTTCAGTCGCTGAGCATTAACCCAGTTGCCCATAGCCGCGCCCACTCACCTTGGATGCGATGATGAAGAGGGTGGTCTCAGGGTTCAGCTCTGCCAGAGTCTTTGCCATGTGGGTGCCATCGATGTTGGACACAAACCAGGCCTTGGGCCCCCCCTTGGAGTAGGGTTTGAGAGCCTCAGTGACCATGAGTGGGCCCTAGGAGAAAACAAGAGCAGTTTAACGGAGGGAAGAGGGGTGACAGAGGGACAAAAATCACAATTCCTGCTCAGGTCAGGAAAACAACCAACTACCAACCCGACAGGCCACAGGCTCAATCAGGGCCAACACTTCCAGCAGCAGGCACTGCCTTTCATTGAGAAAAAGAAGCTCATTTCACTCTATTCAACCCCTTCAACCTCTATCTCAACCACCAGCCCTTCATAGAATTAAAAACACAATGTTAGACAGACAGTGTCCCCACCAGTACTGTACCCCAGCATTATACAGGGACAGACCTGTCCTCATTAGTGTAACCCAGTCTTATATAAATGACAGATCTGTCCCCACCAGCACTGTACCCCAGTGTTATTCAGGGACAGACCAGTACAGGTCTATAACCTATGCAATAACCTCTGTGGTTTTGGAAGTTTTCACATTCGGTTGGATGTGATGCGGACTGAGTATGCAAGTTGCAGAAACTGCTGGAAAACCTCAGCAGGTCTGGCAGCATCAGAAGAGAGAAATCAAGACCTTGCTGTTCTGAAGGGTCACTGGACCTGAAACACTAATTGCTTTCTCTCCATGACTGCTGCCTGGCCTGCAGAAATTTCACAGCAATTCTGATTTCCAGCATCTGTGGTTCTTTAGGCTTGTTTATTGTGTGAACGTTGCAGTACCAGGTCTGAGCCCCCGATCCCGATGTTGACCACGTCGGTGATGGTCTTTCCAGTGTATCCTTTCCATTCTCCACCACGGACTCTCTGCAGGAGAGAGAGAGAGAATTGGAGTCAGTAAGGTACCTACACAGAGGCTCAAAGCCACAGTCAGCTGTCTACCTCCCAGCTAAACAACTATTACACACTCAGAACTGCATATATTTTAAAAAAAACAGGTCAAACCCACCCCTTCTTGGAGACTGGATCTCAGTGAGAATGTGCTTGTGAAGAAATGATGTAAATAACAATAAAATCCATTGAGTTGGCAGCAGCTAGGTACCATCCAATGTCACATGACAGCTCCCAGCTTCAACCAATCGTGTCCCATGAGCAGCAAGGGACGGAGTGAGGTTTATTCAGTGACAGTATCCATCCGCCATGACACTGGCAGTGGGTCTACTCCATTCAGAGTTCACTCATTGCTGTGGCCCTAGTGTCAGGTTAAACAAACCAGGTGGTACTTCCTGTTAGTCCATTCACCTTATCATTACAATACAAGCTTTTTACTCTAGAATTATTTTATTAAACAGAATCTAAAAACTTTGAAAGTGTGTGTATTTCTATTCTACTATAATGCATGGCCTTTCTTTGTTATTTACTGGTTTATAACTACAACTAATATTATAATTATACTGTTATAACAAGATTCGGGTGAGACCACACTTGGAATATTGTGTCCAGTTCTGGTTGCCCTACTATAGGAAAGATAGAGAGGCTTTGGAGAGGGTGCAAAGGAGGTTTACCAGGATGCTGCCTGGACTGGAGGGCTTGCCTTATGAAGAAAGGTTGAATAAGCTCAGACTTTTCTCTCTGGAGAGATGGAGGAAGAGAGGTGACCTGATTAAGGTGTACAAAATAATGAGAGGTATGGATAGAGTCAATAGCCAGAGACTTTTCCCCAGGGCAGGATTGTCTGATACAAGGGGTCATAGTTTTAAGATATTAGGAGGAAGGTATAGAGGGGGACACAGCTAGGTTCTTTACGCAGAGTTGTGAATGCATGGAATGCGTTGCCAGCTGTAGCGGTGGAAGCAGAGTCATTGGGGACATTTAAGCGACTGCTGGACATGCACATGGATAGCAGCGAGGTGAGGGGTGCGTAGGTTAGGTTATTTTATTTTAGTTTAGGAATAATCCTCGGCACAACATTGTGGGCCAAAGGGCCTGTTCTGTGATGTACTTTTCTATGTTCTATATTTAAATGTAACCAGTTGGGAGGTGACCAATGTCCTGAGTTCAAAACCAGGTTATAGGAAACAGAGGAGTCAGCCTTCGAGCCTGCTCCGTGAATCAATAGCATCAAGATGATCATCTAAAGTAGCACACTGCGGCCATTTTACCCCATGATGCCCTGGTACCTTCAGCCCAAGGGAAGGTGGGTTTACAAATGGAAGACAGGGACAGTCACCAAGGCTGTGACTATCTACTCTATCATCTTAATGGCAGAAACTGACAGGGAACATGTGCAATTGGCAGTCCCCCCCCCCCCCGCCCCCCAAATCGGCCATGCTACAGAAATCACAGCCATTGTTGGCAATGCCCATTGAGACACTTAGAGCTGAGGGGAATGGGGGGAACCACAGGCACAATGTGGCAAAAGCCATCACTTGGCAACACGCCGTTGCCCAGGGGCCCGCTGCCCAACATGCCATCGCCTAGCAACACACCCTCGCCCACAACCTGGCAACGCGCCATCGCCTGACACCATCACTCAGGGGCACGGCTAAGAATTGTCACCCAAGTTTCGGAGATTTGGACAATGTCTCTGAAGCTTGCTTGAACCAGCCCATAAGCCCAGCAGCAACAACCAGGCACAGATGTCTCCTGGGAAGAAGGATTTCCAGTCCATTGCCACATGTGGGGGTGGCTCCTGTCGTGGGGTGACAGTTACCTGGCAGAACTTCTTCATCTTCTCCAGCACAGCATTGACCTCTGGCATCACATCCTTGTCATCCACCTGGATGGGGATATTGGAACGGTTCCTCAGCGCAATGTGAAGGACAGCACGGTTCTGGAGAAGAAATACCAGCTGTGTTATTCACAAGGTCCACATCACACCCCAGGCCCGTGGTTAACAGATCACCCCCGGTCACAGTTACAGCCGAGTGTCGGATTTGTAACAATGTGATCCGTGGGCCCTGGGCCAGGGTGATCATTAACCAAGAGGTTCATTGTGGAAAAGCAACACTGGGGTTTTAAAACTGAACTGCTTTGACAGTCTCACAATAAAACAGGGAGCATATAACCATCAGTCATGTTCCCAAACTCCTGCAATGATTGGCTACAACAACAGTACGTGAGGGTGCACATTGCTGAGGTGTACATACTAAAGGTTAAACGTTAAACACCTTTCTGCCTTTGTCTATGTAAGAAACAGGAACTGCAAAAGGCCATTTGGCCCTTCCAGCCTGATTCCCCCATTCAACAAAACCAGGTTCTATCTGAACGCAGCTATCTCCTACACTCCCCGCATCATCCAGACTTTGTCAGTCTCAAACAATTCCTGAACACAGGATCCACAGCTCAGTGAAGTAGGGAACTGTGAAGATTCACACCCAAATGGAGAACTCTAAGCAGTCTCTCTCTCTCTTCAAAAGCCTAATGACTTGGTCATCACACCTCAGCTCTGTACAGACCAGCTCCTGGCTGGGTGTTTCTCATTAGTCTGAGTTTCCAAGTTGTCTTGGTTTATCAATTTCTCATTCCTCCACGTTGACTCTGGCTAAAATGCTGAACACTGGGCTGCTTTAACTGAGAAACATTTAAAAATACTCCAAAATGTACCCAATTCCTGTCTCAGTTCCAACTGCATCGTGTAGAATGTCTTCTTGATGTGAAATAAAATATCTCCCCACGTTAAAACCATTCAGAATCAAACGTTACAATTTCTGATCTCATCGTAAGGTGTAGCAGCAGAAATAGGCCATTCAGCCCATCAAGTCCGCTCCTCCATTCAAAGTGATCATGGCATTTCTGATAATCCTCAACTCCACTTTCCCGCCTTTTCCCCCATAGCCTTCGATTCCCTTCCAAACCTCTCTATCTCAGCCTTGAATATACTCAATGAGGCAGCCTTGACAACCTCTTATGGGAAAGAATTCCACAGACTCACTTCCCTCAGAAGAAGAAATTCTTCCTCATCTCGATCTTAAATCTGTGATGCCCTCTGGTCCTGGCCTCTCCTACAAAGGTGGGGGGGGGGGGGGTCAATCCTTCCACATCGACCCTGTCAAGTAACTCCAGAATCTTGTTTCAATAAGGTCACATTGCATTCCTCTGTAAGCTGACAAGTGCACTTAGAAGACAGTCTGCACCCAGGATCAGTCTGTATATCGTTCCTTAGGTTAGGGGCAAAACTGGTCACAGTATTCCCTTTTAGCAAAACGGCCCTATTTTTATATGTTCGCGATGAAATAAAAGCCAACATTCCACTTGCCTTCCCTCATGATCTGCTGAACTTGGATGCGGTCTCCCAAATCCCTCTGTGCTGTAGCTTTCTGCAGTCATTGTCCATTTAAATAATATTCAGCTTTTCTAACCCTCCTTCCAAAGCATATGACCGCACATTTACTCTCCCCACCCACACATTATGTCCCATCTCTCAAGATCTTACCCGCTCACTGTCTACATCCCTCTCAATGTCATCCTCACCAGCCAACTTCCTATCTATTTTCATTTGGAACGCAACTTTGTTTTCAGGGGTTTATAATGAAAATGTGTGCATGTGGGTGTGTGGACAGCAAGTAGATTTCAATACAGACAGGAGAGAGAGGTTACACAATTTGAGACAGGAGCAAGGAATCACATGGTCCTGGGGAAAGAACTGTTGTAAAAGCAGAAAGGGAGACAGCAGGAGATGTCATCATGATCCAAAGCGATTCTTGGCCAGTGGGACATTTCTAAAATATCATCTATGCGATGACATCAGAAACCCAGCAGCTGGTTAACATACAGGAAGATCCCACTAACAGCAATCGGGATAAATACTGGCAGAGACGATCAGGGAGACTCTTATTCAACATAGTGTCATGTGATCTGTTACAGCCACCCGAAGGGCAGACAGAACCTTGGTTTATGACAGTGCTGCAGACAGTGTTGGGCTCCCTCAGTACTGCATTGGAGAATCAGCCTGGATTATAGAGTCATAGAGATGTACAGTATGGAAACAGACCCTTCAGTCCAACTTATCCATGCCAACTAGGCATCCCAACCTAATCTAGTCCCACCTGCCAGCACCCGGCCCATATCTCTCCAAACCCTTCCTATTCATATACCCATCCAAATGCCTTTTAAATGTTGCAATTGTACCAGTCTCCACCACTTCCTCTGGCAGCTCATTCCATACACGCACCACCCTCTGAAAAGGTTGCCCCTTAGGTCTCTTTTATATCTTTTCCCTCTCACTCTAAACCTATGCCCTCTAGTTCTGCACTCCCTGACCCCAGGGAAAAGATCTTATCTATATACTCTACCTATGCCCCTCATTATTTTATAAACCTCTATAAGGTCACCCCTAAACCTCTGACGCTCCAGGGAAAACAGCCCCAGCCTATTCAGCCTCTCCCTATAGCTCAACTTCTCCAACCCTGGCAACATCCTTGTAAATCTTTTCTGAACCATTCAAGTTTCACAACATCCTTCTGATAGGAAGGAGACCAGAATTGCATGCAATATTCCAACAGTGGCCTAACCAATGACCTGTACAGCTGCAACATGACCTCCCAACTCCTGTACTCAATACTCTGACCAATAAAGGAAAGCATACCAAATACCATCTTCACTATCCTATCTACCTGCAACTCCACTTTCAAAGAGCTATAAACCTGCACTCCAAAATCTCTTTGTTCAGCAACACTCCCTAGGACCTTACCATTACATGTATAAGTCCTGCTAAGATTTGCTTTCCCAAAATGCAGCACCTTGCATTTATCTAAATTAAACTCCATCTGCCACTTCTCAGCCCATTGGCCCATCTGATCAAGATCTGATTGTAATCTGAGGTAATTTTCTTCGCTGTCCACTACACCTCCAATTTCGATGTCATCTGCAAACTTACTAACTATATCTCTTGTGCTCACATCCAAATCATTTATATAAATGAGAAAAAGCAGTGGGCCCAGCACCAATCCTTGTGGCACTCCACTGGTCACAGGCCTCCAGTCTGAAAAACAACCCTCCACCACCACCCTCTGTCTTCTACCTTTTGAGGCAGTTCTGTATCCAAATGGCTTGTTCTCTCTGTATTCCATGAGATCTAACCTTGCTAACCGGTATCCCTTGTCGAATGGCTTACTGAAATCCATATAGATCTCATCTACCACTCTTCCCTCATCAATCCTCTTTATTACTTCTTCAAAAAACTCAATCAAGTTTGTGAGACATGATTTCCCACGCACAAAGCCAAGTTGATTATCCCTAATCAGTCCTTGCCTTTCCAAGTCCATGTACATCCTGTCCCTCAGGATTCCCTCCAACAATGTGCCCACCACCGAGGTCAGGCTCACTGGTCTACAGTTCCCTGGCTTGTCCTTACCACCTTTCTTAAGTAGTGGCACGTTAGCCAACCTCAAGTTTTCCGACACCTGACTGCGCCCTGAAATCCTGGGACCAGGGCTTGAACCACAAACATCACCCCCACAGATGTCAGACCCTGACCTAGGTTTCTAACACAATTTGTGAGCTTTGTGTAGCTGCCAAAAGCCCAGGTTTTCCATCTTGTACAGCCACACCCACACATTCCACTGAGCCCTCAGCCAGCTGAGAGCAACAGGATCTTGTGGAATGGGAAGCAGTTTCCTGTGACCCTCAGACAGGGCCCTGCATTGTTGCAGCAGCCTGATGGAGGGGACTCTGCCGTGAAGCTCAAACTGCAGCACCACGAGTATCCACCCCTCCGTATTGCTCTCGGGACTTGTTGAGTACTTGGGAAGCAGAATGAAGCAGTGAAGAGACTGGTCGGGGAAGTGAGACTGAGGGAGACGGTTCTGAACAAGGGTCACTGGACCTGAAAGGTTAACTCTGATTTCTCTCCACAGATGCTGCCAGACGTGCTGAGCTTCTCCAGCCAGTTATGTTTAGTTTCAGATCTTCAGTTTTTGGCTTTAAGTTTTATGAGATTGCAGGATATTGACAGAAGGTTTTCTGGGGTGGTTGCAATCTGATAGATCAAATGAGACATTTGTGTTACTAAAATAAGCTTCGAAATGAAGATTAGAGATGATACAGTCTGCAGCAGTACCTTCCAAACCCAGGCCCATTTCCATCTAGAAGGACAAGGGCAGCAGATACATCGAAACACCACCCCCTGCAAGTTCCCGTCCAAGCCACTCACCATCCCGACTTGGAAATATATCGCTGTTTCTTCAATGTCGCTGGGTCAAACTCCTGGAATTCTCTCCCTAAGGGCATTGTGGGTCTACCAACAGCACATGGACTGCAGAGGTTCAAGGCGACAGCTCACCCCCACCTTCTCAAGGGGCAACTAGGGATGCTGGCCCAGGCAGTGAGAGCTGCACTACTGTACTGAGATGGAATACATTTTGCATATATATTGAATCCTTTCTATTCTGGGCCATCCGCTTACCTCTGTGAAGTTAATCTTCTCCCCGGTGAACATGCGCTCCCTTGCTTTCTCAATGCCCCGGGATTTTGCCTGAGGGTGTGGGGAAAGAGAAACAGATCAATGCAAAACAATCTCCAGTGGATTTGTCACCATTCACAGCTCAGGGCGTGAGACAGACAACCTCTCTCCAAAACATGGCAAATTTGTTAGTATCAGTGAATACTAACCAATCTGCACCAAGTGTTATAAAGGCCAGCCAGGTGGCCAATCTATCCATAGCAACATCCTCGAATAGAAGGGAGAGCAATGACCAGTTTTTATAATGTTTGCTTATTGTAAGATTATGGGGCAACAGGGTGATGACCCAGAACGGGATTGATGGGGAGTAAGGAGCTACAATAACCACTATGCCCCAGTTCAAGCCCTTTGTAGCGAGTACTGTGCACTGGTCCAATTACTTCAGGAACACGGGTTTTTCTTGGGTGAGGGGGTTGGTTGTTGGGAGAATAAAATTACACTGCCACTGGAGAAAGACCACCATCGAGTGGCGAATGAGAGACTGAGCTGAATGCAAGCACATCTTGTTTGCAATCGGGATAAGGACTGGCTCCCACAGTCGAATAGTTCACATGGTCCAAGAGGTCAGTCTGACAAAACATTCCCTCTGTCGAATTAAAGAAAACGAAGACAAAATGAAGACTGAAAGCAAAGTGTCCCGGAACATGCTGAGGATGTAAAGGGTGCTATGCTAACGCAGGATGTGACAAAAGCCAGGAGCTATTCAGTGGCAAGGTGACACTCACCAGGTCAATCAGCATTTTTAATACTTCCTCAGTGATCAGATTCTTTGAATAATCCAGCAAAATGTCGCCATCATCCGTCTTGAGGGTTAAACTGTGGACGGAGTAGGAATGGACAGTTAGACTTCTCCCCGCATGGAGCGACTTGGCAGAGAATGAACCCCCTCCTGTCTCTCTGGCCCAAACCCACCTGGGTCAGCCCTTGTTGTTGGCACAGGATGGCATCAGTATTCACCACTCGATCTGGTGTGGTATTCCAAATCCTAACCATTGGTTGCATAACAAAAGGGTGTCTCCCAGCCCATCCTACACCACATTCATTTCTTTTCCTCATCACCTTAAATCTAATTTGCTGAGTCAGACTCACCTGCCCCTAACTGCCATCCGCAGTTCTGGGCACTGATCAGGAACAATATTCTGAGCTGCAATGCCTGCCTGTGCCAATTCAAAGACCCAGTGCAGCCAACCCAGACTCAGCTGGTCCAGATGTGGGGCATTAAATCTCACACCCTCCAGTCAGCACTCCTCTGGATCACTGCTCCACAGCAGGAACTGCAGCAAGACCCATCATCAGTGCAGGAACAATAGCCAAGGGTCCTGGAGCAGGATGTCAGCACAACTCTCGCGAGAGTTTCAGTAAACTTGCGGCAATTTGAGACAGAGTTAAAACCATGATGGAAAATGCTAAGTAGATGCAAAATCCCAACAGCTCCCAAAACCGATAGGGCAGCATAGCTGGAGACCATACATGGCTTCAGCTCTTTGAAACAGTATTTGCTGTTATCCCACTCCCACGTCAACCATCTCTCTTCCTTCCAGCATTTATTCCATTCTCTTACGAATCTGTATTCACCAGCCTATCAGAAGGTGCATAAAAGTTACATACAAAGGTTCCCGCCCCCATTTCTTTTGCATCCCCAGCAAGTTCCCCTCCGGAAACATATCGCCATTCCTTCACTATCACTGGGTCAGAATCCTGGAATTCCCTCCCTAAGGGCATTGTGGGTCTACCTACAGCACATGGACTTCAGTGGTTCAAGGAGGAAGCTCACCCCCACCTTCTCAAGGGGCAACTAGGGACGGGCAATAAATGCTGACCCAGCCAGTGACACCCACACCCCTTTAAAGAAGTCACCTTAAACTTGCACCATGTCATTTTTGACCCTGGAGTCAGTACCTAGGCTGACCCACACATCACCGCTGCTCTACAGAGGAAGGTTAAATTTGTAACTAAGGCTGGAATACAAATGCAACTTTTCCCACATATCCAGAACAAATCGTTTTAAAAATACAGTGATTGTTTAAACAGTTGTCAGTTTTTAATCTTGGGGGAAAGATTTAGAATGTTGGGAGGTCACTCACTGAGAGCGGAGCCCTGGCTCAGTCTGCTTTGAACCATCAGCACAGGTATGGCATACACAAGTGTGCACAGACTTGGGACATGGAACATAATGTGGCAGGAAGAATAGAGGAGCTAACTATTATTTAAATGGAGAAAGGCTGCAGAAAGCTGCAGAATAATTTGGAAGTCCTTGTGCATGAATCACAAAGAGCGAGCATCTAGATTCAGCGGGTAATACAGAAGGCAAATCCCTTCTATTTCAAAGGGAACAGAGTATAAAAATAGCAAAGTCTTGCTAAAGATAGTCAGACAACAGCTGGAATACTGTGAGCAGTGCTGGGCCCCTAATGAAAGGCGAGATATACTGGCCTTGGAGGCAGGCCAGACAGGGTTCACCCGCTGATCCGGAGTGTAGATAGTCTGTCTGAGGAGGACAGATCGAATGGTTTGAGCCTGTACTCATCCTGAAACATATAAAGATTTCTAGGGAACTTAGGGTAGACAAGGAGAGTCCATATCCCCCTGAGGGAGAGTCTATGATCAGGTGGCATAACCTCACAATAATGAGATCACCCATTTGAGACAAAGGAGGAACAATTTCTTCTGAGGCTTGTAAATCTGTGGAATTCTTTCTGGAGGGCTGTCATTAAGTATATTCAAGGCTAAGACAGACAGATTTTTAATCAGGAGAGGAATTGAGGATTACGGGAAAAAAGGCAGGAAAGAAAGAGTTGTGGATCAGCAGAACAACTATGATCTCATTGAATAATGAAGCAGGCTCGATGGGCTGAATGGCCTTTTTCTGTTCCGAGTGCTTATGGCCGGCTTGGTGTTTGCCTCATTGATCAAAAAGCCCTGTGCAACCTGGTGTCTGTGACAGTGCCCATCACTCTGGCCTGTGGGCTGCACACTGGTGGGCATCTCTTAGCTGGCAGCATGCCACTATTTCTAAATAGAACAGCAGGGCGCTGTCTCGGTTCTTGGCAGCGAGCTTGTGACAGATGGGAATATCCTTCTGATGGCAGGAACCAGGTCCCAGTTCACATAACTCTCATCCCAACACTCTTGGCTGGAGCCTCTCTGCAGCTTCTCGCTGTGCGCGCATCGGGGCATTTCCAGAGCAAGGGCCAGCTTCCTTCCACGGTCTGGGGCCTATAGTTGGCAGTACTCCTGGAGCCCAAACTCAGGCTGACAGTCCAGTACACACCTGAGGGATCACTGCAAAGATCCTAGACTCTTACAGCACTAAAGAGGCACTTCATCCCATCAACTCTGTACAGCCAAAAACACATTCCTAGCTACACTAGCCCCACTTTCCAAAACTAGGCCCATAGCTTTGAATGTTATGACACTTCAAGCGCCTATCAAAGTACTCTGTAAACATCAAAAGGTTTTCCCACCTCAGCTCCCCACCACCCTCTGGGTGAAAACCCCTCTTCTCAAATCCTCTCTGAAGCTTCTGCTCTTCACTTTAACAGGATGCCCTCTTGTTATTGACTGCCCTTGGGATGAGATGGTGAACTACGGCCTCTTCCCAGTCTCTCAGGTGGATGTAAAAGATATCATGGTGGTATTCCAAAGAGTCAGGGAAGCCTCCTTGGTGTCCAGGCCAATGTTAAACCTCTCATATTACACACAAAAGGATTATCCAGTCATCATAGAGAGTTGGTGGGAATTTATGGTGCACAAATTGGCTGCCACTTTCCTTAAAATTATAATAGCTGTCCATTTCAAAGCACTTGACAGTCAATTAAATCAATTTGCAAAGATCCACCTATATTACACATGACACAGAAACAGAGACACACACACACACACACACACACACACTTTAGTTTCTCGCTCACTCATTACCAACTTCCAGCTCCCCAGACCACATCCTCATGTTGAAAGACTGAAAATTTCATAAACAGAGACAACAGCTCAGTGACTGATTTATACAGTTATAGAGGTGTACAGCACAGAAACAGACCCTTCGGTTCAACACATCCATGCCGACCAGATGTCCTAAACTAATCTAGTCCCATTTGCTAGCATTTGGCTCACATCCCTCTAAACCCTTCCTGTACACATACAACATTTAAAAGGCATCGTGCTGGCTAATTGTACCAGCCTCCACCACTTCCTCTGGCAGCTCATTCCATACCCGTAGCACCCTGTGTAAAAAAAGTTACCCCTTAGGTCGCTTTTATATCTTTCCCCTCTCACCCTAAACCTCTAGTTCTGAAGAAAACGACCTTCTATAAAGATCACTCCTCAGCCTCTGACACTCCAGGGAAAACAGCCCCAAGCTATTCAGCCTCTCCCTATAGCTCAAACCCTCCAACCCCAGCAACATCCTTGTAAATCTTTTTTGAAGAGTAAGACAGACAACATTTTTAAAATCAAATCTTGCTTCTATTAAACATTTGGGGCTATATCAGCCTGTTCAGGAATTTGGGAGTGGGTGAAGCTAACCAAAGAATGAAAACTATTCTGAGTATGTGGCCCACCCCTGGATGCCCTTGAAAAGGTTGTGGTGAGTTGCCTTGTGGAGTTGCTACTGTCCACATGATCAAAGTATTCTCAGCACGTTCGAGATCTACTTTACCAGGTCAGATAATGGTCAATCAGGTTACAGTGAGACGGAGTCACACTCAGAGCTAACTTGGTATAGACGGCAGATTTCCTGTCTTAAATGATGTTATGAATCAGTTGACGTTTTACTGATAATTTTGAGATCATTTTGATCAATGTCATACTTTTAAAAGTGAATTAAAATTCTCAAAAGATTCAAATCCATATTCCGTGTTACCAGTTCAGTAATATGATCACAAACCACCATAGCAGGGAAATTTCAAACTGCTGCTCACACAGAGGACTGCCAGTGAGATCACATACATGATTTGAACACACCTCAACAAGGAAATACACAAAACAGGATACACCTACTACAAATTTTGCAGAAGTGAATGAGCAATTTAACTACATTTTATCTATGTTAAAACAGTCACTAATTCCCCTTGTCAGTAAATTTAGGAGTCTAAACTTATCCCAGTTGTTTCAATAGTTACAATAACTGAGTTTAGACACGATAAATTCTCTCCCCTGACCTCCACAGCACTAAAACACGTGTTTCAGGACTTAACCCACACACGCTAAGCTCTGAGTGAGGGGTGAGGGGGCGCGGTTAAATGAGTGGGAGTAGAGAACAGTGTTTTCCCATTTTACCCCAAACTCTCAGGAGGCAATTTAATGCCAAATGCAGACTCAGCTGGTCAGGTCCCATTGCCAAGGTGCATTGGGGATTGAGAACTCCCCCACTGTCAACATCCTTGGGGTTACCATTGACCAGAAACTCACCACATAAACACAATGGCTACAAGAGCAGGTTAGAGGCTAGAAATAATGTGGTGAAAAACTCACCTCCTGACATTCCAAAGTCTATCCACCACCTGCAAGGTACAAGTCAGGAGTGTGATGGAATACTCCCCACTTGCCTGGACAGGTGCAGCTCCAATAACACTCAAGAAACTCGACACCATCCAGGACAAAGCAGCCCCCGCTTGACTGACACCACACCCACAAGCATCCACACCCTCCACCACCAACTCTCAGTAGCAGCAGTGTGTACCATCCACAAGAAACTGCAGAAATTCACCAAAGACTCTGAGACAGAACCTTCCAAACCCAAGGCCACATCTATCTACTTGGAAACATCTCCTGCAAGTTCCCCTCTGAGCCACGCACAACCCTGACTTGGAAATATGCTGCTGTTCCTTCACAGTCGTTCGGTCAAAATCCTGGAATTCTCTCCCTATCGGCATTGTGGGTCAACCCACAGCAAGCGGACTGCAGCAACTCAAGGCAGCTCACCCCCACCATCTCAAGGGTGAAAGAGGGATGGGTTATCAATGCTGCCAGCCAGTGACACCCAAGTCCCACAAATACATATTTTAAAAATTACAGGTCAGGGTCAGAGTCAGAGATGTGAGCACAGAAACACACCCTTAGGTCCAACTCGTCCATGCTAACCAGATACCCTAAATTAATCTAGTCCCATATGCTAGCCCTTAGCCCATATCCCTCTATAACGTACATTTCATTAACTTGAATTCACTGTAACATGATTGATGAATTGGAGATGCAAACTTTTAAAACGTGTGTTGGCATTACCAACACTAAGCATAGTTTCTCAAGCGCAAATTTTCTATAATGCAGGGTTACACAAGAACCCTGTTAAAGAAAAGCTGACTGTAATCAGAGGGATGGTGGTGAGATTCTGACAGTTATTTGTAGATCTCCAGTTTTCAGACAAGTCACACCCAGTCACATTGCATCAGGTCCCAGTTACCCAATCACATTTCTTCCTATGACATTGAGCAGAGGAATCCAGAGGACAGGAGACAGACCGGGTGAAAAAATAGATTTCATCCAGGTCACCTTCAACTTGCTTGTACCAAATGGTTTTTGAAAATCCTCTCATAGGAATGAGGGCATCGCTGACTGGGCCAGTGTGTATTATCCATTCGTAGCCACCCTTGAACTACCTTCTTTAACCGCTGCAGTCCATGTGCTGTGAGTAAACCCACAATGCCCTTAGGGAGAGAATTCCAGGATTTTGACCCAGTGACACTGAAAGAACGGTGATATATTTCCAAATCAGTATAGTGACTGGCTCGGAGGGGAACTTGCCCACAGTGATTGTATCCTTTTGGTGGGATCAGACGAAGAGGAGCTGGTGACTAACCATTGAACAATCCTGACCAAGAGAGCAAGGCAGGTGAGGGAAATCTGTAGCGGAGGAGAGATTGGGTTTATTAACTCATTCCAGGGATAGTTTTTTTTGAGACGACGTTGAGCTGGGGGATGGACCTTTGCCCAGTCGCGTTTAGAAGAATAAGGGGAATCCAAGGTGCTGAGGGGTTCAGCTGGATGGATACTTCCCCATACAGGAGAGAGACTAAAACTAGGAGACATTGTTCCAGAATAACAGGTCTCACTTTTAACACAAGTGAGAAGGATGGTCTCTCAGGTGGTGGGTTTACAAAATTCTCTTGCCTGGACAGCAGTATAGATTGGGCAAAAGTGAGGACTGCAGATGCTGGAAATCAGGGCCTAGCTCAGAGTGGTGCTGGATAAGCACAGCAGGTCAGGCAGCGTCCAAGGAGCAGGAAAATCGACATTTCGGGCAAAAGCCCTTCATAAGGAATGTATAGATTGGTTCATTGAATTTAATCAAAGCGGAGTAATTGAGGAAAACAAAATTGCTGGAGATCACAGAGCATCAGGCAGCATCCATGGAGAGACAGCAAGCTAACATTTCAAGTCTAGATTACTCTTCATCAGAGCTGGTCACAGTAGAGGGTCATAATGGAATGGAACATAGAACAATACAGCGCAGAACAGACCCTTCCGCCTTCGATATTGCACCGATCTGTGAATTAATCTAAGCCCATCACCCGACACTATCCCATCATCATCCACGTGCTTACCTAAGGATTGTTTAAATCTCCTAATGTGGCTGAGTTGACTACATTAGCAGGTAGGGCATTCCACACCCTTACCACTCTCTGAGTAAAGAACCTGCCTCTGACATCTGTCTTAAACTTATCGCCCCTCAATTTGCAGCTATGCCCCCTCATACAAACTGACATCATCATCCAAGGAAAAAGACTTTCACTATTCACCCTATCTAATCCTCTGATCATCTTGTATGTCTCTATCAAATCCCCTCTTAGCCTTCTTCACTCCAATGAGAACAGACCCCAGTCCCTCAGCTTTTCCTCATAAGACCTTCCCTCCAGACCAGGCAACATCCTGGTAAATCTCCTCTGCACCTTTTCCAATGCTTCCACATCCTTCCTGTAATGGGGGAACCAGAACTGTACACAATATTCCAGGTGCTGCCACACCAGCGTTTTGTATAGTTGCAGCATGACATCATGGCTCTGGAACTCAATCCCTCTACCAGTGAAACCTAACACACTGTATGCCTTCTTAACAACACGATCATCCTGGCAATTTTCAGGGATCTATGTACATGGACTCCAAGATCCCTCGGCACATCCACACTACCAAGAATCTTTCCATTGAACCAGTACTCTGCCTTCCTGTTATTCTTCCCAAAGTGCATCACTTTACATTTCTCTGCATTGAACTCTATTTGCCACCTCTCAGCCCAATTCTGCAGTTTATCCAAGTCTCCCTGCAACATTCTTCCACACTGTCCACTATCCCACCGACCTTAGTGTCATCTGCAAACTTACTAACCCATCTATCTATGTCTGTGTCTAAGTAACTTATAAAAATGACAAACAGCAGTGGTCTCAAAACAGATCCTTGTGGCACACCACTAGTAATCAGACTCCAGACTGAATATTTTCCATTAACCACCATTCGTTGCCTTCTTACAGAAAGACAGTTTCTAATCCAAACTGCTAAATCACCCTCAATCCCATGCCTCCGTATTTTCTCCAACAGCCTACCATGTGGAACCTTATCAAAGGCTTTGCTGAAGTCCATGCACACCACGTCAACTGTCCTACCCTCATCTACATGCTTGGTCACCTTCTCAAAAAACCCAATGAGCTTTGAGAGACACGATCTGCCCCTGACGAATCTATGTTGACTATTTCCAATCAAATTGTTGCTTGCTGGATGATTATAAATCCTATCTCTTATAATCCTTTCCAAGACCTTCCCTACAACAGATGTAAGGCTCACTGGTCTATAATTACCTGGGTCATCTCTACTGCCCTTCCTGAACAAGAGCACATCATTTGCCCAGTTAAAAGTGGAGTTCTGCAGCGTTCAGTTCTGGGTCCTCTGCTGTTTGTAATTTTTATTAATGACTTGGAAGAGGGAGTCGAAGGGGGTCAGTAAATTTGCAGATGATACGAAGATTGGTAGAGTTGTGGATAGTGAGGAGGGCTGTTGTCGGCTGCAAAGGGACTTCGATATGATGCAGAGCTGGGCTGAGGAGTGGCAGATGGAGTTCAACCCTGCCAAATGTGAGGTTGTCCATTTTGGAAGGACAAATAAGAATGCAGAATACAGGGTTAACAGCAGGGTTCTTAGTAAGGTGGAGGAGCAGAGGGATCTTGGGATCTATGTTCATAGATCTTTGAAAGTTGCCACTCAGGTGGATAGAGCTTGTAAGAAGGTCTATGGTGTATTAGCGTTCATTAGCAGAGGGATTGAATTCAAGAGTCATGAAGTGATGTTGCAGCTGTACAGGACCTTGGTTAGGCCACATTTGGAGTACTGTGTGCAGTTCTGGTCGCCTCACTTTAGGAAAGATGTGGAAGCTTTGGAGAGGGTGCAGAGGAGATTTACCAGGATGTTGCCTGGAATGGAGAATAGGTCGTACGAGGATAGGTTGAGAGTGCTAAGCCTTTTCTCATTGGAACGGCGAAGGATGAGGGGTGACTTGATAGAGGTTTATAAGATGATCAGAGGAATAGATAGAGTAGACAGTCAGAAACTTTTTCCCCGGGTACAACAGTGTGTTACAAGGGGACATAAATTTAAGGTGAAGGGTGGAAGGTATGGGGGGGGATGTCAGGGGTAGGTTCTTTATCCGGAGAGTGGTGGGGGCATGGAATGCGCTGCCTGTGGGAGTGGCAGAGTCAGAATCATTGACGACCTTTAAGCGGCAATTAGATAGGTACATGGATGGGTGCTTAAGCTAGGACAAATGTTCGGCACAACATCGTGGGCCGAAGGGCCTGTTCTGTGCTGTATTGTTCTATTTGCGATCCTCCAGTCCTCTGGTACTAAACTTGTAGACAATGATGAATCAAAGATCAAGGCTAAAGGCTCTGCTATCTCCTCCCCAGCTTCCCAGAGAATTCTCGGATGCATCCCATCCAGGCCTAGGGGACTTGTCTACTTTCACTCCTTCTAGAATTGATATCACCGCCTCCTTACTAACCTTGATCCTTTCAAGTCTAATAGTATCTCAGTCTTCTACTTTACAATATTCTCCTTTTCCTGAGTGAAAACAGATGAGAAATATTTGTTTAGCACCTCTCTGATCGCCACAGGGTCCACACACAACTTCCCACTTCTGTCTTTGACTGGCTCTAGTCCTACCCTAAATCATCCTTTTATTCCTCACATACCTATAGAAAGCTTTAGGGTTCTCCTTTATTCTATGTGCTAAAGACTACTCGTGTCCTCTCTTTGCTCTTCTTAACTCTCTCTTTAAATCCTTCCGAGCTGATCTGTAACTCTCCATCACCTCATCTGAACCATCTTGTCTCAACGTCACATAAGCTTCCCTCTTCCACTTAACAAGAAATTCAATTTCTTTAGTAAACCACGATTCCCTTACTTTATTACTTCCTCCCTGCCTGACAGGGACAAACCTATCAAAGAACACAATATCTGTTCCTTAAACCAGCTCCACATTTTGATTCTTCCCCCTCCCCTGCATTTTGCTAGCCATTCTATGCCCCCTAAGTCTTGCCTAAATACATTATAATTGCCCACGCCCCATCGATAATTCTTGCCCTGTGGCATGTACCTAAACATAACGGAATTATGGTCACTCCCTCCAAAGTGCTCACCTACAACTAAATCAAACACCTGGCCTGGTTCATTACCAAGCACCAGATCCAGCGTGGCCTCCCCTCTTGTTGGCCCTTCGACATACCATGTCAGGAAACCCTCCTGCACATATTGGACAAAATCTGATCCATCCGATGTACTAGAGTTACTGCATTTCCAGTCGATGTTGGGGAAGTTAAAGTCCCCCGTAGTGACCACCCTGTTCCTGTCACTCCTGCCCAGAATCGATTCGCCAATCCTCTCCTCCACCTCCCTGGAACTCTGCAGAGGCCTATAAAAAAAACTCCCAGCAGTTTGACCTCTCCTGTTTCTAACCTCAGCCCATACCACCATAGTAAATGAATCCTCGTCAAACGTTCTTTCAGCCACTGTCATAGTTCCTTGACTAACAAAGCCACGCCTCTCCCTCTTTTACCGCCTTGCCTGTCCTTAATGAAAGATCTAAACCCTGGAACCTGCAACATTCATTCCTGTCCCTGCTATATCCATGTCTCTGAAATAGCCACAACACTGAAGTCTCAGGTACCTACCCATGCTGCAAGTTCACCTTCCTTATTCCGGATACTCCTGGCATTGAAGTAGATACACTTTAATCTAATTTGCTGTCTGCCAGCACACTTCTATGACCGCGAAATCCTGTCTGTGCCCTCCCTACTCTCATCCTCCTGTGCACTGCAACTACATCTCCAGTTCCCATCCCCCTGCGGAGTTGGTTTAAACCCACTTGAATAGTACCAGCAAATTTCCCACCCAGGATATTAGTACCCCTCTGGTTCAAGTGAAGACCGTCCTGTTTGTACAAGTCCCACCTTCCCCAGAATGAGCCCCAATTATCCAAGAACCTGAAACCCTCCCTCCTGCACCATCTTGCAGCCACGTGTTCAGCTGATATCTCTCCCTATTCCTTGCCTCGCTATCACGTGGGTAACAAACCAGAGATGACAACTCTGTTTGTTCTAGCTCTCAGCTTCCACCCTAGCGCCATGAAATCCTGCCCGACAACCCTATCTCTCTTCTTATGTTGTTGGTATCTATGTGGACCACAAATTGGGGCTAGTCACCCTCTCCCTTCAGGACCCCAAAAATATGATCCAAGACATCACAGACCTGGGAGGCAACACACCAACCATGGGTTTCTTTCGTTCCCAACAAATCTATTGTGTCCCCACTGACTGAATGTTGAATTAAAGCCAAGATTAGATCAGCCATGATCTTGTTGAATAGTTCAAAGGTCCTTGTGGTGCTGAACTCTAGCTTCCCGCTAATGTCACCTATTAAATCCCAACGTTATGCTCACGACACCACATCTCAGTTTGTTCATTTGTTGAAACTCAATTTCCAAAAGACTTTCGTCTAATTTTAAATTGAATGAATCAAGTCAAACTGTTTAAGTGAAGTTGCAATGATTTATCAAGGCAGCATTACAGACACAATTCTGGCTCAGTTCCTGTTGATGGGCTTATGGCAGAAGCATGGATTCCCCTGCTCCCTCGATGCTGCCTAACCTGCTGTGTTTTTCCAGCACCACACTCTCAACTCTGGCTCAATTCAAATCCAATATTTATTTGATTTACTTCCAGATTTCCAGAATCAGCAGCAATTTGCTTTTTTACCTGATACTTTGAGTATTGCTGTGATTTCTCAGAAATCAGTTCCATTTCAATATGAACGGTTAATGTGCTGCCGACACATTCTTTCTGGATCCCGAGAACTGCCTGGTTTTCAATAGCAGAGTCTACATTAGGTGAGAGTAACCTCCCTACCAAGGGCTGCAGCTGACTGTTCGACAGGGTCAGGCATCATGGCATCATTCCATCCAGGAGTGAAACCAGAGTTTAGGTCAGTGTGGTGCTGGAAAAGCACAACAGGTCAGGCAGCATCCGAGGAGCAGGAAAATCGATGTTTTGGGCAAAAGCCTTTCATTCATTCCTGATGAAGGGCTTTTGCCAGAAAAGGCGAATCTCCTGCTCCTCGGATGCTGTCTGACCTGCTGTGCTTTTCCAGCACCACACTGACCTAAACTCTGGTTTCCAGCATCTGCAGTCCTCACTTTTGCCCAGGAGTGAAACCATGCAGCCCGCTTGCTGAGATCACGGCTCGTACAAACACCCCTAAAATTCCAGCCCAGTCAGCTTCAGATGAATGAACTTTTGTCTGAATCACTGGAACCTCACCAAGTCAATGGGGAGTCACGAACTGGAGCCGTCTCCCCGTGTACACGGATTTAAAAACCTCCCAACTGGAGTTTAATTATTAGTTACAACGTTAAGGTCGCAAATTGAGCAAGTCACAGAAAGGTTTCTCCCCGGGAAAGTCATCCGTTGGGATTTTTGATTCACAAATGTCTATGTTCACAATGTTATAAATACCACGCGGATTAAATGCCCTCATTAAGGTCCAGCTTTACTTTTGATGGGGTTTGAAAGGACAGCACTTACTGATTTAGAGGTTCGGTCACTCTGAGAAGATTCCTCCAGACACATCAGCCCCACCAGATGAGCACAGGATTTTCTGCAGAATCTCACAATTACTGGGAGAAGGTCATTCGGACCGGGCCTGGCTTTACTGACCCATTGATTGTACATCAGTTCCCTGATCGATCACTTTCCCATTCTCATGGCCTCCCATGACTTGCTGGAGAATGGGGGAGGGGGCCTCTGAACCCAACGCTGCCGCAGTTCCGCACTTGCTGAGCGAGTGACTAAGCAGAATGTGGACGGAGACCCAGCGTCTATCCCCAACTCCGTGCTGGGCGGCACGTACACACCGGGACAAGTCTCCACCACTCTCTCTCCCCCCTAGTACATGCACCATTCCTCAGCCAAGGGGGTGCGGACAGGAGGCACCCAGCCCTGTCGGTCCACCCGCTGACGATCTAATCGCCGACAGACCCACTTACCTAAAGCGGCTGAAGCGGTCGGGCTCCTCCTCAAACATCTTCCGCAGTTTGAGGCTGGCACAATTCCGCCGGTGCCAGTCCACCAGGGCTTTATAGTTACTATCGGCGGTGAGAGCATTGGCCATTGCGGCTAAAGGAAGTCCGGGGGGGCTGTGCTTTGATGTGGGGGTAGTGGTAGAGGCTCCGGCAGTGGTGCACCGGGAGCTGAGCTGGGCTGGAACTGTCTCTGTCTGTCTCTTGAGAGCCGGATACGGATGGAACCCTGAGACTGGGCGTTCGAAGGTGAAATTGTAACACTGATTCCACAGCAGCCAATCAGCAGCGGCCAAATGTATGTCCCGCCCACTCGCGCCCTGACGGGCAGGTTGCCCAGCCAATGGTATCTGAGAGTGACGGTGACGTCACAATACCATGTCGGCGTTGCCCGTTTGAGCCGCATTTGGTTCCAAACGGGAGACAGGGGCTGTTCAACTGGGGGAGGCTGCAGGCAGGCTGGCCCCTCGGCGGTACTGCCCTCCCGGTGCAGAGAGCGTGTTCGGGACGGCTCTCTCCAGCCATTGGCCCAGACTGCAAAGGGAAGAGGAGCCCACATGTCTGAAGGTCATAAAGTGAAACCCAATATGAAGCACAAAATGGTGTTTCTGTTTGAAGATGTAGAATTCATTTAAACAGATAAAACATATCCTAAAATAAATGAAAATAAAACATTCTGGATGCTGGAGATTTGAAATAAACAAAGTTTTCAAGAAAATCAGCAGATACTGCACCATCTGAGGAGAAGTAAACGTTTCGATTCAGATAGATATCTGATCCGGAAGATATAGAATGCAAATTTACCTGAAACTAGAGGTACGCTAGTGGGAGACCTTAATTACCCAAATATATACAGGGTAAAATGGAGGCCACTCGTGTGGGGCAGTGGTCGTGTCTTTATCCCCAGACTGAGAGGACAGGCTTCGATTCCCACCTGCACTAAAGGTTGTGATAACATCTCTGAACAGGTTAATTAGAAAGAAGGGCTTATGCCCAAAACGTCGATTCTCCTGCTCCTTGGATACTGCCTGATCTGCTGCACTTTTTCAGCTCTTATCTCCAGCATCTGTAGTGCTCACTTTCTCCAGGTTAATTAGGAAAACGGGTTCAATAAAAACAACAATAAAATGCCGGGAGGGAGATGCCGGATAAAGTGACCTAGGGGTGCGGGTACACAGCTCATTGAAAGTGGAGTCACAGCAGGCAGGATGGTGAAAAAGACATTTAGTACGCTTGCCTTCATTGGTCTTTGAGTGTCGGAGTTGGGTGTCATTTTGCGGCTGTACAGGATATTGGTGAGGCCACTTTTAAAATCCCATATATTTCTGGTCGCTGATCTATAGGAAAGACGTTGTTAAAATTGAGCGGGTTGGAGTGTTTGAGCTATAGGGATAGGCTGGGGCTGTTTTCCGTGGAATTTTGGGAGGGTGACCTTATAAGTTGTATAAGACTCTGGTACGGCCGCATCTGGAATATTGTGTGCAGTTTTGGTCGCCATACTATAGGAAGGATGTGGAGGCATTGGAACGGGTGCAGAGGAGGTTTACCAGGATGTTGCCTGGTATGGAAGGAAAATCGTATGAGGAAAGACTGAGGCACTTGGGGCTGTTTTCACTAGAGAAAAGAAGGTTTAGGGGTGACTTGATTGAGGTGTACAAGATGATTAGGGGGTTAGATAGGGTCGACAGTATGAACCTTTTCCCGCGTATTGAGTCGGGTATTACAAGGGGGCATAGCTTTAAATTAAGGGGGGGTAGATATAGGACTGATGTTAGGGGTAGGTTCTTCACTCAGCGAGTCGTTAGTTCATGGAATGCCCTGCCAGTAACAGTGGTGGACTCTCCCTCTTTATGGGCATTTAAGAGGGCATTGGATAGGTATATGGAGGATAGTGGGTTAGTGTAGTTTAGGTGGGCTTGGATCGGCGCAACATCGAGGGCCCAAGGGCCTGTACTGCGCTGTATTCTTCTATGTTCTATGTTCTAAAATCATGAGGGGCATGAATAGGGTGAATAAACAGGTATTTTCCCCCAGGGTAGGGGAGTCCAAAGCTAGAGGGCACAGGTTTATGGTGAGAGGGGAAAGATTTCAAAGGGACCTATTCATGCAGAGGGTGGTACATGTATGGAATGAGGAAGTGGTGGAGATGGGTACAATTATAATTACAAACACTTATTGGCATGTAAATAAGGTGAATAATAGGTGTCTTTTCCCTAGGGTGGAGAATTTCAAGACTGGGGGCATATTTTAAGGTGATAGGAGAAATTTTTTAAAAAGACATGGGGGCAGTCTTTTGTACACAGTGTGGTTCGTGTGTGAGATGAACTTCTCCAGGAAGTTGTGAACTCAGGTATAGTTACAATGTTTAAAAGACATTTAGCTAAATACATGAATAAAAAGTGTTTGGTGGGATATGTGCCAAATATTGCGTGCAATTCTGATCTTCCTATTGGAAGGATGTTGTGAAACTTGAAAGGGTTCAGAAAGAATTTACAAGGATATTGCCAGGGTTGGAGGATTTGAGCTATTGGGAGAAGTTAAATAGGCTTGGGCTGTTTTCCCTGGAGCATCAGAGGCTGAGGGGTGACCTTATAGAGGTTTATAAAATCATGAGGGGCATGGATAGGATAAATAGACAAGGTATTTTCCCAGGGGTGGGGGAGTCCAGCACTAGAGGGCAAAGGTTTAGGGTGAGAGGGGAAAGATATAAAAGAGACCTATGAGGCAACTTTTTCATGCAGAGGGTGGTACGTGTATGGAATTAGCTGCCAGAGGAAGTGGTGGAAGCTGGTACAATTACAACATTTAAAAGGCATTTGAATGGGTATATGAATAGGAAGGATTTGGAGGAATATGGGCCGGGTGCTGGCAGGTGGGACTAGATTAGGTTGGGATATCTGGTCGGCATGGATGAGTTGGACCGAAGGGTCTGTTTCCGTGCTGTACATCTCTATGACTCTAAGTGCAGGCGGGTGAGACTAGGTTAGTTGTAGGCTAGGCATAGACTGGTTGGACAGAGGGATCTGTTTCCATGCTGTATGAGTCTATGACTCTCCAACATGTAAAAGGATGGGTACATGAATAGGATGATTTTAGAGGGATATGGGCCAAATGCTGGCTAATGAAACTAGGTCAGATGGGAATGTCTGGTCAGTGCGGACAAGTTGGACTGAAGGGTCTGGTGTATGATTCTACAGTTTCTGGTGTGTTCAGGAGTGTTTTCGTCATCAGTAAGATTCCAACCCAATGAAGAAGCTGGAAGGATACATTTGCTGGACTTGCTTCTGGAAATGAGGTGGGTCAATTTAATCATGTGTCCTGAGGGATATTAAGGGAACAGTGACCATAAGGTTTAGATTGGTTATGGAAAAGGTCAAGGAACTATCCAGAATAAACATAACTAATTGCAGGAGGACGAGTGTCAGAGTGAGAACAGATCTGGTCAAGGCTTATTAGATTCAAAGATCTGCATGAAATAATTTAAAGAGATAATTTGGACAGAGTCGGTCTACCTTCCCACAAGGTAGAAAGGTAAGGTAGAGAATGGACAATGAAAGAGATAGGGATTAAGATAAAGTAGAAAAGAGGTATGAAACTTGTCAGGTTAAGGCTGAATATAGACAGTTCCAAAACAGAACAGAAATTGCTGGAAAGGTTCCACAGATCTGGCAGCAGCTGTCGGGAGAAGTCAGAATGAATGCTTCAGATGCAGTGACCCTTCCACAGAAACTTCAGGATGGATTGAAAAAGTGAAAGAGAGAATGAGAAGAGGCTGGCAGCCAGCATTGGAAGGAGTCCAAATATCCTTTATAGGCCAAGAAATAGTTAAAGGGTAGTGAAAGGAGGAGTGGAGTTGATATCGAACCAAAAAGAGGATCTACACATGAAGGCTGAGGTACAAAATGAGTCCTCTGTATGTCTTTATCAAGATAGAAGATGCTGCCAAAGTCATAGTGAAAGAGGAAATAGTTGTGACAATGGATGGGCTAAAATTGTTCAAGAGAAGTTAGAAGGTCAGGCTGGCCTTAACATTGATAAGGCGAATGTGAGGACTGCAGACGCTGGAGATCCGAGTCAAGGGTAGAGTGGTGCTGGAAAAGCACAGCAGGTCAGGCAGCATCCGAGGAGCAGGAAAATCGACATTTCGGGCAGGAGCCCTTCATCAGGAAACTAAAGAAGGGCTCCTGCCCGAAATGTCGATTTTCCTGCTCCTCGGATGTTGCCTGACCTGCTGTGCTTTTCTAGCACCACTCTAATCTTAACATTGATAAGCCAAACAGTCAAGATGACTTGCATCCAAGGATACATACTACACAGGCATTGACCATAATTTTCCAATAGTCTGACATTAATTTTCAAGTCCTCTCTGGCCAGAGGGGGGATACCTGAGGACTGGAGGACAGCTAATGTGGTACCATAGTTCAAGAAAGTTGGTAGGGATAAACTAAGAAACCACACACCAGTGAGTGTAACATCAATGGGAGGGAAACTATTGGATATCAATCTGAGGGACAGAATTAATATCCACTCGAAAAGGCAAAGGTTAATCATAGCCAGCCATCTTGGCTTTGTAAGGGGGAGATCATGTCTAACAAATTTGAGTTTTTTGAGGAGGTGTCTAGGTGTGTTGATGAGGTTAGTGTAGTGGATGTAGTCTACATGAATTTCATTAAGGCTTCTGACAAAGTCTGGCACAGCAGACTGCTTCAGAACATAGGAACCGATGGTTGTAAGTTGTAACCTCAACCTGAGATACGAATCTTCTCAAAAATCAGTAACAAACAATGGAATCCAGGGCCATTTGGCAAAATGGATCCAAAATTGGTTTAGCGGCGGGAAGCAGAGGATGATTGGGTCAAAGGATGTTTGTGTGACTGGAAACCTGTGTCCAGGGACACACCATAGGGTTTTAGATTAGATTAGATTACTTACAGTGTGGAAACAGGCCCTTTGGCCCAACAAGTCCACACCGACCCGCCGAAGCGTAACCCACCCATTCCCGTACATTTACCCCTTTACCTAACATTACGGGCAATTTAGCATGGCCAATTCACCTGACGTGCACATCTTTGGACTGTGGGAGGAAACCGGAGCACCCGGAGGAAACCAACACAGACACGGGGAGAATGTGTAAACTCCACACAGTCAGTCGCCTGAGTCGGGAATTGAACCCGGGTCTCTGGCGCTGTGAGGCAGCAGTGCTAACCACTGTGCCACCGTGCCGGTTTGGTGCTGTTTGTTTTGTACATTAATAATTGAGACATGAAGGGAGGAACTAAGATCAGTTTGTTTGCAGATGACAGGGGAATTGGTGATGTAGTAAATAGCAAGGAGGACAGCCTAAGACTACAGGACAATGTAGACGGGCTGGTCAGATTGACGGAACACAGTGGCAAATGGAATTTAATCCTGAAAACTGAGAGGTGATGCCTTTTGGGAGCACTGATAAAGCAAGGGAGCACATAATGAATAGCAGAACTTTTGGAAATACAGGGGGACCTTGGTGTGTGTGAGCACAGATCTTTGAAGGCAGCAGGACAGGGTTGTTAGGAAGGCATATAGGATACTTGCCTTTATTCATCAAGGCATTGAGTACAAGTGCAGGGAGGTTATGATGGAGCTGCCTGTAATGTTAGGTTACAGCTGGAGTCCTGTGTGCAGTTCTGGTCACACACTGTGAGGATTGCACTAGCGAGGGTGCAGAGGAGGTTCACCAGGAAGTTCCCTAGGGCTGAAACAATTCAGATATGAAGAGAGATTCAATAGACTGGGAGTAGTTGCCTTAGAGCAGAAAAAGCTGAGGGAGATCCGATTGAGGTGTACAAAGTTCTGAGGGGCATAAACACTGTAGATAGAGAGAAACTTGAATTTTTTCCCTTTAGATAGGTTAATAGCCAGGGGGTGAGGGGCAGGAGGTTGAGAGGGGACTTGAGGAAAATATTTCTCACCCAGAGGATTGTGGGCATCTGGAATTCACGGTCTTTCAGGTAGTAGATGCAGGAACTACCATGACATTTAATAATGATTGAGATGAGCATTTGAAATTCCACAGGATACAAGGCTACAGGCCTAGTACTGGAAATTAGGGTTAGAATAGATGGATGACCAGTGCAGACATAATGGACCGAAGGGCCTCTCTCCATACTGTAAACGCTCTGTGACTCTCTATGATACAGGAGTGATTCCGAGGACTAGAGCGTTACAGACATTTCAGTCTTGTTCAAGAAAAGGGATAAGGAGAAATTCAGCAATTACAGACCAGTCAAGTTAACCTCATTTGTAACTTTTAGAAACTCTACTCTGGGACAAAATTAACAGCCACATGGGTGAATGTGGATTTAATTAAAGAAAATTATGTGTTTATTACAAGGAAATGGTGTTCAACAAACTTGATTGACTTTCTAATGAGGTAAGAGAGGGTCGACAAGATTAATACAATCGATGTGGTTTACATAGACCCCAAAAGGCAGTTGATAAGTTTCGAGTAACCAACAGCAAAGTTGAAGCCCATGGAATAAATAGCAACATGGAGAGGAAACTGAGAGGATTGACAGAAAATAAAGTTTCTTGATGAACTGTTGTTCTGCAGTATAATTTGGATAAATGTCAGGTTATTCACTTTGGAAGCAAAAACAAGGCAGCAGATTCCTACCTGACTGGATGTGAATTGGGAGAGGGGAGTGTGCCGTGGGACCAGGTGCCCTTGCGAAGGCTGAAGGTAAACATGTAGGTGCTGCAGTTGGTAAAAAAGGCAAATGGAATGTTGGCCTTCATTGGGAGAGGTTTCGAGTACAGGAGCAGAGATGTGTTGTTGCAGTTATACAGGGTCTTGGTGAGGCCACCCCTAGAATACTGTGTGCAGTTAGATTAGATTAGATTACTTACAGTGTGGAAACAGGCCCTTCGGCCCAACAAGTCCACACCGACCCGCCGAAGCGTATACCACCCAGACCCATACTCCTACATTTACCCCTTCACCTAACACTGCAGACAATTTAGCATGGTCAATTCACCTAACCCGCACATTTTTGGATTGTGGGAGGAAACCGGAGCACCCGGAGGAAACCCACGCAGACACGGGGAGAATGTGCAAACTCCACACAGAGAGTCGCCTGAGGCGGGAATTGAACCCGGGTCTCTGGCGCTGTGAGGCAGCAGTGCTAACCACTGTGCCACCGTGCTGCCCACAGTTCTGGTCTCCTTTCCTGAGGAAGGTTGCTCTTGCTCTCGGGGGAGTGCAGTGAAGCTTTCCCAGGCTGATTCCAGGGATGGTGGAACATCCTCCCTGCATCTACCCTGTCTAGTGGTATATGAGGAGAGATTGACTAGGTTAGGATTGTTTTCACTGGAATTCAGATGAGTGAGTGGGGGGTGGGGGGTGGGGTGGGATCTCAGAGACTTATAAAATGCTTAAAGGACTAGACAGGGTAGATGCAGGGAGGATGTTCCCTATGTGGGTGCGTCCAGACCCGGGGATCACATTCTGAGGATTCGTGGTGGACTGTTTAGGATGGAGATGAGGAGACATTTCTTCACCCAAAGTGTGGTGAGCCTGTGCAATTCATTACCACAGGAAGTAGCTGATACCAAAACATTGAATGTATTCAAGAGATGGCTAGATATAGCACTTGGGGGTGAATGGGATCAAAGGTCATGGGGAGAAAACAGGATTAGGCTATTGAGTTGAACAATCAGCCAATCTGTGATGAATGGCGGGGAAGGCTCGAAGGGCTGAATGGCCTCTTCCTGCTCCTATCTTCTATGTTTCTATTAATGGAGGGAGGTTGATCTTAGTTAGGTCCACTGCTTTTATTAATCAACATGAATAACCCAGCCCTCGGTCTGCAGGGCACAATTTCAACATTTGTAGTTGCTGCAAAACTGGGAACTATTGGGAACTGAGGTTATTGATAGACTTCAAGAGGGCACACTGTCCTGACTTGGAAATATATCATCATTCCATCAATGTCGCTGGGTCCAAATCTTGGAATTCCCTCCCTAAGAGCATTGTGGGTCTACCTCCTGCACATGGACTGCAGCAGTTCAAGAAGGCAGCTCACCGCCACCTTCTCAAGGGGCAACTAGGGACGGCAATAAATGCTGGGCCCAGCCATAACCCACATCCTGTGAACTAATTTAAAGAAAAACCTGCCTGGATAGTTGGCAGAGAAGTGTAAAGTGGTTTATTTTGGTTTAGGAGGAATATAGGAAGACAATATAAAATAAAGGGTACAATTCTAAAGAACAGAGGGACCTGGGGTTAGATAAATGCACATATCATTGAAGCTGGCATGAGAGTGTCGCTAATAAGGAATATGGCATGTAGACTTTATAAATAGATTTGCCATATTCTTACCAGACCATAGGGCTGCTCTCTCACTAGAGAGAGTCAGAAATCACACAACATCAGGTTACAGTGCAGACCATAACTTGCTGTTGTGAGTTTTGACTTTGTCCACTCCAGGCCAACACCAGTACCTCCACCTCATTAAGAAGAGACAACTGGTGGTGGTTTAACCTGAGGGTCACTACACCTCAGGTGAGGGAGAGATCGAGAAGGAGAGTCCTTCAAGGAAGTAAAAGCATAGAGAACAACCTATAAACATCCCTTGTTCACCCTCAGCTAGAATATAATATTGAGCATCAGATCTGAAGAAGGATATAATGTCTTTGGAGGGGATGCAGAAAGGATTCACAAAAATAGTTCCAAGATTTACAGATTTCAGTCATGGAGATAGATTGGAGAAACTGGTGCTGTTCTTGGAGAAAGGAAGATTGAGAGGAGATTCGACTGAGGTGTTCATCATCGTCAGGGAGCTAACGAGAAGAGATAGAGACGTACATTCACATTGGCTGAAAGGTGGAGAATCAGAGAATGGAAATTTCAGATCAAAGACAAAACACCCGATGGTGATATGAGGAAAAGCTTTTCAATGGTGCAAGTGATTAGGTTGGAGAATGTACAGTTCCAGGGTGTGCTGAAGGCAGATTGAGCTGTGGCTTTCAAAAGGAAGTTGGAAAAAGAAAAAGACAAGTACAAGGTGATGTGGAAGGACCGTGGAAAGGCAGTGAGTGGGTTCAGAGAGGTGCTAGGACTGGCTGCTTTCCTCGCCCAGACAGACAGACACACATATGCATTCACACAGACACAGACACACGTTACAAACACACATACACACACATGCACACAGCAGAGCTGTAACTATTCAGTGGTTCTCTCAGAATCCCCTTAGAATATTTTAATGAAGAGTAGTGGAGATGGTTTTCCTGAGTTTTCACTAATATTTATTCCTCAACTAACATCCCTAATTAATACTCAGATTGTTTTTAAAAATCTTGTTGAAGTTTGTTGGAGCTGTTTGTTGAAAAGGTCGTTCCCTACAGTGACTATGATTTGAATGAAAGCACTGAATTATCTGTAAAGCATGTTGGGACTTACTGACGTCTTGACTGGGAGAGAAATTCTATCTTTTCGCTCATGACAGATGAGACAAGTGAGTTTTGAGAAGGTCTGTAGCTCAGGTTGAGGTTCTGTTCAAGTTCATTAGCTGCTGTTTTAGTGTGGTGGTGGGTTTGTGGGCTTGATGACCCTATACAGACAACAAGCAAAACTAATGTCATTTACAAAATACCGTGCAAGAACAGTCACATAGATGGGTTAACTCCAGGAAAGGTAAGAGAGGGAGGCAGCTAGTGCAGGAGTCTTCTGTGGCTATACCCATTTCAAACAGGTATGCTGTTTTGGAAAATGTAGGGGGTGATGGATTCTCAGGAGAACGTAGCACGAACAGCCAAGTTTCTGGTATTGAGACTGGCTGTAATGCAATGAGGAGTACATCAGGTTCCAAGAGATCAATTGTGTAAGGGGATTCTCGAGTTCGAGGTAAAGACAGACGTTTCTGTGGCCAGCAGCAAAAAAGCAGAATAGTGTGTTGCTTCCCTGGTGCCAGGATCAAGAATGTCTCAGAGAGGGTGCAGAATGTTCTCACGGGGGAGAGGGGCCAGCAAGAAGTCATCGTCCACATTGGAACCAACGACATTAGAAGGGAAAAGGTTGAGATTCTGAAGGGAGATTACAGAGAGTTAGCAGGAATTTAAAATGGAGGTCCTCGAGAATAATAATATCTGGATTACTCCCAGTGCTACGAGCTAATGAGCGCAGGAATAGGAGGATAGAGCAGATGAATGCATGGCTGAGGAGCTGGTGTATGGGAGAAGGATTCACATTTTTGGATCATTGGAATCTCTTTTGGGGTAGAAGTGACCTGTACAAGAACGACGGATTGTACCTAAGTTGGAGGGGGACTAATATACTGGCAGGGAAATTTGCTAGAACTGCTTGGGAGGATTTAAACTAGTAAGGTGGGGGGGACCCAGGGAGATAGTGAGGAAAGAGATCAATCTGAGACGGGTACAGCTGAGAACAGAAGTGAGTCAAACAGTCAGGGCAGGCAGGGACAAGGTAGGACTAATAAATTAAACTGCTTTTATTTCAATGCAAGGGGCCTAACAGGGAAGGCAGATGAACTCAGGGCATGGTTAGGAACATGGGACTGGGATATCATAGCAATTACAGAAACATGGGTCAGGGATAGACAGGACTGGCAGCTTAATGTTCCAAGATACAAATGCTACAGGAAGGATAGAAAGGGAGGCAAGAGAGGAGGGGGAGTGGTGTTTTTGATAAGAGATAGCATTACAGCTGTGCTGAGGGAGGATATTCCCAGAAATACATCCAGGGAAGTTATTTGGGTGGAACTGAGAAATAAGAAAGGGATGATCACCTAACTGGGATTGTATTATAGACCCCCTAATAGTTCGTAAGAAATTGAGAAACAAACTTGTAAGGAGATCTCAGCTATCTGTAAGAATAATAGGGTAGTTATGGTAGGGGATTTTAACTTTCCAAACAGATTGGGACTGCCATAGTGTTAAGTGTTAGATGGAGAGGAATTTAAGTGTGTACAAGAAAATTTTCTGATTCAGTATGTGAATGTACTTACTAGAGAAGGTGCAAAACTTGACCTACTCTTGGGAAATAAGACAGGGCAAGTGACTGAGGTGTCAGTGGGGGAGCACTTTGGGGCCAGCGACCATAATTCTATTAGATTTAAAATAGTGATGGAAAAGGATAGACCAGATCTAAAAGTTGAAGTTCTAAATTGGAGAAAGGCCAATTTTGATGGTATTAAGCAAGAATTTTCGAAAGCTGATTGGATGCATATGTTCGCAGGTAAAGGGGCGGCTGGAAAATGGGAAGCCTTCAGAAATGAGATAACAAGAATCCAGAGAAAGTATATTCCTGTCAGGGTGAAAGGGAAGGCTGGTAGGTGTAGGGAATGCTGGATGACTAAAGAAATTGAGGGTTTGGTTAAGAAAAAGAAGGAAGCATATGTAAGATATAGACAGAATAGATCGAGTTAATCCTTAGACGAGTATAAAGGAAGGAGGAGTATACTTAAGAGGGAAATCAGGAGGGCAAAAGGGGACATGAGATAGCTTTGGCAAATAGAGTTTAAGGAGAATCCAAAGGGTTTTTACAAATACATTAAGGACAAAAGGATAATTAGGGAGAGAATAGGGCCCCTCAAAGATCAGCAAGGCGGCCTTTGTGTGGAGCTGCAGGAGATGGGGCAGATACTAAATGAGTATTTTGTATCAGTGTTTACTGTGGAAAAGGATATGGAAGATATAGAAAGTAGCGAAATAGATGGTGACATCTTGCAAAATGTCCAGATTACAGTGGAGAAAGTGCTGGATATCTTGAAACGCATAAAGGTGGATAAATGTTGTGGTTCTGTTCGCCGAGCTGGGAATTTGTGTTGCAGACGTTTCGTCCCCTGTCTAGGTGACATCCTCAGTGCTTGGGAGCCTCCTGTGAAAGGGCTTCTGTGATGTTTCCTCCCGCATTTATAGTGGTTTGTATTTGCCGCTTCCGGTTGTCAGTTCCAGCTGTCCGCTGCAGTGGCCGGTATATTGGGTCCAGGTCGATGTGTTTGTTGATAGATTCTGTGGATGAGTGCCATGCCTCTAGGAATTCCCTGGCTGTTCTCTGTCTGGCTTGTCCTATAATAGTAGTGTTGTCCCAGTCGAATTCATGTTGCTTGTCATCTGCGTGTGGCTACTAAGGATAGCTGGTCGTTTCGTTTCGTGGCTAGTTGGTGTTCATGGATGCAGATCGTTAGCTGTCTTCCTGTTTGTCCTATGTAGTGTTTTGTGCAGTCCTTGCATGGGATTTTGTACACTACATTGGTTTTGCTCATGCTGGGTATCGGGTCCTTCGTTCTGGTGAGTTGTTGTCTGAGAGTGGCTGTTGGTTTGTGTGCTGTTATGAGTCCTAGTGGTCGCAGTAGTCTGGCTGTCAGTTCGGAAATGTTCTTGATGTATGGTAGTGTGGCTAGTCCTTTGGGTTGCGGCATGTCCTCGTTCCGTTGTCTTTCCCTTAGGCATCTGTTGATGAAATTGCGCGGGTATCCATTTTGGCGAATACATTGTAGAGGTGTTTTTCTTCCTCTTTTTGCAGTTCTGGTGTACTGCAGTGTGTTGTGGCCCTTTTGAACAGTGTCTTGATGCAACTTTTGTGTGTGTTGCAGTGGTTGCTTTCTGGTCTCCTTCCTATTGGAAAGATGTTGTGAAACTTGAAAGGGTTCAGAAAAGATTTACAAGGATGTTGCCAGGATTGGAGGATTTGAGCTATAGGGTGAGGCTGAACAGGCAGGGACTGTTTTCCCTGGAGCGTCAGAGGCTGAGGGGTGACCTTATAGAGGTTTACAAAATTATAAGGGGCATGGATAGGATAAATAGGCAAAGTCTTTTCCCTGGGGTGAGGGAGTCCAGAACTAGAGGGCATAGGTTTAGGGTGAGAAGGGAAAGATATAAAAGAGACCTAAGGGGCAACGTTTTCACGCAGAGGGTGGCACGTGTATGGAATGAGCTGCCAGAAGAAGTGGTGGAGGCTGGTACAATTGCAATATTGAAGAGGCATTTGGATGGGTATATGAATAGGAAGAGTCTGGACGGATATGGGCCGGGTGCTGGCAAGTGGGAATAGATTATGTTGGGATATTTGGTTGGCATGGACGGGTTGGACTGAAGGGTCTGTTTCCATGCTGTACATCTCTATGACTCTAGCTGTAACAAACACTACATTGGACAAACAGGCAGAAAACTAGCCACAAAAAGACATGACCCTCTTTCACTAGTATCCTTACATACAGATGAGGAAGGACACCACTTCGACTGGGACAACACATCCATCCTAGGACAAGCCAAACAGAGCCATGCACGAGAATTCCTAGAAGCATGGCATTCCAACTGGAACTCTACCAACAAACACATTGACTTGGACCCGATTTACCACCCCCTGAGAAAAAGAACCGGAAATGACATCACCGCAGGAAATGACATCACCAACCCAAAGAAACCCAAACATATAAATACAAAGCAGGAATCATCAACCGTGCTTTGCCTCGAGGCCCACTGAAGATGTTACCTAGTCGGGTGATGAAACGTCTGGAAATTAACTGTCCAGCTCAGCGAGCAAACCAACATCCACAACTGATGAGACAATCAGTGTATCCTAAACCCCAGGCAGTAGAGTTAGCTGGGACCTCTGCAGAAATTGTTGATTGGAGTTGAACATCACAGAGTGTGCAGAATTGTAAAGGTATGTGTGGTTTAAATGAAGAAGTCAGGTTTAGGAACACAGGTACAGTTTTCTGGACCAGAACTAACTCCTACGTCGCAATCTACTGATTGAGGATGATCAGCCATGATCATAATGAATGGTGGTGCAGGCTCGAAGGGCAGAATGGCCTACTCCTGCACCTATTGTCTATTGTCTATTGTCAATCCCAGTCCCAGCAAGAATTAAAGGTCATTGTAAGGTTAGATCCTGGTTCGTGTCTTTAGAAACTGGTGCCCAGACAACAGCGTGGGAGGTATGGGAATGGGTCCCATGCTTGTGAACCTTGTAAATCTGAATGAGAAGCATCACATTTATTGCCCATCCCTAATTGTCCTGGAGACAGTGATAATGAATCCTTGAATCACTGCAATCTATTTGGTGTGGGAACACCAACAGTGCTGTTAGTGGCTGGCCCAGCTCAATTTCTGATTCATCATAATTCACCTGATCTGGTTAAAGACCAAAATTCAGCTGCCCTTGGTATAACTTATACCAAAGTCCACTCACCCATTGCCCCATATGTGGTAACCTACAGTGACATCTGGTCAACAGAGCTTCAAGTTCATACTTTCATATCCGTCCCTCCTCGAGTCCTATAATCCTCAGAACATTGCTGAGGCCCAATGGTTTTACTGATGATTTGTAGCCTCGTCAGTAAGGTCAAAGAGTCATTGAGTCACACAGCACAGAAACAGACCCTTCAGGCCAACTCATCTGGGCCAACCAGACATCCCAAACTGATCTAGTGCCAATTTACCAGCACTTGGCCCATATCCCTCTAAACCCTTCCAATTCATATATCCATCTAGATGCCTTTTAAATGTCAGAGAGTCATAGAGTCACACAGCACACAAACAGACCTGTTGGTCTATGCTGACCATAATCCCAAACTAGACAGGTCCCACCTGCCTGCACTTGGCCCATATCCCTCCAAACTTATCTTGTTCATATACATATTCAATGTCTTTTAAACTTTGTAAATGTACCCACATCCAAAACTTCCTGTGGAAGTTCACTCTCTGTGTAAAAGAATTGCCCCTCATGTCTTTTTAAAATCTTTCTCCTCTTACCTTAAAAATATGCCCCCAGTCTTGAAATTCTCCAATCTAGAGAAAAGATACCTACCATTCACCCTACCTATACTCCGGTAAGTGATGGAGGCTTTTACAATTACAATTACAGACACCTATTGGCATGTAGATAAGGTGAATGGTAGGTGTCTTTCCCCTAGATTGGAGAATTTCAAGACTGGGAGCATATTTTGAAGGAACAATTTTAGTAAGTCCTGCAGCAGTTAGAAAACCATGTGAAATTGGTTTAGATTCTTGTAATGATGTTATAGAGTCACAGAGTCCTATAACATGGAGACAGGCCCTTCAGCCCAAACTGGTCCATGCTGACCAAAATGTCCATCCAATTTTCCCTAGTTTGGAGGTGGCGGAAATGACGAGCGCCTCACCTTCCACCTAGGAACCCTCCAACCACAAGGGATGAACTCAGATTTCTCCAGTTTCCTCATTTCCCCTCCCCCCACCTTGTCTCAGTCAAATCCCTCGAACTCAGCACCGCCTTCCTAACCTGCAATCTTCTTCCTGACCTCTCCGCCCCCCCACCCCCACTCCGGCCTATCACCCTCACCTTGACCTCCTTCCACCTATCGCATTTCCAACGCCCCTCCCCCAAGTCCCTCCTCCCTACCTTTTATCTTAGCCTGCTGGACACACTTTCCTCATTCCTGAAGAAGGGCTCATGCCCGAAACGTCGATTCTCCTGCTCCTTGGATGCTGCCTGACCTGCTGCGCTTTTCCAGCAACACATTTTCAGCTCTGATCTCCAGCATCTGCAGTCTTCACTTTCTCCTTTAACAGAATAGGAGGCAACCTCATTGAAACAAGAAAGATCCTGAGGGGTTTGACAGGACAGGTGTTCAGAGGATGGTTCCTTGTGTGGGGGAGTCCAGAACAAGGGGTCACTGCTTATGATTGGGGTCACCCATTTAATACAAAGGTTGAGGTGAACTTTACTCTCTCAGAGGATCGTGAGTCTTTTGAACAGTCTTCCTGAAAAGGTGATGGAACTAGAGTCTTTGAATAATTTTAAAGGAGAGGAGACAGATCCTTAAATGTGTTTGGGAGTGTGAGATCAGCTGTAGGCTTTTACAGAATGGCAGAGCAGGCTTGAGGGGCTGAATGGTCTCCTACACTTAACTCACGTGTTCCTAAAAGAGCCCAACAAATGAGCTCTTGTGGCGCAGTGATAGTGTCTCTGCCTCTGAACCAGGAGACCCAGCTCCAAGTCCCACCTACTCCAGAGGTGTGCACTAATATCTCCAAACTGGTGGATTCAAAGCCATCTGAAAATCCAGTGAGTTCATGACCTTCAGAGCAGGGAGAGCACAGCAGGACAGGTAGCATCCGAGGAGCAGGAGAATCGATGTTTCGGGCATAAGCCATTCATCAGGAAGGTGAAGAGATTACGCTCAAAATGTCGATTCTCCTGCTCCTCGGATGCTGCCTGTCCTGCTGTGCTTTTCCAGCACCACACTATCGACTCTGATCTCCAGCATCTGCGGTCCTCAGTTTCTCCTTCAGAGCAGTAAACCTGCCAGCCTTACCTATATGTGACTCCATTCCCAAAATTAATGACATCTCAGCAACTGGCCAAAAATGTGCAGGTTGGGTGAACTGGCCATGCTAAATTGCCCATAGTGTTCAGGGATGTGTAAGTTAGGTCCATTAGTCAGGGGAAATGTAGAGTAACGGGGAAGGGGAATGGGTCTGGGTGAATTACTCTCTGGAGGGTCCGTGGGGACCTGTTGGGCCAAATGGCCTGTTTTCACACTCTGGGGATTCTATGATTCTCGGGATGAGCAAAATGAAATGCTAGGAAAACAGAAGCCACTGTTTCTGATCCCTACACTAAACTCCATTCCATCCTTTTCCCTGTCAATGGCTGAAGAACAAATCAGCCTGTTCACAACAACCAACTCTGAGTGGAGTTTCCAGTCTCCCACTCAGACCAGCTACCTCCAGCTCCCTGTAGTCACGCACCATCAACTCTTGTGTCATTTAATCTCACCATTCATCCACCCTATCAGAGATTTTCACTTCTCATCTCCCCCACTTTAAGATTTAGATTAGATTACAGTGTGGAAACAGGCCCTTCGGCCCAACAAGTCCACACCGACCCGCCGAAGCGAAACCCACCCAATGCATTTACCCCTTACCTAACACTACGGGCAATTTAGTATGGCCAATTCACCTGACCCTGCACATCTTTGGATGGTGGGAGGAAACTGGAGCACCCGGAGGAAACCCACGCAGACACGGGGAGAACGTGCAAACTCCACACAGTCAGTCGCCTGAGGCGGGAATTGAACCCGGGTCTCTGGCGCTGTGAGGCAGCAGTGCTAACAAACTTCCTTAAAATTTATTACATCTCTAATGTTAACCTTGATTCTCTCTCTGCAGATGCTACTAGACTTACTGAGTTTTTTTCACATTTGTCATTTTTATTTTGAATTGAAGCATCCACAGGATTTTATTTTTGGTTTTAATAAAGTGAAAGTAGAGCAATGGAGCTCTCTGTTGGTGAAAACTCAGTACTGCACAGTAAGTTGCACAAGGATAAAAATCACACACCAGGTTATAGTCCAATAGGTTTAATTGGAAGCACTAGCTTTCGGAGCGCTGTTCCTTCATCAGACACAATTGTAAAAGACAGAATTTACAACAAAAGTTTACAGTGTGATGTAACTGAAATTATACATTGAAAAATACCTTGATTGTTTGTTGAGTCTTTCATCTGTTCGAATACCATGATAGTTTCACTTCTTTCCTAAATAAATCACAAAACATTTTTAAAAAGTTACATTCTCAGGTTAACTGTAACAATTGGTGTCAGCGCAGATAAGATGTTGAGATGTCGAAGGTGTTCGCCCCTGTGTTCCCTATCTGTGCCATAATGCAGATAAACGGGAGGTGCTGCATTTTGGGAAAGCAAATCTTAGCAGGACTTATACACTTAATGGTAAGGTCCTAGGGAGTGTTGCTGAACAAAGAGACCTTGGAGTGCAGGTTCATAGCTCCTTAAAAGTGGAGTCACAGGTATATAGGACATTGGTTAGGCCACTGTTGGAATATTGCGTGCAATTCTGGTCTCCTTCCTATCGGAAAGATGTTGTGAAACTTGAAAGGGTTCAGATAAGATTTACAAGGATGTTGCCAGGGTTGGAGGATTTGAGCTACAGGGAGAGGCTGAACAGGCTGGGGCTGTTTTCCCTGGAACGTCGGAGGCTGAGGGGTGACCTTATAGAGGTTTACAAAATTATGAGGGGCATGGATGGGATAAATAGACAAAGTCTTTTCCCTGGGGTGGGGGAGTCCAGCACTAGAGGGCATAGGTTTAGGGTGAGAGGGGAAAGATATAAAAGAGACCTAAGGGTCAACATTTTCACGCAGAGTGGTACGTGTATGGAATGAGCTGTCAGAGGATGTGGTGGAGGCTGGTACAATTGCAACATTTAAAAGGCATTTGGATGGGTATATGAATAGGAAGGGTTTGGAGAGATATGGGCTGGTGCTGGCAGGTGGGACTAGATTGGGTTGGGATATCTGGTTGGCATGGACGGGTTGGACCGAAGGGTCTGTTTCCATGCTGTACATCTCTATGACTCTATGATTCTAATCTAAAAAAATGAGTTAACAGAGTCTTACATGGATTCATGCAGTTTTTGAGCAAAGTACAATGTAACTCTGCAAGTAGAAATTCACCTCACAAACGAATATGTGTATGTGTGCATGTGGGTTTTTGTGTGTGTGTGTGTGTGTCTGGGGTGGGGGGTTGTGAGTGTCTGTGAGAGAGTGTATATGTGTGTGTGAGTGTAAAGAGGTCAATGTCTGTGTGAGACTGCATGTGTGTCTGTGGGAGTGTGTGTGTCTGTAGGAGTGTGTGAGAGTGTCTGTGTATAGGTGTGTATGTGTGTGTGTATAGAAGTGCCTCTGCATGTGTGCGCGTGCCTGTGGGTGTGTGTATGTGCATGTGTGTATAGGAGAGTGTGTATGCGTGCATGTGTCTTTGTATAGGGGTGCCCGTGTGTGTGTGTGTGTGTGTGTGTCTGGGATGGGGGATGTGAGTGTCTGTGAGAGAGAATGTGTGTGTGTGTGTGTGAGAGAGTGTAAAGGGGTCTAAGTCTGGAAAAGGGTGCATGTGCGAGTGTGGGAGTGAGTGTGTCTGTAGGAGTGTGTGTGAGAGTGTCTGTGTATAGGAGTGTGTATGTGTGTATGTGTGTGTAGGAGTATCTATGTGTGTGTATGGTGCAATGGTGGTCACCTGTAGTGTGCCATGAACCCAACGTCCCGGTTGAGGCCCTCCCTATGGGTACTGAACTTAGCTATCAGCCTCTGCTCGGCCAATCTTCGCTGCTGCCTGTCCCAAAGTCCGCCTTGGAGGATGGTCACCCGAAGGTCCGAGGTCAAGTGTCCTTGATCGTTGAAGCGTTCCCCAACTGGGAGGGAACCCTCCTGTCTATTGATTGTTGTGCGGTGCCCATTTATCTGTTGCTGTGGCCTCTGCTCAGTTTCCCCAATGTACCATGCCTCCGGGCATCCTTGCCTACAGCGTATGAGATAGACAACGTTGGCTGAGTCACATGAGTACCTGCCACGTACATGGTGGGAGGTGTCCCCACGTGTAATGGTGGTATCTATGTCCACAATCTGACACGTCTTGCAACGCCTACCGTGACAGGGTTGTATGGAGTTGTCCTGAGAGACGGGCAGCTTGCTACGAACAATGATCTGTTTGAGATTTGGCGGTTGTTTAAAGGCGAGCAGTGGAAGTGTGGGGAAGGTCTTGGCGAGGTGCTCATCCTCTTTGATAATGTGTTGCATGTCACGAAGAACATGGCGTCGTTTTTCAGCTCCTGGAAAGTACTAGACAGCGAAGGGTACCCTGTTGGTTGCGGCACGTGTCTGTCTCCTGAGGAGGTCATTACGGTTCCTTGCTGTGGCACGTCGGAACTGGCGGTGGATGAGTTGAGCATCGTACCCCATTCTTATGAGGGCATCCTTGAGTATTTCCAAGTGCCTGTCACACATACATGCATCCTCTCACAGACTTAGACCCCTTTACACTCTCACACATACATGTACACTCTCTCACAGACACTCACAAACCCCCACCCCAGACACACAAACACATACGCACAAACCCACATATATGTTTGTGGGGTGAATTTGTACTTGTAGAGTTATATTGTACTTTGCTCAAAAACTGCATGAATCCATGTAAGACTCTGTTAACTCAGTTTTTAGATTAGAATCAGTCTAAGCGTTATGGTACAGACAGGGAACACAGGGGGCTAACACTTTCAACATCTTATCTGGGTTGACACCAATTGTTACAGTTAACCTGAGAATGTAACTTTTAGAAAAGGTTTTGTGATTTATTTATGAAAGAAGTGAAACTAACATGGTCAATCTAACAGACAATCAAGGTATTTTTCAATGTCTAATTTCAGTTACATCACACTGTAAACTTTTGCTATAAATTCTGTGCCTTACAATTGTGCCCTCCACTACCACCTTATGAAGGAGCGTCGCTCCGAAAGCTGGTGCTTCCAATTAAACCTATTGGACTATAACCTGGTGTTGTGTGGTTTTTAACTTTGTACACCCCAGTCCAACACCGGCATCTCCAAATCACAGTAAATTGTATTATTCCCAGACACTGGAACTGATTTTCTCCACGAAGTGTTTTGTTGCTGGATAAAGGATCGGACAATTCACATTCCTGGAATGGTGACGTGACCCACCCATGCCTCCTCCACTGAGTCTGAGCTGAACCTGCTAATCTGCAATTAGGAATCAGAAAAATATTAAATTAATACAACACAGACAGAGACTACATGCCTGAAATAACTCCACAGAGGCCATGACTTGGGGGTGCTGGTGTTGGACTGATGAAGGAGCAGTGCTCTGAAAGCTAGTGCTTCCAAATAAACCTGTTGGACTATAACCTGGTGTTGAGTGATTTCTAACTTTGTACACAGTCACTCTGTACTAATACATGAAGAGTCCTTCAGAGTTGCCTCTTCAGAGTTAACTCTCAGGGTGTCAGTATTTCTGAGACTCCCCTGTCAGCCAGGACTCCAGATTAACAGCCCCAATCAGGGAACTCATATTCTATGAGGCCCAGCTGGCTGACCCTGTTACAGTCACTACATCCCTCTCTGTCTGAGTCTGGTGCTTTTGTTAGTCCTTCCTCCTGGGGCATTTTCACACTGGGTCAGATTCCTCTGACTTGGTGTCTGATAAAGGCGCTGTGCAACACACAGGAGGTAGCTTCTTGCATCCAGAGCATCTCGGTAGAATTTCTCTCTCTCCTTCCAGCAGCAAAGGCATCGAGCTGGTGACATCGGTCATGTCCATCTCTGATACCGAGGACTTGTCAATGCTGGACAGAGACGGTGACCCCACGGGTTCCAGCAGCATTTCCGAGTGTTCCAAGGGGCGGGACAGGGCATGTTCTGATCCTACACCGTTTGTGAGTTTACACTTTCATACGGTCCATGTTCAGGACCGTCTCACCGACCCGAACATTACACGTCACTAGTCCTGACTTCACATCGACCACGCCTCTTACCCACACAGGGCCATTTCCCAGGTTCTTACACCAAACTTCATTCCTTGTATCAAACTGTTTCTCATGCTCAGTGGCATTTTCTGGCTGGCACTGGCATTCCTGATCCCATTTCACCTTCTGCCCTCCAGGTCCCAGAAGATCAGATTTAACCTGGTGCAGCGTCTTCTGTCCATGTCTGTGCTATCCCTGTAGCTGCAGAAGGGGTAGTCCTATAATCAAACAGGAACCAGGACAGTTTGGTATCGCGTGAAACTGTAGGCTGTTTCTTCAAGTCAGCCTCGAAAGTTTGGACTGCTCTTTCTGCCAGACCATTGAATGATGGATGGTATGGAGATGTCCTTCTGTCAAATCCCATTCAACTTTAGGAAATACCCAAATTCCCTGCTGGGAAACGATAGCCCGTTATCTGTGACCAACAATTCCAGGAGTCTGTATATTGAAAAAGATGCTCACAGTTTTTCTATCATCGTCTCCGTATTTAACGAATATATTCTATATACATCCAATCACTTTGAGTGGTCATCCACAATGTCTTAAGAACATTGAGCCAATGAAAGGACCTGCATAGGTGATGTGTAACCGAATCCAGGGTTGACCTGCCCATTCCCACGAATGGGAGGGGTAGCTGCTGATGGTAATTTCTGTCCTTGCTGGCACCCTGGGCACTGCCCCACCAATGTGACTATGTCTGCATCCAATCCCGGCTACTAGACATAATCTCTCAGAAACATCTTCACTTTGGAAATCCCTGGATGGGCCTGGTGGAGTTCAGCCAGTGTCTGGCAGCGACCTTTACTCAGGACAATCATTCTTGCTACCCTGAATAATATGCCCCCCTTAACAATGATCTGGTCTCTCTAGGTCCAAAAGGTTTAAATTCTGGTCGTGATAGTCCTCTGATGTCCCCCATCACCACCAGCTGTTTCAGTTTTGAAAGAATCGGATATTTCTCTCTCCAAAGTGTGATATTGTTAGCTGCAAGTCAGCTGTGACAGGGACCATTTTCAGAAAAGTTAATATCATTACAGACTCTTCCAGTGAGGGTGCAACTGGTGGTGTATCTGCCAGCAGGAGGTGCCTCAATGCATCCGCATTCACTAGTTGGCCTCCCAGACAGTGTTCCAGCATGTAATTATACACACTCTATTATAGCCCATCGCAGAATGTGGCCTGAAGCTATGGACAGCACTGCCTTGTCGTCTTTAAGCAGACCAAGTAGGGGGGGTTGTGGTCTGTGATTATCACAGATCTTCGTCCATAAAGGTTTTTGTGTGACTTTCTGACTCCAAATATGACTGCCATTTCTTCTTTTTCTATCTGGGATACTGACGCTCTGCATTAACCAAAGTACTAGATGCATACACTACTGGGTGTTGAATTGAATTGAATTTATTGTCACATGTACTGAGGCACAGTGAAAAGCTTTGTCTTGCGAGCAATACAGGCAGATCACAGAGTTCAATAGCATAGATAGTAAATAGTAGGTAAACAGCAGCAAAAACCAAAACACAGGTATAGGCGAATGCTAAGGGTTTGTGAGTCCATTCAGTATTCTAACAACAGTAAGGTCATCCAGGGTTCCTCTCCACTGGGTCAGCTGTGAGCTAATGCTAACCGGATACCGTACAGGGAAGCATTGCTTGTCAGTACCAGCTCTCGCTCAGGATCACAGTGTGCCAACACCTTAGAGGATGATAGCTGTTTCTTCACTTCCCTGAAAGCTAAGACTTGGCTATGCGACCATTTCCAAGGCTGACCTTTCTTTAAAAGTCAGTGCAAGGGATGCCAGCTTGGAGGCCAGGCTATGTATGAACTTTCTGTAATAATTCACCAGCCCAAGGAAAGCCCTCAGCTCCAGTACAGACATGGGAGCTGCCCTCAGTTTATCTTCCTACAGGTAGCCCAAGTAGGTCAGTTGGGGTGCCTGAAACACATTCTTCCCATCTAAGGCATACACCCACCTTAAAGATATGTCAAAGGACAATGTCCAAGTTCTCGAAGTGCTTCTTATTAGTCTTCCCAGTTATTAGGATGACATCCAGATAAATGGTGACTTGGAGCACATTCTACAAGATCTACCCATCATCTGCTGAAAAATTGCATAGGCTGACAATACCCCAAATGGCTGTCTTGTATATTGGTATAAGCCCTTATGGGTATTAACCGTACCATACTTCTGGGAATTCTTATCTAACCACAACTGCAAGTACACCTGGTTCATGTCCACCTTTTTGAAGGTCAGCTCCCTGCCAGCTTTGCATACAAATGTTCTCTGTGAGGGATTGGGTGTTAACCAGCTGCAGAAAGTAGTTTACTGTTTGTTTAAAATCCCCACAAGGTGAATTGACCCGTCGGGCTTCACAGTCGGTATGATCGGTGCTGCCCATTCCACACTCTAGACTGGTTTGATGATTCCTTTGTTTTCCAGCCTCCTGGTTTCTGCCTCTACTTTTTCCCGTAAGGCAAATGGCTCTGGGTGTGCCTTACAGAATCATGGGATTGCTTCCTGGTCGACATGCAAGGTGGCCTCGGCCCCTGTGATAGTCCCTTGACCTTCCTGAAAATCTTCCGGTATTTAATTAGGACTTCACTGAGGCAGCCATTTTCTAATCGAAAAATGTTGAGCCAATCAAGGTGAACCTTTCTCAACTAATTTTGCACCACCAAATTTGGGCCTGGGCCTTTTACTACAATCAGTGATAACTGAATCAGCTGCTTCTCAAAAGAGACCGGGATGGGAGTTGTACCATTAAATAGTAAAGGTTCCCCAGTACAGGTTCTCAGTCCAGCCGAGGTCTCATGTAAACTTAAGGGTTGGAGTTCAGAGTGAATTTGTTAAAGATGGGGGATCCCACCATCACTGATAAGGCTGCGCTGATATCGATCTCCATTAGAACCAAATGACTATTTAACCAGACATTTATTTTGATTGGTTCTGATTTGGATGTTGCTAAGCAATTTAATTGTTCCAATCCAGATGTAGGTGGGCTTTCCAGGGTGTGCACTCTCCTGGATACCAACCTATGTGTTCTCTTACTCCATTTAGGTCTAGTGGGACTCTTTTACTGTCTCAAGTCCGTGTACCAGCAACAACTACAATGGCTTGTTAGCCCAGATCCTGAAGAAACTTTAACCATTTTCCTGAGGCTTGGCTTTGTTTTGGAGTTTTGCTGTGAGTGACCGAGAGTCCCTCTGTTCAGGACATGTCCTGAGTGAGGCTATGCAATTGCCTGCCCTCAAGTGGTGTTCCCTAAATTCAGTCGGACTGTTAAGGATGTCCACTTCCATCAGAATATCCTGCAAGACATGTTCCACTTACTGTATTTTCCAAAGATAAAGCCGGTTGTAGTGCCTGTTTGAAGTCCAGTAGGGTTTCAGCTAGTAGGCAATTCTGCACAGTTACATCATTAATCTCACATTCCAAACGGTCTCTCAGCATCTTGTTAAATGTTTTCTTTAATAGATATTTTTATTGAAAAAAAAATTTTGAGACTTTTTACAAAATTACAAAAATAGTACAAAATAGTGTATTCCACTTTACAAAATAATAACAACACCAATATAGAATTAAGAAAACTAACTACTAATCTATTCTACAAACTACTGAAACACAAAATATTATATCATACATTACTAACAATAACAAAAAAAAGAAAATAAATAAGTAAACAAATAACTAGATACATATTCAAAATAAATTTATATCAAGTCATAACAAAACCCATATTTATACGGGATTCCTCTTTCCGGGAGCCCCTGAACCAGCCAGAACCATTGCCATGGTTAAACAAAGGCCCTGAACAATGTGGCTGATATATCTGTGTCAATGTAATTCAAAACGGGCTGCTGTGTTCTATAAAATAATTGTTTTTTGGTGCACCATATTTGTAAGGAAGTCAAGGGGGATATATTCCATGACTATCCTGTGCCAGTTTGAAATTCCTGGGGGACCCTCGGATACCCAATTCACTGAAATATGTTTCTTCACACAAAATGAAAGGATAGTGAATAATTTCCTCCTGTATACATCCAAAGAGGGGAAATTTGGGGAGCCCAGGAGTAGAGACACTGGGTCCAATCCAATCTCCATTCCCAAAATGTTTGCCAAGGCATTTGCTACTCTGTCCCAATATCTGCGAATCTTATGGTATGTCCACGGACAATGAGTGAGGGTACCAACTTTGATTTTGCATTTAGGACACATTGGGGATGCTCCTGCCTTGAACTTTGCAAGTTGTTCAGGTGCCATGTGAGACTGTGAAGTATCTTCAATTGGATAGCCTGAGTTCTGTTACAGATAGAGATCTTCCTGGCGTTTTCCCAGATATCCTCCCACATCTCTAAGGAGATTTCCATCCCCAATTCTTGACTCCAGGTTTTATATAACCGTTCCTTGTCCTTTGATACCTTATTACATAGTAAGTGGTAGAGAGTACTGACTGAGGGCGGACCCATCGGCCAAAGCACTCTCCTTTCCCTATTCGATTTATAAGGATTGATTATCAGTGTGGTCTTCTTTTGTATGAAGTTTTGTATTTGAAAATACCGAAAGAGGTCCCTGCTGGGCAGTCCAAACTTCTGATGCAGCTGTTTGAAGGACATCATGACCTTCCCCTAGAACAGGTCTCCCAAACAGGAGATACCTCTGGACTCCCAGATTTTGAATGCAGCATCAGTCAGCCCTGGCTGGAATCCCAACGTTCCCACTATGAGGGTATCCGGGGAGGGTTTTTGTAGATTACTCTCATCCTGTCGCATTATCCTCCAAGCTTTGATTGTATTTTATACAATAGAGTTTTTACAATAATCTGTAATAACTCTCATCTTGTCCATAAATAGTAAATTGGTGAGGGTACATTTTGCTTGGGAGGCCTCAATATCTCACCAGATTGATTTTGGGTCACAAGAGACCCAGTCAGCTACATAAGATAATAGGGAGCTCAGTTGGTACCTGCTGAAAGCCAGAAAATCCAGCCCACCCCTTCCTTGTGGAAGCTGCAGCTTTTCTAATTTAATAAGGGGCCGTCTCTGATTCCAAATAAAGGAGCCGAGCCATCTGTAAAGCTTACACAGCGCCTGTCTCGGCAGCATCAAGGGGAGCATTCTCATAGGGTATAAAAGGCCAGGTAGAATATTCATCTTAATTAAGGCTACTCTGCCTAACCAAGATATTGGGAGATCTTCCCAGCGTTGAAGGTCCTATATTATTTTCTCTAATAATTGTGTGTAATTGGCTTTATAGAGCTGACCAAATACTGGGGTAATAAAAATACCGAAGTACAGAAAACCTCCCAGTGACCACCGAAAAGGGAAACGGGATCCATCTGGAAAACTGGATGTGCTGGCAAGACCACCCAGCGGCATGGCCTCAGATTTCATAAAATTGATTTTGTTACCTGAGAACATACCAAATAAATTAACCACTTGAATTAAGTGGGGCACAGGTGTCAATGGATCATTTAAGAAAAGGACGTCATCCGCATAGAGAGTGATTTTGTGCTTACCCGATCCTACTCCAGAGCCGTTACGTTAGGGTCAGTTCGTGTAGCTTCCGCCTGTGGCTCAATCACTAGTGTAAATAATAATGGTGAGAGAGGGCATCCCTGACGACAACCTCTGCCAACGCTAAAGCTATCCAAACTTAAACCGTTGGTAATCACCGCTGCTTTGGGATCATTATATAATCCTGTAACCCATTTAGTAAAGACCTCTCCAACACCAAACCGTTCCAATGTATAAAAGAGAAATAGCCATTCTACCCAATCGAATGCCTTCCCTGCCTCTAGGGAGACAACTAATCCCAGTATCGTTCCCTGCTGGCAGGCTTGTACCATATTTAAGACTCTTCTAATGTTATTAGTTGATCTGCGACCCTTTATAAACCCTGTCTGATCCTCTTTTATAACGAATGGTAGAACTCTCTCCAGTCTTAATGCCAACATTTTTGAAAGAATTTTAAAATCCACATTCAACAAAGATATTGGTCTGAAAGAGCAGTCATCTGGGGCCTTTCCCTTCTCAAGAAGAAGGCGGGAGGCAACCCTGACAGTGTGAATAATTATGCATATCTATAAGTGGCCCGACCAATTCACCTATAAATTCTTTATAGAACTCAACCTGGAATCCTTCTGGTCTGGGCGCTTTACCACTCTGGAGCTGCCTCAGCCCTTCCTCTACTTCCTGGGCATTCAAGAATGACACCTGCTCCGAGGTTAGGCCCGAGAGGGCCAGATTTTTAAAAAAAGGCTCCATCTTCCTCGTTCTATCCTCACAGTCCTGCGACTTATACAACTTGAAGTAGAACTTTCTAAAGGCTGCATTGATCTTTTTACAACCAGAAGTCAGGGTACCAGCACACTCTCTAATAGATGTAATGGATTGGGGAGCCTTTTTCTTTCTGGCAAGTATGCTAGATACCTGCCCGGCTTATCCCCGTATTTAAATAATCTCTACTTTGTAAATAATATCTCCCTCTTTGCTGTTTGAGTAAGTGCGGTATTCAAAGTTGCCCTAAGGGATGTGATCAGCTGTAGTTTAGTAATGGAGGGTCTATCAACATACACGGTCTAAGCTGCCTTCAGGCGAGCCTCGAGCAGACCCTGTTGTTTTCCCTTTTGTCTTTTCCAGGTCGCAGAATACGAAATAACCAAACTTCGCACGTATGCCTTAGCAGTCTCCCACATCACCGATGGTTTATTGGCTGTGCCTAAGTTGATATCCCAGATAGTTTTAAATTCCTGTGAGAAATATTTTATGAACTTAGTATTCTTCAATAGGAGAGAGTCCATATGCCAATGTCGGGAACCTATCTCGTCATCACTAGTCTTAACCTCCATATATACTGCGGTGTGGTTGGAAATAGTTATATTTCCTATTTTATGAAAGAATATCGAGTTCAAAAAGGTCGAGGGGACAAAAACACATATCAATTCTGGTATGGCACTTGTGTGGATTAGAATAAAAAGTAAAGTCTCTACCCTCAGGGTAGAGACCTCCGCACATCTACCAGCCCCAACTCTCTGTTCAGATCAGCCAACTACCTTGGTCTCAGAGATATACCCGTGGAGCTCCTCAGTATCCTGTCCACCTCTGGGCTGATGATACAATTAAAATTTCCCTCTATAATTGTGTGGCGGACCCCGAGAGCCATCAACTTAGAGAACGCTTCTGTTACAAATTAAAAGTGTGTGTCGGGGGGCAATAGAGATTCAAAATCCCATATTCCTCTCCATATACTAGGGCTTTAATCAACCTATACCACCCGGACTCATTTTTTATCTGGCTTAGCATTTAGAAGGGAAAATCCTTCCGAATAAGAATGGCCACTCCCCTACCCTTTTGAGCTGAAAGATGAAAAGAACACCTGGCCAAATCCACCCTGTTACAGCTTCGAATGCTCCTTATCAAGTAGATGTGTCTCCTGTAGAAGGGATACATCCACCCTTGATAATATCTTTTTCCTTTTGATTGGCGGGTGGCTCCCCTTGACATTCCAAGTGCACCACTAAACGAATGGCTAGCCATGATTGTCCAGGCAAGCCCGAGAAGAACCCCACCCAAAAGACATTGAATAAAAACCAAAAACAATTCACAAATTAAAAAAAATCATTAAAACAGTTAAATCAAAACAGCTAAGAACCACTCCAAAAAAAAATGAAACATATTTAAAAGGAGACTTTCCCCCTTGTCCACAGGAGGCACTGCTACCTTCCAGTAATCCCTCCATAACATCTCCCAGCTAGAGCCATGCCCTCAGCCCAGATATTACACAGTAGAGTAAATAAATGCCAATATTTTATAATATAGGAGTTAAAAGTGGGCGACCAACCCATCCCCTCCACACTATTACCTAGATACACTTAACAAAACAACAACATAAGATAAAAATATATAAAATTACAAAATTACAATCCCAGCAAGTATTAAGCAACAAGAAACAACTCACAAACATCCCCTAATAATCGAAGAAACCACACAAGTTATAGATAAGAATCAAAAGAAAGAATAAAGGCTCGTCTCTGCAGGTAAGTGCCCTGGGGCGGCCGCGGACGTCTCTGTTGCAGTGCTGGGGGGGAGGGGGTGTCCCTGCTTGTTACAAACTTCGTAAACCTTTGCCTTTGGTCATTTTAAAATGCATCAAACTGCTAAAGTTTGATGCAGAATGACCAAAGCTGCTGGGAAAAAAGCTATTTTTAATAACTTAGCAAGTGAGGTGAGGGTGGGTACCCCACTTTGCCTGGGTCTTGGGCAGACCTACTGGGTCGCTGCCATCTTGGATCTTCATCTCGTTAAATGTTAAAACAACTTCACGTGCCTCTACCATGTCTTAACCTAGTCAAATATTCCGATACGGGTTCCCCGTTTCTCGAATTGCTGAGTAAAAGTGATAGTGTGTCATAATTAGGAGAGGCTTGGGGCTGTAATATTCCTTAACTATGTCTGAAAGGTTTTAGTATCTGATGCCTCAGGGAAAGTTAGGCTCCTTAAAACTGATAAAGCTGCGGGTCCTCAGGCTGTCAGGAAAATCATATATTGCCACAATGTTGTTTGCCCAGAAAACATAATATATTCTTTCCACACACTTGGCTCAGTCCTTGATAGCAGGATCGGGTGAATCAAGCTTCTCAAACAAAGGTATGATCTAAGAAATGCTTACCCCAACTTAAAGACAAGTGTTGTGAGTGAGTTTCTTCAGGAAATTACTTTACACTCATCACCACTGAAATAACTCCTCAGAGGCCAGTGACCCATCACCAAGTCACCCTTTATTTACTTTAGTACAGCCTCATTCTGAGTCAGGTACCAGTGTGGCAGTATCTCTGACATTCCTGTTTTTAGCTATCAGCCAGAGCTCCCTGATTGGACAGGTTAACAGGGAACTCCAATTCTGTGATATCCAACTGGCTAACCTGATTGTAATCACTACAAAAAAACATATTATCTGAATGGTGGAATATTGCAGAAGGAGCCAATGTCTTTGTGCATGAATTATAAACTGTTACTATGCAGATACAACAAGTAATTAGGAAAGGTAACAGAATGTTATCACATATCATGGGGGAAATGGAATAAAATGAGGTTATGCTTCAGTTGGATGGGGTCCTGATGAAACCACATCTGGTGTACTCTGCACGGTTTATTTAAGGAGGGATGTAAAGGTGTGGGAAGCAATTCCGACAGGATTGCAAGACTAATATCTGGAATGTTTGAGGAGAAAGTGAGGTCTGCAGATGCTGGAGATCAGAGCTGGAAATGTGTTGCTGGAAAAGCGCAGCAGGTCAGGCAGCATCCAGGGAACAGGAGAATCGACGTTTCGGGCATAAGCCCTTGGGCTTATGCCCGAAACGTCGATTCTCCTGTTCCCTGGATGCTGCCTGACCTGCTGCGCTTTTCCAGCAACACATTTCCAGCTAATATCTGGAATGGGTGGGTTGACATATGAGGAAAGGTTGGACTGACTGTGCCAGTATCTACTGGTGTTTGGAAGAGTGAGGGGTGATTTGATTGAAACATACAAGATCTTGAGGGGTGTTGACACAGTAAATGTGCAGAAGATGCTTCCTGTTGTGAGCAAATCTAGACCTAGGGATTGTTGTTTAAAAATCAGGGGTCACCCATTTAAAACCAAGGTGAGTAGACTTGCTGGGACGATGGGCCTGTTTCCACACTGTAATCTAATCCAATAACAGTCTTTAGAACTCTTTTCCTGAAAAGGTGGTGGAAACAAAGTCCTTGAACATTTTTAAGGCAGGAAATGGAGATATTCTTGATAAGCAAGAAATTAAAAGATTATCAGTGGTCAGCTGAAACATGGATTTGAGGTTACAATCAGATTACGCAGGATCCTATTGAATAGCAGTGCGGAATCAAGGGGCCAAATGGCCTACTCCTGCTCCTAATTTGTATGTAATTCCGCTGGCTTTATCCTAACTCACACCATATCCCATTCTCCACTCACCTCCGAACTTGCTGAGTTACACTTGCTACTGGGTAAACAATGCCTCCATTTTAAAATTCTCATATACCTGCACTGCTGTAATTCTCCTGGGAATGAGGATTTTAATTGTTCAGCGATTAATTGTGCCATCCTGAGATAGTGAAAGAAGGCTTTCTTTCGAAAATAGTTGGAACAAATTAAAACATGAAAAATGAATCTTAAGAAATGAAAACGTCTTACCTTGTTCATGTAACTGTAGCAAGGGTTAAAATGGTAAAGTCACCCATAGTCTGAGCAGGTTAGAGGGTTGCTTGCTCATTAGAGAGTTACTACTCCTCAGGTGAGGGGAGCAGTTGAGAAGGAGAGGCTTTCATGTTAATGAACCCCCTACAAAAATCACTCAGTCCATCCAACCAACTGAGCTAACCAACCCCCTACAAAAATTAAGGAACTTTGGATAGCACAGTAACTAATGATCAGCACTGCTGCCACATGGTGCCAGGGGTCTGAGTTCGATTCCACCCTTGGATGACTATGTTAAATTTGCACATTTTCCCTATGTCTGCGTGGGTTTGCTCCCGTTTCTTCCCACAATCCAAAGAAGTGCAGGTTAGGTGGATTGACCATGCTAAATTGCCCATAGTGTCCAGGGATGTGTGGTTTACAGAGAGGAGGATTTGTGTATGGGTAGGATGCTTTTTAGAGTGTCACTGGGCTGAATGGCCTGTTTCCATTCTGTAGGGACTCTATGGAAATTCTATTTAATTTAAACATTTTCAGCCCAATGTGAGGTCGCCTCTCCCTCCGTGGCTCCAGGTTAATTCTCCTTCACAGTCCATAAAATCCACAAATTTTTTTTTTATTTCAAAAATATACTTTATTCATAAAATAATTTGATGGTATGTACAGTTGGTCATGCCATTATTATGTAAACATGTACATACAGAGATCAAAACTTATCATTTTTATACAGGTCTGTACATTTTTTTGATCATATGCCCATATAATTAGCTGAGGCGTCAGCAGAGCCCAAATGACTGCATGGGCCCCCTGTTCTTCATTAGGCAGGCAGACGTTACAAAAATCCACAAATCCACTAGGTGGCAGTGTCATTCCGAAGTGACCCAGATAATCCAGCAGGTAGGAATTTCAGTTTATTCCAAAGCAGACTCATATCTGTACAGTTAACTCTGTTTCACTTTCCACAGATACCACCAGACCTACAAGAGTTTCTCCAGCACTTGTTTTTATTTCAGATCTTTGCAGTAATTGTCTCAAGTGTTGTATCAGTTACATTGTAATCCAGGGGTATGTGCTATTGTAATATTGTTGAAAAAGATATTTTTTTGCTCTTTCCAGATTCACGTTATGTGGAGATACTGACCACACTCTGAGGTGGATATTGCAAGATTCTGTTGATTGTGCCCATCCAGGAAAGGCCTTCAAATTGCGTTCAATCCCTCAGCTTTACAAACACTAATTTTAAAAACCATTTCACATCAAAAAGTACTTAATTCAAGAATTGCTCAAAAGATGCATTTTGTTGAAGTATTTCATCTTGCAATCACTAGAACAATTCGCAAGCTTACCAATGTAAAGGAAAACAACATTTATATTGTAAGAGAGAGAGTGCTGATTAGTTAGCAATTGGACTCAAATTGGTTGAGGCGTTGTCAGAGAATGCACCAGTTGATGATGACTGACAGTTAGCTGCTAAGCTTTGTTTAAATTTTAAATGATGCAGGTTTATTCTGGTCAAAGTATTGTTCTGAGAAACAAACCTGACAATGGCTATCATTTAAGGCTGGAGGTTTGCATCAGACAACATTTTCTTTTGGCTATATGTAAATATATTACTGACTGTAGCCAATTAGCCAATGCTTGCAAAACTCACAGCACATTATCCAATATTAGACATGGAACACATTACCACAGAAGGCCGTGGAGGCCAAGTCATTGATTACATTTAAGATAGAGATAGATAGGTTCTTAATTAGTAAGGGGCATAGAGATGTACAGCACAGAAACAGACCCTTCAGTCCTACTCATTCATGACGACCAGATAGCCTAAATTAATCTAGTCCCATTTGCCAGCACTTGGCCCATATCCCTCTAAATGCTTCCTATTCATGGATCCATCCAGATGCCTTTTTACTGTTGTAACTGTACCAGCATCCTCCACTTCCTCTGGCAGCTCATTCCAGACATGCACCACCTTCTGCATGAAAAAATTACCTCTCAGTTCCTTTTTAAATCTTTCCCCTCTCACCTTTACACTTTCGAGTTCAGATTTTGTGGTGTCCATTTTGCAATCCTTTAGTCAACTGCACGTCCTTAACCACATCTAGGGTCAGTTTGATCAGTTGGCTGGACAGATTGTTAGCAATATCTACAGTGTGGGTTTAATTCGTTCGCTGGCCGAGGTTACCACGAAGGATTCTCCTTCTCCACCTCTCCATCCCTCTGAGGCATGGTAACTCTCAGGTTAACCACTAGTTGTCTCTTTCTCTTTCTGTCTCTCTCTCTCTCTCTCTCTGTGTCAAAGACCAGCTCTATGATTTGATATGATTTATTATTGTCACATATACCAAGATACAGTGAAAAGTTTTGTTTTGTGAGCAATACAGGCAGATCATACAATGTAAAGATCACAGGGTGATAGAACAGAGCAAGGAATATAAAGATATTGCTGCAAAGAAGGTGCTCAAAAAGTAAGATCAACATTAGATTTGAAATTTGAGAGGTCCCTTCTTAAGTCTAATAACAGTGGGAAAGATTAATGGCAACTTTTACCTTAACCACTGTGTTGTCATGCCTATTCACTCAGATTTCAGACATCCTTTAGAGAGCACTACTTCATTTCTGTCAACTTGTTTGGAATAATGTTGAATAATATTGAATTAACACTTCAAAATGGTAAATCGAAATAACAGCATCTGTTACTTGCTGGCCTTTAATATTTTATTGGCCAACATGCTACAAATGCTTCAAATGGGCCAAACAATCTTTTTTACATTCCTGATTGAAACAAAAACTGCTGGAAATCACAACAGGTCATGGATGTAGGTTTGTTCGCTGAGCTGGAAGGTTCATTTTCAGATGTTTCGTCACCATACTAGGTAACATCTTCAGTGAGCCTCCAAATGAAACACTGGTGGTGTAGCTTGCTTTCTGGTTGAGCTTCCTTGGGCTGGTGACATCATTTCCTGTGGTGACATAATTTCCTATGGTGATGTCATTTCCTGCTCTTTTTCTCAGGGGATAGTAAATGGGATCTAAGTCAATGTGTTGTTGATAGATTTCCAGTTGGAATGCTATGCTTCTAGGAATTCTCGTGCATATCTCTGTTTGGCTTGTCCTAGGATGGATGTTGTCCCAATTGAAGTGGTGTCCTTCCTCATTTTTATGTAAGGATACTAGTGAGAATGGGTCATGTCATTTTGTGGCTAGTTGATGTTCATGTATCCTGGTGGCTAGTTTTCTGCCTGTTTGTCCAATGTAGTGTTTGTTAAGTACTTGCAAGGTATTTTGTAAATGACATTAGTTTTGCTTGTTGTCTGTATAGAGTCTTTCAAGTTCATTAGCTGCTGTTTTAGTGTGTTGGTGGGTTTGTGGGCTACCATGATGCCAAGGCATCTGAGTAGTCTGGCAGTCATTTCTGAGTTGTCTTTGATGTAGGGAAGAGTGGGCTAGGATTTTTGGACGTGTTTTGTCTGCCTGTTTGGGATCGTTGCTCAGAAATCAGCAGGTGATTATAGGAGCTACAAATCTTCTCAAAACTCGCTATCACAACAGATCAGGCAGCATCAATGCGGAAAGAACAAGCTAACATTTCGAGTCTATGATATGGAGGAGCCAGTGTTGGACTGGGGTGGACAAAGCTAAAAATCACCAGGTTATAGTCGAAAAGGTTTATTTGGAAACACCAGCTTTCAAAGCGCTGCTCCTTCACCAGGTGGTTGTGGAGTATAAGATCAAAAGACACAGAATTTATAGCAAAAGATTACAGTGTCATGAAACTGAAATGATACATTGAAAAAACCTGGATTTTTAAGTCTTTCATCTTTTAGAATGAGTTGCAAGTTTTGGTTCATTAATATGTAAATCCCAGAATTTCTTTTCAGTCACCTTCTTGAGATAACTTAAGGTTTTATAACAAAAGATGACATCTCAGCTCAGACAATGCATTAAAGGTGTGAGGCCAGAGTCTGTTTGTATCCCAACCTTGAGTCAGACCGGTTCTATTTCCAAAGTAGAATTTACAAAATATCACATGTATTGACTGCTATGAATTCTGTGCCTTATGATCTTATACTCCACAACCACCTGATGAAGGAGCAGCGCTCTGAAAGCTAATGCTTCCAAATAAACCTGTTGGACTATAACCTGGTGTTGTGTAATTTTTAACCATTTTGAGTCTAGATGACTCTTCATCAGAGCACACCAGCTGTGATCTCCAGCATTTTTTGATTTTAGGAGATTCCAGCATCTGCAGTAATTTGCTCCTACATTGTGTTTTCACATTCCTGACTTAGCTTGTGTAATCATTGCTAAATGGGAAGGTGAGTAAAACTGTTCTGAGAAAGGGGCATTCAACCTGAAACATTAACTCTGATTTCTCTCCACAGATGGTGCCAGATCAGCTGAGCCTTTCCAACAATTTCTGTTTTTGTCTCTTATTTCCAGTATCTTTTGGTTTTTAGAACATCATCTTCCCATGTTTTGAGGCTTTGGTGAGAACCATTTGAGACCGATGTTACAAATGCCCCCCAAAATAAGAAATATCAATGTTCAATTGACTATGCTAATTGTAAATCCATACTGGAACTATGTACTGAAATCTCTCTTCTCCACTTTTCATCCTAAGCCATCCAGCATTCTTCCAATATTCTTCTCGGGGCCAATCGCAGGCAAATGGGACTTGTTCAGTTCAGGAAATCTGGTCGGCATAGACAGTGTTGACCCAAAAGGTCTTCAAAGTTTGTGAGAAGATTTGTAGCTTGGGTGCTCGTTGTTGTGGTTCTGTTCGCCGAGCTGCCAGGGAATTCCTAGAGGCATGGTATTCATCCACAGATTCAATCAACAAGCACATCGATCTGGACCCAATATACCGACCACTGCAACGGACAGCTGGAACTGACAACCGGAAGCGGCAGATTCAAACCACTACAAATGCCAGAGGAAAGATCACAGAAGTGCTTCACAGGAGGCTCCCAAGCACTGAGGATGTCACCTAGACAGGGGACGAAACGTCTGCAACACAAATTCTCAGCTCGGTGAACAGGACCAGAACACCAAAAGGTCTGTTTCCATGCTGTATGACTCTGACTCGATGATTCAAAAAGACATTGCAGCTGCCCCTTTAATAGAGCTGTGAACCCTCACCCTTGACAGACCGATGAGAACTACAACTCCCAGAACACACCATATTACACATGCGCACTAGGACATTAACGTTTTCAGCGATTGACAGTAATTTTTGGAATTTTACAACAATATCGCGGGAAAGAGATAACAAACAAACGAAAGAATGCATCTATTATAATTTCTAACCTAACTGATTTCTTTGTTTTGGAGAAAAAGTTTCTGCCGGTTTGTTCCAACGTAATTTCCTGTTCAGCTGCGCTTGGTAACGGACGAGTCCAATATCGGACCCAGGTGGGGGGAGTAAACAGGAGGGAAGTAGAAAGAAATCAGAGTTTCTGTTCCCGGATGCCCTAATATCATCGGCTACATGGTTAATAAATTAAAGGTATAATCTAAACGATTGGCTGCATGTTTGGGTTTTGGTAAGTGGGCGTCAATGCGGACGAGCTCAGAGCCAGTGACCTCCTAAGTGGAATGGAGGAGTCCAGTTTCCAGCCGGCCGCCGTCCGCGTTCCCGTCTGGTTGTAGCGGGGGCGCGCTGGGAGGTACGGGAAGCGGGAACGCGCGTCGGCGTTCGCGGGAACGAGCGGCGGCAACAGGAGAGCGAGACACGGCGGCCAAGCCTTCCGGAGCCGCAAAACCGGAGCCCGAGAGGCGAGGAGGTAGGGCCCGGGGGGAGGGGGTAAGGGAGGGATGGGGGGGAAGAGGATTGTCAGGATGAGGGAATGAGGTGAGGGTGATGGTAGGTTGAGGGGGGGAATGAGGGTAGGGTCTGGGTGCAGATCGGAAGGGGCTGTCAGTGAGTTTGGGGGGGGGGGGGTGAGTCTGGACAGGGGTGTGGTGGGGAGTCTGTCTGTGGTCTCAGGGTTTGGGAGAGGGTTAAGTGGCCCTCCAAAGGAGAGAAAAGGGGGGGTGGGGGGAGGATGTGTTATTGGTTTGGGGGGGGAGGGGGCGTCATTGCTTGAGCAGGGGAAGGGCTGAGGGTCAGAGTCTTTGGAAGGAAGAGGATCTTGGTGGAGGGGGGAGGTTCAGAGTTTTTATGGGATGGTGTTTGGGATCAGGATCTTGAGGGTGTTTTTTTGGGTGAGGGTATCCCAGGGATTAGGTGGTCAGGACGTAGGACTGAGGGTTGAGGTTTTCAGCACATTTAGGATGTTGGGGATGGTGTTGTTTGGAGCAGAACAGTATTAGGGAGAGAATATTGGGGTAAAAAAAGGGTGTATCAGGGAGGAAGTGAGTTGAGGTGTTTATTTGTCTATGGAGGTGATCAGTATGTGTGCAAGGGTGGACAATTGGGACGATGGGAAGAGGAGAACACTGGGTTCAATTACTCACTGTGTCCCTTCAGTGAGCCTGAGCCACTTTAGGAGCAGTGAGCTGGTAGGTATTGGAAGCGAGAGGTTTATGTCACTGTCTCCTTCCACAAGCCCCACCGCCATCTCTCTCCAGTAATTGGTGTGGGGGAGTGGTGGGGTGTGTGTGTGTGTATATATATATATATATATGTGCGTGCATGCAGACAGACCCTTGAAACCATTAGCTGGTAATTTGTATTCCAAGTCCACCTTTCAGGAGCTACTGCTGCTGCAGGTGTGGAGAAGACAGTGATAGAAATAATTGTTTTTCTAAATGAGACAGTATGCCAAATATATATTTAGAAGGGTTGTGTATTAGCTAAGCAAAGTGGTGATAATTGAATGTGAGTTGGTCTTGTTTGCGATGGCTTCATGATAAGTCGACCGAGTGAGGAAGGGACTCCCCCCCCATAAATGACAAAATAATTCTTGTTTTTATTGCAGTGCTGATGAGGGGAGATATGTGGCTGGAACAGGTGGATTTGTTTTGGTTTTCTGTGTTAAGTGAAAGTGTGGTTTGTTGTATCGTCAAACTGTGTTTTGCTTTATGATTCTGCCTGTCAGTTCATTGTTCTGCAATCTGATTCAGCTACGTTTTAAATATTTTTATTTATGAAGATTTGCTTGGAGAATCACAAACTGTTATCCATTTCTCATTCTGTACTTTTGTATAGGTTTTGCAGTTCTGATTGTTAATGGTTTGTCAACATATGCAATTTTTTTTTGCTATACCACTGAGTTGTTTGAAGTATTTACGTAGAACAGTTATACAAAATAATACTGATTGTGGGTCACAATTTATTTTCTGATGAATTTTGAGTCTTCCCCAGGGCATAGTATTATTGGGATACTGTGGAATGTTGGTCTGGGTTGTAGTGGCTTGTGCGCATTCTTGAGATGTGATATCATGAGGTGAAGTTTTTTTTTGCTGTTTCAGATTGAAGCTTTGATTTTATTCATTTGCCCTCTCCAGCTCTCCTGTCACAACTCTTAAAACTCTTAAATTATATCTTAGTTTTGAAGATTGTAGGCATGATCTGGCTGAGGTAAATTTATAAGATATTTAAGGTTTTGATAGTGTAGATAAACAGAAACTATTTCCTCTGCTCTTTTTAAGACAAAAGGGCAATACTGAAACATAGAATTTGACCATTTAGGAGGAGATCAAGAAGTATTTTCTTTTAAAGGGTGAGTGAAAATTTGGAATTCTCTTCACAAAAGGCTCTGGGTACTAGTGATTTCAAGGTTGAGATAAATAGATGTTTGTTGGCTATCAAAGGGTCTGGAACAAAATTGGAATTAAAGTACAGATCAGCCAGGATCCAGATAGATAGTGGAACAGGTTCAGGGGGCTCCTACATTATGTTCCCCATTTTATTCATAAGGGTCTGTTTCCATGCTATACACCTCTATGACATATTCCATTTAGTGTCTATGGTCTAAAAAGAGGCCAATTTATTCAGCTAGTCTTTGCTGGCATATCATAGCTCAATGGTTAGCACTGCTGCCTCGCAACACCAGGGACCCGGGTTCGATTTCCACATCGGGTGACTGTCTGTGTGGAATTTGCACATTCTCCCTGTGTCTATGGGTTTCCTCTAGGTGCTCCGGTTTCCTCCCACAATCCAAAAATGTGTGGGTCAGGTGCATTGGCTATGCTAAATTGCCCATGGTGTTAGGTGCATTAGTCAGGGGTAAATGTAGGGTATGGGAATGAGTCTGGGTGGATTACTGTTTGGAGGGTTAGTGTGGACCTGTTGGGCTGAAGGGCCTGTTTCCATACTGTGGGGAATCTAATCTAATTTCCATGCTTACTGTCAATTTGTGTAAAATAGTGGTTGCTTCTTTAGAAAGTCCTGCAGTTCAACAAATATAGGGAGTGTAGGATACTTGGAGGAGGTGGCAATGCCAGAGCAGTTAGTGCATTTTGCTGGGGACTCACTGTGTGTTTATTTGCACTTTCAGAGTAATAGAGACTTGAAGTAGTAACTAACCCTGTCTGTAAAGGCATTTCTTTGTCAGTGTAGGCACATTGCATAAGGACTTAAGGAGAGAGACTGCACTGTATTGTGGCTTCAATCTACGATGCTAAACGTGCAGATATACTGTAACAAAACTGGACACCTTGGGTGCAGACTTTATTGGCCGGATGAAAATGGTCACCATTAGTGTCTGCATTATTTGGTGTAATAAGCACTTGTACAAAAAAAAGGTTCAAAGGTATGATGTTGTCTCTTGTTAATCAAACTGATCTCTCTGTCTCCTCTCTAATTTGATAAAGAGACAGGGTGGAGTTTGGATGTGGGGTGCACAGCCTGAAATTGTGTGGAGGCAAGTTCTGTTGAGGAATGAAAGAGGGAATTAGTTTCAGTTTGAATCATTATGTGCAGGATAATGGGGAAAAGGCAGGATAATGGCAAAGTCATGAGGTTCATTTGGAGAGCCAGTATAGATTCAATCGGCTGAATGGCTACCTCCTCCATCCTAATGAATCTGTGAAAAGCAGCCAGATTCCATGCCTGATCATTATTTGAGAGTGCTAGTACTGTTTAGACTAACCTGTTGTGTAGCCATTTCAACAGGTCCCAGATGTGCATCAGGCTTTATGCCAACAATTCCTGTTTCTGTCAGTGAGGGCGAAAGAAAGATGGGAACTTGAGATCATCTTGAAATCTGGGGGTTGCCTGTATCCAACTTGCACCAAGTCTTTTGCTGTGCTCCCTTAACACTATTGGCTCTTGGCAAAAGTGAGGACTGCAGATGCTGGAAACCAGAGTTTAGATCAGAGTGGTGCTGAAAAAGCACAGTAGGTCAGGCAGCATCCGAGGAGCAGGAAAATCGACATTTCTGGCAAAAACGTCGATTTTCCTGTTCCTCGGATGCTGCCTGACCTGCTGAGCTTTTCCAGCAGCACTCTGATCTAAACTATTGGCTCTTGGTCTGGCAACATTTTAAAAATTCTCATCCTTGTTTTTAAAGTCCTTCATAGTCTCACTCCTCCCTATTCTCTGTAATCACAAATAGTTGACATCCTTTATAGTTTGAGTTCCTCCAATTTAAGCCTCCGCCATCACTGACTTCAACCACTTGACCATTGGCAGCCATAGCCTCAGCTGTCTGGATGTTGAACTTTATAATTTTCCCCTTAAATCTCTCCTTTCCGACAACATGGGACTTAAAACCTACCTTTTTGACCAGCCTTTTGGTTACATACCCTGATATCTCCTAATGTGACTCTATCATGTTTTGTTCTGATGGCTTGTTCTATTTTGTGAAAACTGTCCGTTACTGCTCCTTGGATGCTGCCTGAACTGCTGTGCTCTTCCAACACCACTAATCCAGAATGTGAAGATAGTGGTTTGGGTGGAAATCAAAACACTGACTTATTGCTTTCTTGTTTCGAAATGAAGTACACTGACTTATTGCTTTCTTGTTTCGAAATGAAGGAGCAAGCACTTCAGCAGCCCATTTGCCTTTTTCATGTTGCATTTCTCACAGTTCTGTGAGGAATAAATTTCAATTCCCATAGAAATACCTTGGAATACTGTTATGCTTTTAACCTGTACTGGGTCTCGTTATGTTCATTTGAGATCTATGTATAATAGAATATGTTGCTGTTGTGACTGCTGAGCATAATCCCCAAAAACATGTCGATGTCTTTGGCTACAAAGCTCTTACTTTGCATCTGGACTTCACAAACTCAGTCTAATTATGGAATGATGGTGTGGTGGAGTCTGTAAACTATCGTGTTATGTTAATTTCTTATTGGGCTTTTACCTTGGCTGATTTATTGCTTTATTGTTGGGAGAATAAGAAGTTCTCTTGTAGCGAGTTTGTGAAATAACTGTGTTCTGTGACAGTAACTGTTCATTCTGCTCAAAGTGTTCTCACTGTTTTGACATTAGGCAGCAGCTGTCAGTCACTGATAAACAACCAGTGTTGCAGTTTACCATGATTCAGACTCCTGCACAGTAACAGAGATGTAGCGAATATGTGCACACTCATGCTCTTCTGGTGCTTTACATGCCTCAGCTGATCAAGCTGGAACCTGTGTTCCCAGATACGATTGGGTCCGCTGTTGAGGGAGGAAAGGATACTCCAGGGTATCTTCTGTGAAAACATTATCATTGCTGCTGTTCATTGACTTTTGTTTTAGCAGAGACACATGCAGTTTGGGCAGCTGAAGCTGTTTTAATGGAAGTTAGGGTGGGTCCCAGGAAGATCTCAACCATGGTAATGGTTTGATAAATGATTACATCATGTGAAGAACTCCATGGAATAATTTTGTGCAATTTTTAAATGTATTCATAATTTATTAAAATAAAATGTGTATTCAAGCCTTGTTCTCCCAATACCCTGTTTGCTCCCTGACCTATATTGATTCCAGGTCAATTAATACCTCAATTTCAAAATCTCAATCCTTGTTTTAACCTCCACCATCTTGCCCGTTCTCTAGCTCCAAATTCCTCCAACCCCTCATCTCTCTGAGATCTGGTGCGTCTCCAATTAGAGTCATAGAGATGTACAGCACGGAAATAGACCCTTTGGTCCAATTAGTCCATGCCAACCAGATATCCCAACCCAATCTTGTCCCACTTCCCAGCACCCAGCCCATATCCCTTCAAACCCTTCCTATTCATATACCCATTCAGATGCCTTTTAAATGTTGTAATTGTACCAGCCTCCACCACTTCCTCTGGCAACTCATTCCATACACGTACCACCCTCTGCGTGAAAACATTGCCCCTTAGGTCTCTTTTATATCGTTCCCCTCTCACCCTAAACCTATGCCCTCTAGTTCTGGACTCCCCATTCCAGAGAAAAGACTTTGTCTATTTATCCTGTCCATGCCCCTCATGATTTTGTAAACCTCTGTAAGGTCACCCCTCAGTACCCGACGCTCCAGGGAGTACAGCTCCAACCTATTCAACCTCTCCCTATAGCTCTCTGGCTTTGAACCATCTCTCGACTTTAATCCTCTGCATTGCTCCTCGTGCTTTCTCTGGTGATAGGTTTGGAGTTTTCTCCCTATATCTCTTATTTCTACCTCTGTTTATCTCCTCTCTTTTAAGATGCTCGTCTCACCCAATATTAATAGCTTGGTTTCTGAAGCATAGTATGATTTTAACAGGCATATTGAGCCTAATGCCAGCACCAGGATCAGAGGCAAGGTAGCTACTACTTTGTGAGGGGTTTCAAATTATAGGTGAGTCTTGCAATGGTTGGTGTTAGAGAACTGCAAGAATATTCCATCCTTAAACTTATTTGAAACCAACACAGTGGTTCGGAGATCTTTATTTCAAAGGTTATTTTGTTGTGTTCAAATTAGGAACGATTTTGGTAGAGTAAATAAGGAGAAACTTTCCATTGGAAAGAGAGAATTGGCAAAAGAACTGAAAGGGTGAGAATTTGTTACTCACTGAGTTATGACATGGAATGCATTGTATGAAAAGGTACTGGAAGTGTGGAAGAGCAGGACATTACAAGGCTAAAAGGAAAGAACATAAGGAGTGGAACTAATTTTGTAGCTCTTCCAAAGAATGGGAATAGGTCTGATGGGCTAAATAGCCGGCATCTAAGTGCCATGATTCTGAATTGTAAACAATGCTGAGGTTAAATGAGAGTATGGGAGAAGTACTGATTGGGTGACATGAGTCTTGGGAATTAGATTTTGGGAGTGATGCCCTAAAGAGTGGGGAGCAGCTACTTGGGAATTATAAGTACTTGGTGTGACATGGATTGGATGAGGAAAAAATATCATAGAACAAGGTCTAAAGGTCGAAACTGAATAAATCAAGCTTGTGGGTTTAAAAAACAAACCTTTTGGAATTTTCAAAACTGTACAGTGGAGAGCTATTTCAGGAACTGCCTCTTTGTCTTCATACTGTTAACCTCTCCTGTTGTGTTCCTATCAATCACTGTGCAGGAGTTAGGAATGATGACCAAGATTAGTGGCTTAAACTAAGAAAGAAATTCTGAAGAAAGGTTGACAACGTGAGTGTTAACTTATAAGTAAAAATATATTGTGGCATACTGGATTCACTGGACCTCATTTAAGTTCAATTGATATGTATTCATGCACAAACCCACCCTTTATATGATAGTTGTTATTGGTTATATCAAGAGTGTTGCTGTGACTCCTACAAGGCAGAGCTTTTGAACTCCCTGCTGTACTTTCAGTCCATAGGTTGACAGAGTCAAGCAATCCAAAAAAAACACTCTGCTTACTGTCCAGGCATCAACACAGAGCCCTGTATTTACCTCTGCATCAAATGTTGATCCAATGTTCTCTTAAAAGATGCAACAGTTTCTGTCTCTCTTGGAATGCAGTGACAGATTGTTCCATGATCCAGTAGACATCTGCATAACGCAGTTTGTTCAAACTTCATCTGTGTTCTCTGTGTGGTACTTTTCAATTCTCCCCTCAACGGAGTCACCAAACAAAAGAAAGATCAGTACGTTTTCCATTTGTATTTGGAATTGGATTGATTGCTGCTGCTTGATTTGTTAGATTTGCAATTCTTTCATTTAGGTTGATTTTATCCTTTGAAAGTGTTGGGTATAGTTTATTGTAGTAACTGATGACATAAATAATTACCAATATGGATCTGTGGACTTTAATTGAAGGCTAAGTATTAAATGGTGGTGATCATTGGAATTTTGTGCCTGGATCAAATGTTTTGTCTTTTTTGTTTAAAACAGTTCCTATTGCTCAATGTTTAGCACACCCACCCCTTACTGGCTGGTGAACCTGGAGGGATTATTTGGATCTAGAGTAGCAGTTCATACCGGTATTGCAAGTACCAGAATATATTCTGTGCTCCTTTCCAAACGCATACAACCTATGGAGAAAATTTAGATCTTAGCTATGTATTGAAATAAAGGGCTGAAAGAAAGTGCCACAGAACAACTGATCTTTTGGAGCAAATCCTTGAATCCAAGAATAGTCTCTGACACCTGAGGGCAATGACAGAGTACCACTTGCTGCACTATATGAAATCAGCTGATTAGAGGCTCAGAATAGAATTTGCTGGTCTGCAGGATGTTCAGACTGGGATATATTCATCAATTGGCTTGACAGTAGGAGACAAGAAGCTGGTGGTTGTGGTGGATGCTTAGTTTTTTTTGAGGGGAGGCCTGAGACCAGTAGTGTTCCACAAGGATTGGTGCTGAGTCCACTGTTGTTATTTATATAAACAATTTGGATGTGAATATAGGAGGCATGGTTAGTAAGTTTGCAGATGACACCAAAATTGGTGTTGTAGTGGACAGTGAAGAAGGTTATCTAAGATTACAAAGGGACCTGGAGCAATTGGGCCAATGGGCTGAGGAGTAGCAGATGGAGTTCAATTTGGATAAATGTGAGCTATTTAGGTAAAACGAACAAGGTCAGGACTTATAATTAATGGTAGGGCCCTGAGGAGTTTTGATGAACAGAGAGACCTAGGGGTTCCTGATGTATAATTCTTCGACAGTTGCATCACAGTAGACAGGGTGGTAAAGAGGAATTTGGCATGTTTGTCTTCATTGTCCAGACCATTGTGTGAAGGAGTTGGGATGTCATTGTTGAGGTTATACAGTATGTTGGTGAGGCCAGTTTTGGAGTACTGTATACAGCTCTGGTCACCCTGCTACAGGAAAGATATTAAATTGGAGAGGGTTCAGAAATAACTTACCAAGATGTCGCTGTGTGTGGAGGGTTTGTTATAAGGATGAGGTTGGTACTTTTCTAATGGGAGCATAGGAGGTTGAAGCGTGACCTTTATAGAGGTTTATAAAATCACAAGGGGCAAAGATGAGATGAATAGAAAGGGTCTTTTCCATGCAGTGGGTGTTTCAAAACTTGGGGTCATATTTTTAAAGTGGGTTAAGAAAGTTTTAAAAATGACATGAGATGCACTTTTTTTTAACCGAGAGTGGTTCATATGTGGAATGAATTTCCAGAGGAAGTGGTGGATGTAGGTACAGTTACAACGTTTAAGAAACATTTGGATAGGTATTTGAATAGGAAATGTTTGGAGGTATATGGGCCAGTTGCAGGTGGGTGGCACTAGTTTAGTTTGGGAACATGGTCTAGTTGGACACTCCTGATCCTATAATTTAGGGCAGGCATCTTTCAGCTCTAATATGTAAACAGAAAGTGTTGAAGAAACTCAGGTCTGTTTATATCTGTGGAGAAGGTAAGAATGCTTCGAATCTGATGTGACTTTCCTTCAGAAGGTTCAGGGTTCTGAATCATTGGCAGCTGTGTCATGCCCCTAAGCTCTGGAATTCCCTCTTTTGCATCTCATTTCCCTTTCAGGCACCACATCTCTCCCTCTATTAAGATACTTCCTAAAATCAATCTCTTTGATCATCTGCTCTAATATATCCTTATGTAGCTTGGTCATAGAGGTCAACAGCACAGAAAAAGGCGCCAGTCAAAAACAACCATCTAACTATTCTCAACCCATTTTGCAGCACTTGGTCCAGAGTTGTGTATGGCCTGGTATTGCAAGTGTAGATCTAGAAATTCCTTAAGTTATATAAGGGTTTCTGCCTCTACAGCCCTGACAGGCAGCGAGTTCCAGATTCCCAATGCTCTCTGGGTTTCAGAAAAATTCCTTACATTCACTCTCAAGCTCCTTCCCCTTACTAGCCACCAGGATGCATGAACATTAATTAGCCACAAAAAGACATGACCCACTCTCACTAGTATACTTACATACAGATGAGGAAAGACACCACTTCGACTGGGACATCCCATCCATCCTAGGACAAGCCAAACAGAGACATGTGCGAGAATTCCTAGAAGCATGGCATTCCAACTAGAATTCTATCAACAGGCGCATTGACTTGGATCCCACTTACCACCCTCTGAGAAAAAGAACAGGAACTGACATCACCAACCCAAGAAAACCGAAACACATAAATAGAAAGCCGGTCACTAACACCAATGCTTCACCAGAGGCTCACTGATGATGTTACTACGTTTGGTGATGAAACGTCTGAAAAAAACCTTCCAGCTCAGTGAGCAAAGTTACATCCAGAACCTCAACTTGAGCTACAAATCTTCTCAAAACGTGCTCCTGCCCCTTACCTTAACTCTATGCCCCAATCATTGATTCCCTCTTCCAAGAAAAGTTCCTTCCTGTTTACACTTCCAATGTCCCTCATAATTTTGTACATTTCAATCGTGTTCTCTCTTAATCTTCTCTGCTACAAGGAAAAACCCAGTCTATCCAACCTCACTTCATAACTGAAACTCTCCAGCCAGGCAATATTCTGGTAAATCTCCTCAGTGAGAAAGTGAGGACTGCAGATGCTCATGCCCGAAACGTCGATTCTCCTGCTCCTTGGATGCTGCCTGACCTGCTGCGCTTTTCCAGCAACACATTTTCAGCTCTAAATCTCCTCAGTGTCAAGTTTTATCTGGTAACAATGTTTTGAAACACTTTGGGACATTTATTGCAAGGTAATATTTGCTGTTGCAAATCGGAAGTATGCAATGGCATTGAGCTAGTGTGCCAACCTTGTGTGTCTGCAGTCATTGCCTGATATCTATATCCAGCAGTCACCGGATAGTAATCAGGAGGAACAACTTGGATTTTCTTCACCTCAGAGGTGCAATCTTTCAGATAGGATGTCTAACTGAAGCTCTGCCTGCCTGTTTGGGTGGATATAAAATATCACACAACACAATTTTGCAGAAAAGTAGGGGCATTTTCCTTGGAGACCTAGCCAATATTTATGCCTGATCAATATCACTAAAACAGATTATATGGTGCTTATCACATTGCTGCTTGTGGGATCTTGATGTGCACAGATTTGCTGCCAGAACCCCTACATTGGAAGTGACTGCATTTCAAAATGTACCTCATTCAATATAAAGCACTTTCAGACTTCTGGTGGTTGAGAAAAACACCAATATAAGTGTAAGTTCTTTTTTTTTCTTTAAAGTGGAACTACAGAGCCTTTGGGCTTTCCCAGCTGTGCGCTTGGCTGAGATTGGATCTGGGACAGTCATAATTCTAGCATCTCTCTGAATAAACTTGCTCAACTGTTGGGAGAATATTCTTTCTGGCTGTGGTACTTTACGGCTATGTGTCTACATGTATATATGAATATAAGGTGTGTATGCACATGTTTATAGAATGAAGGATGCCTGTACAGCCCAAAATATAAACAACAAAAAAAATGGGCTGTCCGAATAAATAAAAGTGTCTGCTATGATTTGCCTTTGGGGTTGAGTCCCTTCCTGTTTACACTAGCTCCTCAAAATGCTGAGAACCAGCATTCTGTACATTTTTCATGCATTAGTAATGCACTTAAAAGCAACTCTCAGTTGGGATTGAGGCTGCTGTGGCAAGTAGAACTTTTGCTTGACCCGAGGGGGCTAGGCTGGCTGGTTCAGACTGTGAAGGTATTTTTTTTAAATGATGCTGTCCGCTCACTGTTCAATGTGGATAGAAGCTAATATTTAATTCTGTGTTCCACCTATTCTTCTAGCTGGAGCAGATGCATGGTGGTGTAGTCGGACTATCTGTTAAATTGCCAGAGGAACAGGAGAGTATGTCCTGATTCACACTATTGAAATTGACATTACAGCTGTTTAAATTCCTGTTCAGTGAGGTTTTATTTGGAGAATTATTTTTAAAGAAGGCTACTGCTTTTGGGTATCATACTTGGAACTGATTAGAGTGCGTGGCGACAGGCAGCTTTGGCTTAGCCAAGTGCTTTGACTGTTTGTTGTATGAAACCTAGGAATGTGTGGAATTTATTTCACAAGTGGCAAGCTAAGTGAATTGCAGTTGAGTTTTCCCAGTTCATTTTTCCTTGTCCCCAACCCTCCACTTGGGAGCAACACCTTGTTTTTACGTCGTGCATTTAACATAGTGAAAAGTCCCAAGGTACTTTGCAGCAGTATTATAAAAACAACGTTTGGCACCATGCCACAGAGATATAGGGCAGATGGCCAAGTCGAGGTAGGTATTACAGTTGACTTAAAGGAGGAAAAAGAAGTAGCAAGGTGAGCGATTCAGAGCAGGAATTCCAGAGGTTAGGGCCTAGATGACTAGCAGTATGGCCACCAGTATGTGCATGCTTAATATCAGGACCTCAGAATGAGAAGAATACAGATATCTCTGAAGCTCATGGAACTGGAGGAGGTTAGAGATTTGGGAGGGCATGGAAGGATTTGAAAGTGAAAATGAATATTAAAAAATTGCGATGTTGCTAAATTGGGCACCTCTATGTGTAGGTCAATGAGAATTGATGGTTGAGGATTTGGGCACAGGCAGCAGAATTTTACATGGTAATGTAGGATAGTTTTGGAGACTGGCTGCTAGTGCATCAAAATAGTCGAGTCGAAAGATAACAAAGGTAAGGATATGAATTTCAGAGCAGATGAGCTAAGATGGGGCAATTTAGATTATGCTAGAAGTGTAAATGTCTCGTCTTAATAGTATAAATATTTGTCCTTCTTGGGGTCATTGATACCAAGGTTATGAACAAATTGTTTCTCAAGTTTGGTAGGGTGATGGATGCAATGTTGAGGGAATAGACAGGGACTGATGACAATGACTTTGATCTTCCCAAAATATGATCGGAGAAAGTTTCTGCTCATCTAATGCAGGGTGCCTGATGATCAGTCTGGGTGTCATACATGGAAGTGTGTTGTTGGATGATGCTGAAATGCAGCATGTCGATAGAAAGGGGCCAAGGATATGTCCTAGGGTTTCACCAGAGGTAACCATTTGGGAACAGTGAGGCCATTGAAAATTGATTGTGAGGGTAAAAATGAAACCAGGCGAGAGTAGTTCCACCAATCTGGATGGCAGTGGGGAGGGACTGGAGGACATTGTGTAGTCCATTACATCTCTCCTGTGTTTATTGCTGATAGTCATGTTGCAAGCATGCGACTGAACCAGCCTGTGATTAGAGGAACAGTTCCTCATCAATTCTCCCCATTCTACTTATACGTGTGTCTTGTCTCTGACTGAATTTTCCTGGGTGATTTGGGGATTTCCAGGATGAATTTGCCTGAAATATGGATTTCTGTGTAAATGAAGCTCTTAAAATGGCTTTGTCTTTGTTCAATCTGAAGAAACTATTTGCCGATTAATATTTGGGTATGCTACCACCTCATCTGCCTGATCTCCAAACAAAATGGCTGTGGATAATTCTGTAGTATTGTTGTTTTTAGTTGTATAGGCCAAGAAAGTAATGCTTTTCTGTATTCACTTGCTAAGTTATCAGGATGTTTGGAAATACTTTCCATTAAATGAGTGTGAGAGAACATTTTTTATGTGGACAAGCATGTTAGTCACTTAAGTAAGGCTTCACAAAAAGCAAATAGGATGAATGGTTAATTCATATTTTAATGTTTGAGAGAAAAATGTTTTGCCAATGCCAATTTGCTAATTGGTGCCATTCAGGAAGCAGACACATCTTTTGTATCCACTTGAACAGAAAGAACCTATTTAAAATTTCAATTGAATGATGAGAGTCCATGTTCTGTGTTGAATTGGTAGACATGACAGGCTTGTTGATAATGGTTAGAACTGTTCTGTGTTGTTATGGCCTCCAGATTGATGTAACTTCATACTAACAAACCGCATATATTTGTTCTTGGTTGCAAAGATGTGAAGATGCAAAGACAGTCAGTGTGATGAGAGATTCAGGGTGGGAATTCCAGAAGTTAGGGCTGAGACAACTCATCACCATACTGGAAATAAACAACCATTAGATTCTCAACACAGTGCAGCTTTCCACCTCCAGAGACCAAAGGGTATAGAGAGAAAGTTGTTCACAAGGTTTTTATTAAAATGTTATTTAATTTTGTTTCTGTTTGAGAATATGCACATTGTGCATAACATTTCTTACCCAGTGAAGTTAATTACATATACCCCTGTATATGCATTAACTTGATGTCTATTCAAGGGTAGCAATGAGACAATATGAGAAATACAGACCGCAGAAAACTAATCATCTCCATAAATTAACTCTATACCATGAATAAAAATGGAAAATTCTAGAAATACTTCAACGTGGCAGAATCTGAGACAAAAGCAATTAACATTTCATGACATGTCACCTTTTGTCATGTTTCTCTCTTCAGCAATGTTGTAAAACATATTTAGCATTTCTAATATGTTCTGTTTTTACTTCATATTTCCAGGATCTGTACATTTTGCTGTCCATAATATAGCACTTATTGTAGTGCTCTGGAAGCATCTGAGGGCTCCACAGTGATTTTCTTGTTTGGAACACATAAACTGTTATAAAAGCAAGCTCAGTAACCATATCCTGCAAAGAATGAGATCGATAACTTGTTTTTATTTTGGTGACATCTTAAAGCAAGGAACCCTTAATCCTCTCTTGATAGTGCCATAGAATCTTTAATCTGCATCAGTTAGCTTAGTCAGGTTTATAATGCAGAGTGATGCCAAAGGCCTGGGTTCAACTCCTACAACATCTGAGGTTACCATGAGGGACCATCCTTCTCAATCTGTCCTCTCACCTAAGGCATGGTAACCCTAGGTTAAACCACCACCAGTAACCCCTCTCTAATGCGAGAGTAGATCCATAGTGTGGTAAGACTAGGGCGATTTTACCTTTTTAATTTTGTACTTGAACAGTAAGATGGGACTTCAGTTTAACAACACATGCAGCAATGAAATACTCTCCGAATTGTATTGTAATATCCACTTAAAGTGCTGAAGGTGGGCAAGTTGAGCCACACAGTAGAGAGTGTAGTGCTGGAAAGGCACAACAGGTCAGACAGCATCCAAAGAGCAGGAGAATCAACGTTTCGGGCAAAAGCCCACATAGGTCGATGGGATAGGTGGACAAGTAACAGATAAAATTCAATAAGTATGAAATGATTCATCCTCATAGGAAAAAGAATGACAATATACAAAATGGGTACAATTCTAAAGTGGATGCTGGAGCAAAGAGACCTGGAGTTATATATGCAGAGATATATGAGCTAACAGGTTAGGTTGTGAAAGTGGTTAATAAACCATACTGGATCCTGGGTTTTTTGAAGTAGAAGCCATTTAGTCCTGTATAAAAGCAAGGAAATTATATTGTGCACCTGAATAACACACTGATCCATTCACAACTGGAGTATTCTACTTAGATAAGAGAAGACTGAGGACATCTAATAAAGATGTTCAACGTCATTGGGGGTCTGACCATGAGTGGAAAGATCAGCAACCAGACAAAAACAATGGAAAATGTTTTCTAATCAACCTGTTCAGAGATGTTATGACCTCCTTCTGGAGCAGGTGGAACTTAAATCCAGGTTACCTGATTCAGAGGCAGGGACATTACACAGTGCCACAAGAGACCCGGGCATTAATTTTGAAGTGATCTCCTTGTGTGTGTTGTAACTGTGACTGCAAGTGAGGTAACTACCAAAAGAACCAAACTGAAAAAAATCTAATAAAATGATAAAATTCCAACTAATCTTGGTTTTTTTAGAGCCATAAAAGGCTCTAATTTATTCCCCTTGAGATTCTAGTGACTGTTAGTTCCTTTGTAGCTTTGCTATTTGAACCTGCAGTTAGATTGCAACTTTGTAATTACTCAAGTCTCTTTGTAGAGAATAACTGACACTTGGAATTACAGCATTGAAATCAGTCCCATGCCAGGGTTCAGATAGCTATAAATGAAGTATGTGAGAATCTTTGAATAGCTGTAAGTGATTCAGGCAGCTTGGAAAAGGCCCTTCGGCCCATCGAGTCTGCTCTGACATAATTACCACTAAAAGTGCGCTGACCCCAATTTCCTGCACTTGTCCCATACCCTTGAATGTTATGATATTTGAAATACTCAAATTTTTTTTAAAGGTTCTAAGGTTTCCAGCCTCCCCTACTTTTCCAAACAGTGCATTCCAGATGCACACCGTCTGCTGAGTGAAAATTTTCCCAAATCCTCTCTGAAACTTCTGCCCCTTACCCTAAAACTATATCCAGTTGTAACTGACCCCTCGACCAAGGGGAACAGCTGCTCACTCTTTACCCTGTCCATGCCCCTCATAACCTTCTACATCTCAGTTGTGTCCGCCTCCATGGTCTTCTCTGCTCTAAAGAAAACAATCCAAGCCTATCTAGTCTCTCCTTCTAGCTCCATCCCAGACAACATCCTGGTGAACCTCCTCTGTATCCCCTGTAGTGCTAATACATCCTTTCTGTAGTGACATGACCACAGTACTCTGGTTGTGGCCTGACCAACACTCTGTACAACTTCAACACTGCCTTTTTGCTCTTGTACTGTACGCCACAACTGATGAAAGCAAGTGTCCCATATTCCTTAACTATCCTATTCACATGCTCTGCCGACTTCAGGGGCTGTGAATAATTACCAAAGGTTCTTCTGTTCCTCTAAGTTACCCAGTGTTCTCCTATTCTTTATATATTCCTTCATCTTGTTTCTTCTTCCAAAGTGCTTCACCTTGCAATTACCCGGGTTAAATATCCATCTGTATCTTCCTGTAACCTTCAATTATCTTCGCTATCAACCACTCTCCAGATCTTGGTGTTATCTGCCAATTTGTTTAATTTTCGCCGACCATTTATGTACATAACCAGCAGTAAGCGACACAGTACTGTTCCTTGTGGTACACTGGTGGACACCAGTCTCCAGTCACTCAAACTTGCCAAGTTTTCCTCAGTTCTTTAACCTTCTCAATCAGTCTCCCAAGTGGGACCTTGTCAAAAGCTTTGCTAAAATCCATATGAACTACATCAACTGAACTTCCCTCATCCACACACTTGATCACATTTTCAAAAAATTCTAACAGATTTGTCAGGCATGACCTCCCTCTGCCAAAGCCATGCTGACCATCCCTAATTAACCCATGCCTTTCCAAGTCGGTATTAATTCACTCCTTAAAAACTTTCTCCAGTGGCTTCCATACCACTGACGTGAGTCTCGACTGTCTGTGATTTCCTGGTTCATCTCTACCACCCCTCTTTAAAAAATGGAACAATATTAGATGTCCTCCAGTCCTTCAGTACTCCCTGTGGCCTGAGAGGAATTAAAAAATACACTCTGTAAAAATACTTAAGTTTTTTATTTTGTTCATTTTTAAAGATTTGCTCTTGTTTTACTGTTTCCTGCTTGTCTCCCATAATGTTTGACTCCCTTTGTTGTTTCAACAATCTGTCTAACTCCGCCTTGAATATTTTCAGTGATTCAGCCTCCACTTCTGTCTGGCATAGAAAATTCCAAAGATTCTTGACTGAGACAAAGAAGTGTTTCTAATTTCCATCTTAAATGGATAACCTCATTTTGTGAAACTATTATTAAAACCGAAATTTGTGAATGAGTGGAATTGTACTTTCAGCAACCATCCTGTCAGTGCCACCCCTCAAGATGTTTCAAACAATCCCCTCTTATTCTTCTAATCTGCAAGGATTGGAGATTAATTTCCTCAATTATTCTTCACATAACTCATTTACACCCAGAATCAACCTAATGAACTTTTTCTGAACTGTCTCCAATGCAAATATATCCCTCCTTAAATAAAAAGGCCAAAACTATGTGTGGAGTAATCTAGCTGTAATCTCACCAATGTCCTATTCAAAGGTAGCGAGATGTCCCTAGTTCTGTAAGTCACTAGACTTGGAATGTTAACTGGCTGCATCAGTAGGAAGAAAGCGAAATGTTGCCAACAGTTTGCTCTCTTTATCCCTAGTTCTGTGTTCTATATTGCTAACATTCCACTTATCTTCCTAGTTGTTTACGGTACTTCATGCTGGTGTGTGATTCATTCACACACACTGCTGCAGCATTCCACAGTGTCTCTATTTAAATAGCATTTTGCTTTTCTGTTCTTTCTACCAAAGTACATAACCACGTATTTTCCTATAATGTACTCCATCTGACAATTTTTTGCCCTCTTCATAACCTATTTATGTCCCTTGGCAGTCTGGTGTCCTGCTCACAATTTGCTTTCCTTATCTTTGTTTCATTAGAAAATTTGAGAACAATGCACTCCATCTCTTCACTAAATTGTTGTGCAGTTTGTAAATAGTTAAGACCACAGCACTGACCACTGTGGGATCTCACTAGTTTATCATATGCCAACCTGAAAATGATCCATTTATCCTGATTCTATATTCCCTGTTAATTTGTCAGTTCTTTCTCCCTGTTAATATATTATCCTTGTTAATATATTGGGTCCTGGACCCAATATACTGACCACTGCAGCGGACAGCTGGAACTTACAACCGGAAGCGGCAGAATCAAACCACTATAAATGCCAGAGGAAACATCACAGAAGCGCTTCACAGGAGGCTCCCAAGCACTGAGGATGTCACCTAAACAGGGGACGAAATGTCTGCAACACAAATTCCCAGCTCGGCGAACAGAACCACAACATTATCCTGAATGTTGAACTCTTAATTTGCATGTAAGGTTTTGATATGAGAGAGTGCGGGTGTTCATGTGTTTATTTTGGGCCTCTAACTTGGTCTGGTACTGCCTTTTGGCATCTGTAATGGCCCTGTGGAGATTGTATCTGGATTTCCTGTCAAGATCTAGTTCGTCCGACTTGAATGCTGCATGCCTGTTCTTCAGTAGGCAATGTATTTCCCCGTTCATCCAAGGTTTCCAGTTGGGGAACATATGGATTGACTTCTCTGAAGTTCCTCGCTCCTCTTTGCCTCATGATTTTCAACTGTGCTTGTGATACTTTTGTGTTTTCTACCATCAGAACAGAAAATATTTGTTCAAATTCTCTCCAATTTCCTTGTTTCCCATTAATTCCCCAGTCTTCTCCTCTAAGGGACCAATGTTTACTTTAGCTTCGCCCTTTATATATACATATTAAAAGAGAGCAAGATCTTCTATCTGTTGCTGGTTTAAACCCAAATCTTTTTTCACCCTCTTATTTCCACAGTTATTCTTTCTCAATAAATTATATAACAGTAATCTTCTGGCCTACCTCTAATCTTAACAACATTGTACACATTCTTTATCAGTTTGATTAGTTAGCCATAGTTGATCAGGCTGTCATGACTCACTGCTATCATTTCATGAAGAGCTCATCAGTTCTCAGAGCCATAGAGCATGAAAGTAGACCTTGGGTCCAAATCGTCCATGCCAACCTGACATCCTAATCTGACCCAGTCCCATTTGCCAGCATTTGGCCTCTGTCCCTCTAAACCCTTCCTATTTATATGCCCATCTAGATGTCTTTTTAAATGTTGTAATTATACCAGTCTCCTTCACTTCCTCCAGCAGTTTGTTCTGTACACACACTGCCCTTTGCATGAAAACGTTGTCTCTTAAGTCCTTTTTAAATCTTTTCCCCCCTCACCTGCCCTCTAGCTTTGGAACCCCCTGCCCCACCCATCCTAGGCTTTTCACCCTATCAATGCCCCGCATGATTTAATAAACCTCTAAGGTCAACCTCCGATGCTCCAGGGGAAATAACCTCAGCTACAGCTTTTCCTTATAACTCCAACTCTCTAGTTCTGACAGCATCCTTGTAAATCTCTTCTGCATCCTCTCTAGTTTAACTACATCCTTCCGATAAAAGGGCGACCAGAATTGTATGCAGTATTCTCAAAGTGGCCTCACCAATGTCCTGTACAGCTGCTGCAACATATCCCAATTCCTAGAATCAATGTTAATGAGATCACATTTGGTGAACCATGTACTGTTCTGTTCTCTTTCATTAAGAAATAATATAACTACATTAGCAGCAGTTCAGAGAAGGTTCGGTCAACTGGTCCCTACGATGAAGGGCTCAACTTATAAGGAAATGTTGGACGTGTGTCCATTATAGTTTAGAAAAATGCAAGGTGATCTTGAAACATGCAAAACACTGAGGGGACTTGAGAGGGTGGATGATGAGATGTTTCCCCTTATGGCAAGAACTTGGACTAGGGCTGCAGCACAACTTTAAAATGAAAAACAAGGTATCCTATTTAAGGTGGTGATAAGGAGAATTTTTTTTTCTTCTGGGAGAACCATTAGTCTATGTTGCCCTGCGGGAAAAAGAAAGTTCCAATATCGATAGTGTCACTATGTGGCACATCTTCTACCTCAACTCCACTATTCTCCAATATAGAGTCATACAGCATGCAAACAAGCCCTTCAACCAACCTGCTCATGCTGACCAAGTTTCCCAAACTAAGCTAGTCCCACTTAGCTGCGTTTGGCCCATGTCCCTCTAATTCTTTCCCATTCATGTACCCATCCAAATGTCTTTTGAACATTGAAACTGTACCTGCATCTACCACTTCCTCGGGCAGATTATTCCAGATATGAACGACCCTCTGTGTGACAAAGTTGCCCTGAAGGTCCCTTTTTAAACCTATCTTTGCTCACCTTTTAAAAAAAAACGGTTTTGAACTGTCCCCCACAACCCTCAAGTTCTTTGACATTCAAACATCTATCACTGTCTTGAACAAGTTTGACATAGTTCTCTAGAATGAGAATCCCAAATATTCACAGTTTCTTCATGAAGAAATCTCTCCTTATCTTAGTTCTAATTACCATCTCCAGAAGTGGGATGAAACATAACAGCTCTTTGAAAGAGTCAGTACAGGTATGACAGGCCATCTGGCCGCCTCCTGTATGAGTCTATGAAATAATCAAGGCAGTATAACAGCTTGACTGGGAAGGAAGACAAACTATTGCCACATAAATTCAAACATGTTAGCTAGCTGCACTAAACACCCATATTAAGTTTCCAGTCAGCCTGCCAGGATAAAAGTGCTTGGTTGGATTAAATGGTTCCAAAGTTCAGTCACTGATCTCAAAAAAAATGAAATTTACTGGTACAATTTAAATGTGAGTGGATCTGAAACTTTACCAACTTTACATCGAACATTTACTGAAAATCTGCTGCAAGAGTACCTCTCAAGGGTTGGACCAAAGGGTCTGTTTCTGTGCTGTACATCTCTATGACTCTCTGCACTCCTCCACCTAATCCACTTATCCTTCTTCCGGCAAAGCTCTCAAAACATGCCTCGCAAATACATTCATTATGAGCATTCTAAAGTGTCAAAAATCTTCTCCATACTGTGGCGTCTTCCCCCTCACACCGTGGAGAACAAAATAACATGGTGCCACTATTTAAGAAAGGTGGTAAGGACAAGCCAGGGAACTATAGACTGGTGAGCTTGACGTCAGTGTTCGGCAAGTTGTTGGAGGGAATCCTGAGGGATAGGAAGTACATGTATTTGGAAAGGCAAGGACTGACTAGGGATAGTCAACATGGCTTTGCGCATGGGAAATCCTCTTTTTGCGAACTTGATTGAGTTTTTTGAAATGCAACAAAGAGGATTGATGAGAGCAGAGCGGTAGACGTGATCTATATGGACTTCATTAAAGCGTTTGACAGGTTCATCATCGGAGACTGGTTAGCAAGGTTAGATCTCACGAATACAGGGAGAACTAGCTATTTGGATACCGAACTGGCTCAAAGATAGAAGACAGAGGGTGGTGGTGGAGGGTTGTTTTTCAGACTGGAGGCCCGAGACCAGTGGAGTGCCACAAGGATCGGTGCTGGGTCCACTACTTTTTGTCATTACATAAATGGTTTGGATGCGAGCATAAGAGGTATAGTTAGCAAGTTTGCAGATGACCCCAAAATTGGAGGGGTAGTGGACAGCAAAGAAGGTTACCTCATTACAACGGGATCTTGAATGGATGAGCCAGTGGGCTGAGGAGTGGCAGTTGAATTCAGATAAATGCGAGGTGCTGCATTTTGGGAAAGCAAATCTTAGCAGGTCTTATACACTTAATGGTAAGGTCCTCGGGAGTGTTGCTGAACAAAGAGACCTTGGAGTGCAGGTTCATAGCTCCTTGAAAGTGGAGTCGCAGGTAGATAGGATAGTGAAGAAGGCGTTTGGTATGCTTTCCTTTATTGGTCAGAGTACTGAGTACCAGAGTTGGGAGGTCATGTTGAGGCTGTATCGGCAGTTGGTTAGACCACTGTTGGAATATTGTGTGAATTCTGGTCTCCTTCCTATCGGAAGGGTGTTGTGAAACTTGAAAGGGTTCAGAAAATACTTACAAGGCTGTTGCCAGAGTTGGAGGATTTGAGCTAGAGGGAGAGGTTGAATAGGCTGGAGTTATTTTCCCTGGAGCGTTGGAGGCTGAAGGGTGACGTTATAGAAGTTTATAAAATCATGAAGGGCATGGATAGGATAAATAGACAAGGCCTTTTCCCTGGTTGGGGCAGTCCAGAACTAGAGGGCATAGGTTTAGGGTGAGAGGGGAAAGGTACCTAAGGGGCAAATTTTTCACACAGAGGGTGGTACGTGTACGGCTTGAGCTGCCAGAGGACGTGGTGGAGGATGGTACAATTACAACATTTAAAAGGCATCTGGATGGGTATGTGAATAGGAAGGGTTTGATGGGATATGGGCCGGGTGCTGGCAGGTGGGACGAGATTAGGTTGGGATATCTGGTTGGCATGGACGAGTTGGACCGAGGTGCCTGTTTCCATGTTGTACAGCTTTATGACATCATTCTTCCTCCAAACATTCTCACAGTTCATCCACAGATGCAGCATTAAAAGACCAGGTTGAAGATCTCTAAGTAGAGGATCTTTCAGAAAAGAGAGAGCGAAATGTTCAATTAATGACAAGGTAGTAGTACAATGTAGCAATATGGGCATTGATAGCCAGAGTGTGACAGGGAAGGACATAGGCAGGTCCTTGGACAACATGGCAGTATAACGAATAGGAGTAGGAAGAGGCAATTCAGCTCCTCAAGACTGCCCTACTGATCAATAAGGTAACTGCTGACCTGCTTCTGGCTTCAAATCCTCTTTCATACCAACGCATCATACCCCTCAACTCCGCAAGATTTCAAAACTCCACCTCTTTTTGAAATACTTTATGATTTAGTTTCCTCAAATCTATGGAGTTGAGAATTCCAGACACTCACTACCCTCTGAGAGAAGGAATTCCATAGCATATCAGTTTTAAACGGTGTTTCCTTATTTTGTAATCATGCCTATTAGTTTGAGGTTCCTCCATGAAGATTTTCAACATTTAATCTGTGAAGCACCCTCAGAATCTTGTATGTTTTAATATGTTCACCTCTCATTCATCTAAACTGCAATGAATAACAGACGTATCTGTTTAGTCTGTCTCAAGAAGTCAACCCCTCCATTCCACATTTAATCTAGTGAGAGGGGAAATGCAAAAGGTGTTAATTACTGGGGCATGTGTCTTCAAGGAGCCCTAGGTTTGGGCACTCCAGCCACGCATCCAGTCCTTGGTGTTTGAATCAGGGATTCTGTCTCATTAATGCTTCTCCAATCAGCAAGAGTTTTTCACCTGCATTTTCTGCTGATAGACAAACTAAAGACAAACACCAGGACTTGATGGCTTGCATCTAAAGATTTTGGAAATAGCTGCACGTATAATGAAGGCTTTGAGAAAAATATTGCAGAACTCACTAGGGTTATAGTGGATTAGAAATCCATTAATATGATGGAGGGGAGGGCAGAATCCAATGTGTCCAGTGCTGGAGACCTGAGACCAGTGGAGTGCCACAAGCATCGGTGCTGGGTCCTCTTCTTTTTGTCATTTACATAAATGATTTGGATGCGAGCATAAGAGGTACAGTTAGAAGTTTGCAGATGACACCAAAATTGGGGGTGTAGTGGACAGCGAAGAGGGTTACAACAGGATCTTGACCAGATGACCCAATGGGCTGAGAAGTGGCAGATGGAGTTTAACTCAGATAAATGTGAGGTGCTGCATTTTGGGAAAGCAAATATTAGCAGGACTTAGACTTTGGGATGGAGGCTGTATAACTAACCATCCTCAAATCTTCACCAGTTTTCTGAGCTGCGAGGCATGCTCTCGGATGATTCTCTGTTGCTCCAAAGGTGACATGACCTATAGGAAAATGAAGGATCTCAGTGGTATGACGGCCAATCTCTGTCTGCCAACTATCCTGTATGCTGCTGAACTGAATGGCTGTCAAAATCATTCACTAAGTGCCTAGTGAGTGGTTCAGCCCTGTGTGAAGATGCTGTGAAATGAGATCACTGGTTAGTTGTAGAATTCACTCTTCACTGTTTTGGCACCAGTGCCCCTCGATCTCTCTCTGCTCATTTAAAAGCAACATCTTTAATATCTCCTGTAGCTTAGCGTTGAATTTTGTTTGTTCTTGTTTGATGCCTTGGGACATTTTTCCATGTTAAGTTGTGGTTATGTTTCTGTAATTTTTAAAATTTAGATTAGATTACTTAGTGTGGAAACAGGCCCTTCAGCCGAACAAGTCCACACCGACCCTCCGAAGAGCAACCCACCTAGACCCATTCCCCTACACCTAACACTACGGGCAGTTTAGCATGTCCAATTCACCTGACCTGCACATCTTTGGACTGTGGGAGGAAACAGCAGCACCTGGAGAAAACCCATACAGACAGTGCAAACTCCCCACAGGAGAATGTGCAAACTCCACACCGACAGTTGCCTGAGGCAGGAATTGAACCCGGGTCTCTAGCACTGTGAGGCAGCAGTGCTAACCACTGTGCCACCGTATCTCAAATTTATTCACAACATGAAGAATTATAAGCATATAGCTCCAAATCAAACCATGTCTCACTTGCAGGTAATGTCTCTTTAAAGTAAAATTAAAATGTTCCTGTAATAGAGACTCTGTCTTCCTAGTACCCTGGTTCTCGTTTCTGCCTTGTGCTGTTTGCATTTTCGGCTTTAACTGTGAATGAGCTGCAGATAAGGAATTGAAAAGCTGCTTTGTGGAGAGGATTTCAGTACTGCTGAGTGGCAAATACACTGAACCACGAGCTGCTTTTAGGTGATAAGTGATGAGTTTTGAATTTTGTGTTGTTGAGACATCAATAATATGAAATAAACCTGGCTGCAACTCTCTCCATCCAATCCTGTTGCTTATTTTTACACTGACCTCGTGGTCACCTTTAAGAGAGCCTCTCAAATTGTCACAGCTACTAATAACTCTGTGCTTGTGTCGGTGGTTCTGATTCTATGCCTGTGAAAACTTTGGCATTTGAAAGTGAGATGCAGCAACTTTTTAAATCAGGATTTATGCATGTTCCAGTGCTGTGCAATGTTTGAGTTACTTCAGATGAAAGCACTAAATAAAGCATCTGAAGTAAAACTACAAGCTGCTGCTATGTGCGAATCTATTCCATGGTGATTGAATGCCTTTGGTGCAGTCATTCCTTTGCATTTTCTATACATCCATGGGATTATTTCATTGTTAATTTTGTTCGCACTCTATCTGTTGCTGATGGTCCAGTGATGTGCCTTGTTTCTGTTCTTTGTCAATTTTCTCTCCTCTTCTCTCTTGATGGTATGAACTGTTATTGGTGTCACTGATACTGATTACTGCCTTCTGTCTGTCCTGAAGCATTCACCTGCTTTGTGAGTGTCTAGACTATTTGAGGTTTGACTACAAGGTGCTCTCCTATCCTATTGTCACCTGGTATTCACCCACTTTCGCAAACTCATCATTTCCTGTGCTTTAACTGTCCCTTCAGCATGGCATTTATGCTGTTATATCGTCTCAGACTCCGATAGTATGGAAACAGGGCCTTTGGCCCAAACTGGTCCTTGCCGACCAAAATGTCCATCAGCTCTAACCACTTTTCTCTGCACTTGGACCATATCCTTCTAAATCTTTCCTATCCATGTATTTGTCCGAATGTCTTTTAAATGTTGTTAATGTACCCGTCTCAACCATTTTCGCTAGCAGTGCATTCCACATGCATACCACCTTCTGTGTAAAAAAAAAAAGTTACCCCTCAGGTTCCCTTTTATTCTTTTCCCTCTAATCTTAAACTGATGCCCTCTAGTCCTTGATTTTCCAAAGCTGGGAAAAAGACTGAATACATTCACCCTATGCAAGCCTCTCATGATCTTATGCACTTCTATAAGAGCCCCCCTCAGTTTCCAATGCTCTAAAGAAAACAGTCCTAGCTTGTCCAACCTCCCTTTATAAACCCAGACCTGTTAAGTCCTGGCAACATCCTTGTAAATTTCTTCTGCACTCTTTCCAGTTTAATAACATCCTTCCTATAGCAAGGTGACCAAAACTGAACACAATATTTCAAGTGCGGCCTCACCAACATCTTATACAGCTGCACCATAACTTCCCAACTTCTATACTCTGTGCCCTGACTGATGAAGGCCAGTGTGCCAAAAGCTTGCTTCACTGCCCTGTCTACCTGTGACTCCACTTTCAAAGAATGGTGCACCTGAACTCCAAAATCCCTCTGTTCCATCACAATCCTTATGGTCCTACCATTTACCATGAAACTCCTACCTTGATTTGACTTTCCAAAATGCAAGACCTCTCCGTTTTATCCATATTAAACTCCATTTGCCAATTCTCGGCCCACTTACCCTCCTGCAATTTCTGATAACCACCTTCACTGTCCACAATACCGCCTATTTTAGTGTCACCAGCAAACTTACTAATCATGCTTTGTACATTCTCATCCAAATTATTGATATAGATAGCAACAGGCCCAGCACCAATTCCCTAAGACACTACACTAGTCACAGGCTTCCTGTCTGACAAGCATCCTTCCACTATTGCCCTCTGCTTCCTACCATCAAGCCAGTTTTGTATCCAATTTGCCAGCTCGCCCTGGTTTCCATGCGACCTAACCTTCCATGTGGACCCTCATCAAAGGCCTTAATGAAATCCATGCAGACTACATCTACTGTTGAAAAATGTAATGCTGGAAAAACAGCAGGCCAGGCAGCATCCAAGGAGCAGGAGAATCGATGTTTCGGGCATAAGCCCTTCTTCAGAAATGAGGCTGGTGTGCCAGGTGGGCTGAAAGATAGGGTGGAGGGGATTTGGGGGAGGGGTGCTGAGAATACGATAGGTGGAAGGAGGTGAGGGTGATAGGCCAGAGAGGGTGTGGGGGCGGAGAGGTCGGGAAGAAGATTGCAGGTCAAGAGGGCGGTGCTGAATCCTTGGGTTGTGACTGAGAAAAGGTGGGGGGAGGGGAAATGAGGAAGCTGGAGAAATCTACATTCATCCCGTGTAGTTGGAGGGTTTCTAGGCGGAAGATGAGGCGCTCGTCCTCCAGGCGTTGTGTGGTCAGGGCCTGGCAATGGAAGAGGCCAAGGACCTGCATATCCTTGGCGGAGGAGTTAAAGTGTTCAGCCACGGGACGGTTGGGTTGGTTAGTGCGGGTGTCCCAGAGGTGTTCCCTGAAACGTTCCGCAAGTAGGCAGCCTGTCTCCCCAATGTAGAAGAGACTACATCGGGTACAGTAAATGATGTGTGTGGAGGTGCAGGTGAATTTGCGACGGATATGGAAGGATCCATTGGGGCCTTGGAGGGAGGTGAGGGGGGAGGCGTGGGCGCAAGTTTTGCACTTCTTGCAGTTGCAGGGGAAGGTGCCGGGAGTGGCGGTTGGGTTGGTGGGGGGTGTGGACCTGACGAGGGAGTCGCAGAGGGAGTGGTCTCTCCGGAACGCTGATAGGGGTGGGAAGAGGAATATATCCCTGGTGGTGGGGTCTGTTTGGAGGTGGCGGAAATGACGGAGGATGATATGATGTATCCGGAGGTTGGTGGGGTGGAAGGTGAGGACCAGTGGGGTTCTGTCCTGGTGGCGATTGGAGGGGCGGGGTTCAAGGGCGGAGATGCGGGAAGTGGAGGAGATGCGGTGGAAAGCATCGTCGACCATGTTGGAGGAGAAATTGCGGTCTTTGAAGAAGGAGGCCATTTGGGTTGTTCGGTAGTGGAATTGGTCCTCCTGGGAGCAGATGCGGCGGAGGCGAAGGAATTGGGAATATGGGATGGCGTTTTTCCAGGGGGCAGGGTGGGAGGAGGTGTAATCTAGGTAGCTGTGGGATACTACGTCTACTTGCCTGCCCCCCCGTCAACCTTCCTGGTCACTTCATCAAAGAACACTAACAAATTTGTGAGGCATGATTTTCCCATTCACAAAGCCACGCTGACTACTCCTAATCAAACCCTGTCTTTCCAAATGCATGTATATCTTATCCCTCAGAATCGTCTCAAGTAACGTACCCACCACAGATGTTAAGCTTACTGGTCTATAGTTTCCAGGCTTTTCTTTGCAGCCCTTCTTGAATAATGGCACAACATTCGCTACCATCCAATCTTCTGGGACCTCACCCATAGCTAATGATAATGCAAAAGTATCATCCAGGGCCCCCGCAATTTCCTGTCTAACCTCATGCTGTGTTCATGGATATATCTGGTCAAGACCAGGAGATTTATCCACCTTCATACATTCTAATACATCCAACACCACCTCTACTGTTATTAAGTGAAAGCTGCAGAACCGACGGATTTGTTATTGTGACTGATGGAACTGAGTCCAAGAAGATTATCACCATCAGATAACATGGAACAAATGCCTTCAGTAGTGAGAAGTAGCAAAGTGAAAAGATCCTTGCTGAACATTTGTTCAATTTTGATCCCTGGGCATTTCATTTCTAATCGTTGATTTATAGAGAATAAAGAGAATTTAACCTTGTATATTGTGGTGTATTTTCCAAGTAATGTGGATTTTTCTTGATTTCTTGAGACTTTGGTACAACTATTTGTTTATCCTGAGTTCAATATAGCTTCAAGTCTTCAATATTTATGCAAAGCACATATGACACTATGTCCTGTCTGCAGTGAGCATCATTTTGAGTGTTATTTCACTTCAAAGTCGTGCTTAATAAGTACAATACTCAGACCTGATGGACAGTTACAGAGTGTGTGACTGGAAATTGTATTTCTGTTACATTCAGTTAAATTTCTGGCTAATGAGCTTCAGGGTTATTCCACTATTTTTCTCTCTGTCTGTTTTCTCTCTCTCTTACTTTCTCAGTCTCTCTCCTTCTTTCATCCCTTCACCAGCAAAACACAAATCGCATCAAGCTTATTGTCCCCATGACTGTACTGTTCATTAACTGTGCCGTAAGGGAGTTATATTTTGAAGGGGAAGTGGAAAAGTGACATCTCAAACCATTGGTTGCATTCTAATAAAATGTTTAAAATGGAACTGTCTGAGTATGTTCCTCCCTCTGGATTAGATGCGAGAATGGGAAGGGTGGGACGGGGTGGGGAGTAAGAAATAAAAAGATGTCTGGGGACAGTTTTTCAAAATATCAGAACATATGCATCCAGGAGAGGAAGGTGTCCTGTAACTCAGAACAGACTTTGTGTTTCTGAGGATTTGTGCAGAACAACTACAGGAGAAAACAAATTGGGGAAATAACCCTAAAACTGATTAGCTGGAAACTTAATTGAGTGCAAGAGAAATCCAATTTCTTGTTGCACACCCTGTAACTGCCTGTCAGGTCAGAGTATCAAACTTATTAAGTATGACTTTGAAATGAGATAACACCCACAACTATGGTCACTGCAGAGAGGAGATAGTACTGTACACTGAAAGGTTTGTTAATTTTACAATATGTAGTGCTGGAGTACAGATGTCCCTGAGTGGTATATCTGTGTATAGGCTAGCAATGGCAATTTAGTACACGGATGGTGCACAGTTCATGATAAACAAGATACTGACTACCCAACCAGCCTGTACTATGAAAAGGTCAAAGCATAGTATCCAACATTAGATATGGTTCTGCAATTGTGAAAAATTTGCTGTTTAATCCTGAATGTATGAGGAACTGTGCTTTCGATGAATTTAAGATAGTCATTTGGGATTGCAGTGTGGCATTCTTGAGTACTGGAAGCTACTTGCATTGATACCCTCCCAGGCCCCATTCTTTGCAGTCAGAAAGCATATGCTCTATTCAATCTCTTTCAATTCAACAAGATGAGTGACAATCATTTGCTAGTTCATTTCTCAGGGCAGTGCCTTGACCAATCAGATGCAACCTGGTATTAAATATAAAGTCTGGCATTTAACTGACAATCAGCAGTAATTAGTACATTTGCCATGGTAATGCCTGTACGGATCAAAGTGCACTTGCCAACCGATCTGGTGCAATGTCCTCCCATCTGGTGCAAATATAGTTTTTACTTTGAATTGATATTCTTGCAAATTGTCCTGATTGTAAGATGAAAACCTTTGACAAAATGTGCTATAGTTGAGCAATATTAAAAGCATTTGGCTTCTGCAATCTTTAATGTGCCACTTTATAAAGTATCTTCTGGAAGTCCAAGTACCATACATGAGATTGTAAGACCATAAGATATACAAGCATTCAATCATTCAACCTATCAAGTATGCTGTACCATTTGATTGGAACTGATATGTTTCTTAACCCCATTCTCCTGCCTTTTCCCTGTCAGTCTTGAGAACCTTCCTCATCAAAAAAACCTATCTATCTCTGTCTGAACTACATTCAATGACTTGATCTCCACAGCCATCTGTGGCAGTGAACTCCACAGATTCACTACCCGCTGGTTGAAGAAATTCCTCCTCGTCTCAGATCTAAAGGGTCATCCCTTCACACCTGAGGCTGTACCCTCAAGTCTGAGGCCCTATATTAGTAAACCATCTTTTCTATGTTCACTCTATCCAGGACTCTCAGTATTTTGACAGTTTCAATGAAATTTTGCCAACCCCCCATCCTTCTAAACTCCATTGAGTACAGACCCAAAGTCTTCAACCGCTTCTTATATGAGAAGCCCTTTGTCCTCAGGATCATTCTTGTAAACCTCCTCTAGACTTCCTCCAATGCTAGCACATCTTTCCTTAGAAGAGAGACCCAAAACTGCTCACAATATTCTAAATGCAGTATAACCAGAGTCTTGTACAGCCTCAGCAGTAGATCTCTGCTCTTGAATTCTAGCTGTGTTGAAATGAATGCTAACGTTGCATTTGTCTTCCCAGCTGTTAACTGAACCTGCATGCTAACCATAAGAGAATCCTGAACTAGGACCCCCCAGTTCCTTTGTGCTTCAGATTCCTGAAAATAGTCCACACCTTCTTCTTTCTACCAAAGTGCATAACATCACGCTTTACCTCATTGTATTCCATCTGCCACTTCCTTGCCCACTACTCATTTGTCCAAGTCCTTCTGCAGCCTCCATACCTCCTCAACACTACCTACCTCTCCACCTCTCTTTGTGTCAGCCACAAACTTGGTGACAATGCCCTCAGTTCCTTTGTCCACATCATTAATTTACAATGTGATTAGTTGTGGTCTGAACACTGACCCCAGCAGAACTCCACTGGTTGCCATTTTGAAAAAGACGCCTTTATCTTTACTCTGCATTCTGCCAGTCAGCCAATCCTCTATCCATGTCAGTACTTTGGCTTTGACACCTTGGGCTCTTAGTTAGCAGCCTCCTGCGCAGTCAAAGGCCTTCTGGAAATCCAGATAGATCACAACCACTGGCTCTCCTTTGTCTAACTTACTTGTTACCTTCTCAAAGAATTCTAACAGATTTGTTAGGCATGACCTCCCCTTGACGAAGCCATGCTGACTCTGCCCTATTTTACCATACACCTCCAAGTATATCCATTGAAATACAAACTCAGGCTAATTGGCCTATCGTTTCCTGTCTTCTGTCTCCCTCCCTCCTTAAACAGGAATGTTAGATTAGCTACTTTCCTGTCCTCTGGGACTTTCTCTGACTCCAGTGATTTCTTAAAGATTGCCACCAATATCTCTACCATCTCCTCTACTATCTGCTTCAAAGCTCTATGTAGTCCATCTGGTCAGGGTGTTTTATCCACCTTCAGACTTTTCAGTTTCCTGAACATCACCACCTTAGTGATGGCTATGGCATTGAACTCTGCCTTCTGATTCTCTTGAAGTTCTGGTTTGCTGATGGTGTCTTCCACTGTGAAAATTGATACTAAGCACCTATTCAGTTCATCTGCTATTTCTTTCTTCCTCACTACTACTTTTTAAAAATTTATTCACCTCATGGGATGTGGGCATCACTGGCTGGTAGCATTATTGCCTGTCCCAATTGCCCCTTGAGAAGGTGGGGGTGAGTTGCCTTCTTAAACCACTGCAGTCCAACTACTGTGGGTTGAATCATAATGCCATTAGGGAGGAAATTCCAGGATTTTGACCCAGGAACAATTCAGGATGGTGAGTAGCTTGGAGAGGAATTTGCAGGTAGTGTTATTTCCATATATTTGCTGCCCTTGTCCTTCTAGATGGAAGTAGTTGTGGATTTGGAAGGTGCTGTCTGAGGATCTTCAGTGAACTTCTGCAGTATATCTTGTAGGTAGACATATTGCTGCTACTGAGCGTTGGTGGTGGAGGGAGTGGATACTTGTAGATGTGGTGCCAGTCAAGCAGACTGCTTTGTCTTGGATGGTGTTGAGCTTCTTGAGTGTTGTTGGAGGTACACTCATCCAGGCAAGTCCATCACACTGCTGACTTGTGCCTTGTAGATAATGGACAGGGTTTGGAGAGTCAGGAGGTGAGTTACTTGCTGTGGTATTCCTAGCCTCTGACTTACTCTTGTAGTCACTACATTTATGTGGTGAGTCCAGTTGAGTTTTTGATCAATGGTGACTTCCAGGATGTTGATAGTGATGGATTCAGTGATGGTAACACCATTAAATGTCAAAGGGCATTGGTTAGATTCTCTTATTGGTGATGTTCATAGCCTAGCATTTGTGTGGCATGAATGTTACTTGCCACTTATTAGCCCTAACCTGGATATTGTCCAGATCTTGTTGCATTTGGACATGGACTCCTTCAGCATCTGAGGAATTGGGAATGGTGCTGAACATTGTGCAAAAATTAGCTAACATCCCCACTTCTGACCTTCTGATGGAGGGAAGATCATTGATGAAACAGCTGAAGATGGTTGGGCCAAGGACACTGCCCTGAGGAACTCCTGCAGAGATATCCTGGAGCTGAGATGGCTGACCTCCATCAACTGTAACCATCTTCCTATGTGTCAGGTATGGCTCGAACCACTGGAGGTTAGATTAGATTCCCTACAATGGGTGGCATGGTGGCACAGAGGTTAGCACTGCTGCCTCACAGCGCCCCAGACCTGGGTTCAATTCCCGCCTCGGGCAACTGTCTGTGTGGAGTTTGCACATTCTCCCTGGGTCTGTGTGGGTTTCCTCCGGGTGCTCCAGTTTCCTCCCACAATCCAAAAATGTGCAGGTTAGGTCAATTGGCCATGCTAAATTGCCCATAGTGTTAGGTGAACGGGTAAATGTAGGGGAATGGGTCTGGGTGGGTTGCTCTTTAGGGTCGGTGAGATAGGCAGAGAGGAGACCGTGCAAGAGACCCCGGGCGAAGTACCTGTCAGGAGCAAGTTGAATCTTTTGGAAACAGTAGAGACAGATGACACTGCCAGTCTGCGAGGCGGCCAGGCCTGTCAATCAAAGGTTGGCGTGGAGGCAGAGCGGAAGAGTCGGACATCGCACAAAGCCGTGGTAATAGGGGACTCCATAGTGAGAGGAACTGACCAGGGTTTTTGTGGTAGCAGGCGGGACTTAAGGATGGAGTGTTGCCTTCCTGGTGCCAGGATTAAAGACATCACAGACAAAGTGCAGGAAATCCTCAAGGACGAAGGTGAAGAGCCAGAGGTGGTGGTACATGTTGGCACAAATGATGTCGGGAAGAAGAGGAGGAACATACTATAGCAGGACTTCGGAGAACTAGGAAGAAGGCTGAAAAGCAGGGCGTCCATGGTGGTTATCTCCGGTTTGCTTCCAGTTCCTTGGGCTGGTGAGGCCAGAAACAGGGAGATAATGGACTTGAAAGTGTGGCTGGGGAACTGGTGCAGGAGGCAAGGATTTAAGTTTTTGGATCACTGGGGTATGTTTTGTGGTAAGCATAAATTATACAAGAGAGAAGGTTTGCACCTTAATAGGTTAGGGACCAGCATTCTGGTAGGCAGGTTTGCTACTGCAACACAGCTACGTTTAAACTAAATAGCGGGGGGGAGGGGACAAACTGGATGTTTAAGAAGGAAATTGAAGGGAAAGTTAGAACAAGGGAAGTCAAGAAAGACAACTGTATCAATGAAGCAGAAAACTCACAAAGGGATCATGCTGTAAGGTTAACTGGATGTTTAAGAAGGAAATTGAAGGGAAAGTTAGAACAAGGGAAGTCAAGAAAGACAACTGTATCAATGAAGCAGAAAACTCACAAAGGGATCATGCTGTAAGGTTGAGTGAAATAAGGGTTGATGGGAAGGGTGAGGGCAGTAACAAATTAAAAATACTATACATGAATGCACGAAGCATTAGAAATAAGATGGATGAGCTTGAGGCTCTTTTGGAAATTGGCAGATACGATATTGTGGGGATAACTGAGACGTGGCTTCAAGTGGACAGGGCCTGGGAAATGAATATTCAAGGATACACGTGTTATCGTAAGGACAGACTGATGGGCAGAGGGGGTGGGGTGGCCATGTTGGTAAGGGATGATATTCAGTCCCTTGCGCAGAGCGACCTAGAATCAGGGGATGTAGAGTCAGTATGGATAGAGCTGAGAAACTCTAAGGGTAAAAAGACCCTCTTGAGAGTTGTCTACAGGCCCACAAACAGTAGTCTGGATATCGGATGTAAGTTGAATCAGGAGCTGAAATTGGCCTGTCGCAAAGATGTTACTACAGTTGTTATGGGGATTTCAACATGCAGGTAGACTGGGAGAATCAGGATGGTATTGTACCTCATGAAAGAGACTTTGTGGAGTGCCTCAGAGATGGATTCTTAGAACAGCTGGTGCTGGAGCCTACCAGGGAGAAGGCAATTCTGGATCTGGTATTGTGCAACGAACCAGAATTGATCAGGGATCTCGAAGTGAAGGAGCCATTGGGAAGTAGTGACCATAATACAATAAGCTTCAGTCTGCAATTTGAGAGGGGGAGGGTACAATCGGAAGTGAAATTATTTCAGTTGAATGAAGGGAACTATGGAGCTATGAGGGAGGAGCTGGCCAAAGTTCAATGGTGCAATACCTTAGCAGGGATGACAGTGGAGGAACAATGGCAGATATTTCTGTGTATAATGCAGAAGATGCAGGATCAGTTCATTCCAAAAAGGAAGAAAGATCCTATGAGGAGGCAGGGGTGGCCATGGCTGATGAAGGAAGTTAAGAAACATATAAAGTGAAAAGAGTAAAAGTATAACATAGCAAAGATAAGTGGGAAAACGGAGGATTGGGAAGCTTTTAAAGAACAACAGAGGATTACTAAGAAAGAAATACGCAGAGAAAAAAATGAGGTACGAAGGTAAACTGGCCAAAGATATAAAGGAGGATAGTAAAAGCTTTTTTAGGTATGTGCAAGGCAAAAAAATGGTTAAGACTAAAATTGGGCCCTTGAAGACAGAAACAGGGGAATATATTACAGGGAACAAAGTAATGGCAGCAGAATTGAATTGGTACTTCAGATCTGTGTTCACTGGGGAAGACACAAGCAATCGCCCTGAGGTAACAGTGGCTGAAGGACCTGAAATAAAGGGAATATATATTTGCCAGGATTTGATGTTGGAGCGACTGTTAGGTCTGAAGTTTGATAAGTCCCCGGGGCCTGGTGGTCTACATCCCAGGAGGTGGCTTGAGAAATCGCGGATGCGTTGGTGATTGTTTTCCAGAGTTCGATAGATTTTGGATCAGTTCCTGCGGATTGGACGGTGGCTAATGTTGTACCACTTTTTAAGAAAGGTGGGAGAGAGAAAGCAAGAAATTATAGGCCAGTTAGTCTGACCTCAGTGGTGGGGAAAAATGCTGGAGTCAATTATAAAGGATGAAATTACGACACATCTGGATAGTAGTAACAGGATAGGTCAGAGTCGGCATGGATTTATGAAGGGGAAATCATGCTTGACTAATTTTCTGGAATTTTTTGAGGATGTAACTCTGAAGATGGACGAGGGAGATCCAGTAGATGTAGTGTACCTGGACTTTCAGAAAGCTTTTGATAAAGTCCCACATAGGGCGCATGGTATTGGGGGCAAAGTACTAACTTGGATTGAAAGTTGATGGGCTGACCAGGAAACAAAGAGTAGTGATAAACGGCTCCATTTCGGAATGGCAGGCAGTGACCTGTGGGGTACCGCAGGGATCAGTGCTGGGACCGCAGCTTTTACAATATATGTTAATGATATAGAAGATGGTATTAGTAATAACATTAGCAAATTTGCTGCTGATACTAAGCTGGGTGGCAGGGTGAAATGTGATGAGGATGTTAGGAGATTACAGGGTGACCTGGACAGGTTAGGTGAGTGGTTAGATGCATGGCAGATGCAGTTTAATGTGGATAAATGTATGGTTATCCACTTTGGTGGCAAGAACAGGAAGGCAGATTACTACCTCAATGGAATCAATTTAGGTAAAGGGGCAGTACAAAGAGATCTAGGTGTTCTTGTACACCAGGAGAAAGTGAGGACTGCAGATGCTGGAGATCAGAGCTGAAAATGTGTTCCTGGAAAAGCGCAGCAGGTCGGGCAGCATCCAAGGAACAGGAGAATCGACGTTTCGGGCATAAGCCCTTCTTCAGGAATCGGCTTATGCCTGAAACGTCGATTCTCCTGTTCCTTGGATGCTGCCTGACCTGCTGCGCTTTTCCAGCAACACATTTTCAGTTCTTGTACACCAGTCAATGAAGGTAAGCATGCAGGTACAGTAGGTAGTGAAGAAGGCTAATAGCATGCTGGCCTTCGTAACAAGAGGGATTGAGTATAGAAGCAAAGAGGTTCTTTTGCAGCTGTACAGGGCCCTGGTGAGACCACACCTGGAGTATTGTGTGCAGTTCTGGTCTCCAAATTTGAGGAAAGACATTCTGGCTATTGAGGGAGTGCAACATAGGTTCATGAGGTCAATTCCTGGAATGGCGGGACTACCTTATGCTGAAAAACTGAAGCGACTGGGCTTGTATACCCTTGAGTTTAGAAGACTGAGAAGGGATCTGATTGAGACATATAAGATTATTAAAGGATTGGAAACTCTGGAGGCAAGAAACATGTTTCCGCTGATGGGTGAGTGCTGAAAAAGAGGACACAGCTTAAAAATATGGGGTAGACCATTTAGGACAGAGATGAGGAGAAACTTCTTCACCCAGAGAGTGGTGGCTGTGTGGAATGCTCTGCCCCAGAGGGCAGTGGAGGCCCAGTCTCTGGATTCATTTAAGAAAGAGTTGGATAGAGCTCTCAAGGATAGTGGAATCAAGGGTTATGGAGATAAGGCAGGAACAAGATACTGATTAAGGATGATCAGCCATGATCATATTGAATAGTGGTGCAGGCTCGAAGGGCAGAATGGCCTACTCCTGCGCCTATTGTCTATTGACTTGTTGGGCCGAATGCCTGTTTCCACACTGTAAGTAATCTAATCTAATCTAATCTTAACAATGTGGAAACAGGCCGTTTAGCTCAACAAGTCCACACCAACCCACCAAAGATGAACCCAGCCAGACCCATTCCCCAACATTTTACCCCTGACTAATGCATCTAACACAGTGGGCAATTTAGCATGGCCAATTCACCCAACCTGCACATTTTTGGATTGTGGGAGGAAACCAGAGGACACACAGACGGAGGGGGAATGTGTAAACTCCTCATAGTTGCCCAAGACTGGAATTGAAATCTGGTCCCTGGTGCTTAGCACTGAACCACTGTGTCCCCACGGTGCTTAGAGTTTGCCCCTTGATAGCCATTGATTCCAGTTTTGCCAAGGTTCCGCGTTGCCATCCTCTGTCGCATGCAGCCTTGGTGTCAACGGCTGTCACTCTTCCCTCCCCTCTGGAATTCAGCTCTTGTGTCCATGTTTGAACCAAGGCTATAATGAGATCAGGAGCTCTCCAGCTGTTTAATGTTCACTCTTGCCTCTTACCATTTATGCATTTAAAAATGTTCTTGCAATCTTCTTACTAGTTAGCTTACTCTCATATTTCATTTTTACCCCTTAACTAAAACAGCAATATATCTTCTGCCAGGTTTTAATAGGCTTCCTGATTCTCTGGTTTCTCTCTAATCTTCACCACATTATATGCTTTTTCTGTTGCTTTTATGCTGTCCCTGACTTCCCTTGTCAGCCATGGTTGTTTAATCCTCCCTTCATATATTTCTTCTTCCTTGGGATGATTTTCTGCTGTGCCTCCCAAATTACCCAAAAACCCTCTGCCATTGCTGTTCTGCTGTCCTCCCTACTTGTCTCTCCTTCCAATCAACTTTAACCAGCTCCTCCCTCATGTTTTGTAGTTACCTTTTACTCAATTGTAATATAGTTACATTTGATTTCAGCTTCTTCCTGTCAAACAAAACAGTGAATTTGATGATATTATGGTCACTGCCCCCTAGATGTTCCTTCACCTTCAACTCCCGAATCAAGTCTGTCTCATTACACATCACCAATTTAGAATTGCCAATTCCCTAGTGGCTCTACCACAGGCTGCTCCAAAAAAAATCTTGTAGACATTCTACAAGTTCCTTTTCTTGAGATCTGCTGCTAACCTGATTTTCTCAGTCTACCTGTACATTGAAGTCCCCCATGTCTATTGAAATCGTGCCTTTCTTTCATAACATTGATGCTATCTATGCCTTCTGACTTTTCCAGTCTATATGTAGATTAAAATCTCCCATCATTATCATTGTGCCTTTCTGATGAGCTCCAATTATTTATTTCTTTATGTTGCACAGTATTATGTGGTTGCGGTTGGGGAGCCTGAACACCTCTCCTCTAAGTGACTATTTACCTTTATCATTTCTCATCTACATCTAAACTGTTTCCACAGCCTGGTTTCCTGAACTTCTGCCATCCTTGTCAATTGTGTTAATACCACCATTAACTGATAGATCCCCTCTCACATTTTGCTAGCTTTCTGTCTTTTCTAAAAGTCCTGTGCCCTTTAATATTAAAGTCCTGATCAATGTTATTCTGCAGAGATGTCTCTTTCATGGTTACCAGAATAAATGATGTGGAGGTGCCAGTGTTGGACTGGGGTGTACAAAGTTAAAAATCACACAACACCAGGTTATGGCTTCCAATTAAACCTGTTGGACTATAACCTGGTGTTGTGTGATTTGTAGGTTTATTTGAAATATCTCTGAGTGTTGCCTTCACCTGATGAAGGAACAGTGCTCTGAAAGCTTGTGATTTCAAATTAACCTGTTGGACTATAACCTGGTGTCATCTGACTTCTGATCTTTACCAGAATGTATGTAGCTTTTTGTGCTAATAGTTCACCTTGTTTGCTTGAAATGTTATTTGCATTCAATACAGAGCTTTTCACAGAATCTCAGCATTTTTACAGTGCAGACAGAGGCCAGTTAACCTATCTTGTCTGCAAGGGCTGTCTAAACATTTTAACTTTGCCAATTTTCTGCCTTTTCTCCATTACCTTGCACATAGGATGAATATTTAAATAGAAACAAAGTCATCTTGAATGCATCACTTCAATTTGCCTGCACTACGCTTTCATAGTAGACAGGCAGGAAGGTGGAAGAACACAGCAAGCCAGGCAGCATCAGGAATGCATATGATGTTTTGGCTTTCATTAACAGGGGGATCAAGCTTAAGAGCCGTGAGGTTTTGCTGCAGCTTTACAAGTCCCTGGTGAGACCACACTTGGATATTGTGTCCAGATCTGGTTGCCCTACTATAGGAAAGATACAGAGGCTTTGGAGAGGGTGCAAAGGAGGTTTACCAGGATGCTGCCTGAATTGGAAGGCTTGCCTTATGAAGAAAGGTTGAATAAGCTTGGACTTTTCTCTCTGGAGAGAAGGAGGAAGAGAGGAGACCTGATCGAGGTGTACAAAATAATAAGTGGAATAGATAGAGTCAATAGCCAGAGACTTTTCCCCAGGGCAGGATTGACTGGTATGAGAAGTCATAGTTTGAAGATATTAGGAGGAAGGTATAAAGGAGACGCCAGAGATAAGTTCTTTACACAGAGAGTTGTGAATGCATGGAATGCATTGCCAGCTGTGGTGGTGGAAACGAAGTCATTGGGGACATTTAAGCGACTGCTGGACATGCACATGGATAGCAGTGAGTTGAGGGGTGCGTAGGTTAAGTTATTATATTTTACATTAGAAATAAACCTCAGCACAACATCGTGGGCCAAAGGGCCTGTTCTGTGCTGTAATTTTCTATGTATGTGGAGAAATCGATGTTTCAGGTGTAACCCTTCTTCAGGACTCTGCTTATTTTTGATTCCAGTATCTGCAGTTTTTTTTGTTTCTTGCACCACACTTTCAGGCAATACATTCAATCCCCTAGCTACTCACTCTGTGAAAAAGTGACTGCTTACGAGTGAATCCAGTCTCTTCCTGTCCAGGCCCCGCATGATTTTGAAAACTTCTGTCAAATTTCCTCTTAATCTCTCAGTCCCTTAACAGTCCCAACTTTGCCAATCTTTCCTCATTACTGAAATTTCACTTTTGTGTTTATATTATTTTTGTGGCCTCTAGCTTTATCCATTAATGTAATTTTAGATTTGTGCTCTAACCTTTCCTGTCATGATCATAAATGTTTATCATTTCTCCTCTTAATACTTTTTTCTTTTGTCTTGTTTCTATGCTTTGATTAACCAGATTAGTTTCTTTCCAATTTTCAACCATTGCCCTCACTGTTTAGAGTCATAGAGACATGTGGCATGGAAACAGGCCCTTGGCCCAACCCGTCCATACCAACCAGGTGTTTTAAAAAATTCTCAAGGTCAGGTTCGTAGGAGAGTAGTCTGACACAGAACAAACGACCAAGAGGCGAGTCTGCTAGAATATGAGCATTTTATTCCCCGCAGCGTCGCCACAACCAGGTCTCATACTTACAACGGGTCTGGCTTATACTCACTCTACATGTTACCGGAACTGGGAGCCGTCAGTTCTCGTAGAGCGGTTGCCAACAACCCACGCTCGGCGGTTAAACGTAACCCCGGAGCAGACTCCCGGGTCTGGCTTATACTCACTCTACATGTTACCGGAACTGGGAGCCGTCAGTTCTCGTAGAGCGGTTGCCAACAACCCACGCTCGGCGGTTAAACGTAACCCCGGAGCAGACTCACCGAACTGGAGACTTTTCCAGCTGATATACTCTTTTCCAGATATAAACATTCATGTGAACAGCAGAGCAAGGCTAAAAAACACATTCCATTCTGGTTACATACAGATAAGAAGATTCACACGGGGAGGTGTGTAATAAGATTCACACGGGACTAAGCAACACCTCCATTCCGGTTAGATTCACACATGTATTGGGACATAATTTTTTAACCGTTTCACCACACCAGGTTTCCTAAACTAAACATTTGCCTATGTTTGGCCTATGTCCCTCTAAACCTTTTCTATCCATGTAACTGCGCAAATGTCTTTGAAATCCTGCAATTGTATCCACTTCTTCTGGCAGCTTGTTCCATACATGCACCACCGTATTTGTGAAAAAGTTGCCCCTCAGGTTCCTTTTAAAACTTTTCCCCTTTCACCTTAAACCTATGATTTCATGTAAAATTCTCTCAAATTTTTTATTCTTTAAAATAGTTCTGGGGCTTGGAGGAACACTAGCCCCAGCATGGTTCAGCTGTACACCATTCCAATGCTACAGATCCCCAGTATTGGTACTGGTACTCTAGGAGTCAGAGCCCATTTCTCTCAGATGTTGTCAGACCTACTGTATTTCTCCAGCAATTTGTCTTTTTGTTTCCCACTTCTTTCACACCAGTCTTTTGAGCCATAAGTTCATCTGTCTAATCTGATTTGTGCTCTGCACATTTTGCGTGTGGTTCCGGTAATAATAAAGAGATTATGGTCTTTGAAATTCTGAAAACCTTAGCTGATTTCACTTTTCCCTCATTAGGCTGGCTGGTATGTGAAATCTAATTATATCCACTAACCAGCACTATCTAGGAATCATTTGGGACAATCTCTGTCACTATATGACTTAATGTCAGAGCACGTGCTCCATTTAACCACTAAGCACTCAGGGGGTTCTTATACTGTTCCATGTAAATCTTTCATTGCATTATCTCCCTGGTGAGGAAACAATTCTCTTGTGGCTGGGATTACTGATGAACTGTGGGGGAAACTGTGGTCAAAACGTTCTGCCTTGTGGCTGTTCCCTGCACTGTTAGTTTCCTGAAAGGAGTCAGGATTGCTCGTCTGATTTAAGGAGGGTTTTGGCAACTGTCTTTTAATGCCATTTCACTGGTGCTTTCTTGGTGCCGACTGAATTGTCAAATTTTTTTCTCAAACTTCCCACAGCCTGCACCTGCTCTCCAGCAAAAGGAGTTCCTCTCTGCTCAATGCAAGCGACTCGACTGGCTTCTGATTAATGCTGGATTGTTACATTAACCTGCCATCTAGGGGGATTTCTATCTTTCAGCTTCACTGAGGAGTGGACTTGTTAGTATTTGTTTACTAACAATGTCTCTATATTTCCAATTCATCCTTGTTTGTGTCTTTGCATCCATGTTGCAACTGATCATTTCTGTCTTGACAATTCATTCAGCTTACTGTGTTGTCTGCACTGAGAATGTTTGTTTGGACTACAACAAATGTTTTTCTTAACTAGTAAAAATTAAATTAACTTTGAACTTGAAGAGGCTATACATAAGTAAAGGATACCTAAAATTTCCAACAATTAAGAAATATCTAACTTTAACAAAATCCTTCTTAACAGCTACTACAAGGTATATCTAATTCATAGAATCCCTACAGTGTGGAAACAGGCCATTCAGCCCATTAAGTCCACACCAATCCTCTGAAGACCATCCCACCCACACCCACCGCACTACCGTATCCCTGTAACCTTGCAGTTTTCCATGTCGAATCCGCCTAGTCTGCACATCCCTAGACACAATGGGGCAATTTTGCATGGCCAGTCCACCTAACTTGGACATCTTTGGATGGTGCGAGGAAACCGTAGCACCTGGTGGAAACCTACGCAGACATGGGGAGAATATGCAAACTTCACATGCAGTAGCAAGAGGCTGGAATTGAACCTTGGTCCCTAGTGCTGTGAGGCAGCAGTGCTAACCACTGAGTCAGTGTGCTGTCCAATTGTGTTAATGGAATTGTATAATCTCATAAAGTTTGTCTGGTCCAGTTTATTGTCCTTTCAGATTTTCCTTCCCTTTTCCCATTTGTGTCTACAAGCACTGCTATCTTGTGCTGGGATACTGTTGAGTGATGGCAGCTCTTTTTTACGACATCCCATGTGCCCAATTTTCCTGTGTAAGACCAGACATTAAACTGGAAACATTTGCATTTGATTTCCATTTCAGAAGCTCATTTTGAATTCAGAACATCCAGAAACACTTTACAGTCTATTAAGTACTTTATGCTGTGTAGTGACTGTCATTGAACACATCAAGACCTCATTGACAAGAAGAGGAAAGCTCTCCATACCTGGCAAAATAGTAACACTAGTGAGGCAAAGAGGGGAACTCATGAAGGGCAAAGGCAGAGTTACAAGGAAGAACTAGAATAATCAAGAAGTAATGGTGAACAAGAAAGCTAAGGAACAGCAAACACTTGCTGACAAGCATGATACCTGGGGCTTTTCAGTGCCACCAAGACAATATAAGAACCTAACCCCCTTCAGCTTCAATGGTGTGGAGTAAGGATCGAACTCTTTTGAGAGACAAAGAAAGCATCAGCCTCTGATGGAGAGAACACTTTAAAGATATTCTAAACCATGATACAATCGTAGATGAAGACTTGTTTGAGGAAATCACCCAACTCCCCATCAAAGATGACCTTGGTCTCCCACCTAGTGTAGCAGAAGTCAAAGCTATAATTAGACGCATGAGAAATGGAAAGGCAGCAGGAGTCGATGGGATTCCAGCAGAGGTTTTCAATCTTGGAGGAGCAGAGCTTACTCATCATCTCTATCAACAGTTCCTGAAAATCTAGGACAAATAAAAAATCTCTCCTGATCTCAGGGATTCTGCCATCACTATCATCATCAAGAAAGGAGACAAAATGGCTTGTGGGAACTACTGAGGGATCACTCCAGTCTCCATCATCAGGAAGATAATTGTTCAAATCCTTGGTGACCTTTCCCAGACCCTGAGGAAATCCTTTCTGGAAAGCCAATGTGACTCCCAATTAAACAGTGCAACTATGGACATGATATTCACAGCTCAGTGACTGCCAAGAAAAATGTCAGGAACATCACCAGCCACTGAACATGGCCTTCATTGATTTAACAAAGGCTTTTCATTCGACAAATTAGGAAGTTGCAGTGGAAAACCCTATCAACGGCCAGCTGTTCAGGAAAATTCATCAACATCCTCCATTGCCTTCATTACAAGGTGTTAGCGTTGGTCCTCGCTGGTAATATGACAGGATCCCTTGAAGTTAAGACAGATCATGCAGAGATATGTCATCGCTGCCACTCTTTTTCCAACTTCATTGTCACCGTTATTATTCTTGTCAAAAATAAGCTTCCTAGTGGTGTGGATATTGTCTGTAGGATGGATGGCAAACTTCTCAACCTCAAATGATTCAAGAAGAAAAGTTCACGAAGAAGATGACACTGATACCACTTGTCGTGGAACTTCAGTACGTGGATGATAATGTCAACTCCACTCTCTCGGAAAGGAATCTTTTTAAGCCTTGCTAGCGCCTTTGTGGAAGCATACCAAAAGAATCTGTATTAGCCTCAAGAAGACTTAAATTCTTTATCAACCCATCCCAGGGCAAATTCCAGTCCATCCCACCATTAAGATCATAAGAGAAATCCTCCTATGTGGAATATTGGACATTTTTCCCAACCTGGCGAATCCTCTCACCTGTGGCTCGCATCAATGCTGAGATCCATAACAAGCTCCCACTAATAACAATGTGATATTCACCAGATCACTTTCATCAGTGATGTTGGTGAGGAATAAATATTGACCAGAACATGGGGGAACCTCCCTGATCTTTCAAATTATGCTATGGAAACTTTTACTTCCAGTATAAAAGGTGGATAACCTAACACATGACATGTAAAATAGAGCCTCCTACAGTGCCGTTGAGCTGGGGATTCATCCTGGATTTTGGGGCCAAGCCTTTGGAGTGAGACTTTAATCCACCAACCTCTAACTGGAGCATGAGTGCTATTCACTGACACTTTGAGTTTCAAACCATGCTCAATTATTAGGGGGCATTACAAGTGAGTATTATCTTCATACAACAACACCAAAATGTTCATTTTAACAGTAAGCTTGGTTGACATGCTTACTGAAATGGCACGCTTAATCGTTTAGTCACCTTGCAATAATCCTTAAAGAACTATTCATTTAGATTTGTAAATCAGGAGTTACAAGATTCTTCTACGGGAGGCACAAATGGCTAAACAATTCACCTCAAAGGCATTTCACCTTTTTCTGGGTACTTGGCATGACCCCAAACGACAAAGATGAAATGTGTAATACACTGAGGGAGCTTTTCATTTATGAAGGTATCAGGATGCTGAAGTGAATTGTGGGGGTTGGTTGACATGCAGTGGAGATGGCTTTTGATGAGATGCACATGTCAACCATTTCTCTGTCAAGTGCCCAGGTAAATACATTAAAAGCACTCCAGCTTGGAATGTAAACTGCTTAATCTTTTATATCTCTAATAAGTAGACTTGTAGTAACATGAAGTTTACAAATCTGCACAATGATTCTGTAGAGTACTCTAGGGAGGCTGATGCACTTACAATGTGCTGTTTTAACAAGTACTTTAATTAAGGATACTTTCTAATGCCTTTCTCTAGGAGCAAGAATTTTGAGGAACGGGTCAGGCCCATTGGGCACAATGAATCCATCCCTTCTGACCTGCTATGCCTGCTCTCTCACTGATATAAAAACAGAAAATACTGGAGAAACTGAGCAGTCTGGCAGCATTGTAGAAGAAAGATAGAGTTAATGTTTTGAGTTCTATATGATTTCTTCAGAACTGAAAGAACTGGAAAAGTAATGGGTTTTATGCTGTGAGAAAGGAGAAGGGGTCCAGGTGCAACAAGGATGGAAGGAAGGGCATGGTTAGAGGGTGAGAAATTAGGGATCTAAAATGCCATAGATCAAAAGATGAAAGGGAATGGTAATGGTTATAGAGTAGGGACACTAACTGAAAGCAAAAAAAAATTGGAACAGATACTTCGGAGAGAAGGACAGAAAGGCATATCATAACAGAGGACAGTGTTAATGGTCTGAAGTTATTGAACTGAATGTTGAGTCCAGAGGTTGTAAAGTGCTTTAGTGGAAAATCCTGAAGTGTGCATGGGCTTCACCAGGGCAGGAGAAAGTGAGGTCTGCAGACGCTGGAGATCAAAGCTGAAACTTTATTGCTGGAACAGCACAGCAGGTCAGGCAGCATCTAGGGAACAGAAGATTCGACGTTTCGGGCACATGCCCTTCTTCAGGAATGAGCAGAGAGTGTTCAGCAGGGCAGGTCTAGATCAGAAATGTAAGCACAAATGGCACAGGATGATGCTTCGAAGACAACGGCTATGGGTGGAAAGTGAGTTCTTTGAGAAAATACAAGTAAAATTCTGGTGGTCCAGAAAAAAAGTAGCCTTTGATTCTACCTGTCCTCCATCTTGCCACATGCTTCAACCCACCATCTACCCAGCCTGACCCAGCACCTTCTGGATCAAAGAGAAGTCTTTGAAAATAATATAGAACATAAAACAATACAGCACAGTACAGGCCCTTAAGCCCACGATGTTTTTTTTTAGATTAGATTAGATTACTTACAGTGTGGAAACAGGCCCTTCGGCCCAACAAGTCCACACCGCCCCGCCGAAGCGAAACCCACCCATACCCCTACATTTACCCCTTACCTAACACTACGGGCAATTTAGTATGGCCAATTCACCTGACCCTGCACATCTTTGGACTGTGGGAGGAAACCGGAGCACCCGGAGGAAACCCACGCAGACACGGGGAGAACGTGCAAATTCCACACAGTCAGTCGCCTGAGGCGGGAATTGAACCCGGGTCTCTGGCGCTGTGAGGCAGCAGTGCTAACCACTGTGCCACCGTGCCGCCCACTATGTTGTGCACAGCACTTATCTTTATCTAAGATCAATCTAACCTACACACCCCTCAATTACTGCCGTCCATGTGGTTGTCCAGCATTCGCTTAAATGTCCCTAATGTCTCTGTCTCTGACCTCTGACTCTGCTGGCAGTGCATTTCACACACCCACCACTCTCTGCAGAAGAACCTACCTCTGATATCTCCCCTAAACCTTCCTTCAATCACCTTAAAATTATGGCCCCTCGTGACAGCTATTTTTGCCCTGATGAAAAGTCTCTGGCTATCTATTCTATCTATTCTTCTCTTGTTCCCCCACACTGCCAAGAATCCTGTCTTTAATCCTGTATTCAAATTCAAATCGACATACCAAAATGAATTACTTCGCATTTATCCAGGTTGGACTCCATCTGCCACTTCTCAGCCCAGCTCTGCATCCTGTCAATGTCTTGCTGTACCCTGCAACAGCCCTCGACACCATCTACAACACCACCAACCTTTTGTGTCATCGGCAACGTTACTAACCCTCCCTTCCACTACTACTTCCAAGTCTTTATAAAAACTACAAAGAGCAGAGGCCCAAGAATAGATCCCTGTAGGACTCCACTGGTCACTGCCCTCCAGGAGGAATACTTTCTTTCAACTACCACTTGCTGTCTTCTTTTGGCCAGCCAATTCTGTATTCAGACAGCCAAATTTCCCTGTGTCCCATACCTCCTAATTTGTACTACAATATTTGTTGAAGGACAGGGAGAGAAAGAGTTTTGATCAGGGCTTGCTGGTTTCTGGTTACCTGTTTCTGGGATAAGTGTGACACAAGTGCTTTCATATTTAAAGATAATGCAGTTGCTGTTATGATTGGTTAAACGATTGTCTTCACTGGCTAATGTTGTATTTGCTTATGCAATACAATAGGTTTCATCATTGGCTTTTATCCAGTTGAGACCTTGCATTTGATAAAAAGAACTTAATATACTGGAATGATTTTGATCATCTGAGGGCGGTAGAAAAGATGGGTCCCAGGCATATGTCAAGTTGTACTTGCATGTCCTGGGTAAGGTAGTAGGGGTGGGATGTCGTGGTGGGGCGAAAATCTATTTAGCTCCATAGAACAAAGAATGCTTTTTTGGCTGACTGGTGATTTCTGACCTTTCGTGATCTTGGCATATTGTGCACCGCAAATACAGCAGAGTAGATTGAATGAAGTGCAGGTAAATTGCTACTTCACCTGGAAGATGTGTCGGGGACTTGGATAGTGAGGAGGGAGGAAGTTAATGGGCAGGTTTTGCACATCCTGTGGTTGCGAGGGAAGATGGTATGAGGATGTGGGAGGTGTTGGGAGTGGAAGAGGAGTGGACTATGGTGTCCCGGAGGGAATGGTCCCTGTGGAATGTGACACTGGAGAGGAGAGGAATGTGTGTCTGGAGGTGGTTGAAATAGCAATTTATGATCCTTTCGATAGGGAAGCTGGTTGACTGGAAAGTAAAGATTACGGGCCCTGTTCTAAGGAAAGGACCCAAAACATTAATTCTGATTTCTCTCCACAGATGCTGCGAGACCTGTTGAGCTTTTCCACCAATTTGTTTTTTCTTCTGATTTTCAGTATCTGCAGTTCTTCCGGACTTTATTTGGGAACCCGGTTGTTATGCATGGAGGACTTGGGGGTCGGTGGTTGCGAAAGTGTGGGAAATGGCTTGGGACATGTTTGAGGGTTCTGTTGACCCTGGTGGAGGAGAAAGGTGGAGGACTGTCTGTGGATGGTAGCATTATCAGAACTGATATGCCAGAGATAGAGAAACTAGCAGAGTGGATTGGATCTTTCCAGGAAGCAGAGTGTGAGGATGTACAGTCGAGGTAACTGGGGGTCGGTGGGTTTATAATGGATATCAGCGGCCGGCCTGTCCCTAGAAAAGTAAAGTGAGAATTTGAGGAAGGGAAGCGAGGAGTCAGAGTTGGACCAAGTGAAGGTGGGAGAAAGGTAGAAATTGGAAGTTAAATTGATAAATGTTTGCATTCCTGACAGAGGGAGCGAAGCAGCACTGCTTATGTAATCGATGTACTGGAAAAAGAATTGTGGAATGGGAATAAAATAGGACTGGGACAAGAAATGTTCCATGTGACCCACAGTAAGACATGAATAACTGGAGCCCACATGGGTACCCATAGCCACACCTTTTGTTTGAAGAAAGTGAGAGGAGTTGAAGGAGAAGTTGTTCAAAATGGGGTTAAGGCCAGGCAGCGGAGGATGACGGTGGATGGTGCTGGTCAGGCCTTTTCTCACGGAAGAAGCTGGTAGCCCTCAGACCAGCTTGATGGGGATGAAAATATAGAGCGAGAGTACATTCATGGTGAAGAGGAGGCAGCTTGTGGTGGTAAACTAGAAATTTTGAAACTGGTGAACGGACTGGACAAAGGGACAGAAAATTGAGTCAAAGTAGGAAGAAATAAGTTTTGTGGAGCAGCAACAGTCTGAAATATACTCTTGAATAGTTTAGTGGGAGCTACTATAACCACAAGTCTTGTCTAAAAGATGGTGTCTCTAACAATACTACACTCTGTCAGCTAAGATTTTGCCCAAGTACTGAAGTAAACTGAATCTGTGATCTGCCACCTCTGACACAAGTCCTCACTGAGCCAAGCCGCTTCACAATTAATGGAGACATTGCCCTCTCTTTACACCTTAATCAAAAAGCTAAATTTTACTTTTGACGCCTCATACTACTCTGTATATAGCTGGTAGGAGGTTCTGAGCAGATAAACTAGCTAAGCAGGGGAGGCCAGTACAAACTTTGTCTCTGTTGAGCAAACTAAGCTCAATTGGAGCAACAGTGCAGGTGTTAAATTGGCCTCATTCTTCATTACCGAACCCATGTGTAATTAGTCAGAATTTCCACTCCCATTAGCTTTTCCATAGCATTCTTTCCAGCTAATAGTTCAACAGGTTTACTTGAAATCACAGGTTTTCAATGCTCTGCACCTTAGGTGAGGCAGCCGTAGGCTTGTGATTTCAAATAACCTTGCTGGGCTATAACCTGGTGTCATGTGACTTTTGACGATTTGAAAATGTGAACAGTGGTATTGATTGAACCTTGACTATGATTCCTCCTCTTGTTAAGTAGCCTATATCCAGGCTCTTGCACCTATGTAATGGGTGAAATACCTGGCAGCTACAAGAACAGAATGGGTTGGAGGCTTGAAATTTGGCAAGAGAAAGGAAAGAAAAATACAGATGGTGGATCTCTAATTCCTGTAGTTTTTTAAATGTTTTAAGTGGATCTATACTCAAGTTGACAAAAGCCAACTGTTTCACCCAACTGATCTATCCTTGCTTTTATTTTCCATATAAATTGTAATTATTATCTGATGTGTCCACTATTTTGCTATATCTTTATTTTCCTATTCCTTCGTCCACTATCTAATCTATCCTAAAACGTTGTAGCTATTCTCAGCTTCAGTTTATAAGTCCAGCAGTGCATTTCACTGCCTTACAATATTGGGTCTTCTTTTAAAAAAGAAAGCGTTTCTCCCACTGGGTCCTAAATCTCATACTTAATATCTGCTTGTTCTAGACACCTCATTCATTCAAAACAGTTTGTCTTCTTTCTTTCTTTCGTCATAATTTTAAGCCCTTTCATTAATTTGCAAATACTCAAAACAAAAAGACTTCCATTTATATAGCATATTTCTCAGTGTCCCAAATTGCTTTATGATCTTTGTAGATCTTTGCAGCCGCAGTTGTAGGAAATGTGATGACCAGTTCATGCACAGTAAGATCTCCCATATAATCAAGATAATTGTGCAGATAATTATTTTCTGTTCAGTGTGATTTGGATGGCAAATATAAGCCAGTGACTAGGGTGAACATCGCTGCTCTCCAAGCATTAGAAACACACAATAGAATGCATGAAACTGCAACAATCTCTGTCCTAGTCAATAGACAATACTTGCAGGAGTAGGCCATTCAGCCCTTCGAGCCTGCACCGCCATTCAATATGATCATGGCTGATCATTCCTAATCAGTATCCTCTTCCTGTCTTATCTCCATAACCCTTGATTTCACTATCTTTGAGAGCTCTATCCAACTCTTTCTTAAATGAATCCAGAGACTGGGCCTCCACTGCCCTCTGGGGCAGAGCATTCCACACAGCCACCACTCTCTGGGTGAAGAAGTTTCTCCTCATCTCTGTCCTAAATGGTCTACCCCGTATTTTTAAGCTGTGCCCTCTAGTTCGGCACTCACCCATCAGCGGAAATATGTTTCCTGCTGCCAGTGTCCAATCCTTTCATAATCTTATATGTCTCAATCAGATCCCCTCTCAGTCTTCTAAACTCAAGGGTATACAAGCCCAGTCGCCTCAATGTATATTCCTTAACCATCTCCCCCACCCCCACCCACCAAAACCAAATCTTCTGCACAAATACTGACATTTTCTGAGGGTCACCTGACCCAAAACATTAACTCTGATTTCTCTCCACAGATGCTGCTGTACTTACTGAACTTTTCCAGCAATTTCTGTTTTTGTAATCAACGTTTTGATAACATAACAGTCATTTCTTTAGTAAGTTCTTTTTTTTTCAGTTCTCTGCTCTGCTGAAGTGTGCTTCCATCTATAAAGTCCCAACCACTATGGGCTTTTTTATAGTTTTGTCTACTTTTCAGGGAGTTGTGCTTTTGGCTCAGTGAGTAGCACATTCTCCTGTGACTTGGAACTTTGCGGTTTGAAAACCCAAGCCAGAGACACGAATGCATAAATTTGATCCTCTAGCTTTAAGGACGTATTGATTGTCAACAGTGCAGGTTTTCAGTAAAGCATTGACTGCTCTCTTGAGATAAATATCCTATGGCATTATTTCAAAGAAGAATACGGAAGCTCTCCTTGCCATCCTCGACACTATTTGTCCCTCGAGTCATAGAGTTGTAAAGCACGGAAACAGACCTTTTGATCCAACTCAACCATGCTGACTAGATATCTTTAATTAATCTAGTCCCATTGCCAGAATTTGGCAATATTCCTCTCAACCCTTCCTATTCATATAGCCATCTAGTTGTCTTTTAAATACTGTAATTGTGCCAGCCTCCACTACTTCCTGTGGCAGTTTATTTCATACATGCATCACCCTCTACATGAAAAGTTGTCCCTTTTAAATCTTTCCCCTCCCACCTAAACCTATGCCCTGTAGTTTTGGACTTCTCTTCCCTGGGAAAAAAAAACCTTGACTGTTCACTCTATAAGGTCATCCCTCAGCCTCTGACACTCCAAAAAAAAACAGACCCAGCCTATTCAATCTTCCTTTTAGCTCAAACACTGCAACCCTGGCAACACCTTTTGTAAATCTTTACTGCACCCTTTCAAGTTTCACACTATCTTTTCAATAGCAAGGTGACCTGAACGCAGTATTCCAATAGTGGCCTCACCAATGTTCTATACAGCCACAACATGACATTTCAACTCCTACATTCAATGCAATGACCAATAAAGGGAAGTTTACAAAATGCTTTCTTCACCACCTATCTACATGTGACTCGACCTTCAAGGAGCTATGAACCTCCACCCAAGGCCTCTTTGTTCAGCAACACTCCCAAGAATCCTAAGATTAAGTATATAAGTCCTGCCTGCTTTGCATTACCAAAATGTAAGACCTCACATTTACCTAAATTAAATTCCATCTGCCATTGGCCTGGCTGATCAAGATACTGTTGTAGTGTGAGATAACCTTCTTCACTGTCTACTACACCACCAATTTTGGTGTCATCTGCAAACTTACTAACCATTCCTCCAATATTCACATCCAAATCATTCCTGTATAGAAGAACCTCGATTATCTGAATGCCTCGGGTGGGGAGTATTTTGTTCGGATAATTGAAGGCCGGATTACACAGTTTAGCCAAGCATTGGGACTTTGTGATCTTGTCCGGATAATCTGAAATTCGGATAATCAAATGCCGGATAATCGAGGTTGCTCTGTAAATGACAAAAACCAGTAGACCCAGCACCAATTGTTGTGGCATACCGCTGGTCACAGGTCTCCAGTTTGAAAAAGAACCCTCCACCACGACCACTCTGTCTTCTACCTTCAACCTGATTTTGTATCCACATGTCCAACTCTCCCTGAATTCTGTGATCTAACCTTATTAACCAGTCTACCATACGGAACATTGTTGAACACCTTGCTGAAGTCCATATACTTATAGGCAACGTACACCACTTTGCCTTTTCTTCAAAAATCCAATCAAGTTAGTGAGATGTGATTTCCCGCGCAAAAAGCCGTGTTGACTATCCCTAATAAGTCCTTGCCTTTCCAAATGCATGTAAATCCTGTCCCTCAAGATCCCTTCCAATAACTTGCCCTCCACCAACATCAGACTCACTATTCCATAGGTCCCTGTTTTTTTCCTTACCACCACTTTTAAATAATGGCACCATGTTAGCCTCCCACCAGTTTTCAGACACCTCACCCATGGCTATCAATGATACAAATATCTCAGCAAAGGGCCCAGCAATCACTGTCTTAGCTTCCCACATTGTCAAGTGATATACCTGATCAGGTCCTGGGGATTTATCCCTTAACAACATTCTGAAAACAAATGATCTCATTTATTTCATTGCTCGATGTAGGAGCTTGCTATACACAAAATGGTTTTTAACATCCTACGTTACAGCAGTGACTGAACTTTTCAAAAGTACTTGGTTGGCATGTGCAATGGTCACAGAAGATGTTATAGAAATGCAGGGTTTTTTTTTCTGTTTATCCAACTTTTTCCCAAGCTGAACAGTGCTAGTTTGCCCTCTGCTCTGCTTCCTGTTCCAGTTGTGGGAAGATTGTGGACAGGAAACCTGACAAAGGGCAAGCTGAGGTGAGCACTTTGGCAGTGAGCACATTAATTTCTACACTGCCTTGTTTTTCTCACTATCGATGAAGCATTTCCGCACATTGAGATGAAGGATTCTGAGCTGCTCTATTGCACAAGCACTGCAGAACTTTGATCCATTCACATCAATGTAGGATGTGGCGCGGTGGCTCACAGCGCCAGGGATCCAGGTTCAGTTCCACTGTCATGGCAACTGTCTGTGTGGAGTTTACATGTTTTGATCATACTGCATGGATTTACTCCAGATGCTCCAGTTTCCTTCCACCGTTCCAAAATGTGCATGTTAGGTGGATTGGCCATCCTAAAGCACCTACCGTGTCCTGGGATGTGCATGCTTCATGGATTAGTTATGGGAAATGCGGGGTAACAGGAATAAGGCAAGGGGTGGGTCTAGGTGGGATGCCCTTCAGAGGGTTAGTGTGGATTTGATGGGCTGAATGGCCTGCATCCATGCTGTTAGAGATTCTATCATTCTCAGATACTTACTCTGTAAAGTGAAATGTGGTAGCTCGATACATGGTTCGTGAACCAGCATGATTGAGCACCAGTGAACAGATGACACCAGAATTGGCGGTGTAGTGGACAACGAAGAAGGTTACTTCAGAGTACAATGGGATCTTGGTCAGATGGGCCAATGGGCTGAGGAGTGGCAGATGGAGTTTAATTTAGATAAATGTTAGGTGCTGCATTTTGGAAAAGCAAATCAGGACTAATATGCTTAATGGTAAGGTCTTAGGAAGTGGTGATGTAGAAAGAGTGCAGGTTCTTAGTTCCTTGAAAGCAAAGTCGCAGGAAGATAGGATAGTGAAGAAGGCGTTTGGTATGCTTTCCTTTATTGGTCAGAGTATTGAGTACAGGAGTTGGGAGGTCATGTTGTGGCTGTACAGGACGTTGGTTAGGCCACTTTTTGAATATTGAGTGCAATTCTGGTCTCCTTCTTCCTATCGGAAAGATGTTGTGAAACTTGAAAGGGTTCAGATAAGATTTACAAGGATGTTGCCAGGTTTGGCGGATTTGAGCTACAGGGAGAGGTTGAATAAGCTGGGGCTGTTTTCCCTGGAGCGTCGGAGGCTGAGTGGGTGACCTTATAGAGGTTTATCAAGTCATGAGGGATATGGATAGGGTAAATAGACAAGGTCCTTTCCCTGGGGTGGGGGAGTCTAGAACTAGGGGGCATAGATTTAGGGAAAAAATTTAAAGGGATGTAAGGGGCAACTTTTTCATGCAGAGGGTGGTGAGTGTATGGAATGTGCTGCCAGAGGAAGTGGTGGAGGCTGGTACAGTTGCAGCATTTAAAAGGTATCTGGATGGGTATGTGAATAGGAAGGGTTTGGAGGGATATGGGCCAAGTGCTGCCAGGTGGGACTAGATTAGGTTAGGATATCTGGTCGGCATGGACGGGTTGGATTGAAGTGTCATGGAAACAACCTCTACCATCTTTTCACCACATGGTAGGCCTTTGGAGAAAATGCAGAGGCATGGGATTGAAGGTGATTTAGCAATTTGGATTAGAAACTGGCTTTCTGTAAGAAGGCAGCAAGTTGTGGTTGATGGAAAATATTCAGCCTGGAGTCTGGTTACCAGTGGTGTGCCGCAAGGATCTGTTTTGGGACCACTGCTGTTTGTCATTTTTATAAATGACTTGGACGCAGGCATAGGTGGATGGGTTGCAGATGACACTAAAGTCGGTGGAGTAGTGGACAGTGTGGAAAATGTTACAGGTTGCAGGGGGACTTGGATAAACTGCAGAATTGGGCTGAGAGGTGGCGAATGGAGTTCAATGCAGTTAAATGTGAGGTGATTCACTTTGGGAAGAATAAGGCAGAGTACTAGGTCAATGGAAAGAGTCTTGGTCATGTGGATGTGCAGAGGGATCTTGGAGTCCATGTACATAGATCCCTGAAAGTTGCCACCCCAGGTTGACAGTGCTGTTAAGAAGGCATACGCTGTATTAGGTTTTATTGGTAGAGGGATTGAGTTCTGGAGCCGTGATGTCATGCTATAACTATACAAAACGCTGGTGCGGCAGCACTTGGAATATTGTGTACAGTTCTGGTCACCCCGTTACAGGAAGGACGTGGAAGCATTGGAAAAGGTGCAGAGGAGATTTACCAGGATGTTGCCTGGTCTGGAGGGAAGGTCTTATGAAGAAAGGCTGAGAGACTTGGGTCTGTTCCCACTGGAGAGAAGAAGGCTAAGAGGGGATTTAATAGAGACCTACAAGATGATCAGATAGGATAGACTGTGAGAGTCTTTTTCCTAGGATGATGATGTCAGCTTTTACGAGGGGGCATAACTACAACTTGAGGGGTGATTGATATAAGACAGATGTCAGAGGCAGGTTCTTTACTCAAGGGCTTGGAATACCCTGCCTGCCAATGCAGTTAACTCAGCCACATTAGGGAGATTTAAACAATCCTTGCATAAGCACATGGATGATGATGGGATAGTGTAGGGGGACGGGCTTAGATTAGTTCATAGGGTTGGCGCAATGTTGAGGGCTGAAGGGCCTGTTCTGCGCTGTATTGTCCTGTATTCTGTGGTGTGATGAGCCTGTCTTAAATTATTCTCCTCCCACTAAAACAATCACTCACCCACATTCAAACCGCTACAGAAAACACTATCAGATTCAGAAATTGAGTTCATGTGCTGTTTTTTAGAGGCAAGAGAAATTTTACAGATTTGTAACTGTATGTCGACTTGGCTTAGTGGTTTTGTCATTGTGGTTTATAATTTAGATTCTTGTGGTGTGGAATTGAGTTGTCTGGACTGAAATCTCAGTTACAGTCTGGTCTATCAGCTGCTTTCTTACAGGCAGTTACATTTTTTGTTTTGGCTTTCCTTGGTTTTGGAAAAATTGGCCAAGATTTTAATTCTTTCAAGGGGTCAATATTTCCCCTTGGGTATTTTTCCAATTTGCTGGTGAAGGTTCCTGTTCCACCACCCTTTCGTACAGCACACTCCAGATTATAACTGGCTATGTAAAATAGCTTCCTGATGTTACCAATTACATTAAATCTCTCTCTCCTGGTTACAGAACCTTCTGCCACTGGAAACACTTTACGAACATAGTAACATATGAACTAGGAGAAGCAGTAGACCTTTTGGCTCCTTATGTTTGCTGATCATAGCTGATCTAATTGTGGCCTGAAATTCTGTTTCTTCTCTCCGACAGCCTTGACTACTTTCGACCCTTAAAATACCTCAAAAATATTCTGACAAATTAAAGCTCAACAGCTATATGTAAAGTAAATGAGAAGTGTGGTCTTTCATTCCAAAGAAATGGAGTATGAAAATAAGCGTTTGGTATGCTTGCCTCTAACAGTAAGTGCATTGATTAAAGCAGTTGGAATGTCATGTTGCGGCAGAACAGGACATTGAATATTGAGTTCAAATCTGGTTGCTCTGCTATAGGGAAGATGTGAAACTTGAAAGGATTCAGAAAATATTTACATGGTTGTTGAGCTATAGGGCTGGGGCTATTTTCATTGGAGCGCCAGAGGCTGAGGGGTGACCTTATAGAGGTTTATAAACTCATGAGAGGCATGGATGGGGTAAATAGACAAGGTCTTTTCCCCATGGTAAGAGAATCCAAAACGAAAGGGTATAGGTTTAAGGTGAGAGGAGAAAGATTTAAAAGCGACCTAAGGGGCAACCTTTCATGCAGAGGGTGGTGCATGTATGGAATGAGATGCCAAAGAAAATGGTGGAGGCTGGTACAATTACAACATTTTAAAAGGCATCTGGATGGATACATGAATAGGAATGGTTTAGAGGGATATGGGCAAAATGCTGGCAAATGGGACTAGATTATTTTAGGATATCTGTTTAGCATGAATGAGTTGGACCAAAGAATCTGTTTCCATGCTGTACATCTCTATGATTATAGGACCATTCCTCAAGCAACTAAATCTGATTTTCCTGGACCTGGGGGTGGGGAGTGGTGCTGGTGAAATGGCATTAGGAGCACCATACACAAGACTCTGCTAACTGAAAGAGGCTGTTTACTTCGGCGGACAAATTTTGGTGTAGGAACTATGGAAATGGCTCAACATGGGTAAGAGGCATAGTCAGCGCAGGCCAGGTCCACTGGTGTATAAAGTTTGGCTAGGTGTGATGGTCCTGAACAAGCACAGAGACTATATGAAAGCTGTAAACTTGAAAATGGTGCCGAAACAAAATGTGTCCAACTCCTCGACAGCCTTTGGCTGTTCTGGAAACTGTGGGCTCTTCCTCTCCATCAGGTGTTGAAGGTATATAGGCCTCTGAATAGATCCAGAGGTGTAGAGGGAAAGGATAGAAAGATGAGTCTGGATAGGAGTGAGAGTAACAGGGTGGATGTTATGGGGGTCTTTGGAAAGTTAAATATTGACTGGAAATATCTGTATTATAATTCAAGTACTTTAGATGGGTCAGTTTTTGTCCAATGTGTGCAGGAGGGTTTCCTGACAGTCTGAAAACAGGCCAACAAGGGGCAAGGCCACATTAGATTTGGTACTGGGTAATGAACCTGGCCAGGTGTTAGATTTGGAGGTAGGTGAGCACTTCAGTGATAGTTACCACAATTCAGTTATGTTTACTTTAGCAATGGAAAAGGATAGGTATATACTGCAGGGCAAGAGTTATAACTGGGCAAAAGGCAATTAGGATGCGATTAGGCAAGATTTAGGATGCATAGGATGGGGAAGGAAACTGCAGGAGATAGGCACAATTGAAATGTCGGGCTTATTCAAGGAACAGCTACTGCATGTCCTTGGTAAGTGTGATTTGGAGATGGTAGTGTTGGACTGGGGTGTACAAAGTTAAAAATCACACAACACCAGGTTATAGTCCTGAAAATGTGTTGCTGGAAAAGTGCAGCAGGTCAGGCAGCATTCAAGGAGCAGGAGAATCGACGTTTCGGGCATGAGCCTGACCTGCTGCGCTTTTCCAGCAACACATTTTCAGCTCTGATCTCCAGCATCTGCAGTCCTCACTTTCTCCACCAGGTTATAGTCCAACAGGTTTAATTTGAAGCACAACCACCTGATGGACTATAACCTGGTGTTGTGTGATTTTTAACTTGATAAGTATGTACCTGTCAGGCAGGGAAGAAGTGGTCGAGCAAGGGAGCCATGGTTTACTAAGGAATTTGAAGAGGAAGAAGAAGGTTTATGTAAGGATTAGATTAGATTAGATTAGATTCTCTACAGTATGGAAACAGGCCCTTCAGCCCAACAAGTCCACACCGCCCCTCCGAAGGATAACCCACCCAGACCCATTCCCCTACCCTATATTTACCCCTGACTAATTCACCTAACTACTGTGGACAATTTAGCATGGCCAATTCACCTGACCTGCACATCTTTGGACTGTGGGAAGAAACCCACACAGACACTGGGAGAATGTGCAAACTCCACACAGACAGTCACCCGAGGCTGGAATCGAACTCAGGTCCCTGGTGCTGTGAGGCAGCAGTGCTAACCACTGTGCCACCGTGCCACCTTTGCTATGTGATGGCTCCGTTAGGGCCTTTGAGAGTTACAGATTAGCTAGAGAAAACCTAAAGAGAGTTAAGTAGAGCTAGGAGGGGACATGAGAAGTCGTTAGCAGATAGAATCAAGGAAAACCCTAAAGCTTTCTATAGGTATGTCAGGAATAAAAAAAAGACTACAGTAAGATTAGAGCCAATCGAGGACAGTAGTGGGAAGTTGAAGAGGAGAAAGATGAATATTTTTCATTGTATTTTTCCAGTGTGAATACAAATGTTGTTGAGGAGAATACGGAGATACAGGCTACTGGACTAGATGGGATTGAGGTTCACAAGGAAAAGGTGTTAGAAATTCTGGAAAGTGTGAAAATAGATAAGCCCCCTGGGCTGGATGGGATTTATCCTGGAATTCTCTGAGAAGCCAGGGAGGAGATTGCAGAGCCTTTTGGCTTTGACCTTTATGTTGTCATTGTCTACGGAATAGTACCAGAAGACTAGAGGTTAGCAAATTAGATTACTTACAATGTGGAAACAGGCCCTTCGGCCCAACAAGTCCCCACCGACCCTCTGAAGAGCAACCCACCCAGACCCATTCCCCTACATTTACCCCTTCACCTAACACTATGTTAGGTGTTGGAAGAGGTTGTAAGAGATAGGATTTATAATCATCAAGAAAGGAATAAATTGATTAAGGATAGTCAACACAATTTTGTGAAGGGTAGATTGTGCCAACAGATACTGGCACTTACCAACAAGTGGCGATAGACCCGACCCCACAACTGGAGAACCAAATCACAGCCTTACTCAAAAATCTTCAGAAATTTGGGGAATTAAACAAGACAGACTTTAAAAAAATGAAACCAGATGGATCTAACACACCACACTTCTACGGATTACCCAAAATTCACAAATCAAGAGCTCTCCTCTCACCAGGTAGTCTTGCTACCTAGAACGCCACTGCACAGATTAGTCAAGGAACTACACTAAAGACTAAAATACATAGTAGAAGACTCATGCCACTCCATTCTCTCCTCCCAAGAATTCCTGAACACTATCAAAGACACCAAGATAGAAGAGCATGAAATATTGGTCTCCTTTGGCGTAACAGCCCTATTCACATCTATCAACATCAACCTGGCCAAGGAAACACTGACTACAGTATTAGAAGAACCAAAGACACACACACACCAAAAACTGCCAACTTCAGCAGCAAGGACAATATCGGCAAGCTAGTGGACCTATGCTTTACCACCCACTGCACTTTCAATAACAAAACCTACAGACAAACCAACCAAACACCCATGAGATCCCCAATATCAGGATTCTTAATAGAGGCAGCAATGCAGAGACTTGAACAAATAGCTCTGCCAACAATCCAACCCAAACTTTGGGTCTACTACATGGATGACATCTTTGTCATCACTAAATGAAACAAGTTAGAGGAAACCTTATAGGCTTAAAACTTAATAATACCTTATAGGCATAAAACTCACTAAAGAGGAGGAAAACAACAACAAACTGCTATTCCTAGATTTCACAGTAGAGCGAACAGCCAATGGGAAACTTCAAACTAGCATCTACAGGAAAACAAGGCATACAGACCAAATACTAAACTACAGAAGCAATCATCCCAACACCGCAAATGAAGCTGCATCAGAACATTATTCCAACAAGCCACCACACACTGTAGCAAAGAGCACAGGAAACTCACCGATAGAGTGTATTCAAAAAGCATGGGTACCCAATGGACAGTCTGCCAATTTCTCAGCAACCAATCCAAACAAGCAGACAAAATGCATCCAGAAACTCTTGTCACTATCCCTACATCAAAGACCTCTCAGAAATTACTGCCAGACTACTCAGACCTCTTAGCATTGTGGTAGCCCACAAACCCACCAACACACTAAAACAGCAGCTAATGAACTTGAAAGACCCTGTACAGACAAGAAGCAAAACTAATGTAATTTACAAAATAGCTTGCAAGAATTGTAACAAACACAACATTGGACAAACAGGCAGAAAACGAGCTACCAGGATACATGAACATCAACTAGCTACAAAAAGACATGACCCTCTCTCACTAGTATCCTTACATACAGATGAGGAAGGACACCACTTCAACTGGGACAACACATCCATCCTAGGACAAGCCAAACAGAGACACGTACAAGAATGCCTAGAAGCATGGCATTCCAACTGGAACTCTATCAACAAACACATTGACTTGGACCCGATTTACCACCCCCTGAGAAAAAGAACAGGACATGACATCACCACGGGAAATGACATCAACTCACGGAAACCTAAACACATAAATAGAGAGCGGGTCATAACACCAGTACTTCTCCAGCGGCTCAATGATGATGTTTACCTCACATAGTGAAGAAATTGAAAATGAACCTTGCAGCTTAGCGAGCAAACTTGCATCCAGAACCTCAACCTGAGCTCCAAATCTTCTCAAAACTCGCTATCACAAACCTTTATTGAGTTCTTTGAGAAGGTGACCAAGCAGGTAGATGAGGGTAAAGCCACTGATGTGGTGTGTATGGATTTCAATAAGGCATTTGATAAGGTTTCCCACAGTAGGCCACTGCAGAAAATACGGAGGTATGGGATTGAGGGTGATTTAGTAGTTTGGATCAGAAATTGGCTAGCTGAAAGAAAACAGAGGTTAGTGGTTGATGAGAAAAGTTCATCCTGGAGTTCAATTATCAGTGGGGTACCACAAGGATCTGTTCTGGGGCTACTTCTGTTTGTCATTTTTATAAATGACCTGAATGAGGGCATAGAAGGATGGGTTAGTAAATTTGCAGATGACACTAAGGTTAGTGGAGTTGTGGATAATACCAAAGGATTTTGCAGTTTGCAGCAGGACTTAGATAAACTGCAGAGCAGGGCTGAAAGGTGGCAAGTGGAGTTTTAATGCGGAAAAGTGTGAGGTGATTCATTTTGGAAGGAGCAACAGGAATAAAGATTACCGGGCTAATGGTAAGGTTCTTGGTAGTGTGGATTCCTGAATAAGGGCTTATGCCCGAAACGTCGATTCTCCTGTTCCTTGCATGCTGCCTGACCTGCGCTTTTCCAGCAACACATTTTCAGCTCTGATCTCCAGCATCTGCAGACCTCACTTTCTCCTCTTGGTAGTGTGGATGAGCAGAGAGAGCTTGGTGTCCATGTACATAGAGCCTTGAAAGTCGCCACCCAGGTTCATAGTGCTGTTAAGAAGGCGCACGATGTGTTAGCTTTTGTTGGCAGACGGATTGAGTTTCGGAATCATGAGGTTATGGTGTGGCTGCACTTAGCATGTTGCGTACTCTGGTCACTGCATTATAGGAAGGATGTGGAAGCTTTGGAAGGGATTCAGAGGAGATTTACTAGGATGTTGTCTGGTATGGAGGGAAGGTCTTTTGAGAAAAGGCTGAGGGAATTGAGGTTGTTTTTGTTAGGGAAGAAGGTTGAGAGATGACTTAATTGAGACACTTAAGATAATCAGAGGGTTAGATAAAGTGGACAGTGAGAGCCTTTTTCCTCATAGTGATGGCTAGCACGAGGGACATAAGTTTAAATTGAAGGTTGATAGATCTAGAACAGATGTCAGAGGTAATATCTTTACTCAGTAGTAGGGGCATGGAATGTACTGCCTGCAGCAGTAGTTAAAAATCACACAACACCAGGTTATAGTCCAACAGGTTTAATTGGAAGCACACTAACTTTCGGAGCGACGCTCCTTCATCAGGTGATAGTGGAAGGCTCAGTCCTAACACAGACTTTATAGCCAAAATCTACTGTGTGATGTAACTGAAATTATACATTGAAAAATTGATTGTCTGTTAAGCCTTTCATCTGTTAGAATACAGTGATAGTTTCACTTCTTTCATGTGATTGCAGAACTTTGATATGATCTGTTGGCTGTGGGTTTGCTTGGTTTGTTTGTTGCATTAGTAAAATAGATCTATTCTGCCTCTTTCCTGTGTGGTTCCATTGGAGATTTGCATTGGTTTTCTGGGGTTTCTCAAGTTCTGAGCTGAAATTGCTCCAGTGGTACTTTGCAATTAAGGTACAGAAACTCTGGTTATAAAAATGATTTACCAGTTGCATTGATCCTCTTGGCATGGATTTCTTTTTCAGAAAGGAATCAAGAGCTCTCTTATTCCTTCAACAAAAGTCAACCTCTGTCTATGTTTCCTTTTCATTATTTGAGTGAAACTCATCAACTTGCTGTTTATGAGGCTGATTAATGGCAAATTAGATTTGCATGTTGATGAATGCAGTTGTATATGAAATGAACACTGATCTTCTCATTATCAATAAACAGATGGCTTACTTGGGACTCGAGCTTAATGCTGGCTGACTAAATGTTATTTTCCTTGTCAGCTTACTAGCCACAAGATGAATTTTGCTGAGACCTTAATCTTTTCATTGTTTGTTGACACTTTGCCTCTTTCCAGAGTGTTTTGGTACGTTTGTAATGTTGATAATGTTATATGAATGCATTTGCATTTCTTTGTTTTCCTTCTGGAAGTTCGTCTTGCTTGGGTATTATTTCTCAGGCAAACTTTTTGGGTATAATTTGTCATTTGTTACGGCTCCGTTAGCTCAGTCTTGACACAATATCCACTGCTGCCATTGGTTTCAGGATAAAGGACTGAAACTTAAACCACTTCTCTCTCTGGGATTGTTCTTGGATTTATTCTTGAAATATTGTAACATGACGTTGGCATGGTCGAATTTATGCTAACCTGTGGTTGTTCTTTTTCACAGTTATCAGGTAACCACACTCTGCAGGATTGGACTTCCGTGGTCATTTTAGGCAGGTTCTCTTCCCTGGCAGTGAACAGATGGATTTTCATGATAGCCATTTTCTTTGGCTGCTATTCTCATACATAACTTGATATATTTCATTTCATAGCTTTTTACAATTAAGAAATTCTCATATTTCAGTAGCATCTCTCACAATTGTTTTTTAAAAGTAGCCAATTAAGACTTTTGAAGTGTAGGCCTTATAATGTATGAAATGTGATGATATTGTGTCCAGCAAGCTCCTACACTGGCAGTTTGACCAGATAGTTAGAACTTTTTTTAGGTGTTGGTCAAGGGATAAATGTTTGCTAAAAGAACATAGAACAGTACTGCACATGAGCAGGTCCTTTGGCCCACCATGCTGGTGCTGACCTCTGCTGTTCTAAACTAGTCCCATCTGCCTGTACGTGGTCTGTATCCTATTCCCTGCCAATTCATGTGTCTGTCTAAATGTCTTTCAAACATTACGATTGCCCAGCTTCCCTGGGCAGTGCATTCTAGGCATCTGCTCCTTTTGTGTAAACATTTCCTATACTCTGACTACCCATCCTATCTGCGACACTCATAATTTTATATATTTTTATCAGGTCACTTGTCAGACTCCAGTGAAAACAATTAGTTTCTTGAACCTCTCCTTATAGCTAATACACTGCAATCCAGGCAACATCCTGGTAAGCTTCTTAATGTGGCCTAACTAAAGTTTTGTACAGCTGCAGCATAACTTGCCAATTTTTATACTCAATGCGCTGACCGACGAAGGCAGGCATGCTGTTTGCCACCTGATCCACTTGTGTTGCCACTTTGAGTGAGCAATGGACTTGGACCCCAAGATCCCTCTGTATAATCAATGCTCCTGAGAGTCCTGTCATTTACTGTATACTTTCCTCTTGTAATTGATCTCCCAAAATGCATCAGCTCAAATTTGTCCAGATTAAAACTACATCTGCCATTCCTCTGTCCAAACTTCCAACTGACCTATATCCTGCTGTGTATCCTTTGGCAACTTTTTCATTATCCACAATTCCACCAACTTTCATGTCATCTGCAAAATTACTTATCAGACCACCTACATTTTCATGCAGATCTGTGTTATATGACTAATATATCACACATGCACACAGTCACTAGTGGTGTTTTGAAGGATCAGTTCTCGCTCTCTTGCATGCTCGATCTCTTTTGCTCTTGCTTGCTTTCTATATCCACACTATAGGGATTCTAAGGTAAATATGAGAGAGAGGGCACTATTCCATGATATGCCCTGCCATAACTGCCAATGACCAATTTTGTATCCAACTTGCTGACTTTCTATGGATTCTATGTGACTTAATCCTCTGGACCAGCCTAGCATGAGGGACCCTGTCATGTGCTTTAGAACAGTGAAGACTCCCTAGTTCTTGCTGTTATCGTGTCAAGGAGGTGAAAACACCATCTCTGATTGTGCATCATGAAGGCAGTGCTGGCACCAAGAGTGTTAACTTTGGTGACTTTGAATTCTTGACTTTGAATTCAAATTTAAAACCATATCAAAGGTATATGAGCCTTGGTGCTGTGAGGATCCTTCAAAATGGGGTCGTGGAATAGTTTGTAAGTTTACATTCTTTTGATGTGAACATTACTGGCAAGAACAACATTTCTAGACCATTTCAACCTGCAGCTGATTGATTGACTAGTGCTGTGAAGAGTGTGGAATCACATCAGCCAGATAGAATCCTCTGCTTTTTGCAAATTTAGAAATGTCTGAAAATTTGTAAAAATTAGGCTCTGTAAAAGTGACTACACAGTTCTCAGGTTGTTATGAAAACCCTATGTCTTTTATGAAACATGCCTTTATTCAGTATGCCTTTTGGGTCTATTGTAACTCTTTTCCCACATTGGCATGGTTAACTCTTACCTTGAAACAAGATTCTTAGTTGTAACAAATTGCTAAGAAATAAATTGTTCAGGAAGGAAGTCTACCACTAATGACTTGGGGAAATTAGGGATGAGCAATGAATGCTGACCTTATTAGTGAAATCTACATCCTAAGAAAGAGTAACAAAACATGTTGAAGTGTGCAGGTTGGATGGTGAACCCTTATTTTCCAGTAAATCTATCGCCGTGTTCTTCAGCATGTTCATGGTGGGAGATAGACCTACTCAGTGTTTTAAACTGTAAATCAGTCTAAATAAATTAACCATTTCAACACTTCATATAGGTTGGGACTTTGGTTTGGTCTCATGCCTAACATAACATTAGTGTTACAGGAAAACCCTATTTCCACTGGGGAAATCCCTCAGGGCCATAATTTTCCCTTAAATGAAAATGCTTATGTATATGCCATTGAGAAAATTGACTTGTTGTAAACCTTGTTACCAAATTGTTGATTTTGGTAATAAAATGTTTTTGATCCAAGCTACCAACTGAATTTCTTCCATTTTATTCAGAAAACTGCTACACAGATGACTGTTTCAAAGGAAATTAATGTTACCTGAAAATTTAAGTGGGGATTATATGGTGAGATATAAAAAGTGAAGTCTGCACAGAAAAGCAAATTGATGGTTTAGCTTTTCCAAAAAACAGGAGTTCTCCCTTAAACCTCAAATTATAATATCTAACTGTTTGTGCAAAGATCATGGGATTTTGCTTTTAGCTTTTGACCTTGCCTCTCCTTGTTCTATTCTTACACATTACATGATCACCACCTTTGTGTCCTGGTTAAGCAAAACCTCAAATTGAAACAAGTTTGTCCTTGTTCACTAATTTCTGTATGGCTTCATCTGGGTGTCTCTCTGTTACCTCCTACAAGTTATTTGTTCTCCTTCCATTTTGGCCTCTTGAACATCTTCAGTTTCAATTGCTGTACCATCAGTGGTCCTACCTTCAGCTGTCAAGGGCCTAAGGTCTGGAATTCCCTCTGCAAACTGCTCTACCCCACTATTTCTTTCCTACTTTGAGATGTTCCTTAAAACCTCTCTGCCCAAACACACCTTCGTGCTTTATTTGGTGACATTTCTTGGAAGCACCCTGAACATTTTGCTACATTAATAGTGCTATATAAATGCAAGTTTTTGTTGGTTTGAATGAGTCTAGGAGTGAATGGTGACTATGTCAGCATATTCACATACCCACCACTGCAGAAATATTCGGTCTAGTTGGTGACTTGGAACACCCTATTGTGGGTAATGTTTGGCTGTATGCTGCATGTGCAGATTTTTTCCCCTGAGCTGCCTGTTTGTATTGTCTGCCTGTTCTGATAAATTCATGGAATAGTTTAGAAAAAAATGCTGAGATACAAGACCTCCTTGTTTGACTTGTTTATCATCTCTCAGTGAGCATTGTTCACTGACAGTGAACCATTTATCCTCTTGATATCAATTCAGAATTTCAATTTATTTGATGACAGCACGAGTTTGATTCCATTACTTACTACAAGGAAGAGAAAATATCTCTTTAGAACATGTGGATTTTCATGCAGATTGTCCACTTACTTTGCTAATCTCAGCTACTGGAGTTGATGCAGTCCATTTTACATCTCTGTATTATTGCAATTGTTTTCATGCAAGCTAGATAGTCATTAACAAATCCAAAGAGGAAATTAGAGAAAGATCTTTACTCCAAATAGTGGTTAGAATGTGAAACACGCAACCACATGGAGTGATTAACTTGAATACAAATGTACATAAAGGGGAAGCTAAATAATTACATCGGGAAAAAATGAATGCAAGGATCTTTTGAAAGCAAGTGATGGAGCTTGTGTGAAACATCAACATGGCATTAGACTTGTTTTGCTGTTTGCATGGTGCAAGCTCCTTTTCTGTGCCATTCTTTGTTGAAGTTAATGAAAGATTAGGTGCTGCAAGGAGTAGAGTGAGTTGAAGATAAAATGATTCTTGTGATTAGGATTGTGCAAAGCAGCAAGCAGTTGTATTGGTGTGACATGTTGTGGGGAAATCAGGAAAGTGGGTGAACAAAATGCAGGGCAGTTATTCACTGGTTTGAAACAAAATTAGAAAATCTTGTATCTTTGTTTTGTTTAGCTTAGGACTTTTATAATGGTACTATTGTTGTTTGGATTCTGGGAGATTGAAGTCCATGAATGTTTGGAGTACTAAAGCTCCTTTTTTTTTTTCCAGGGGCTTAGATTGTGCACTATTTCTTGTAGTCTGAGACTGCTAATGTACTGAAAAAACCTTAAGCCAGGTCTCCTGGAATCTGAAGTAAAATGCGTTGGAAGGACTATGAGCGAAGTCAGCTGTTGAGCAACCTACGTCTAGGGCTTTAGTGCTTCTCTGATCTGGGAAATATCCAAAGCTGCTTACAGAGAACACACTGGAGCTAAGCAGATGTCTTTAAACAGTTGGGTCTTCACAAAACCTGACAGCTTTGTGATTGCTTTACTGAAAACAACAGTTTTAAATTTCAAATTTCAAATGCTCAAGTTGCTGAATCCAAATGGTGAAATTTGAATCAGTACTCTTTATGTTCTTGGTTCCACTCTCTCAATCAATAGTCTTGTAACATAGTCATTGCAGCATCATACTTGCAAGTTGGTTCTGTAGCAGTTTGATGCAATTGAGTGGCTTACTTGGCCATTTCAAATGGCAGTTAAGAGTCAGCCAAATTGTTGTTGGCTCGATGTCACAAGGATGGTAGATTCATTCCCTGGGCATTGGAGAAACTAAAGAGTTTTTATAGTAGATCACCATTGCTGAATCTAGTTTCCATTTCCAAATTTATTGATTGAACTTATTGAGTATAAAATATAACAGCTGCCGCTGCAGGATTTGAGTGAATCCATGTCCCTAAAACATTAGTCCAGGCCTCTGGGTTACTAATCCAGTGACAATTCCACTGCTTCATGTCTATCATTTGACTCTACACATCAACTCCAATAGGCCAATGTCGCAATTAATTAACAAAAGTCTATTGATTTGTCGGTGCATTTTTTTCATTCTTGTGACGTGGGCATCAGTAGCAAGGTCAGCATTTAGTTTTCATCCCAAGCTTCGTTCAGAGTTGTGAACAATTTCTTGAACAGTCAGTATGAGGTTTGATTCCATTGATTCTCTTGCTAGAGCACTCAGAGGGCAGTTAAGAGTTGACAGCATTGCTGGGGGACTGGACTCGCATGTAAACTGTACACACATGATTTTAGCTGCCTGTACTGTGCAAATGTTTAATTTCTGGTCTGTGCACCCCTTTTCCCTCCTCTTATTACTAGGATAAGATCTATGTCTGGACTAAGAGCAGAAATCTGTTCAAATAGTTTCTATGAGAGCATTTGCTGTTTTGATACTGTGGAATTCAACTTGGAATGTAAATTGGGCAAATTCACAGCACGAGGAGCCTGAGATGCTCCAAAACTACCACATAAGAATTTTTAGGGGCATAAAAGGGCTGTTTAAGGCTAAACAGGCCATCCTTCAATTGCATTGTTAATTTGTACTTCCATTAGCTAGCAGATAGAAATTTTATTTTATTGGTGTGTATGTCAGATGTTTAGTTTTTCAAATGATTACTTTGAAAAATTGGTTGCACTCTGAATTTGTTTTTAAGGGATACTGATGCTGAGAGGAGCTATTTCACTGTTGCATTCCACTGTGATTTCATTTGCTATTTTAGTCCTCGTGACAAGTTAATACCTTTTGAAGAGGGGCTAATGGTTTTAGAGAATAATCACATTGAGGATTTAATAATCAAAGCTGTTGTGACTGCTGGACTGGGTGAGTGCTACAGTAAACATAAGCTGTTGCGACTGGTGTGTTGATATTTAGACTATGTTAAGGCAATTTGCAAATGCACTGCAAGTATATTTTTTTAACGTACGTACAGATGTTTCAAGTGCTATCAGCCACATTTTGAACAGTTTAATAATGAAGTTAACTTTTTATTTGCTTTATTTTTCCCACTTTTTCTAGAGCAGCATCTCCTTTTTTTGACTTGCAAATCAGAGTGTCTACCTCTTTCTTTCACCTTTTTCGAAATGGCTAGTTAGTCCTGTGAAAATGTGGACTGTGAATGTTGTTGTCAGGCTATTTGACAGACTACTAAAGATTGAGACAGGTGTCAAGAGTGTAGGCTAACATTGTCCCCACTGATTCAGGGACCAGTTCTGGCAGTTATAGTTTATCGGGGCTAAATTCTCTGGCAGTTATAGTTTATCGGGGCTAAATTCCTATTTCTCCCCTCCCCACCTCCCTAATCCAGAGGACAGTTTTAATGTCCTGTTGCTGTTTCATCCGTTTTATTGGTCAGCAATCTGTACAGAGCAAACAGCAACACTGACCTTCTTACTTGGATGAATATAATCATATGATGTAGCATTTTGCTGAGGTCACTTGGGAGGTCTGAATGATGTCAGAGATGTACAGCATGGAAACAGACCCTTCGGTCCAACCCGTCCATGCCGACCAGATATCCCAACCCAATCTAGTCCCACCTGCCAGCACCCAACCCATATCCCTCCAAACCCTTCCTATTCATATACCCATCCAAATGCCTTTTAAATGTTGCATTTGTACCAGCCTTCACCACATCCTCTGGCAGCTCATTCCATACACGTACCACCCTCGGTGTGAAAAGGTTGCCCCTTAGGTCTCTTTTTTATCTTTCACCTCTCACCCTAAACCTATGCCCTCTAGTCCTGGAATCTCCCACCCCAGGGAAAAGACTTTGTCTATTTATCCTATCCATGCCCCTCATAATTTTGAAAACCTCTATAAGGTCCTCCCCTCAGCCTCTGACACTCCAGGGAAAACAGTCCCAGCCTGTTTAGCCTCTCCTATAGCTCAAATCCTCCAACCCTGGCAGCATCCTTGTAAATTCTTTCTGAACCCTTTCAAGTTTCACAACATCTTTCCGATAGGAAGGAGACCAGAATTGCACGCAATATTCCAACAGTGGCCTAACCAATGACTTGTACAGCCGCAACATGACCTCCCAACTCCTGTACTCAATACTCTGACCAATAAAGGAAAGCATACTAAATGCCTTCTTCACAATCCTATCTACTTGCAACTCCATTTTCAAGGAGCTATGAACCTGCACTCCAAGGTCTCTCTGTTCAGCAACACTCCCTAGGACCTTACCATTGAGTCTATAAGTCCTGCTAAGATTTGCTTTCCCAAAATGCAGCACCCCTCATTTATCTGAATTAAACTCCATCTGCCACTTTTTGGCCCATTGGCCCATCTGGTCAAGATCTGTACCTCTTATGCTCGCATCCAAATCATTTATGTAAATGACAAAAAGTAGAGGACCCAGCACCGATCCTTGTGGCACTCCACTGGTCACAGGCCTCCAGTCTGAAAAACAACTCTCCACCACCACCCTCTGTCTCCTCGCTGCTCCTTGGATGCTGCCTGAACTGCTGTGCTCTTCCAGCACCACTAATCCAGAATCTGGTTTCCAGCATCTGCAGTCATTGTTTTTACCTTCTACCTTTGAGCCAATTCTGTATCCAAATGGCTAGTTCTCCCTTTATTCTGTGAGATCTAACCTTGCTAACCAGTCTCCCATGGGGTACCTTGTCAAATGCCTTCCTGAAGTTCATGTAGATCACATCTACCGCTCTGCCCTCAACAATCCTCTTTGTTACTTCTTCAAAAAGCTCAATCAAGTTTGTGAGACATGATTTCCCACACACTAAGCCATGCTGACTATCTCTAATCAATCCTTGTCTTTCCAAATACTTGTACATCCTGTCCCTCAGGATTCCCTCCAACAACTTGCCCACCACCGACGTCAGGCTCACTGGTCTATAGTTCCCTGGCTTGTCTTCACTACCCTTCTTAAAGAGTGGCACCACGTTGGCCAACCTCCAGTCTTCCAGCCCCTCTCCTGTGACTATCGGTGATACAAATATCTCAGCAAGAGGCCCAGCAATCACTTACTGCCACAGGACTCGGAAAGAAACATTCTATCTCTCCTCACATCTGTCTTTGCAAACCTAATAATATCCAGCAAGGCATTGGGTTAGTTAGCTGGCACGTTTTTTTATCCTATCTTCATGAATTTTATGGAATAGAGATGGTTTTGTCCATTAATCTGTATCTGCCTTTGCTGCCTTCATCTGTTTCTCCAGAAGTCATAGAATCATAGAATGATAGAGAGGTACGGCAAGGAAGCAGACTGTTATTTTGGTCCACTAGTCCTTCCTGACCAGATATCCTAAATTAATCTAGTCCCATTCACTAGCACTTGGCCCATATCCCTCTAAACCCTTTCTATTCAAATACCCATCCAGATGCCTTTTAAATGTTGTAATTGTACCAACCTCCACCACTTCCTCTGGCAGCTCATTCCATACACGCACCACCCTCTGTGTGAAAAAGTTCCCCTTATGGTCCCTTTTAAGTCATTCCCCTCTCACCCTAAACATATGCCCTCTAGTTCAGGATTCTCCCAGTTGTGTTCAGAGAGAAGTTCAATGTGGATAAATGAGTTTTTGCATTTTGGTAAACAAGGGTAGGGCTTATATAGTTAATGGTAGGGCCCTTGACTAGTGTTGTAGAACAGAGAGACCTCGGGGTCCAGATACATAATATTTTGAAGTTTGCGTTGCATATAGACAGTTTGGTTAAAAAGGGGTTTGGCATGCTTGCCTTCATTGCTCAGTAGTATTGAGTATAGGAGTTGGGACGTCATGTTGAGGTTGTGCAGGACATTGGTGAGGCCTCTTCTGGAGAACTGTGTCCAGTTCTGGTCACCCAGTTATAGAAACAATATTATTAAGCTGGAGAGGGTTCAGAAGAGATTTATCAGGATGTTGCCGGGGTAGAGAAGGTTTAAGTTATCAAAAGCTAGATAGGCTGGGATTTTTTTTCATTGGACGTTAGGTTGAGACGCGATCTGATAGAAATTTACAAAATAATGAGAAGTATAAGTACAGTTAATGGTAGTTGTCGTTTCCCTAGGATAGGGGAGTTCAAGACTAGGGAGCAAATGTTTAAGGAAACCTTTTACACAGGTGGTTTGTGTGTGAAATGAACTTCCTGAAAAAGTAGTGGATATGGGTACAATTACAATGTTTAAAAGACATTTTCAGCACCTGTCCTGTGGCTATCGATGATACAAATATCTCATCAAGAGGCTCAGCAATCTTTGTGTAGATACATGAATAGGATAGATTTGGAGGTATATGGATTAGTGGTGGTGGAAGAGCACAGCAGTTCAGGCAGCATCCAAGGAGCAGCGAAATCGACGTTTCGGGCAAAAGCCCTTCATCAGGAATAAAGGCAGAGAGCCGGAAGCGTGGAGAGATAAGCTAGAGGAGGGTAGGGGTGGGGAGAAAGTAGCATAGATGACCTGGGAGTTGCAGTGGGAGAGGGACTCCGAGATTCTTGTAGAGAGAGGAGGAAAACTTCTTCAAGGCAGGCATCCTTGCAAGAGGATTCGCAGTAGGGTTAAAATCAACGAGGTAAAAACAATAACTGCAGATGCTGGAAACCAGATTCTGGATTAGTGGTGCTGGAAGAGCACAACTGCAGATGCTGGAAACCAGATTCTGGATTAGCATCCTTGGATGCTGCCTGAACTGCTGTGCTCTTCCAGCGCCACTAATCCAGAATCTGGTTTCCAGTATCTGCAGTCATTGTTTTTACCTTGGAGGTATATGGGCCAGGAACAGGCAGATGGGACTCGTTTAATTTTGGATTATTTTCGACATGGACTGGTTGGATGGAAGGATCTGTTTCCTTGCTGTATAACTCTATCACTCTATGCCAATGACTAAAGGGAAGTAAATTATTCCGATACTAGTTCAATTGTTCTTTTGCCTTGATGCCCAAATGTTTCAATCATGAGGTGGTTGTCGGTTAGTTTAAAAAAAAATCATAGTCTGTCTCCTGATACAACATTCCTTCCCTTGAGCCCAACTCTCAATCCATTCCCAAGCACTGCAATCCAGCCTTGGAACCAATTGTTGCTATCAAAGATGCTGTTGTTTTTGCTGCATAATCATTCAGTTAGAATGCTTAATGACTTTTAATCCATTGTTCAGATAATTATTCCAGAATAGTAAGATCAGAACGTTAAGGGAATTAGTTTGAATAGAAAACACGCAGTTTTTATAGACAGATAACTGTGTTTTAATTATGCCCATTTCATGACTGTGCTGGAAGGTGGGTCTCAACTGGGCACTTAGGTCTCCCTGCGCACCTCATCATTAAAAGAGAAAAGGCTTACATTTACAAAGTGCATTTTGCAAGTTCAGAATGACTGAAGTTATTTTAAGTGTAGTCATTGTTATAATGTAGGGTACACAGCAAGTTCCCACACAGCAATCTGGTAAAATACTGGCTCATTGGTTTATTAGTGTTAGCAATTGAGCGAACTCTCCTGTTCTGCAAAATGATTGATTCTATGGGAATTGTTTTTATGGCCACATTATGGGTAGAAAACATCTTAGTTTTAACAACTCATCCAAAAGATGTCACATCCTTATACTACTGCATAGGCTTGATACTGCCCTGGAGTGTTGGTCTAGATTATTTCTGAAGTTTCTGGAGTGGAACTGTGAACAGATTACTTTTAAGCTCCTGAAGGAAGAGTGCTAGCCACAGACCACAGCTGAAAGTTTATGGTTTACACAGTCTGCCCAAGCCAGTGGAGTTTGTAGAGACAGCTGTTCTGTAACCTGATACTGCTCAGCATTGTGTGACTGCTTAGACTGTGCTGTCAACAGAGCGTGCATTAGGTGAGAACAAGATTAGTTTAAACTGTGATGGCTATCGTAGGTGAATAGTTTATTGCCTATATTAAAGCATGTAGTAGCAATCTGAGTTTGTGGAACTGAACCCCAACGAGGAATTCATGCTTCAGGGAAATGGAGAAGACAGAACAAAAAATGGTAAGAAAAAAATGATTGACTGCTTGGAGCAATCAGTTTCAAATGGCCTGTTGCGATGCATTTTGTTTTCGAGTTTATTTTTGTATTGTACTCTTGCCATAAAGGAAACTCAGCCTACAAGTTGCTTGTACAGGATCTAGATGTACATTTTCAAAACTGGGGCTCCTGAATCTTTGGGAATGAGGGATTACTGGGTTCCTGTTTGGTTCATCAGCTTCCATTTAGCCTGTTGATGGACTATTATGTTATTTCTGTTAAGGTTCTATACAACTAATAAATTTTGCTGCAAAGTACAGCCAATGTTTTTTGGATAGCTGACAGTTTTGAGGAACTTATATGCTAGTTTTTTGGTAATTAATATCCTACAGTTTTTCCCCATTTAAATAGTATTTAGCTTTTTTATTCTTCCAATGAAAGTGCATAACCTCTTAGTTTCCACATTATATTCCATGCGTAAAGATCCTTTTCTCTGATTCCCAAGTTCCTCCTGTGCTTTGAGATGTCCTGACCTCTGGCTTCAGAGAAGCAACACAGTCTTTGAGGCTTATGCTCACATCTGCAGAGATTAGAATCTATCCCCTCCATTGTACGGTACTCTACTACTACCACATTCCCATTCCCCCCTCCAACTTGAATGGCTCCCTGTTCTTCAGTGCTGTGGTCAGTTCACTCATTCCCTCTGCAGTCCTTACTTTCATCCATACAGAAGAAGACTAGAAACGTAAACACAAAAAGAATCTTTCTTTTACATTAAAGAACAGAAATACTCAGCATTCAGGAGGTTTTGTTTAGGCAAAAGTAACCAAACACATGTCTCCTTTCTATGTTCAATTCCTTGAAATGCTCAACTCCACTTTTGAAAGATGCAATCTCAAAGGCTAAGTCACACTAAGTTGGCTGCTACTTTATGCACTAAACACAGTCAGTTAAATGTGAATTTTTGTTTAAAAAGCAAATGTAATCTTCATGGGACACCAGCCTCTATTGGTTGTATGTTATTCCTTTCTTGCAGATGGCCATCAGAAATTAAAGAGAAGACATAGATGGTCATAAACCTAATTAAACATACTAAACTAAATGTGATGTGGAGGAGCCGGTATTGGACTGGGGTGGACAAAGTTAAAAATCGCACAACACCAGGTTATAGTCCAACAGGTTTATTTGGGAGCTTTCAGAGTGCTGCTCCTTCATTAGGTAGCTGTGGAGCAGGATCATAAGACACAGAATTTATAGCCAAAGATCAGAGTGTCATGCATGCAACTGATATGATATATTGAACAAACCTAGATTGCTGTTAAGTCTTTCATCTTTTAGAATGGGTTGCAAATTTCAGTTAATTAATGTTTAAATCCCAGAATTACTTTCAAAACACATTCTCGAGATAACTTAAGGTTTTATTAAAAAAAGGTGTCTGAGCTGAGATGTCAATGTATTAAAAAAGTGAAGTTACAGTCTGTCTGCATCCCAACCTTGAGTCAGACTGGTTCTATTTCCAAAGTAGGAATTTGTAAAATCTTACCTGGATTGACTGCCTGCAGATTGTGTGCTTTTTGAATAAAATAGAAAGTATCTACAATTACAGTTCTGCAAATGCAAATTCACCCCATAGACTTATAAAGCTGTGATGGACAGAGAGAGTGTGTATGTTTGTGTGTGTGTGTGTGTACACCACTTGGGGGATGTATGGGGGGGGGGGGGGGGGGGGGGGGGGGGCGGGTGTCTGCATAGCTGTGATAGTGTATAGTGTAGTGAGGTCACCCGTAGCATGGCATGAACCAAGGGTGCCAGTTGAGGACATCCTCATGGACGCAAAACTTAGCTGTCAGCCACTCTGAGTTGTTGCGTATTCCAAAATCTGCCTTGGAGGATGGTTACCCGAAGATCAGAGGCTGAATGTCACTGACTGGGAGGGAATATCCCTATCTGGCGATTTGTTGCGTGGCCATTCATCCGTTGTCATAGTGTCTGCTCAGTCTCACCAATATACGCGGCAAGTACTCTGCCAATGTCGTCCATCTCATATGCTGCAGGCAAGGATGCCTCGAGGCATATACACTCTCACACATACATGGACACTCTTACATATTCACAGTCATGCACTCCCTCTTATACAAATGCGCTCTCTGACATACATACACACACACACACACACACACCTGCAAACCCACACACTCTCATACACATACTCACATACACACACTCTCACTCTCTCCCTCACACACACACTTCTCTCCCTCCCCCTCCGCCTTAGACCCTCCCAACCTCACACCCTCCCTTACACACAAATAAGTCTATGGGGTGAATTTGTATTTGCAGGATTGTATTTGCAGATACATTCTATTTTCAAAAAGCAGACAATCTGCAGGCAGTCAATCCAGATGACATTTTATAAATTCCTACATTGGAAAAAGAACCAGTCTGACTCAAGATTGGGATACAGTCGGATTGTAATCTCACACATTTAATGCATTTTAATGAACTAAACCTGCAACCCATTCTAACAGATGAGTCTTTAAACAGCAATCTAGGTTTGTTCAATATATCCTATCAGTTGCATGCATGACACTCTGATCTTTGGCTATAATTCTGTATCTTATAATCCTGCTCCGCAGTTACCTGACGAAGGAGCAACACTCTGAAAGCTAGTACTTCCAAATAAACTTGTTGGATTATAACCTGGTGTTGTGTGATCTTTAACTTAAAATAAATGCGAGAGGCTTCCATTTATGTTGCACATTAATATGTCTATGGTGAGGCAGGTATTTTTTGAGGCATAGTTGCCATCGTAAGGTAAGGATTGTGATTGCCACGTACCCACAGCAAAGTCCCACAGACAGCATTGTCCTAATTACTAGCTAGTCTATGTCTTAACGTTGATTGAGAGATAAATCTTGCTCATGACATTTGGGAAAGTCCCCTGTTCCCCTCAGGCATATCCCAGATCCTCTCTGTTCATTTAAGATGGCAGGTGGAGCTTTGGTGTAATATTCCATCTGGAAGTAGTCACTTCTTACAATGCAGCACTCCCTGAGCATTATTCTGTGCTGTCATGTTTGATTTTTGTGCTCTGGAATGGGATATGAACTATGATTGCCTTTGGTCCCAAAGCTACCTGTTGAATCACGGCTGTGATATATTTCCATTGTTATGTAAGTGGGAAAAAATGAGAATTGCAGATGCTGGAGCTCAAGTCAAGAGTGTGGTGCTGGAAAAGCACAGTCAGTCAGGCAGCAACCAAGGAGCAGGAAAATTGACTTTTCAGGCATAAACCCTTCATCAGGAATGAGGCTTGTGTGTTGGGGCTAAGAGATAAATGGGAGTGTGGTGGGGTTGGGGGGAAGTAGCTGGAAAAGCAATAGGTGGATGAAGGTGATAGGTCAGAGGGAGCAGTGATGGACAGGTCTGGAGGGCGGTGCAGAGTTGGAGGCTTGGGACTTGGATAATGTGGGGGGAGGGGAAATGAGGAAGCTGCTGAAATCCGCAGGGTCCCAAGGTGGAATATGAGGCGTTCCTCCTCCAGGCGTTGAGTGGTAACAGTTTGGTGGTGAAGGCGGTCCAGGACCTGCATATCCTTGACGGAGTGGGAGTGGGAGGGGGAGTTGAACTGTTCAGCCACGGGTAGTGGGGTTGGTGGGTGCGGATGTCCCAGAGATTGTTTCAGAGACTATCTGCAAGAAGGCGTCCAGTCTCCCCGATGTAGAGGAGACCACACTGGGTGCATCGGGTGAGGAGATGACATTGGTAGAGATGCACATGAATTTCTGACAGATATGGAAGGATCCCTTGGGGCCTTGGACAGAGGTGAAGGGGTGGGGTTGGAGAGTGTGGGTGCAGGTTTTGCACTTCCTGTGGTGGCAGGGCAAGGTGCCAGGAGTGGGGTGTGGGCTGGTGCAAGGTGGGTACCTGACTGGGGAGTCACGGAGGGAATGGGCTTTTTGGTACGCTGATAGGGGTGGGGAGGGAAAGATATCTCTGGTGATGTCTGTTAGGTAGTGGAAGTGGAGGAAGATGGTAGTGGTAGCGGATGTATCTGGAGGTTGGTGGGGTGGAAGGAGGACTGGGGGGGCAGGGTTCTGTCCTTGTTGCGTTGGGAGAGGTGGAGTTCAAGAGCAGTGGTGCGTGCAGTGGATGGGATGGACTGGAGGGCATTGTCAACCACGTGGGGAGAGAAGTTACGATCATGGAAGAAGGATGCCATGTGGGATTTTGAGGTGGAATTGGTCATCCTGGGAACAGATGTGGCGGAGGAATTGGGAATAAATCTTAGGAATAAATTCCTCCGCCTCCACCACATCTGTTCCTAGGATGACCAATTCCACCTCTAAGTCCCAAATGGCTGCCTCCTTCCACGATCGCAACTTCCCTTTTCACGTTGTCGACGATGCCCTCCAGTGCATCTCTTCCATTTCATGCTCCACCGCCCTCTCAACACAACAAGGACAGAAACCCCCCCCCCCCAGTCCTCCTTTCACCCCACCAACTTCCACATGCAACGCATCATCCTCCGCCACCTCCAAACGGACCCCACCCCACCAGAGGTATATTTCCCTTCCCACCCCTATCAGCGTAACGAAAAGACCATTCCCTCCGCGACTCCCTCGTCAGGTCCACACCCCACTCATGGGACCTTTCCCTGCCACCTCAGGAAGTGCAAAACCTGTGCCCTCACCTCTATCCAAGGCCCCAAGGGATCTTTCCACATCTGTCAGAAATTCATATGCATCTCTACCAATGTCATCTACTGTACCTGTTGCACCAGATGTGGTCTTCTGTACATCGGGGAGACGGGACGCCTTCTTGCGGATCATTTCAGAGAACATCTCTGGGACATCCGCACCCAGCAACCCCACTGCCCTGTGGCTGAACTCTTCAACTCCCCCTCCCACTCCGTCAAGGATATGCAGGTCTTGGGCCGCCTTCACCGCCAAACTGTTACCACCCGATGCCTGGAGAAGGAACGCCTTGGGACCCTGCAACCACACAGGAAAAATGTGGATTTCAACAGCTTCCTCACCTCCCCTCCTCCCATCTTATCATAGTCCTAAGCCTCCAACTTGGCACCGCCCTCCAGACCCATTCATCACTACTCCCTCTGACCTATCACCTTCTTCCTCACCTTCATTCACCTATTGCTTTCCCAGCTACCTCCCCAACCCCAGCCCCCTCCCAATTAATATCTTAGCCCCAACCCACAAGCCTCATTCATGATAAAGAGCTTGTGCTTGAAATGTCAATTCTCCTGCTCCTCGGATGCTGCTTGACTGGCTGTGCTTTTCCAGCACCCCACACTCGTAATGTAAGTGTCTGAGCTGATATATCTGAATCTATTACCAGTTTAAACTTCCTCTGAGTGTTTTCTTTCTTAGCATCTCGTGTAGTCTTTTGTTCTCTGCCAACTTCGATAGCAAAACTTGACTGATAGTTTCTATTTTCCTTTCCAATGTGCATCAAATTGTAGTTCAGTGTCACTATTGTTTAAGTATGATTGCAGCTGAATTGCTGATATACTTGCAATGATGCTACCAGTACAATGAAGTGAATAGTCAGCACTGCAAATGTTTCACTGCAGGTGGTGTAAGTGACAGTGAGCGAATGAATGTGTGGCTCAGGTAATGCAATTTGTAAATTCTGTCAATGATTCATTCAAACTGGTACTGTCTTTTGAGTACCACAGTGTTTTTAGCATTTTGTGTTTCTGTTGACTGACTTCTAAAACAAAAAGATTGAATTTGATTTTTATTAAAGTATTGATGTATTCCTTGGGTCATTTGTCGAAGTCAAACTTTGAAGCAAAATTGTACGGCACACAACAAAGGGTGTTTGCGTTTGATTGCATATTTTTATGGAAATGGGTGTTTTCTTGAATAAGTGTTCTTCATTGGATTGTAAAAGTGACCTTTTCAAAATTAGTTTGTTATAAATTTATATTGTTATATGAAGCAGTTTAAAATGTTGCTGTGTTCTAGTAGTTTGCTGTAAATTTTCTATTTGCTTTCTGGTCCGTATTCTGTGAATTTTCAAAAGGAATTCCATGAAACAAAGGAAATGCAGAATCTGGAGTGTTACTCATTAAGGTTGCTTAAAAGTTCCAAAATTAATAATTGTAACAGGGTTTCATTTTATATGATATCGAAGTCTGCTCCCTTACTGCGCGGTCTGATGTTTTATTGTGAGATGGTCAGCATGGTTCCCTTGTACATTATGGAACAAAATATGTAAGTGGACAGAACAGCGCCAGATGAACTGTTATTAGATTAGATTAGATTAGATTACTTTACAGTGTGGAAACAGGCCCTTCGGCCCAACAAGTCCACACCGACCCGCCGAAGCGCAACCCACCCATACCCCTACATTTACCCCTTACCTAACACTACGGACAATTTAACATGGCCAATTCACCTCACCTGCACATCTTTGGACTGTGGGAGGAAACCGGAGCACCCGGAGGAAACCCACGCAGACACGGGGAGAATGTGCAAACTCCACACAGTCAGTCGCCTGAGGTGGGAATTGAACCCGGGTCTCTGGCGCTGCGAGGCAGCAGTGCTAACCACTGTGCCACCGTGCCGCCCACTAATGCAGGCATGTCAAATACTGTGTATAGGAGGGGGAAATGAGCAAATAACCTAATAAATGAATGATATTGATGTAATGTGGAAATTGAAGGCAATTTTGACAAGTCTTAATAGGAGTGACTCTCAATTTGTCCAACCATTTCAAAAAGAAATCCACCAAGCTAAAAGAATAACTAACGGTAAAACCAAATTACTGGAAAGGGAAGCAACTCGGAGCAAATCATGGTCATGCCTGCGCTTATCTAGTCAAACTATCTTGACTACTGATCTCTTTAAAAACAAAAGGCAATACTTGAATATTGGAATTGGTTTAAAAATCAGAAGATTGATGCTTCATCGTGAAGGCCTAATAAACAAAGAAGAGAGAAATTTGAACATTTAAGCTTTGCAAAGAAATGTTTTGAACCAAGAAGAAAGAAAATTTACAACCCAGGGACAGGCCCTTCGGCCCTCCAAGCCTGAGCCGATCCAAATGTACTGTCTAAACCTGTTGGTCAATTCCTAAGCATTTGTGTCCCTCTGTTTTGTGACATGACATTACAGTATAACTGTGAATAAGAGGGATAGAAAAGATAAATAAATTTAAACTAAGCTGAGAGAGTAGATACAGAGCCTCTGGGTCAATATTAAAGGGTGATTTTGTGGAATTACTGTTCAGACAGTCTTCAGCAAATGGATTTTATCATGTGTAGTCTCGGCATGGCTGCATGTTATCCATCCTTCTAAGTCTGAGGAGATGTGGTGAGCTTTCTATGTAAATCACTTCAATTTCTCAGGTATTGGGTCAGACAGTAGTTCTCTTCCTAGGTTTGTAAAATAATTTATATCATAGAAATCATGTTTTTATTATTATTCAGTCTATTCAGTCCAGCTAGTCCATGCAGGTGTTTGTGCTTAACAAGATCCACAGGCTCACCCGATTAGTTGAAGCACCCATAACTTGGAAAACCTTTTCAGTTTCAGTCTTTCAGAATTCTTGGCTGAAGCTAGCTGAGTAAGTCAGTTGTTCCTAAAGATAATTTCAATCTCTTAAGAAATTGGTTACCTCTGTGTGAGGAGTTTAGTTTGAATGTCCAGACCAGAAGTGTTTGCTTAAAATCCTGAAGGGGTTATATGAAGCTGAGAGAGTCTACACTCATTGTATGACTGCTCAAGGAAGAGACAATTCAATTCTCCAAACTAGGAGTTGTAACCACAGCCAAGTCAAGCTCTCTGTGTGATAGACAGTAGCATAAAGAAGTGCTGTTAGGATAAGTGGGGTTGTACTTCATCATATAACACAAGTTTAAAGACTTGGAAATACATGTAAATAGTTTGGTTTATTCTTTTTGTCTTTTTTCTTAATAAACTTATATTTTATTGTTAACTGTGCAATTCTTTAGGTTCAAAGACAACCTAATAAAAGCTAATATGATCAATCAAGCCAGATTTCAGTCTGGAATTTAGCCTATCAAATAGTAACATCAGCTTGTACATTACGCTATGGTAAATGTCCATATCAAAGACCTTCAATAAAGCAGTGGTGTCAAAACACGGGTCCTCCAGGTGGTCCACAGGATGGTTTAAGATGCAAGTCATTGATGTAGCTGATGGAAATGTGTTGCTGGAAAAGCGCAGCAGGTCAGGCAGCATCTAGGGAACAGGAGAATCGACGTTTCGGGCATTAGCCCTTCTTCAGGAGAAGGGCTAATGCCCGAAACGTCGATTCTCCTGTTCCCTAGATGCTGCCTGACCTGCTGCGCTTTTCCAGCAACACATTTCCATCTCTGATCTCCAGCATCTGCAGACCTCACTTTCTCCTCATTGATGTAGCCGAGGTCTACTGACAGAATTAGCCAGAACTATCTTTCCTCTAGCCACTGGATGTGACACATGTGGCTCTAGTTTGTACAGCACAAGTCACCATAAGTGTGAGCAATGGCAATGTGACTTTATAAGCAAAAAAAGTTACTGCTACAGCATACAAGATGTTGGGCTGAAAACAAAGTGGAATCTCCTGAATTTAGAGTCCCAGCTAAGAAACGCTGACTTCTCAATCTCCTGATGCTGCCTGGCTTGCTGTGTTATTCCAGCCTCCTGCTTGTCTACCTTGGACTCTAGCATCTGCAGTTGTTTTGTCTCCAGTATGGAAGCAGGCATCACCTGATTAGTTTGTAGTGATGGTGCAAGTGGGTTGGGGAGGATTACTACAGAGCCTGTGTGGACCTTTCTCCTGCCTAAGTGGTGACAAATGAAAAGGTTTGTGAACCACTGCAGTAAAGTATTGCAAGGTTGAGTTATGATTGTCAGAAAATGTGAGTTAGGAGACTGATAGCAAAATGGAGAACAGCTACGCAGAATGGCAAAGATGCAATTATTGTTCACAATATTATTAACAATTCATAACTATGAAATCAGAAGCATAAAAATGTGCTTGACTCAGAGTTTGAGTTAACACTAAGGAAGAATGTGTTATAGCAGAAGTAGATGTTGACACAATTGCAGAATGTGCTTTAATTTGGCAAAAGAACAGAGGTCACATGAAGTCGTGAAAAAGCTTGACAAGGTGAATATGAAGTAGGTGTTTTCACTTTGGAGGAGACCAACAAAAGAGACCATAAATAACTCACTCCTAAATCCAATAGGGAATTCAGGACAAGTTTATGAAGAGAGTAATTAGAATGTGAAACTCATTGCTACAGGAGTAGTTTATTTTCTTATTCAATCAAGGGACATCACTTGCAAGGCCAGAATTTATTGTTCAACCCTAACTGCCCTGGAGAGAATGGTGGTGAGCTGCCTTTGTAAATATTGCAGTAAATGCAGTGCAGACACACCCATCGTGCTGGTGTTATTTAGGGGGTTCCAGGATTTCTAACCTGTGACAGTGGAGGAACAGTGATATAGTTACAAATCAGAATGGTATGTGACTTGGAGGGGAACATAAGGTGATAGTGTTCCCAGCATCTGCTGCTTTTGTCCTTCTAGATGCCCTGAGTCATGGGTTTGAAAGATGGCATCAAAGTTGAAGCAATTAACACAGATGTATTTAAGAAAAAGGTAGATAAGTGTGTGATTGAGAAAGGACTAAAAGGAAATGCATCAGCAAGTGTGATGCCAGGAGACTCATATGAGGTGGCATGGTGGCTCAGTGGTTAGCACTGCTGCCTCACAGTGCCAGGGACCGGGGTTTAATTCCAGCCTTGGATGACTGTCTGGTAGCTCACGGCATCTCAGTAGAGTTTGCACATCCTCCCCGTGTCTGCGTGGGTTTTCTCTGGGTGCTCTGGTTTCTTTCAAAGATGTGCAGGTCAGGTGAATTGGCCATGCTAAATTACCCTTAATGATCAGGGATGTGTAGGTTAGGTGCATTAGTCAGGGGTAAATATAGGAGAGTGGATTGGGGGAATGGGTCTGGGTGGGTTGCTCTTCGGAGGGTTGGTGTGGAATTATTGGGCCGAAGGGCCTATTTCCACACTGTAGAGATTCTATGATTTCTATTATAATAATCTTGTATCTGTTTCTCCCTCCAATCTTTTCGAGCTTCTGCTTAAATATATTCATCCAACCACTCCAAATGGAATCAGTTTCCTTATTCTCTGCTTGTTCTGGGTAAAGAAGTTGAATGGAAAGGTTTATGATCTTATTCTCCTCAGGTGTCCAAACACATGGACTTATAATTAAGGTTACTGGGGAATGGCCAACAGCAAAAACTTTCATAGATTTTTCTTTGCCTTTTTGTGAAGGCTGTGTTCAACATGCCAGCTGATTTTAACCATCCTAACACAGGTTAGAGATCAAACCTAAGATCTGTTGAAGGGAGGAATGTCTGGAACTGCTTTTCATGTGTTTCAGAAAATTGCTCTTCAGGCCATCATTGCTGGTGTAGCACTCTGGTAGACTTATCCAATTTGCCCTACTCCCCATAGTCCTTCAGGTTGTTTTTTTCCTCCAAAGATTGAACCAATTTTCTTATGAAAATTGTTGTTGAGTCTGCTTCCTTTCGGCAGAGCATTCCAGGTTAGAGGAGAAAGTGAGGTCTGCAGATGCTGGAGATCAAAGTTGAAACTTTATTGCTGGAACAGCGCAGCAGGTCAGGCAGCATCCAGGGAACAGGAGATTCGACGTTTCGGGCACAGGCCCTTCTTCAGGAATGAGCAGAGAGTGTTCAGCAGGAGAAGATAAAAGGTAGGGAGGAGGGACTTGGAGGAGGGGCGTTGGAAATGTGATAGGTGGAAAGAGGTCAAGGTGAGGGTGATAGGTCGGAGTAGGATGGAGGCGGAGAGGTCAAGAAGAAGACTGCAGGTCAGGAAGGCGGTGCCGGGCTGGAGGGATTCGGCTGAGACAAGGTGGGGGAGGGGGGATGAAGAAACTGGTGAAGTCCAAGTTCATCCCCTGTGGTTGGAGGGTTCCCAGTCGGAAGATAAGACGCTCCTCCTCCGACCGTCGCGTTGTTGTGGTTTGGCGGTGGATGAGTCCAATGACCTGCATATCCTCGGTGGAGTGGGAGGGGGAGTTGAAATGCTGTGCTACAGGGTGGTTGGGTTGGTTCGTCCGGGCCACTGGGCCACCCGGACGAACCAACCCAACCACCCTGTAGCACAGCATTTCAACTCCCCCTCCCACTCCACCGAGGATATGCAGGTCATTGGACTCATCCACCGCCAAACCACAACAACGCGACGGTCGGAGGAGGAGCGTCTTATCTTCCGACTGGGAACCCTCCAACCACAGGGGATGAACTTGGACTTCACCAGTTTCTTCATCCCCCCTCCCCCCACCTTGTCTCAGCCGAATCCCTCCAGCCCGGCACCGCCTTCCTGACCTGCAGTCTTCTTCTTGGCCTCTCCGCCTCCATCCTACTCCGACCTATCACCCTCACCTTGACCTCTTTCCACCTATCACATTTCCAACGCCCCTCCTCCAAGTCCCTCCTCCCTACCTTTTATCTTCTCCTGCTGAACACTCTCTGCTCATTCCTGAAGAAGGGCCTGTGCCCGAAACGTCGAATCTCCTGTTCCCTGGATGCTGCCTGACCTGCTGCGCTGTTCCAGCAATAAAGTTTCAACATTCCAGGTTAGAACATTGCAGTGTGGAAACAGGCCCTTCGGCCCAGCAAGTCCACACCAACTCACCGAAGCGAAACCCACCCAGACCTATTCCCCTACATCTAACAGTACGGGCAATTTAGCATGGCCAATTCACCTAACCTGCACACTTTTGGACTGTGGGAGGAAACCGGAGCACCCGGAGGAAACCCGGAATTGAACCCGGATCTCTGGCACTGTGAGGCAGCAGTGCTAACCACTGTGCCACCGTGCCACCCACATATTAAGTAATGTCTCTTATTGGTCCTCTTCGTTATGCAGTGGTTGCTGAACTGCTTCAGAGAGCATTAAGAATCAGCCACATAATCTGGAGTCCTGTATATCCTAGACTGCTCAGTAGCTTTCTTTGTTTCTTTGCTGAAGTGTCTTGATGAATTTATTGGGTTCTGACAACAATTCTGGCAGCTTTTCTTTTCCTTTATTTTCTGGTAGCTCACGGCATCTCAGATTTACTGAATCCATTTTTGACATCTTTGCATGGTTGGATTTGAGTTTAAACCCCAAAATAATTTGAAGAACTGATGAAGGGCTCCGGCCCGAAACGCTGATTCACGTGCTCCTCGGATTCTGCCTGACCTGTGCTTTTTTCCAGCAACGCACTTTCAACTTTGATCTCCAGCATCTGCAGACCTCACTGTCTCCTAGTTGATTTCAACCTTACTGCAAAGGCTCTTGCAAGGATGCCTACCTTGAAGAAGTACTCCTCCTCACTCGACAAAGATCTCAGTGAGTCCCTCTCTCACTGTACTCCCCAAGTCCTCTCCTCTGCCCTGAAGCATTCCTGATGAAGGGCTCCGGCCTGAAATGTCATTTTCCTGCTCCTCAGATGCTGCCTAACCTGCTATACTTTTTCCAGCAACGCATTCTTAACTTCCCACCACCACAGCAGGTAATTAAGGACAGGCAATAAATGCAGCCTTTGCTGTGTCATATATGTCCCAATAACAAACTTACATGAACTGCCTTATAGAGGTTTGTAAAATCATGAGGCGCATGGTTAGGGTAAATAGATAAGGTATTTTCCCTGAGGTGGGAGAGTCCAGAACTAGAGAGCATAGGTATAGGGTGAGAGAGGAAAGACAGAAAAGGGGCAACATTTTCGTGCAGACGGTGGTGCATGTATGGGATGAGCTGCCAGAGAAAGTGGTGGAGTCTGGTACAATTGCAACATTTAAGAGGCATCTGGATGGGTATATGAATAGGAAGGGTTTAGAGGGATCTGGGCCAAGTGCTGGCAAATGGGACTAGATTGAATTAGGATATTTGGTTGGCATGGACAGGTTGGACTGAAGGGTCTGTTTCTGTGCTGTACATCTCTATGACCAACTGTTCAAGTAAATTATTGTATTCAGTGCTGGAGGATATTTGAGGCATGGAATAATGTGCTATGTAAATACAAGCTCTTATCACAGGGATGGGAACTTTCCATGTGACTGCTGCAGGCTGTCGGAATTAGTGACTACATATTGTGTGGTCATAGACCTGTTTGTCCTTTCATGAGCAGTGTGCAAACTGTGGGATTTAGTTGCAAGAACATTGCGTATGTTTTGTAGAATAGTGCTGTTTGAAGATCGGAAGGCAAGGTTCAGGATGACTCATTGAAATTCCTTTTCTGTCAGTGTATTTATAGGAGAATTTATCCTCTCAACAAAATGGTCACACTGAGTAGCTCAGGCTATTAAGTAGCATGGTCTATAAAAGAGATGCTGTTGAAGCTATAACTGTGACAGAGGCAAGCACTGTTCAGTTTAAGTCAGTCTGGATTTGTTGAGAAACGAAAGCAAACATGGTGCCTTAATTCCAGAAAGAGACTTGTAAGTTAATTAAGCCTTTTGGAAACAAATTGATCAAGAATATGTGTTGTGTATTTGGTTCTGCCTTGTTTTAGGATCTCTAAATACAGCATCCTCTAAGGACAGATTTAAATAGATTATATGATAGTTAAATCAAAATAGAATTGTAGGATTAGGTGGTCAATAGACACCAGCTTGTAGTGGAAGTCTTTATTTAAATATCAAACTTTATTGTGCATTATACATTAGCAATATTCGCAACAGGAATTTTGTGTTGTCGGGTAAACATAATTTTTTGTCCTGGCAGATTTCACAGTGCCGAACAGGGCTCAGATTAGTTAATCATCTGTGGTGTTCCTCTGTTTGCTGACATATTTCAGAAAGTTCTTCTCCCTACCAAGCTTAGAAGGAAGCAAAACAAATTGTTAGAAAATTAAGGGTCATTCTTCTCTACCTGCATGTGACCATCGAGTGTTCTGTGTTAATGGTTGACACTAGAAGTTGTTTGACGTCCACTGTCCTGAATGTCTGGCATTCACTCTCCTGACGTTGCCATGCACTCTCTCAAATTTTCTTAACTTGATGTACTTTGAAATGAGAACTGTGTACTTAGATGCAGAAGCTTAATGTTTAAAAAAAAAACTGCTACATTGGCAATATTATCTGTTTCATTGATGTACCCCTTCAGCTGAATGTAACTCAAAGATTCCTGTGAAAGAAGTTTTTGTTTGGTTTGTGAAACTGAATTCTCATCATTGGAACAAAAATTTCAAAGTGACTCACTGGAATTCTTTCAAGCAGTTAGGGAGTATTTATAGAATTGTTGACCTTTTGGGAAAATGGCCGGCCATGAACAATTTAACCTCCAAGACAAACTCACCAAAGCTAAAAAATCACACAACATCAGGTTATAGTCCAACAGGTTTAATTGGAAGCACACAAGCTTTCGGAGCGACGCTCCTTCATCAGGTGATTGTGGAGGGCTCGATCGTAACACAGAATTTATAGCAAATATTTACAGTGTGATGTAACTGAAATTATACATTGAAAAATTGATTGTCTGTTAAGCCTTTCATCTGTTAGAATACAGTGATAGTTTCAATTCTTTCATGTGTAAATCACAAAACCTTTTTTTTAAAAAGTTGCATTCTCGGGTTAGCTGTTAACAATGGTGATAGCTAGACAATATGTTGAAGGTGTTAGCCCCCTGTGTTCTCTGTCTATGCCATGATGTTTAGATTGATTCTAATCTAAAATGTGAGATAACGGAGTTTTATATAAATTCATGCAGTTTTTGAGCTCCGAGTTCTACATGAATGCATGCAGTTTTTGAGCAAAGTACAATGTAACCCTGCAAGTACAAATTCACCCCATAAAATATATGTGTGCATGTGGTCTTTGTCTGTGTGTGTGTGTGTGTGTGTCTGTCTGGGTTGGGGGTTGTGAGTGTGAGAAAGTATGTGTGTGTGTGTATGTGTGTGTGTGTAGTGAGTGCAGAGTGTCTTAAGTCTGTGATGGGGTGCAGGTGGGAGTGTGTGTGTCTGTAAGGGTGTGTGTGGGTGTATGTGTGTATAGGAGTGCGTGTGTGTGTGTGTAGTGCAATGGTGATCACCTGTAATGTGACATGAACCCAAGGTCGGTCCCGGTTGAGGCCCTCCCTATGGGTACCGAACTTAGCTATCAGCCTCTGCTCGGCCACTTTTCTCTGCTGCCTGTCCCGAAGTCCACCTTGGAGGATGGTCACCCGAAGGTCCGAGGCTGAATGTCCTGGACCACTGAAGTGTTCCCCAACTGGGAGGGAACACTCCTGTCTGTTGATTTGTTGTGCGGTGCCCATTCATCCGTTGTCGTACCCTTTGCTCGGTTTCCCCAATATACCATGCCTCCGGGCTTCCTTGCCTGCAACATATAAGATAGACAACGTTGGCTGAGTCACATGAGCACCTTGTACATGGCAGATACTCATGTGACTCAGCCAACGTTGTCTATCTTATATATTGCAGGCAAGGATGCCCGGAGGCATGGTACATTGGGGAAACCGAGCAAAGGCTATGACAACGGATGAATGGGCACCACACAACAATCAACAGACAGGAGGGTTCCCTCCCAGTTGGGGAACACTTCAGTGGTCCAGAACATTCAGCCTCAGACCTTCGGGTGACCATCCTCCAAGGTGGACTTCGGGACAGGCAGCAGAGAAAAGTGGGCGAGCAGAGGCTGATAGCTAAGTTTGGTACCCATAGGGAGGGCCTCAACCAGGACCTTGGATTCATGTCACATTACAGGTGACCACCACCATTGCACTACACACACACACACACACACACACACACACACACACACACACACACACACATACTCCTACACACGCACGCACACACACAGACACCCACACACACCCTTACAGACACACACACTTCCACATTCACACATGCACCCCCTCACAGACTTAAGACACCCTGCACTCACTACACACGCACATACACTTTCTTTCATACTCAATCCCCAACCCAGACACACACACACACACACACACACACACACACACACAGACAAAGACCCACATGCGCACATATATTTTATGGGGTGAATTTGTACTTGCAGGGTTACATTGTACTTTGCTCAAAAACTGCATGAATTTATGTAAAACTCTGTTATCTCACTTTTTAGATTCAAATCAATCTAAACATAATGGCATAGTCAGAGAACACAGGGAACCAACACCTTCAACATATTGTCTAGCTATCACCATTGTTAACAGTTAACCTGAGAATGCAACCTTTTTTTTAAAAAAGGTTTTGTGATTTACACATGAAAGAAGTGAAACTATCACTGTATTCTAACAGATGAAAGGCTTAACAGACAATCAATTTTTCAATTTTTCAGTGACATCACGCTGTAAATTTTTGCTATAAATTCTGTGTTAGGATTGAGCCCTCCACTATCACCTGATGAAGGAGCGTCGCTCCGAAAGCTTGTGTGCTTCCAATTAAATCTGTTGGACTATAACCTGGTGTTGTGTGATTTTTAACTTTGTACACCCCAGTCCAACATCGGCATCTCCAAATCATCACCAAAGCTAGCTACCATATTGCGCATGTCACCTCTTCCTTTTATGATTGCATTTATAGTAGCTCAATCAGAATCAGTATTTGCTACATCAAGAACTTATTTTGTGGAATTTCTGTTTAAGTTAAGCACTTGTCTAGAATCATAAAATACAGAAGGCCAATCAGTCCATCATGTTGCTTCTCGGAAAAAGCAATCCTGTTAGTCCTATATCCTTACTCTTGGCCGTGCAATTCTTTCCTTGTGACAAAATCTTTTTTATATGGTTTCTTAGTAGTCGGCCTATAAAACTAATTTTTGACCTAAAAGTGCATTATATAGAAAAGCTATGTGTTCAAGAGGGGGACACTAGGCTGGGATTTCAGTGGTCACTGATTTGCCCCTGACTGTTGAAAGTCTGTCAACAGTCCACAAGGCACAAGTCATGACTCTGTTGGAATGCTTTAGCTTTTATATGGATAAATGCAGCTGCAAAAATAATTCAGAGGCTTGTCCCCATCCAGAGTGAACTACCTGTTTGATTGTCATCCAGTTCACCACCTCCATCACTGATGCTCAGTGGCAGTAGTGTGGGGTGCCTTCAAGATTCACTGTAGCAATTCCCGAAGGCTTCTTTGACACCACATTTCAAATTTATGATCTCCATTTCTGAGAAGAACAAGGAGGGTTGATGGGAACATAACCATCTGCAACTTCCCCTCTGAGCCACTTGCCACTCACCATCCTGACTTGGAAATATATTGCCCTTCCTCCAGTTTCTTTCCTAACAGGTGGAATGTATCCATATGGTATGGCTAAAATGGCTTACCACCCATATTTTTCCAGCACAGAAATTGATTATTTGATTTACTTTCATATGGCAGTTGACAGAGTCTCAGTGTGACACATCATTTCAAAGGATATCGCTTTGCACAGGGTGGTGTTCCCTCTGAACAATGTTTTGGCAACAGCCTTGATCTCATGTGGAGCTCTGACTCTGGTGTGCTTATTAGTAAGTTAAGAAAAAGTGACAATGAAGCAAATGTGCTGTAATAATGCTTTGTATGCTCTACTTAATCCATTACCTTCACTACTCCTAATATACTCCTCAAACTGATCTCAGCATTAGTGTTTAATTCCCTATGTAAGCCCAAGACTTCAGGAAAGGTTTATAGAATGTTGTCAGGATTGAGAGTGTCCTGCTGGAAAAACACAGCAGGTCAGGAGCACCTGAGGAGCAGGAGAATCGACGTTTTGGGTCTAAACCATTCATCAGGGCTAATGCCTGAAACGTCAATTTTCCTGTCCCTTGGATGCTGCCTGACCTGCTGTGCTTCTCCAGCACCATACTCTCTACTCTGATCTCTAGCATCAGCAGTCCTCACTTTCTCCCTGTTGTCAGGATTGGAGATTTGAGCTATAGGGAAAATCTGAGTAGGCTGGGACTATTTTCACTGGAGCGTGGGTGACCTTTGTAGAGGTTTATAAGATCATGAGGGGATATGAATAGAGCGAATAGCCAAGGTCTCTTCTCCAGGATAGAGGAGTCCAAAACTAGAGGGCATTGGTTTAAGGGAAAAGGGGAAAGATTTAAAAGGGACATAAGGGCAACTTTTTCACACAGAGGGTGGTGCATGTCTAGAATTAACTGCCAGAGAAAGTGGTGGAAGCGGGTACAATTGCATTTAAAAGAAATCTGGATAGGTGTATGAATAGGAAGGGTTTAGGAGGATATTGGCCAAATGCTGGCAAATGGGGCTAGATTAATTTAGGATAGCTGGTTGGCATGGATTAGTTGGACCGAAGGGTCTGTTTCTATGCTGTATAATTCTGACTGTGTAAGTATTATGACATGGAGTAAACCCTCCTGCTTGATTTAGAGCAGTGACACAGAAAAGATGTATCTCATGCAGTAATCTGTGAACATTTGAGGGGCCAAGAAATGTAAAGTAAAAATTAGCAACTTTATTTCTTAAAGTATAACAGAATAATTAACTGACAACTATTTACAACTCCTTCCTCTAACCTAGCTTTTACCTTCCCATCTGTAATATTAGTCTGATAAAACCCCCGATTAAGATTTGCAAAACACAACTACTTATCTCAAAACCAGGCAACTTTTGCTGCTTCTCTGTATTCCTGTCATCTTTTCTTCTTGGGGATTCTGCTTCACAGGTTACTGATCGATAAAAGTACCTTTTGAGAGCTATTCTCTGGGCAGTTTGTAGATATTGTTGGCTTGGCAGTTCTCCTCCCAACTGTTCAATCTTCCCCGGTCTTATACCCCAAAGCATCGGATTGTGTCATTGGCAATCTTAAAAGCTAATGTACTAAATTCAAACTTGATTGGAGTTTTTTTTTTAAGGGGGGTATAATTTAAACTGATTGGCCTAACTCTCATCTGTTTTTGTCTTCAGGTAACCAGCTAGACCAAAAGTTACATTATATCTTTTTTCAGACACTTGGTGCTGTGAGGTAGTTCTGTTGTTTTTAACTCTCTTAAAGTACAATACACACACACACACACACACACACACACACCTTCTTAATGGTAAGCGGACTCTACATTGTTCTTCAGTCTCTTTGGAAGTTGAAATATGAAAATGTCCAGCATCTTACATCATCAACATTTGTTCTTTTAACAACAACTAAACTGGATGACCTGATTACTTATTGCATGTTTGTAAGTTGGCTAATGTATTTGTTTTAATTACAGCTGTGGCTCTACTTTATAACAACTCTGAGGTGTCCTGCATTTTTAATCACTTAAAATGAAGTAAAATCAAAGTATAGTACAAATAAAGTTTCAGCATTTACCAGAACTACAATTATACCCTCTGTTCACTGACTTCACACACTTCTGGAGCTTTGAAATTCAGATACATGTTTGTTCATGACATCGCCAATGCAGGATATGCAGAAATTAGAAGTGATAACAGGTATAACTAGAGGAGAGGCTCCAGAGACTATATAAAGCTTTATGAAATTTGAATAATTCTAATAGCTACATGCATCAAAGATGTGCTGTTTTGAGACACGACAATGACAACTAAACCTGTTCTCAGTCGTAGAGCATCTTAACCAGAAAGATATATTGAGAGCCTTGGATTGTTCACTTTTTTTTTATTTGTTCATAGGATGTGTGTTGCTGGCTAGGCCAGTACTTCTGACTTATCTGTAATTGAAGATGATGGTGGGGAACTGCCTTCCTGAACTTCTGCAGTCCTTGGGATGTTGGGACATCCCAGATTGTTGCTAGAAAGGGAAATCCGGGATTTTGACATTGTGTCAAGAATGGATCAACAATATAGTTCCAAGTCTACTTGGTGTATGGATTGATGGAAATATTGCGCATGTTCCCATGCACCTGTTAGCCTTGTCCTGCTTGGTGGGAGAGATTGTGGGTTTTGAAGGAGCCTTGGTGAATTACTACAGTGCACATTGCTGCACTGAACATCGGTAAGGATAGTATTCAAGATGGTGGATGGAATGCCAATCAAGTAGGCTGCTTTTCCTTGGTGGTGTCAAGTTTGTTGCATATTGATGGAGCTGTACTCATACATGCAAGAGGAGAGAGTATTCCATCATGTCCTAACTTGTGCCTTGTAGATGGTGGACAGACTTTGGTGAGTCCAAAAGTGAGTTACTTGTTGCACATTTCCTAGCTTCTGACCTGCTCTTGTAGCCACTGTATTTATGTGGCTGGTACAATTCAGTTTCTCATTAATGGCGAGCATGTTAATGGGGGGCTTCAACACCATAATGCTATTGAATGTTAAGTAATGGTTAGTTTTTCTGGTTGATAGTAATTGCCTGGCATTTGCATGGTGCAAATATGAACTGCTTCATTGCCATGAATGGTGCTGGACATCGTTCGATCATTAGTGAGCATTCCCACTTCTGGCCTTGTGATGGAGGAAAGGCTATTGCTGAAACAGCTGAAGATGGTTGAGCCTAGTACACAACTCTGAGGAACTCCCACAGCAATGTCCTGGAGTTGAGATGACTGACCTCCAAAAACCACAACCATTTTCCTTTGTGCTTGGTGTGACTCCAACCAGTGGCAGTTTTACCCTGATTCTTTTGAAGAAAGGGTGTTAAAAGTGACATTTTTCTGGATTCTAAATATTGAATCATAACGTGATTATGTTTAACACAAACAGTAGAACAAGTCTACACAGAATATGTAAAAAATATGTATATATGTGAAGCCTCTCATGATCATAAGATGTCCCAAAGCACTTTGCAGCCATTGAAGTACTTTTGATGTGTGGTCTCCATTCTAATTGTGGAGAATGCAGAAGCCAATTTGATAATTGTGAGGGCTTGCTATGCATGTAGTGGTATTTTCCAGATAATGTGTTTTTCCCCAATGAGGAATAAATGTCGATAGGTACAGTTGTCTTGCTGTGATCCCAGAGATCTTTGATGTCCTTTGAGAGGTGTTAAACTATCACTTTGAATTGTATAGGATAGGCCCAAGTTTGGAGGGAATTTTACAAATTCATTCTTCTGTTTTGTCATTTATTGGTTAGACCAGCATTTATTACCCATCTCTAATTACTCATAATGGTGGTGAGCCACCTTTTTGAACCATTGTAGTTCATGAGGTCCATAGAGGAATTAGGGAGTTCTGGGATTTTGACTCAGTAACAGTGAGGAAGCGATGACATATTTCCAAGTTAGGACGGTTTGTGGCTTGGAGGGGAACTTGTAAGTAACGTGTTCCCAAATATGTTGCCCTTGACCTTTGAGATGATAGAGGTCCTGGGTTTGGAAGGTGCTGTTGAAGAAGCCTTGGTGAGTTACAGCAGTGCATCTTGTAGAGGATTCACACTGCTGCCATTGTGTGTTGGTTGAGGATGGAGTGAATGTAGGTGGTGGAAAGAATGCCAATTGCGAAGGCTGCTTTTTCCTAGATGCTGTCAAGACTCTTGAGTCTTTTGGAACTATTGCCATTGAGGTAAATGCAGAGCACTCTGTCACACACTTTACTTGTGCATAGTAACTAGTGTACAGGTATTTAAAGACTTCATTGCAGAGAAAGGTAGACCTTTGAAGTGGATTACCCCTGGGGTTTTGTTGAGGGAGGGTAGTATCGGAAAATATGTGGAGGTATTGGAGAATTATTGGGTGGATTGAGCAGTTGGGTGGAGTTAAATTTTGGAATCAGCAACTGGACTGGAATTTTCTGGCCATGTTCTCTGCATTACTGTAATTTTTGGATCAACACTGTAGGATGTTAATGTATGATGATGTGGGAAGATATTAGGTTGGAAGATCAGCTTTGATTATATAAATGGTGAAGGATGTTCAGAGGATGTTCAGAGGACATATTGGCACTCTTCATTTATAATCATGTTCTTTATTTTTCTGTAAAAAAAAATTAATGATATCAAAAACGATGAACATTTCCACAAATTGATAGACAGTCTACAACTTATCAATGAATTTCACACCTGATGGCACAATCATTTTACATGCAAAACAGCTTCATTTGACAAATCTGGTGCACTTGCATCTTCACTGCAGCAGGAGTAACTTCAATGATTTCAAATGTTCTGCAAGAAAGTAGAACTTCTCATTTTGAAATTATGAATCCAGCATTGCCTTTGTCAATATTCATGTTCTAAAGTTGGCTGATTGTCAAACATATCAATTACTTAAGTGGTAATTAAATTGTTATTTCATTAGCTGTGGAGTACCCAGCTCAGAAAGACAATGTTCTATAAAAATGCAAGTCTAGAACTCTTTGGGGAGCAGTAGTACTGTCCCAACCTCTGGGTCAGAAGGTCCCACCTGCCCCCAGATGTACCAGAAAATGTCTGAACAACATGATTAAAAATGTCTAGAAATGCAAGTCTTTCTCATTAGCATGGCTCTCAATCACAGCCTGTGTTATGACTGATATTTGTGCTATACATCTGTCAGTTTTAATGGTAAGCACTGAAGAGTCTGTAGAGCAGTAGTACCACAAGATATGTTAATTTTTCTAGACTTGTGTGTCTTAGATATTGCATTCTCCATTATGTTTGGACATGCTTTTTGGAAACAATACTATTGTTTTCTGAAATAGAGCTTTGCACATTGGAGATGGAGAAAAAAAATGCAAAAGGGGTTTCAGTTATACTGTTTGTGTACAAGATACAATTCTGCCGATTGATTGAAAGTTGTGAACATAGTGACATTGGTACTGGCTGATCTTTTACTAACCATGCAATCAAGTTCACTTGCCAGCCTGTGCTCTCAGTTGACTGATTTCAGTGGGGCAGTAGCTGGGTCATTGCAATTGATAATCGTTGAACCTCGGAAAGGTTTCTTGATCTGTGTTCTGACACCTGCTGGTAACTGCCCAGGAGTCTGCTCAGTGAGGACAGGGGCCACTTAAAACTATAGTGTACTCTAAGATGCCTTTGTGTTTATCATCACCTCCACATCCATGACCTAGCCATCCAGAAGGTCAAGATCAATTGAGACACAGGAACGCAACTTACAAGTTGCCCACACTACCTGACCAACATTTATTGGCTGTATTCTTAAAGGTCACTTGGTTACACTCCAGTGCCAAATAACACTGTGGGTGTACCTTCACCATATGGAGTGTAGCTGTTCAAGCAGATAACCAACCACTTCTCAAGTTAGGGATGAGAAATAATTATAAGTCTTCTGAGTGATGCCCACATATAAACTGTGAAAACATTTCATGCAATTATTTGGCAAGCTTTCTATAGGCTCTGAGGCTGCTAGAATTGTGCTTTGAAGAGGTTGTGAGAAGTAAAATATTGGCAAGAATATTGACATTCTGTCTACAAAAATAGAGGTGCTGTTTGTATGGCACTTTGCAAAAGATAGATGGCTGAAACTTCTGTAATCCAAAAATTTGTATTTGGATGAATGAACTCTTAACTGAATGAGCTGTCCTGCATTCATTTGGTAATGTGCAGCTAATCTTCCTGATATGTGGCTAGAAGTGGGGAGGAGTATCCAAAATTCAGTACATGTGCATGGTTGACTATGACATTGATTAGTTTGTATGTACCAATAGCAATGCCAGTAGTCAGAGCCATGGTACTCCCAATTCAAGCCTGCTGCTCCAACATTGAAACATTTAGTCCCTTGAGTCTGTTCTGCAATTCAGTGAGATCATGGCTGATCAGCAAAGCAATCGCATTTAGCTGCCATTGCTCCACACCCCTTGAAACCCTTACATTAAAAATGTAAGGAACACCACATTTATCAATACAGTATAGGGGTATAAGACATTTGGGCCCCACACCTTTCATTGTAACATTGTGGCTAACTTGTGATCGATCATGCCGATCCTCTACATTTCTTTAACACCATTGGTTTTCCAAAATCTATCTATCTCAGACTTAGAATCCACAATTGATCAAATATTAATTGCTGTTAGTGGAATGAAATTCCACTGTTTATGTGGAGGTGTTTTCTAACTTCACTTCTGAAAGAAAAGCAAAAACAAAAGTCGTGGAAACACTCAGCAGGTCAGGAACATCCAAGGAGAGGGATAACATCACTGATTTGGGTTGAAGTACTCTTGCATCAGAATCTTGTACTCAAACAGATGTTCCACTGCAGGTATTCCTCCGAGAAGCAGAAAGGCATGAGCAACAAATGCTACCTTTGCGCCATCAACATCTCATGAATAAATTGAAAAAGAAAACCTTGCAATCATGAATGTTTATGAGCACCAAGGAAGCTGATAATATTGACATGGGAGAGAGAGCAATATTTAAAAGCCAACTTTAATGTTCATATCCAAAGTTGGAGTTTCTGATTTATGAAATATGTAAAACATACAACACAGAAATAGGCCATTCAGCTGAGAGACCGTCTGCCAGTCCTCCTCCTCCTCCTCCATATCAGCCTCCTTCAATCCAATCCTATCAACATATTCTTCTAATCCTATCCCCCTCGTTATCTAAATGCTCATTAAATAGGTCAGACATAATTTGAAAAAAAAATAAAAGTTCAACTGAACCTGCTGCTTTGCTTCCCCAAAGCCGTTAGAATCTCAAGGGATGTTTAAAGCCAGAATTTTGACTTCCTCACAGCAAAATGTATTGTTTGGATTGATTTCTCTTTTCTTTATTTCAGGAAATGACCTAGAGGCCTTAGAAATACGTTAGTGCTGTCCTGCTTCATACTGCAACTGAGTGCATAATCAATCTGGAAGCAGCACTTGTTTCCGCTTCGATCCCAAACTACCTCACCAAGGATTTAAAAACCCAACACGTATGAAGGGAGGAGGAGGAGGAGGCAGCTTGTGAAATCTGCAAGAGCATAGGCACTTGTCAGTTTTTTTGTTTGTGTTAAAGTTGAAACACTACATTCAAATGAGCTACGTTTGACCGACTGGATCTGTCAAAAACTCTTTGAAGAACTTGATCACGGGACAAGAGTAATGTGGACTGCTTTGAGTAATAGTCCGAGCACTGAATAGTTAATATTTTACGTTTAACTTTCGCTGTTGATCAGTGTCTTAGTCCATTTTAGTAAGTCTGCGAATCTTACTTTTCTTTGAGTTTACTTTTCAAGTGCTTTTGTGTTGGAGCTAGCAAGAGTGTTCCATCAACATTGTGTGATTCAAAACAGAAAGACAATGCTTTGATACTAGTTTAACTGGTGAGCTGATTCCCTTTTTTGGGTTTGGTTTCTTTCACTGCCAGCCCCACGTTCTTTAGGGTGTAAAATGGCATTGACTCCTCCTGTTGACCATTGTCGCTGGTTTTGTTCTAATAATCGGAATAGTGAGCGGCTGTGCTAAACCCTTCGTGCATTACTGTGCAGCTTTTTGAGAAGCATGAGCCGCCGATGAATGTGCAATTCGGGGACAGAGCAACGGTAATCAATTCTGAAAAACTCTTTTTTTTATTCTCTCTCCATACTTGACTGGTCGCAGCAGGGCTGCACCTACAGAAGACTAATAGATTTGACTGTTTCAGGAATCATCTCCTGTGCTGACAGACTGTGTGCACGTGTGAAAACGCTTGCCTTCGGATATACGCTAGAGCTATAATTATGTATGTGATACTCTTGACTCTTTTTGCAGAACTTTCCATGTTTAAAGTTGTTTGGGACATTTAAAGAAAAAAATTGCTACCTAATTAAGACGACTTACTCAAAGAAAAGGGCAAACAACAAACCCACAGAAAAAAACACCATTACTTATGTATTGTTGCAGTGCTCGGGAAAATAAAATGGACTATAAGCGACGGTTTCTGCTTGGCGGGTCCAAGCAGAAAGTGCAACAACACCAGCAGTACCCAATGCCTGAGCTAGGCAGGACCCTGAGCGCACCTATGGCATCCTCCGCTGGTGTGACACCTCCGTTGACACCCACCACCCAGATAGCAGATATCCAACAGGGAATCTCCAAATACTTGGATGCACTGAATGTGTTCTGCCGAGCCAGCACGCTCCTCACCGACCTCTTCAGCAGTGTTTTTCAAAATTCACATTATTCTAAAGCAGCTATGCAACTGAAAGACGTGCAGGTACATGTCATGGAGGCAGCAAGCAGACTCACAGCAGCAATAAAACCAGAAATTGCGAAAATGCTGATGGAACTGAGTGCAGGGACAGCAAACTTCAAAGATCAGAATGACTTCAGTCTTCAAGACATTGAGGTAAGGAAACTGGCAAAGTTGCTTGACTAACTGAGAATTGCCACCATAAACATGAAACTATTGTAAATACCCCCCCAAAAAAGGCATTATTTCAAACCTTTTTCTACTTTAAGTATTGCCCAAAGAGATTGTTTTGTGAACTAGCTTGCAAGAATTGTTGCAAATAACACTGAGAGTTCTTAATGTGCCGACTTAAAAAAATATAATTACTGCCAGCCCTTTTTTTGAAAAAACAAAAGAATAAATTTTTATTCCTATAGAACCTTTCATAATCTCCAGATTTCTCAAATCACTTAACTGACAATGCAGGAGTTTTGAAATACAATTGATTTTGTAATTTTGGGAAAGATCCAACTCATTTGTTTACAAGATCTCACAAATATCAGTGAAATAAGTGACCCAACCATTTGATCTGTGTGTTGAGAGTTGAATATGACAGGGCACTGGGGAGAACCCCACACTTGTTATTTGAAATAATGCCATGTGATCCTTTTATCCACCTGAGAGAATAGATGGTTCCTTGCCTCAACGCATCACCTGAAAGATGGCATCTCTGTGCAAGCATTCCTTAAGAAAGCACTGGGAGGGTCAACCTGGATTACATGATCAAGTCTCTGGAATAGGACTTGAACCCACAATGTTTTGAGCTAGATGCAAGAGTGCTATCCATGGAGCCACAGCTGACACCATTACATACCATTTCTAATAAATTGGATTTGTTTTTGCGAATTTAGTGTTGATTAAGCTTTGCAGACCTTGTGCTTGATCTGTGCTGGTAGTCAGCCAGGGAGTGGCAGGTTGAAGTTGATTTCAACTCTTAGGTTGGAGTGCGGCTGGTAAAATTGACCAAGATACGTAGGAGCAGGAGTAGGCCATTCAGCTCCTCAAGTTTACTCTGCCAGTGTGGATCATGTCTGATCATCTATTTCTGTGCCATTTTCCTGTGCTATTTCCATATCCCTTGATGACATTATTGAGAAATCCATTGATTTCTGCCTTGCACAGGTCTCTGGGGTGAGAAATTCCGAAGATTCAGTAGCCTCTGAATGAAGACATGCCTCCTCTTCTGAGTCCTAAAAAGTAGAAGCATCCACTCTGTTGATTCTTTGAATGCAGGACTAGTCTCCTCAATCTCTCCTTAAAGGACTGTCCAGGAATTAATCTGTTAAATCTCCATTGCATTCCTTCAATGGAAATGTTTATCCTCCTCCTTACTTTCTATCCAGTGACCGAAGATTACCTGTGAATGAGAAAACTGGGTTTAGCTGTAATGTTCTTTTATGATTTGGTACTCTGTAGTGAATGTGCAACGTTAAGGGCATTTAAATGGTCATTGGATAAACCTATGGATGATAATGGAATAGTGTAGGTTAGATGGGCTTCAGATTGGTTTCACAGGTTGGCGCAACATTGAGGGCTGAAGGGTCTGTACTGCACTATAATGTTCTATGGTGCAGAATGTGATGAGGTATTCTGTGGGGGCAATGCAGGAAGGGCCTGTATAATTATTTAGAGGCAAAGACTTGACACTCTTCAAGAGAAGATTCTGAGCTGGAAGTGGAAATTGGTGTGAAGAAGATTGAAACACTAATTAACAGAGTGGGGTTATCAAATGGAAAGTGTAGTGCTGGAAAAGCACAGCAGGTCAGGCAGCAACTAAGGAGCAGAAAACTTGATATTTCAGGCAAAAGCCCTTCATCAGGAAAGCCCCTTGTTCCTGATGAAGGGCTATAGCCCGAAACATCGATTTTCTTGCTCCTCGGGTGATGCCTGACTTGCTGTGCTTTTCCAGCACCATGCTCTCGACTCTAACCTCCAGTATCTGAAGTCCTCACTTTCTCCTCATCAAATGGAAAATTCAGTAGAAAAACACTCAGGATTTGCTGTGTAATTGCTGGATGATTAGTGATCTGTGCTGTGGAATACACATGGATTTGCTTTACAGCTTTGTTTAGTTGTCCCTTGCTTGTTTAACAGTTGATAAATGGCAGCAATATATGATGTGACATGACCATTCTCTTTGCAGTTCAGATTTACAGCTGGTTTAAAATAGTGTGAGCAGAATATATTGTAGGTGTGCCATAGGCCTGTGTTTTACGTCCATCACGCATGGCTCTATCAAAAGCATCAAACTATATTTCCTCTATTCATGCAGTAGGGCTAATTGTCCGTTTTCAACCTATTTTCTTTCAGATTTCTGTACAATATAGAAAGACCGTAGTTAACGCTTTTGTTTGTTTCCTGGAAAAGACCACATTGTGTGTATTATGGTGATGTGGAAAACAGGGTAGGTCTGGGGAGGGGAAGCTTATGATGTATGTGCAATTCCATATCAGCAAGCAGATCTGTACATTTTATTAATTTTAAAATATTATACATTGTCAATAAATTTACTCTAATGTAAGAAAGGAAAATATAGTTCAACAAGATATAAATCCATTTTGCGCTTATGGGAATGGATGAATGATGGTTCAGGTGGGTTTACTGGAGGCTGAGAGGATCTTTTGGGAGGGTTATTGGAGGGTTGTTTTTTTTTTGGAGATTATTCGTGGGACTCTTTACAGTATTCTCTTCAAAAATGTTTTGCTGTGAGGCTTTTATTTTAGTGACAGCTGCACTTAGTTTTCTTCTCTCTGAAATGCTCCCTTTAACAAGTTGACTGCACTTTTCATACTTCAGTTCACATTTAAAGACCACAGTCACCTTAATCAAAGATGACCATGGCCCCTTAAACCTTATTGAAGAATCAACAAGTGTCCTTACGTTGATTGTCTTGGTTGTTGGTTCTTCTTGTTCATCAACCTCCTCCTCCATAGTCCTTTTTTAATGATCGGTTATGGGACATAGGCATTTCTGGTTTGGCTCACTTTTATTGCCCCTCCCTAATTGCCCAAAGGGCAGGTAAGATTCAACATTTGTTTGTTGTAATGAACAAACATACTGGATTGAATGCATTAAATGTGGGTTGTTGCCAAGTTACTTGCCTCACATGCAGATGTTTTCTTCAATATGGGTTGAAGAAAAGGAGGCAGTAGTGCAGTGGAAACAGAAGTGGTAAAGCCCAACCCTTTTGCAGGCTGGGAACATGGGTTCAAATTCCACAATGGCAGGTTGAAACTCAGTAAAAATCTGGAATAAAATGATTACCTAATGACCATGTAACCACTGTGGATGATCGTAAAACCCCATCTTGTTCACTAATTTCCTTTTCGGGAAGGAAGTCTGTCATCTTTGCCTGGCCTGCCTGTGACTCCAGACACAGCAATTCAGATGATGACTTCTGCTTTTTAGCTTTGTATTTTTAAAAAATGTCTTGACTTGTACTCATTGCAGTTTGGAAGAATGAGAGGTGATCGCATTGAAATACATAGAATTCTTAAAGGGCTTGGCAGGCTAAATGCTGAGAGGATGTTTCCCCTCATGGGAGAGGCTAGAACCAGAGGCACGGTCTCAGGATAAAGAGGTGACAGTTTAAGACTGAGCGGAGGAATTTCTTCTGAGAGTTGGAGTCTTTCGAACTCCTTGCTACAGAGCGATGTGGGGCAGAGTCCTCATGTGTATTTAATGCTGTGACAGATTCTTGATCAGTGGTGGAATTGAAGGTTATGGGGAAAATGCAGCCAAATAGACATGAGTAATATTGGATCAACAATGCTTCAATTGACTAGTGGAGCAGGCTTGAGGGGCTGAATGGCCTACTCCTGTTCCTGTATCTTATGGTATGTTCTGCAAGATATACATCTCTAGAATAACCAGCCTCTTCAATGTTGACTCCTATTGGGGCATTCATTCTGATTCCTCATTGATTGCCTGTTGAACCTGTTCTGCCATTCAATGAAACCATAGCTGGTCTGTGGCCTAACTCCATATAATTTGCCTTTGGCTCATATCCCTTAATATTGTGGTTTAACAAAAATTGATCTCTCTCAGATTTAAAACTAATGACTGATGCAGCATCGATTGCCATTTATGGAAGAGAGTTCCAAACCACTACCACCCTTTGTGTGTAGAAGTGCTTCCTAACATCGCTCCTGAATGGTCTGGCCCTAATTTTTTAGACTATGCCCCCTAGTTCTAAAATCCCCAACCAGTAGAAATAGTTTATCTTTATTTACCCTGTCTTTTCCTGTTAAAATCTTGAAGACTTCGATCAGATTTACCTGCTTTATCATCAGCCCTGGCAACTTCACCACTTGCAACAATATTATACAAATTAGCATGTTTTTGTGTCTTGCAAATCCCATGTGGCTATCTATGATTAAAGTTTCACTGTAGTCTATTTTAACATCACCATTCAAACTCTCAGCCTAAAGCTAAAAGACATTGGTCTTGTCGCACAGTGGTGTTAGCTTCCTTGCCTCTGGCCTGGAAGATTCAGGTTCAAGTCCTATCCTGACCTAGAGATGTGTCATAACTTGTTCGCAGTTTTATTGAAATAATTAAAACCGAGCATTGGATTAAACATCAACATCAACCTCAACAGATAATTTAGTTTCCATATCGATCATAATTCCACCTTTATTATATCTAATTAAATCTTAACAGCATCCTAGGATTTACTGGATTACCAAACTCTCTTAATTGATCAAAAAAACTAAAAAGATCTGTGGATACTGAAAATCAGATTCAAAAACAGAAATTGCTGGAAAAGCTGTTCTGAAGAAGGGTCACTGGTCCCAAAATGTTCACTTCGCTTTCTCTCAACAGATACTGCCAGGACTGCTGAGTTTTTGCAGCAATTTCTGGTTTTGTTTCTTTTAATTGGTCAATGTTTTCACTAATTGTCCTCCCTTTTCCTGAAGGAGAGCTCTAACAATATCTATTGAATATTTATTAATTTCAGAATACTTCATAATATTTTACTTTCAGTATCTTCTTAGCAGTAAGCACCTCATAATTACTGACTCTTTTTTTGGCTCAATATGAATGATTTTGAATAAAATTAATAAATTATACCACAACATTTAAGATGACACAGTGGTTAGCATTGCTGCCTCAGCGCCAGAGACCCGGGTTCAATTCCCGCCTCAAGCGACTGATTGTGTGGAGTTTGCACATTCTCCCCATGTCTGTGTGGGTTTTCTCCAGATGCTCCGGTTTCCTCACACAGTCCAAAGATGTGCAGGTTAGGTGAATTTGCCATGCTAAATTGCCCATAGTGTTAGGTGCAGGAGTAAATGTAGGGGTCTGGGTGGTTGTGCTTCGGCGGGTCGGTGTGGACTTGTTGGGCCGAAGGGCCTGTTTCCACACTAAGTAATCTAATCTAATCTAATCTAATCTAATCTAATCTAATCTAATCTAATCTAATGACTATTATGGCATTGAGAGGGAGCTGATGATTATCATGGTTCGCAAAATGCTAGTGTACACTCACCAGCTTGTACTGAACAAAGTGTTGAGTGTTTTATCAGCAGCCTTTTAAAAGATCACTGGAGACCACAAAAGACAGTGCAACCTAGGCAGCACAAATAAAAGTCAGGGCTGCTTGCAATGATTGATTCTCCTCAATCCTCCCAAGATTGCCTGCTCTTTTCCTACCCCAGGACCCAGTTTTTGCAGTCTGAGCATGGGAATAACACACGAATGACCAGATGTATGATGCTAGTGTGAAGTAGCAATGCTGTAAGTATTATTGAAGACCGATGTTAATGCAAAACCTTTTTAAGCTAGGATTTCATGTGTAAATGCACCCATGTGTTGAAATTTTTGAAGTTTATATACAACCTGTAAATTTTCTTTACTTTTTAACTCATCTGTCTTAATTTCAAACAATCAGCAAGAATTTTCATTATCTGTCATCTTTAATGTTGTAAAAGATACCAAGGTTCTTCACACAGTTGTTATTCAAACAACATTTAATATAGAGGCCGGTAAAGAGACGTTAAGATATCTGACCAAAGCTTGGTTAAAGAGTTAAGTTGCAGTTCGGGTCTTAAAGGAGATGTGAAAGTGGTACAGGGAGGGAATTCCAGAACTTGAGAACTGGTTAACTAAAGACACAGCCACCAATGGTGGAGTGAATTTGGAGGTGTGCATGAGGCCAGAATCGGAGTACAGCGTCCATCAAAGCAAAAGGTATTCCTTTCAGCATTTTACATACCTCAATCACCTCCCACTTATAACTGATTTTATTCCAGTGGAGAAAACCCTGGATGTGTGTACTGCAAACCTGTTTACGAATCTATCCTTGTACCTTTAATATCATTGCTTAGTTCATATATGTTTTTGTAGTTTTGAAAGTGAGGTTACAAGTATGTTCTTGTGGCTGAAGGTGCTGGTTGTGATGCTGATGTAATGTGGCAAGCGATATTAATGCAATGCTGCTTTCATTCAGATTGTATACAACAACAAGAGCAATAAACCATGTTTGGTTATGCCAGTCATGAAATCTTAGCTCTTTCATGTTCAAGAAGTTCATATGGTTTTCTTTAATATGCTGTCACTTTTACTGTGTCAATCACACTTAAACCATGTCAACCACACTTAAACCAGCATCAATTAAAAAGCACTTATTAAGCAAATAATGCACCAAACTACAGAAAGGATAACCTCTTAACTCCCTAACATGACTGAAAAGCTCATGTCGAATTATACATTGCACAGCACACCTCTCAGAATTGTATTCTTTACAGGAACTAGCCCAGAGTTACTCTCAGCCTCCAACAAACTTGCATCTCTCCGTTTCATGGAGTTATGTTTAGTGTTCATTGAATTTCATTTCCTCCAGACTTCTCAAAATCCCTGTGCCAAATTCCAGCAGCAAGGCACACTCCAGTGATGCCATCTGGCCAAGGTGAATCTTCCTGTGTCATTACATTTCTACAATTTCCATTTCTTCTCGCAAATAATGAACTCACATCCACATTCTGACTAGTGGCTAACAGAGAATAATCTTTCTCCCTGCTTTTCATAGTAGTTGCTATTTTCCTTTCTCACCTGCACTCCATCCATTCATCCTCCCTTTTGTTTGTGTTCTGGTGTTTAATCTGGTATTTGACTTTGAATAGGTTTTTACCTGGCCCATGTCTCCATGCAGCCAGGTTACACAACAGTTTCCATCACTCCATTTGTCTTAAATTACAGGAAAAAGTAACCATCTTTAAAAAAAAATCTTCCATTTGTAACTGTTAGTGAATGAACATATGAATATGGTACAGGTACACAATCCTTTATCCGAAATGCTTGGGACCAGCTGGTTTTCGGAATTCAGAATTTTTCGAATTTCAGAATAAGTGACAGTTTGATGGTGTCGACCTGGGTTAACTGCCCGCCAAACAACCTTGTTAATGAGAAAAAAAACTTCTCAAAAAAGCCTTCGGACTTTGGAGCTTTTTGGATTTCGGGATTTCAGATAAAGGGTTGTCTATCTGTATCTGAACATTACAGAACCCAGCAAGTCATTGATTTCAGAGAGGGAGGGAGGGGGAAACATAGAGAATATAGGCTAAAAAAAAACAAGAGAAGATGACACCTACCAGAACACAATGATATCAGTGATTTACATGGAATATAAAATGATTTGAATTAATATAGCACACTTCATTGTCTCATATATTCCCAAGTGCTCCAGTACCCAGGAAATACTTGTGCAGCATTATCACTGTCAAAATAAAGAGAATGTGGCAGCACAGAGCAAGCAACTACACTTGCAATGAATATGTTATCAGAAAAACTGTTGTTAGTGATGCTCATGGATGGATAAACATTGGCCTTGATAGTAAGGAGAATACCAGTGTAACACAATGGAATGTGCTGTAACGTTTTAAGATTCCTATCTATCTTGCTCGTAAGAGATTTGGATTTGTTTAATTTTCTCTCTTTATGCAACATTCAGCCTACAAAATGTAAACTTTGAGATAGAAACGTTTTAGAGCATTGATTTGGACCTCTGATGTAACAGTCAGCAGCTTGTGTACTTGGTCATGTTATCTCAGCTTTGTGACAATGGTGACATAAGGGTGGACCTTTCAACCTATCAAACTTGCTTCACCATTCGACTTGATTATGGCTAATCACCAATCTCAGTTTAGATTTCCATGCTGCGGAGCTTGCATGTAAATCAGCATATAATTTAGCAGAATACTGGGTTTGTTGAAGTAAGTTTCATAACTTGCTGTGGTGGTATTTAAATTGTGATCTCTAGATTGCTGGTTGTGGGTTTAAATCCTGTTGGTGTGACTTTTGAAACAAAACATAGAAATTGTCAATTTTGACTGATGAAATTTGTAATAATCTTCTTAGCACTCTTTCAAGGTGGACTATTTCTGCTATATTAGTAAAACTTAAAAGCTGTTCACATACATTTAGTAGCAATTATTTGATTGACAAAGTACTTGTTAAACCAATAGGTGCCACATAGACACTTCCAAGTAGTGAGTATCTACACAAGTGTACTGTCATGAATTGCTTTTTGTAACCTTTTTGTAATGCAACCCATTTGATTCTTTGTCACATTTCATCCATCCCATTTGTTGTATCAAAATTGCTTGTTCACCAGAACATTTTCATTTAGTTTTAATGGAATATGAAATCATGGGATCTTTCAGAAGAAAGGCTACTGAGTAACTCGGAAAGTTTTTAAAATGTCCTATTATTTAGGATGTCAGCATCTCTAGCTAGTCCAGCATTTATTGCCCATTCCTAATTGTCCAAGAGAAGGTAGTGATGAGACACCTTTCTGAACTGCTGTAGTCCCATGAGCTGTAGGTACTCTAACAGAGCTTTTAGGGAGGGATTTCAGGATTTTGATTCAGTGACATTGAAGCATCCACAATTGCAGTTCCAAGTCAGGATTGAGAGAGATTTGGAGTGGAGCTGTCGCCTGCTTAATTTTCATGTGCTTAATTTTCAAACTAAGCAAGGAGTGCCGATTTGGAAGAAGAGTGAAGGCACTGAAGACACTATTTAGTTTTTGCCATTTGAGGCAATCCTAACCATTGCTTTGACCAAAGATGATTGCTGCAAACAAGACAATGATTCTACCTCTGGCAAATAACAGGGTCCAGAAATCGCAAAACGCTTCTAACTCATCAGAATGATAATTGATTTTCCTCTCGCAAACCTCCTCGCTTCCTAATGTAGCATCTAACAGTTTTTTTTAAAGAAAATGTTCTGGGATTTCTCCAGTTCTTTGGGAGTTTATACAGTATACTCTTCATTCCTGCAATTAATCCTAAAAGTCTTTTAGCTAACTTCAACCTGTATCCATTTGTTCATATCTCTGGTTTGGGCATATTTTAAGTTTACCTTTTCACTTCACTGTCTGAAATCTGCAAAGTATACCATTCACTTCTGTCCTTGCGAAACTCAAAGGCCTGGGTTTCATGTGCCTTCGCTTATAACTCCTGACACAAGGGATGAGCTAAATCAAAAAGTTATTCTTCCCATAATGAGAGAGAACTAAGACTCAAATATTCTGGCTGCACTGGGTGATGAAGTAGGTTTGCACTGCTGACTTCAATTTAAGAGTTTGGACTCCATTGAGTGAGTCACTTTCTCTGACTTAAGGCATGACTTGATTTATCTTGACATAATAAAAAAAATCCAGTTGACAAGCAGCGTAAACCCTATTTTGTTAATTAAAACATAATGGAAGAGTTGATTGAACAGTCTGTGTTTGAATTGACTTGGAATACTGGGTCAAGTGAAAGTGGTTAGGTTTGAAGCACAGATTTGGATGAGTTTGTTGCTTTTTCATTATTCTCTTTTTTTTATAAAAAAGAATGCCCATGAAGACTTACACCACCTCCACTGGAGTTGGCTGTGATGAGGTACTGTGCAGAACTGATGAATTTTGAAAACACTCCCTATTCCCCCTAGACAGTTTTGCTCAATGCCTCTTTACAGTTGTGGAACTGGTTGTGGGAATGTAGCATATTGGAGGGTTCAAACTGGTATTTAATGGTGCAGCAATTGAAAGAATGGGCTGCCACAATTTCTATTTATGTAACTCACGACTTTAATAGTCAAACTTTCCAAGATGTTTAATCAGACACAAATTCAGAATGAGGCACTTAGGAAAAGCTTAGTCAAAGAGTTAGATTTTTAACAAACCTTAAAGGAGCAGAAGAAGCAGACGGGTATAGTGTTTAAGGGCAAGAATTCCATACTATTTGGTCTGGATAGCTGACGATATGACACCAATGAAGAAGTGAAGGAAATGGAGGATATGCAAGAGACCAGAATTAGGTGAATGCAGATATCTAAGGAAGTAGAGCTGGAGGAAATTACAAAGATGGAAAGACAAAGACTTTGCGAGATTTGAGCAAAGGAAGAGAATTTTGAAGTGGAAGCAAATAATTCAAGAAATGGAGCAGTAGCTAGTCTTGATATTTTAAATGTTGAACAAGAAATATTCTTTTCATGTACAAATTTAAAACACACTGAAGATGCTGGAAATCTGAAACAGAATTTGCTGGAGAAACTCAGCAGGTCTGGCAGCATCTGTGGAGAGAAAGCAGAGTTAAAGTTTTGGGTCCAGTAACTTTTCTTCAGAACTTCAAATCTTTTTTCTGATGGGAATCGCTTGATTGATTGCGGTGAGATAGGAGTATCTTGTTGGGGAAAACATACTATTAAGACTGATCTCTTTTGCAAATTCTGGCGCCCTAGGAAGATTTCAGCTGAGTCTGTGTTTCACTTAACTAATAAAATGTTGTGACTGATATCTGCCAGTTGACTGAGGAATAGCACACCAAGCATTGTCAGATTTTTCTGGCTACCCTGGTGTATTGGTGCAAATGTTGGCTGTTTTCGGTGTGTGACTATTCACATGCACTTTGTTACGAAACTGTGATTTAACTTCCTGGTGCATCTTCATCCCCTTTTAGCTTCAGTTTTCTGAGCACATTTGACTATTCTACAAATTCTTCCATAATGTCACCCTGAAAATTGCTCTTATGTGAGTCTGAACAATGATTGTTGGCTTATCGGATGTAAATCTGAACTGAGGCCAATTCTTTGCTTCCCAAACTGTCACCACATGCCACTGCTTTAACCCATTTATCTATTAGCAATGTCCTGGAGGGAAGATTTTATAACATTTTGCTGAGATAAATCCCTGGTGAAAGTTTGAGGTCACTTTTCCTGTATATCTTGAATGAAGTATAGACTAAGTACAATACCACTGGTGAAATAGTCCTGTAATTCCTCCCCTAATTTATATATAACTGTCACAGTCTTGTTGTTTGCCAGGGCATTGCTGATAACTTGAGTAGTCCATAACTCTGAAGATGGACGAGGGAGATCCAGTAGATGTAGTGTACCTGGACTTTCAGAAAGCTTTTGATAAAGTCCCACATAGGAGGTAAGTGAGCAAAATTAGGGCGCATGGTATTGGGGGCAAAGTACTAACTTGGATTGAAAGTTGGTTGGCTGATAGGAAACAAAGAGTAGTGATAAACGGCTCCATTTCGGAATGGCAGGCAGTGACCAGTGGGGTACTGCAGGGATCAGTACTGGGACCGCAGCTTTTTACAATATATGTTAATGATATAGAAGATGGTATCAGCAATAACATTAGCAAATTTGCTGATGATACTAAGCTGGGTGGCAGGGTGAAATGTGATGAGGATGTTAGGAGATTGCAGGGTGACCTGGACAAGTTAGGTGAGTGGTCAGATGCATGGCAGATGCAGTTTAATATGGATAAATGTATGGTTATCCACTTTGGTGGTAAGAACAGGAAGGCAGATTACTACCTAAATGGAATCAATTTAGGTAAAGGGGCAGTACAGAGAGATCTGGGTATTCTTGTACACCAGTCAATGAAGGTAAGCATGCAGGTACAGAAGGTACTGAAGAAGATTAATAGCATGTTGTCCTTCATAACAAGGGGGATTGAGTATAGAAGCAAAGAGGTTCTTCTGCAGCTGTACAAGGCCCTGGTGAGACCATACCTGGAGTACTGTGTGCAGTTCTGGTCTCCGAATTTGAGGAATTACATTCTGGCTATTGAGGGAGTGCAGCGTAGGTTTACGAGGTCAATTCCTGGAATGGCAGGATTACCTTACACTGAAAGACTGGATTGACTGGGCTTGTATACCCTTGAGTTTAGAAGACTGAGAGGACATCTGATTGAGACATATAAGATTATTAAAGGATTGGACACTGTGGAGGCAGGAAACATATTTCCGCTGATGGGTGAGTGCCGAACCAGAGGACACAGCTTAAAATTATGGGATAGACCATTTAGGACAGAGATGAGGAGAAACTTCTTCACCCAGAGAGTGGTGGCTGTGTGAAATGCTCTGCCCCAGAAGGCAGTGGAGGCCCAGTCTCTAGATTCGTTTAAGAAAGAGTTGGGTAGAGCTCTCAAGGATAGTGGAATCAAGGGTTATGGAGATAAGGCAGGATCAGGATACTGATTAAGGATGATCAGCCATGATCATATTGAATGGTGGTACAGGCTCGAAGGGTAGAATGGCCTACTCCTGCACCTATTGTCTATAAGAATTCCGTGCAGTAACTAATTTGATTTACAGAATTGAATAGAATTTACAGCATAGAAACAAGCCTCCTCCCACCTTATCTCTAACTAATTCAGCACATCCATCTGTTCCTTCCCTCCCTTATCACTTATCCAGTTTCTTATTAAATGAGTCTATGCTGTTCATGTCAAATATTCCTCATGGTAGTGAGTTCCATATCCTCAACACAATCTGGGTAAGACATTTCTTCCCTTGTTCTGTATTATATTTGGTCAGAGTATTGAGTACAGGAATTGGGAGGTCATGTTGCAGCTGTACAGGACATTGGTTAGGCCACTGTTGGAATATTGCGTGCAATTCTGGTCTCCTTCCTATCGGAAAGATGTTGTGAAACTTGAAAGGGTTCAGAAAAGATTTACAAGGATGTTGCCAGAGTTGGAGGATCTGAGCTACAGGGAGAGGCTGAACAGGCTGGGGCTGTTTTCCCTGGAGCGTCGGAGGCTGAGGGGTGACCAACATCCTTGTAAATCTTTTCTGAACCCTTTCAAGTTTCACAACATCTTTCCGATAGGAAGGAGACCAGAATTGCACGCAATATTCCAACAGTGGCCTAACCAATGTCCTGTACAGCTGCAACATGACCTCCTAATTCCTGTACTCAATACTATGACCAAATATAATACAGAACAAGGGAAGAAATGTCTTACCCAGATTGTATTGAGGATATGGAACTCACTACCATGAGGAATATTTGACATGAACAGCATAGACTCATTTAATAAGAAACTGGATAAGTGATAAGGGAGGGAAGGAACAGATGGATGTGCTGAATTAGTTAGAGGTTTACAAAATTATGAGGGGCATGGATAGGATAAATAGGCAAAGTCTTTTCCCTGGGGTTGGGGAGTCCAGAACTAGAGGGCATAGGTTTAGGGTGAGAGGGAAAAGGTATAAAAGAGACCTAAGGGGCAACTTGTTCACGCAGAGGGTGGTACGCGTATGGAATGAGCTGCCAGAGGATGTGGTGGAGGCTGGTACAATTGCAACATTTAAGAGGCATTTGGATGGTTATATGAATCAGAAGGGTTTGGAGGGATATGGGCCGGGTGCTAGCAGGCGGGACTAGATTAGATTGGGATATCTGGTCGGCATGGACGGGTTGGACCGAAGAGTCTGTTTCCGTGCTGTACATCTCTATGAATCTATACATTTGTGGATCATATCCCTGGTCCTGCCCAGAAACCCTGGCCACACTCCCCTACGTCAAAGACATCTCAGAAATGACTGCCAGACTGCTCGGACCTCTTGGCATCATGGTAGCCCACAAACCCACCAACACACTGAAACAGCAGCTAATGAACTTGAAAGACCCTATACAGGCGACAAGCAAAACGAATGTCATTCATAAAATACCGTGCAACAACTGTAACAAACACTACATTGGACAAACAGGCAGGAAACTAATCACGAAGATACATGAACATCAACTAACTACAAAACGACATGACCCAATCTCACTCGTATACTTACATACAGATGAGGAATGACACCACTTCGACTGGGACAACACATCCATCCTAGGACAAGCCAAACAAAGACACATACCAGAATTCCTAAAAGCATGGCATTCCAACTGGACTTCTATCAACAAACACATCAATTTGCATCCCATCTCCCACCCACTGAGAAAAAGAACAGGAAATGACATCACCAACACAAGGAAACCTTGACACAAATAGAAAGCATGACAGAGCACCAGTGCTTCACTGGAGGCTCACTGATGTAACCTAGTATATTGACAAAACATCTGAAATCAAGCCTTCCAGCTCAGCGATCAAACTTACATCCAGAACCCAAGCTCTGGAATTCCCTCTCTATACCTTTGCTTCGCTTTCCTTCTGTGAAAGACTTCTTAAAAATGTACCTCTTTGACTGACCTAAGGTTTTGATCATTTGATGATCTAACATCTCCTATCTCATGTCATATTTTGTTTATGATGCTCCTGTGAGGTGCCTTGGGACTTTTCACTTTATAATATAGATTGTCATTACATTGCATTGCAAATGTCAAGCCGTGTGCTGTACCTTGAAATTTAGAATACTTGCTTGAGTGTCTAGCACAACTAAATGTGACACATGTAAACTTGCTAAACACCTCATATCTTTAAGATACATATATTACAGTTCAGCCTTGATTTCCTTTTGAATTTCAGTTGCTGCTGTTGTGTAGGCAAATTCCCAAAATAACTTCTTGTGCTTTTATTGAGGTAAGAATAATCTGACATCACGTAGAACCTAAGGTATTAGGACAGGTGACCAAAAGCTTGATCAAGAGGTATATTTTAAAGAGCATCTTAAAGATGGGGGGAGAGTAGTGGAAAAAAATACGAAGGTTATGAGGTTTAGGAAGGGAAATGCAGAGCTTCAGTTTGAGGCAGCGAAAAGTTGGCTGAGTGGGGTGATGAAAATTAGGGTTAGGGAGGTGCAGACGATCTTGGAGAGGGGTATGAATAGGAGGCTGTGGAGTTTTTCTGGTTGAGATTGTCCTGGGCTGGGAACCAGTGTAATTCAGAGAGTGCAGGACTGATGGGTAAACGGTATGTGAGACAGGATGTGGACTTCACAGTTTTAGACTGCTTATACAATGCTAAGCTTTGTAAAAAGCAATAAGCAAGAGACTATTTTACGAGTATATAACCACCTGAACCATGTTAAATTCGTAATGTTAACATAGGCTTTCAGAGTGAACACTAAAGTGGGACCATGTATTTCCTTCAGCACACAATGGTTAGGAATCAGCAGGAAGTGTGTTTGGAATATGATAAAATAAAAATGCTTCCAGCAATTGTTCTTGATCTTTTGCTTCCTGCACTCACCCCTGTGTTCCCAAAAAGGAAAATAAACTATGGCTTGCTGAAAAGCAATCCACCCTGCCTCTGTCAACAGTTCTGGAGCTGAATATACAGCTCAGTTGGCCACACCCTCGTCACTCAATTGTCCCAAGTTGTATATCCAGACTTTGAAAGTATAATCTAGGCAGTGCTGTGCTAAAGCAGTAATGTGAATAAAGGAAGAGGTAAATATCTGACTATAATTAACTGATGTCAGCTCGAGGGGGCTGTGTTTTGAATTTGACAATTATCACCTTCTGTATCTTTGGGAATTAACTTATGAGAAAGGTAATAATAACACCTGGCCTAAGAATAGCCAGCCCACACTCACTATTCAAACTGTCTCTTAGGTAGCCATTTCAAAAAGTTTTCTTTTTTGGGATGTGGGCATTTATTGTCCATCCCTAATTACTTTTGAGAAGGTGATGGTGCTTCATTCTTGAACCACTGCATTCTGTGTGGTAAAGGTACTTCCATAATGCTGTTGGGGATGGCTTTGTTGACTTTTGACCCAGTGCCTAAGGAGGGATGGTGGTATTGTTCCAAGTCAGTGTGGGAATAGGAGACTTTCTGTTTTCATTATAATCTTCCACATCTGGAGTATTTCACAGGTGAAAGGAACAGGATCTGGGGCTTAGAAGGCGATCTCTCACTTGGATCATCCTTGTCCTTAGGCACCGACTTGAAGCAGCTGTTGGGAGGCAGGTTGTAATGGATGGAGTTCCATCAGCGTGCCTTATTGTTCTTATTAGAAGGGAATGCTTCATCCATGTACTGGCTGAGGATTAGCTTCATGTCTAGGCATAGTGGAAAGCAGTGATAGCAATCCACCCCACCTCTGCCAACAGTTTTGGAGCTGAATATATAGCTCAGTTGGCCACACCCATGTCATTCAGTTGTCCCAAATTGTGTATCCAGCTTGGCCCTAGAGGGAGTTCACCACAGGTTTACAAGGATGCTACTTGCATTTCAAGGGTTAAGTTAGGAGAAGAGATTCGACAAATTATGCCTGTATCGTCTCAAATTTAGAAGGTGAAGAGGTGATCTAATTGAGGTCTTCAGGATATTAACAGGGTAGGACAGGGTAGATAAAGATAAATGTTTAGCACTGGTTGAAGATTCTAGAACCAGGGGCATAGTCTGAAAATTAGGCCTAGGTCATTCAGTAGAGATGCTAGAAAGCACTTCTACATTCAACAAGTAGTGGAAGCTTGGAACACAAATGGTGGTCGATGCTAATTCAATTGTTATGTTTAAATGTGAGACAAAATTTTTTTATTAAAGGTATCAAAGGATATGGGCCCAAGGCAGGCATATAGAGTAGGTGGCCTATTCCTATTTTTATGTTCCTAACCATGTTGAGGCACTGATAGGGATTGGCTTCTCCAGGCTCCTCTCCGAGAAAAGATAGCTGGCTTAGTTGTACATGCTGAATTTCTTAAAATATATTGTCATTTTAGGGACTGTTGCTGTTTGGAAGCGAGAGAGGATGTGAACGTCAGAGTTTAAAACACAGATCTGAGGCTGTAATGCATTTTCAATAACTTTCTGAAGCAGTTTTGCTGTTTATTGTCACTTATTTCCCTAATGAGATTAGTTTTTTGAAGAAATTATTTTTAAGGTCGGTGTATTTTTGGAGCATAACGCCTAAGGGCTATTTTCTCGAGCTTAAAGGGGGGGTTAGTGTGAGACAGAGTGGGAGTGGATAAAAGAGAGAGAAAGGGATGCAAGTATGGGAAAGGTGGAAAGAAGCCTGTGGAGAGGAAAATCCAGGCTTAAAGTCCACTCACATCAGATCCCCACCTTTATGTGAATTCTGGTGAGGACATCTTAGAGTGTATCCCACCAGAGTTGGCCCATGTGTTAAACCTAACTTATTAGCTCAGTCTCAGTTATTGTCCCCTTAGCTGAACATGAATTGGAGCTGATTCTCTTGCTCTCTCTCTAGCTCTGATTCTTAGCCAAAAAAGGGCATTACAGTTTTGCTTTATTGTTAAATTTTGCTGCTTGGCACATTTTAATAGTATTTTGATCCCAACTGATGTTATTACTGGACAAGTCATACACCAGACTGAAACCAGACTTGATAAATCATATTTTATTTAGTATTGCTTTTAACTCATTGAAACATAAGTACACAATGTTGCAGATGACATTTTAACAATCAAACAGAAATTTATCAATCAAAAGGAAAGAAGATCAAATAGAAATGTCAAATTTGATATAACACAATTTCGAAGTGTTTTAAGTAAACACTTAAAACTTTAAAGTGTTAAGTTTAAAAATATAAAGTGTAAAAGTATGATCCCATTAATCTCCAATCATTTCTACAAGTTACAAAAAAAAGTAGAGTACTCAAAAATCGTTTTAGAACATAGACCTGTACAGCACAATACAGGCCCTTCGGTCCTCGATGTTGGGCCAGCCTTTAATCCTACTCTAAGATCAGACTAACCTACATCCCCTTCATTGTATTAACTTCCATGTGCCTATCCAAAAATCACTTAAATATCCCTAATGTCTCTGACTCTACTACCACCGCTGGCAGTGCATTCCACGTACCCACCACTCTCTCTGACATCTCCCCTAAACCTTCCTCCAATTACCTGAGAATTATGTCCCCTTGAGATTGACTTTTTGGACGTAACTTGATTTTAATTCCGAGACTGAAAAGGCTGATAGCTGCTTTCTGGTTCTTTCATACGCCTGAGCTTTGCTTCAAGTAATCTCTTTAGGGTGTATCATAACAGTTCTGTTTGGAATTGTCACTAACTCCTTACTCTAAAGTAATCTGATTTTAAAAGATTCTCTCCTTCTCAGGGGCACTTCTTTATATGTCTCCATCCAAGGGCTTCACAGAATTGCCCAAAATAAAGTAAAAGCTCTTTCCCTAAGCTATGAGTATTTTCCCTAACAAAAACAGAAATTACTGGAAAATCTCTGCAGGGCTAGCAGCACCTGTAGAGAGAAGTCAGAGTTAACATTTTTAAAAGAAATCACCATAGCTACAGAAGTACATAAAGTTAATTATTAACTTCAGATACACAAAACCAATGTCACTACTTCAAAAATTCAAAAATCTAAACATAAATTACATTACAATATGTACAAATCACAGTCTGCATCACAATAACTTTATTTCTCACTTAAATGTATTGATTTTGAATTTTGTATAATGAAGTTGACATTCATTCTACCCCCCCCCCCCCCCAAAACTTCAAATGGGTTGGCCACTACGTTGTACAGCATCTTTGTTCTCAGGATTGTTTGTGAAGGCTTAAACAATGAGCCACTTTTGAAATGTAGATGGGGCTGTATAAACAAATGAAGCAGGAAGATTCTGTAAGCAGTTGTTAAGTAAATTACAGGTAATGTGTTACATTGTTAGTTGTTGAGTGTAAAATCTTGACTAGAACACCCGAGACTTCCTCATTATCCTTCCAGTAGTGCCATTGGATTATTTATGTTCACCTGAGAAGGCAGACCTGGGGTCTTGGTCTACAGTATCATCTAAAAACCTGCATTTCTTACAGTCATGATGTGGAGGAGCTAATGTTGGCATTAGCTACCTGATGAAGGAGCAGCGCTCTGAAAGCTCCAAAGCAGCGCTTCAAATAAACCTATTGGACTATAACCTGGTGTGTGATTTTTAACCATTTCCTAGAGGGCAGCGCTTCAGTACTGCACTGAACTTGCCTGGATTATACATGAATCTCTTTCGTGGAACTTGAGCACTGAGCCCAAAGTATCTCCAAAATAATTTCACTTACTGTTTTTGCTACTCTGAGCAACTCATAGTACAACTGTATTTGGTATGTTGGAGGGAGACATTGAAAGGTGAGAAAGGTCACTTTGGCAAAAATATTTCACTCTGTTTTCTTTTAAACATACATAATTGCATTTTAAACATAATTGCATTTGAACCTTATTTAAAAGTAGAGCTGAATTATACTTTTCTTGGGTTACAGCGTAAAGGGGAAGCGCTGTTATTGTTCTGGGAAGATTAATGGTGTGGAAGAATCGCTGAAAGAAGGAAATTGCTTCTTATCAAGGAAAACGGGCAGAAAAACAGAAAATGTGGAAACCTAGTTGCAGCTCAAGAGGAAACATGATCTTTTATTCAGAGCTTGTCTTGTTAAATTCTAATAAGAGGAAGAAAGGCGGCATTTGTTTAGTGTATGACTTAGTGAGGGAGCTCAGCTGCTGCAACAAGGCCTCACTAGTGCAAGAGGACAATTCAGTGTTCCCCACTTTAGATCCTAGTCAGTTTTCAGCTTGTCTTGGTTGACAGATATCCTCAGTGTTTAGGAATTAGTCAGTAAAACTGCATAACCAAATCCACCTTTCAGCAGTGCAGATATGTTTGCTGTCAGTTAGGAAACTACAGTACTTGGTGCTTCTCAGTCATTGCAGCTGGGCAGATTATTCCGCGTGCACACATAGTGTTTCTTTTCTAGGACTTGCTGAAATAATAAATAATTCTGTTTAGTACATGCAAGAAGTAGATTGATGTCGGACGAACACTGCTAGTCTGAATTTGTTTTGGTGTGAGTTATTAATGCTCTGCTATTGAAGTCATCCCCCAAGTGGTAATTTCTAGATTTTCACTGTGATAGAAGTATATATGTGTGTGTGTGTGTGTGTGTGTGTTTGATTTGCTGGGGAGGGAGGGGGAGTCTGTAAGTGTGTCAGGTGATGTGTCTTATGTATGATTGCAGAATTCTCTTCTTGGATACATTTGATGGTATTGGTGTCAGTCATCAGTGAATATTGTAACATTCGGGAAAAAGGATTTTGAATGGTTTGCTGCCAGTCCTTTTGCTGCTTGCTATATTTGGTTCATCCTAGCAACAGGACAAAGGCTTGTTACGAGATTTTCAGTAAATCACTCAAAACAGTTCGGTGGTACTGAAGAACAGTAACATAGACCATTGATAGAACATAGAACATTACAGAACAGTACAGACCCTTTGGTCCTCGATGTTGCGCCGACCTGTGAAACCAATCTGAAGCCCATCTAACCTACATTATTCCATTATCATCCATATATTTATCCAATAGCCATTTAAATGCCCTTAAAGTTGACAAGTGTAGTACTGTTGCAGGCAGGGAATCCATGCCCTTACTATTCTGAGTAAAGGACCTACTTAAAGAACTTGTTGGTTCAGTGGTTAGCACTGCTGCCTTACAGCTGCAGGGACCTGGGTTGAATTCCAGCCTCAGGCGACTTATTACAGACCTTACTACTGAGGAGTGCTGGATGTCTTGGTACACGTGAAAGTGGATAAATCCCCAGAACCTGATCAGGTGTACCCAAGAACTCTGTGGGAAGCTAGAGAGGTGATTGCTTGGCCTCTTACTGTTATATTTGTATCATCGATAGTCCGGGGTGAGGTGCTGGAAGACTGGAGGTTGGCTAACGTGGTGCCACTGTTTAAGAAAAGTGGTAAGGACAAGCCAGGGAACTATAGAACAGTGAGCCTGACGTCGGTGGTGGGCAAGTTGTTGGAGGGAATCCTGAGGGACAGGATGTACATGTATTTGGAAAGGCAAGGACTGATTAGGGATCGTCAACATGGCTTTGTGCCTGGGAAATTATGTCTCACAAACTTGATTAAGTTGTTTTTGAAGAAGTAACAAAGAGGAATGATGACGGCAGAGTGGTAGATGTGATCTATATGGACTTCAGTAAGGCGTTCGACAAGGTTCCCCATGGGAGACTGTTTAGCAAGGTTAGATCTCACGGAATATAAGAAGAACTGGCCATTTGGATACAGAACTGGCTCAAAGATTAAAGTCAGAGGTGTTGGAGGGTTGTTTTTCAGACTGGAGGCCTGTGACCAGTGCAGTGCCACAAGGATCAGTGCTGGGTCCACTATTTTTCATCATTTCTATAAATGATTTGGATGTGAGCATAAGAGGTACAGTTAGTAAGTTTGCTGATGACACCAAAATTGGAGGTGTAGTGGACAGCGAAGAAGGTTACCTCAGATTACAACAGGATCTTGATCAGATGGGCCAATGGGCAGAGAAGTGGCAGATGAAGTTTAATTCGGATAAATGTGAGGTGCTGCATTTTGGGAAAGCAAATCTTAGCAGGACTTAGACATGTAATGGTAAGGTCCTAGAGAGTGTTACTGAACAAAGAGACCTTGGAGCGTAAGTTCATAGCTCCTTGAAAAGTGCAGTCGTGCGTTGATAGGATAGTAAAAAAGGCGATTGGTATGCTTTCCTTTATTCCGGATGTAGGTTTGCTCGCTGAGCTGGAAGGTTCATTTCCAGATATTTTGTCACCCTACTAGGTAACATCTTCCGTGAGCCTCCGGGCGAAGCACTGCTGATAATTCCTGCTTTCTATTTATATGTTTGGGTTTCTTTGGGTTGGTGATGTCATTTCCTGTGGTGATGTCATTTCATTTTTTTTCAAGGGATGGTAGATGGGTTCTAACTAGATGTGTTTGTTGATAGAGTTCCGGTTGGAAGCATCAGGACCTCGCAATCTTGTTCGGATTAGCTGAAATTCGGATAATTGTACGCCAGATGATTGAGGTTCCTCTGTACACACATGCACTCGCACTTACACTCTCTTACAGGCATGTACTCCCTCATATTCATGCATACTTCTCTCTCAACTGCACACACTCCACACGCATATACTGTCTCTATCACTCTCTCTGTCTCTCAAAAAGAACATTCGCACGCACACCCACATCGCATGGACTGAATGACATCACAGGTTACAAAATACCTTGCAAGAACTGTAACGAACACTACATTGGACAAACAGGCAGAAAACTAGCCACCAGGATACATGTCCATCACCTAGCCACAAAAAGACAACCCTCTCTTGTGAATAATTAATGTATGATTTTCATTTTTGATGGCGGGGTATTACTGCGGCAACTGTTAAGAGTCAACCAAATTTAATGACCAGGATTTAGAACTACATCTGATTGGTATAAGGAGTGGTTAAGAATGTTTGAGTGTGATTCCTTCCTGGTGGATTCTAAGGCTTCCATTGGCCATCAAACTCTATCTCTCTCTACTAAGACACTCCATAAAGCCTGTCCCATTGACCATCTGTTTAGTCTCTTATGTGGCTTGTTTCAGTTATTTGTTTATTAGAGCTCTGTAAAGTTAAAAATCACACAGCACTAGGTTATAGTGCAACACCAGCTCCTCCACATCAGTGCTCTGTTAAGCATTTTTGAATGTTTTACTTTATTAAAGGCACGATGTACATTTATGTCATTAGTGAGTAACTTTTTTGGCTGCTTCACGCTCAGGGTTGTTCCATAAATTGATGCCCATTGTGCTTAATCTTATGTCTTTTCCTTGAAATGTCATGGACCATCACTCTCAAATTCCAACTCAGATACTAACCCAGTGTGACAATCAGCATTGTGTTGTGGCGATGTTTCCATGTGGAATGTTGATGTCGCATATATGAATGTTTGTTTCTCTGTGCCTAAAGGAATCTGTGTCGGCAGAATTTAAGGTGTACCATTGCTAACATTTGCTTATCACAATTCCTTATTTTCCATTTCCTCCTGTAATTGTAAACGAAGCTTAGGTTTTTAGAAGTACACAATGTTTCCTGCCAGTTGATGAGTGGGATGGCATTTGTGATTCAACAAAGATAATAACTTGCAATTATACAGCACGTTTTACATAGTAAAGCTTGCCCAAAGAGCACTGCATATGCTTTTATTTAACAAAATTTGACACTGAAACCCATGAGACAATAGGGTAGACAAGCAAGCATTTAGCCTAAGAGAGAGATTTGAAGCAAATACAGAAAAATGATGGAGAAACTCAGCAGGTCTGGCAGCATCTGAGGAGTAAGAAACAGTTAATGTGTCAAGTCTGGTATGGCTGCTCTTCACAGCAGTCATACTGTACGCAAACATTAACTCTGTTTCTCTCTCCACAGATGCTGTCAGACCGAAGTTTCTTCAGCACTCTGTTTCAGATTTCAAGCATCTACAGAGGTAGATTTGAAGGAGTGTCTTACAGGGATATATGCAGGTGGAATAGTTTAGAGAATGTGTCTTGATACTTGAATGCAACAGCTGAGAAATTAAAAGTGGGGAAGTCTTGGGTGCAGTAATTGGAAGAGCACAGAGATCTTAGCATTTGTGTTTGTATTAGACTTTGTCGGTATTTTAAAGGTACAACAGAACAGCTCTAGGGTTGATCAGGAGCAGGTTTGTCCCCAGTTTAGTGCTGGTTTCTAGGCAGGCAATGGGCCCAGGACAGAAGATGAAAGCTGATGTTTATGCTAACCTATTAATGTACAATAAAACACTCCTAAATCTCAATCTTTTGCTGCCTCATTTAACATATGATAGCAGTTTATGAAGTATTCGTAGGCTGAAAGAGGTCACAGAGACTTTCTTTGACTTTGTTTGAACTGGACCGGAGAAACTCTGGCAGCCACTCTGCATGGGCCCCAGAACTAATCAGCCTTTTTTGCTCGAGCCAGATGGTTCACCATTCTTCAAGATCCTCCAGTGTCCAATTTGTCTTTGGCTGGCTCAACTCAGGATTTTGGTGGTGTCCATTCAGCTCCCGTTCTGGCAGGGTGTATATCTGGAAAGTGAAATAGTTGTCCTGCCAGTCTCAGTAACATTGTCTCCAGGACGCTGTGACACAATCTGACCATTCTTATGAAACACTTAATTGCTGATGTCTCTCTAAGTGGTGACCTAGGAATTTAAATAAGCAACACTGATGGAAGATGTCAAACTAACATGACACCTTGGCTTTTTTAAAAAAAAATCATGTCTCACTAATATTGATTGTGGTTGGTACGACATTGAATATATGGCACTGCATGTTGGTAATGTTGGTTTCTCAAGGTGTAAAGTCTTTGGTTGATGATGCTGTTTTGTCAATTTTTGTATGAGTGTTGGTCTCAAGCAAATTTAGGAGGGTATTTATCCCTGATGATAAAGGATGATATAAGGACGTTAGTGAGAAAGAATCTTGGCTCAGAAAATCTCAAAGCGGAATCGATGAATGTGGGGATTAAAATGGTAAAGATCAGAAAACACGAGTGGGAATAGTTTATTGGCCCCTTAATGGTAGTAATACTGTTGGACAAAGCATTAAACAAGAAATTAATGGAGTTTGTAACAAAAGCAATGGAATAATTATGGGGAACTTTAACCTTCATATACATTGCACTAAACAATTGGAAATGTAGGTCCAGAAGATGAGCTTGTAACGCAAGGATTTAAGACGATTGGCAAAAGAACCAGAAGTGATGTGAGTCAGTGAATTGTTACGATCTGGGATACATTGCCTTAATTATTGGTGACAGTTTCAGCTGTAACTTTCATGAGAAATTTGCTAAGTGCTTGAAAGGGAATAACTTGCAACCCTCAGAGTGCAGATAAGATTTATGAGAATTGTTTAAGGGGTGTGGGACTTCACTTCTTAAGAAGGGATTTGATTGACACATGCAAAATTGTGGGAGCCCTAGATAGGACAGACAAGATAAGGAACTTGCTCCCTGTGGCAGAAGGACTAACAAGGTAAAAACAATGACTGCAGATGCTGGAAACCAGATTCTGGATTAGTGGTGCTGGAAGAGCACAGCAGTTCAGGCAGCATCCAAGGAGCTTCGAAATCGACGTTTAGGGCAAAAGCCCTTTATCAGGAAAGGGCTTTTGCCCGAAACGTCAATTTCGAAGCTCCTTGGATGCTGCCTGAACTGCTGTGCTCTTCCAGCACCACTAATCCAGAAGGACTAACAGCCAGAGGACACAGATTTAGGATGATTGCCAAAAGATCACAGGTGAATGAGGGATTTTTTTTTAAATGTGGAATCTGGAATGTGCTGATTGAATGGGGGAGGCAGATTAAATTGTAGATTTCAAAAGGTAATTCGATAGTCATCTGAAGGGAATAAATGTACAGGGCTAGAGAGAAAAGGTGTGGGAACGGGATCAGCTGGAATGATTTGCTTTTGCAGGAAACCAACATGGATTTGATGGCCTGAATGTTATCCTCCTTCTCTGTGACTATTCTATTTCTTTGAGGAAAGAACAGGGTGGAGGGCAACTAGTTAGATACAAAACATACCGGTCAATGTACCAAAAGGACCACCTCCTCAACTCTACGATTTGAAAGTGTAATTCCATATACTGTGAGCTTTTTGATTTCTTAAATGGTCATGTTTTGAGTTTGGGTGCTGTGTGCCAGTACATTAGATAACCAGTGAATTGAATCACTGCTCATTCATTCCAAGAAATAGAAGTTGCAGTTGTCCATTTTGGCCCTTGGACCGGCTCTACTATTCAGTGAGATCATGACTGAATTTCTGCATCAACTCAATCCCCTTACACCTTTTCATATCGCTTAATTTCCTGAAAATAAGTCATGAACACAGATGGCAAATAGGACTTTACTACTTGATCAACTTAATTGCCGGGCCAGAATAACGTGCTCATATATTTAGTAAAACAAAAAGCTGAATGAATGTGTATGGCTGTTTGTTAACTTATTTACATCACTGATCATTCTCCCTGTAAATATTTTCTAATTAACCTGTTCAATGCTCTTATTATACACCTCTGCAGCAGTGGGACTTGCACCCAGACCTCCTGTCTCAGTGATAGCCTGCTTTTTGCTCAGTCTCTCCATGCACCAACCCTGTAAACATAGTTTTTATCAGCTGAACGGAGGAGGCCTGACTCTTTATCCCAGACTCTCAAGGTTGTCTGGATGGAAAAATCAAAGTGAAAGAAACCCTTCATGTTGCTGATGTTGTTTGTGAAAAATAAATCATTTTCAAAAGACATTTATCAATGATGTGACTTTGTGAACCAAAGTGACTGAATTCTGTGGGAATGAAACCTTTGCTCATTTAAGATAACTGCAGTATTCTTTGGGACTGGGGGAGGGAGGGACAGGAGAACAATGGAGTATAAGTCAGCACATTGTTATCAGCCCTTTGCTGCCAAAACCTAGCAATTCTTTAATTAGACGGCATTTTACAGGATTATACTGGCTTGCAGTCTTGGTCTCAGGTGTTTTATGTTGGCAGTGCTATTAGATATGTGGTCTAACGGTTGGGTTTTGTGGCACAGTGGTAGTGTTCTTTCTCTGGAAAAGGAGGTTCTGTTCATGCCCCACCCCTGCCCGGAGATGTGCGGTATAATCCAAAGTGGCTGATAGGAACAATATTTTTGTAATGCTCCTGTTGTGTTCGGACCCCGAGCAAAATGAAAAAAAAATGCAAATTCCAAGAGCCACTGCCAAGTGGCTGACTCATAACTGCCCTGTGGGTCATAAATGCTGGCTTAGCCAGTGACAACCACATCCATGAATAAATTAAAAAGTGACGAGCCATCCCAGGAATTAGTCTGGTAAACCTTTTTTTCACTTCTTCTAAAGCTAGAACATCCTTCCTCTGAGAAGGAGACCAAACCTGCATACAATCTATGTATGCATTCAAAGATGCCCCAATGCAAGGTGTTTTAGCAAGACCATGCAGATGCTATGACAACGAATGAATGGACACCGCGCAACAATCACCAGACAGGAATTTGTGCATTCAGGAAATTTTCCTCAAGCAGTATATAGAGGGGCGGACTTAGGAATGGGCAAAACTCTTGGGAATTCAGGCAGGACAGGTGACAGTGGGGCGCACTTTGGGACCAGTGACCATAGTTCTATTAATTTTAAAATAGTCATGGAGAAGGACAAAACTGATTCACGGGTTCAAGTTCGAAATTGGGGCAAGGTGAATTTTGATGGAATTAGACAGGAGCTTGCAGGGATTATTTGGAATAATTTGTTTGCAGGCAAAGGGACCCGGAGCGAGTGGGAGGCCTTTAAAAGTGAGATAGCTAGAGTTCAAGTTCTATATGTTCCTGCGAAGGTGAAGGGCAAGGTTGGTAGGAATAGGGAACCCTGGATGACAAGAGATATTGACCAGAAAAAAGGAAGAGGCATGGCTCAGGCACAGGCAGCTGGGATCAAGGCAATCCCTGGAGGTATACAGGATATACAGGGGTTTACTGAAGAAGGAAATCAGGAGGGCGAAAAGGGGGCATGAGATATCCTTGGCTGAGAAGACTAGGGGAATCCAAAGAGGTACTTTAACTATGTTAAAGGAAAAGAATAACTAGACAGAGAATATGGCCCCTCAAGGACAAAGTGGACATGTATGTGTAGAACCATATGAGATGGGCGAGGTTCTCAATGAGTATTTCTCCTCCTGTGTTTACCATGGAGAAAGACCTGAAGACTTGGGAACTTGATTGTGATATCTTGGGGACAGTCCATATCACAGTAGAGGAGGTGTTGCATGTATTAGAATTTATGAAGGTGGATAAATCTTCTGGTCCTGATCAAATATATCCAAGACCACTGCAAGAGGCTAGAGAAGAAATTGTGGGGGCCCTGGCTAATATTTTTGCATCATGGATGTATGTTTGCTCGCTGAGCTGGAAGGTTCATTTTCAGACATTTTGTCACCCTACTAAGTAACATCAGTGAGCCTCCGGACGAAGTGTTGGTGGCATGGCCCGCTTTCTATAAATATGTTTAGGTTTCCTTAGGTTGGTGATGTCACTTCCTTTGGTGACATCATTTCCTGTTCTTTTTCTCGGGTGGGTGGTAAATGGGATCCAAGTCTATGTGTTTGTTGATGGAGTTCCAGTTGAAATGCCATGCTTCTAGGAATTCTTGTGCATGTCTTTGTTTGGCTTGTCCTAGGATGGATGTGTTGTCCCAATCGAAGTGGTGTCCTTCCTTATCTGTATGTAAGATTACGTACATAATAGAAATATAAATAGAAAACGGGCCATGCCACCAGTGTTTCATCCAGAGGCTCAATGATGATGTTACTTAGGATGGTGATGAAACCATCTGAAAACAAACCTTCCAGTTCAGCGAGCAAACCTATATCCAGAATCTCAACCTGAGCCACAAATCATCTCAGCTTACTAATTTTTGCAGCATCGTTAACCATGAGTGAGTTCCCGGAAGACTGGAGGGTAGCAAATGTGCCATTATTCAAGAAGGGCTGCCAAGAGAAGCCTGGGAACTATAGACCAGTAAGCTTAACATCTGTAATGGCTAAGTTACTTGAGAAGATTCTGAGGGATAGGATATATGTGCATTTGGAAAGACAGGGTTTGATTAGGAGTGGTCAGCATGACTTTGTGAGTGAGAGATCATGCCTCACAAATTTGTTTAAATTCTTTGAAGTGACCAGGAAGGTTGACGAGGGCAGGGCAATAGACATGGATTTCAGTAAGGCCTTTGATAAGGTTCCACATGGTGGGCTGCTCTGGAAGGTTAGATCACATGGAATCCCAGAGGAGTTGGCAAATTGGATACAAAATTGGCTTGATGATAGGAAGCAGAGGGTAATAGTGGAATGATGCTTGTCGGACTGGAGGCCTGTGAATAGTGGAGTGACTCAGGGGTCGATGCTGGGCCCATTGCTGTTTGTCATCCAAATCATTGATATAGGTAACAATGTACAAGGCATGATTAATAAGTTTTCAGATGACACTAAAATAGGAGGTATTGTGGACAGTGAAAAAGCTTATCTGAAATTACGGTAGGTCCTTATCGGCTGGGGAAGTGGACCGAGAAATGGCAAATGGAATTTAATATTGATACAAGTGTGAGGTCTTGCATTTTGGAAAGTCAAATCAAAGTAGGAGCCTGATAGGGCCTTAACGAGTGTAGTGGAGCAGAGGGATCTTGGAGTTCAGATGCATTCTGAAAGTGGAGTCACAGGTAGATAGGACAGTGAAGAAGGCTTTTATCTCACTGGCCTTCAGTCAGGGCACTGACTAGAAGTTGGAAAGTTATGTTGCAGTTATACAGGATGTTGGTGAGGCTGCACTTCGAATATTGTGTTCAGTTTTGGTCACCTTGCTATAGGAAAGATGTTATTAAACTGGAAAGAGTGCAGAAGAAGGATGTAGTGTGGAGTCAATGGTCAAGGTTATAGGAAGAGGTTGGACAAGCGGGACCTTTTTCTTTAGAGCATAGGAGACTGAGCAGGGATGTTATAGAGGTGTATAAGATCATGAGAGGCATGGATAGAGTGAATGCACTCAGTTTTTTTCCCGGGATTGGGGAATCAAGGACTGGAGGACATCAGTTTAAGGTTAGAGGGCAAAGGAAAAAAGGGGACCTGAGGGGAAACTTTTTTTTTACACCGAGTGGAATACGCATATGGAATGAGTTGCCAGCAGAAGTGATTGAGATGGGCACGTTAATAACATTTAAAAGACATTTGGACAAATACATGGATAGGATAAGGGTTGAGAGTGTGGTGCTAGAAAAGTACAGCAGGTCAGGCAGCAGCTGAGGAGTTGGAGAGTCGACATTTTGGGCATAAGGCCTTCATTTTGCCCGAAAATCTGTCTCCTACTCCTCGGATGCTGCCTGACCTGCTGTGCTTTTCAAGCACCATACTCTCAACTCTGATCTCCAGCATCTGCAGTCCTCACTTTCTCCTCTTCGAAGAATAAGGGCAAAATGCAGGGGAATGGTGTTAGTGTGAACTGATATTTTGGTCGGCATGGGCCAGTTTGGGTCAAAGGGCCTGTCTCCGTGCTACAGGACTCTTTGACTCTTTGGTGAATGTTCCTTCCCAGTCAGAGAACACTCCAGCGATCAAGAATATTCAGCCTCTCCTCTTCTGGCATCACCCAAGGCAGCCTGTGAGATAGACATCCACACCCTCCACCAACCCAACCTCCACTCCCGGCACCTTCCCCTGCAACCGCAAGAAATGCAAAACTTGTGCCCACACCTCCCCCCTCACTTCCCTCCAAGGCCCCAAGGGATCCTTCCATATCCGTAAGAAATTCGCCTGCACCTCCACACACATCATTTACTGCACCCGATGTAACCTCCTATATATTGGGGAGACAGGCCCCCTACTTGCGGAACATTTCAGAGAACACCTCTGGGACACCCGCACCAACCAACCCAACCGCCCCGTGGCTGAACACTTTAACTCCCCCTCCCACTCCGCCAAGGACATGCAGGTCCTTGGACTCCTCCATGGCAGCACGACCCTGGAGGAAGAGCGCCTCATCTTCCGCCTAGGAACCCTCCAACCACAAGGGATGAATGCAGATTTCTCCAGCTTCCTCATTTCCCCTCCCCCTACTTTTTCTCAGTCCCAACCCTCAGACTCGGCATTGCCTTCTTGATCTGCAATCTTCTTCCTGACCTGTCCGCCCCCACCCCCTCTCCGGCCTATCACCCTCACCTTAATCTCCTTCCACCTATTGTATTCCCAATGCCCCTCCCCCAAGTCCCTCCTCCCTACCTTTTATCTTAGCCTGCTTGGCACACCCTCCTCATTCCTGAAGAAGGGCTTATGCCCAAAACGTCAATTCTCCTGCTCCTTTGATGCTGCCTGACCTACTGCGCTTTTCAAGCAACACATTTTTAAGCTCTGATCTCCAGCATCTGCAGTGCTCACTTTCTCTTAGCAGAAACTGATAGTCATAAAGACAGCCACAGCTGTGATCTTGGGTTCATGTTGCACTACATGTGACTCCACCACACTGTACCTGTAAAATCTTCCTAACTGTCCTATTTTCTCACCATCACCTTGATAACGTATGATCTCTCAACCTTAATTAGTATAGTTGGTATAGTTTTAGATTACCTGTTACTTTGGTTAGACCCTCGGCATGCAGCTGTTATACCTATCATGCTATTCCTGCAGTTTGATTGGTCTCCATCACCACCTTTTTTAAATTTTTTGTAATTATGTCTCTGCTTCAGTTAGTTGGATTATAGATCATCCTTTCACTTACTATTCAGCTGTTGACAATTTACTCACACCGTCTGATACTTATGATCACTAGCAGAGACTTCTTATTCAGCCTTTCAACACTCCACTGGCATAATTTGTATAATCTTTTGATCTCTCTGCCAATAGATTCTGTGCCTGCATGCCTTTCTTCACTTCACTTGACTTGCTGTTGCGTGACTTCTGACCTTGTCTACTCCCGTCCAGTCTACTGGCATCTCCACATCGCTATCCATGTAAGCTGAGCACCTACGGTCACCCCAGTCACTGTCCACGTGCTGCTCGAATCCTTATTTGGAATTAGATTTTATTGTCACATGTATGGAAATACAGTGAAAAATGTACAAAGTTGCCATTCTCCTGCCACCATCTTAAAATACAAAACCAGAATTTTTCAAGAAACAGAAGAAATAAAACGAACAGAGCTAAAAGATCTTGGTCCTTCGACAAAAGAAAGGGAAGAAGTCCAGATTTTAGAGTCTTTTTTTTTCCCTGGACCTAATTTCAGTGGGCTGCCTCTTGGAGCGTGTTCCACCCAGGGCCTTTGCTGTCACTGGAATGTTGCCGTGGCAGCCATTGCTGGTCAACAGGAGGAGCTGCCTCTGTTGCCGCAGTCACCATATATACCTGGGAGGCTGGGCCTAACTTCGAGGAGAAAGTGAGGTCTGCAGATGCTGGAGATCAAAGTTGAAACTTTATTGCTGGAACAGCACAGCAGGTCAGGCAGCATCCAGGGAACAGGAGATTCGACGTTTCGGGCACAGGCCCTTCTTCAGGAATGAGCAGAGAGTGTTCAGCAGGAGAAGATAAAAGGTAGGGAGGAGGGACTTGGAGGAGGGGCGTTGGAAATGTGATAGGTGGAAAGAGGTCAAGGTGAGGGTGATAGGTCGGAGTAGGATGGAGGCGGAGAGGTCAAGAAGAAGACTGCAGGTCAGGAAGGCGGTGCCGGGCTGGAGGGATTCGGCTGAGACAAGGTGGGGGGAGGGGGGATGAAGAAACTGGTGAAGTCCAAGTTCATCCCCTGTGGTTGGAGGGTTCCCAGTCGGAAGATAAGACGCTCCTCCTCCGACCGTCGCGTTGTTGTGGTTTGGCGGTGGATGAGTCCAATGACCTGCATATCCTCGGTGGAGTGGGAGGGGGAGTTGAAATGCTGTGCTACAGGGTGGTTGGGTTGGTTCGTCCGGGTGGCCCAGAGGTGCTCTCTGAATCGCTCCGCAAGTAGGATTGTTCACCCTGCTGAAGGTGCCAAAAAAAGGCTTATAAAGAGAAGAAAAGGAGTAAAAGAAAAAGAGCAAATGTAAAAAGGAAAGTAAAACCAAGCAGACAAGCCCCAGGCCATGAGCTCGAACACAGCGCTCCTACTCCCATTGCCATCTTGAAAGAGCACCTAGGTTCATTTCTATTAATTTTCTCCAGTCCTCCAAACAAGAAATCATAAGGAACTGTGGATGCTGAAAATCAGGAATGGTTTGAAAAATACATCAGGTCTGGCAGCATCTGTGGAAAGAAAGCAGAGTTAATGCTTTAGGTCCAGTGATCTTTCTTCAGAACTGATATCTGGGAAAGGGTTGGTATGTATACCAAAGAAAGGGTGGGGGGAGAGACAAGGTGTAAATGATAGGTGGGGATAGAGCCTAGAGAGAGAGAGAGAGAGAGAGAGAGATTGAGAGAGAGTTGCACAGATAAAGGTCAGATTGGGAGTATGAATACAGTAGTTGTTAATGGGGACCATTAGTTTTGGATGTAGGTTTGCTCGCTGAGCTGGAAGGTTCATTTTCAGACGTTTCATCACCCCACTAGGTAACATCTTCAGTGAGCCTTCGAACGAAGCCTTCATCCGGAGACTCAATGAAGATGTTACCTAGTGTGGTGATGAAACGTCTGAAAATGAACCTTCCAGCTCAGCGAGCAAACCTACATCCAGAACCTCAACTTGAGCTACAAATCTTCTCAAAACTCAGTGACCATTAGTGGCTAACAGTGGATAGTTTTGTGGTAGCAGCCTGTGTAATGACAAGGCCTGCAATTGCAGATGGTGCAACACCTGACTGTGTTTATCTCCTTCCTCCACATTATCCAAGGTCCCTGACACATTTTCCAGGCAAAGGAGAGATTTACCTGAACTTCACTCAATCTAGTTTACTGTATTTACTGCTCACAGTGTAATCTCCTCTACACTGGGGAGACGAAGTGCAGACTGGGCAACCGCTTTGCACAACACCTATGTTCTGTCTGCAAAAATGACCCTCAACTTCCAGTTGTCTATCACTTCAATACCCCACCGTGTTCCTTGTCAATACCTCTGTCTCTGGTTTGCTGCAGTAAAGCTGAGTGCATTCTGGAAGAAGAGCATCTCACTTTCCACTTGGGAACCCTTTAGTCTTCTGGACTCCATATTGAGTTCAACAGTTTTGGGGCCTGAGCACCATCTCAACACCCACACACAAAGCCGTGTCATCACATGGAATATAAATCAGAAAACTGAAGGTTACAAGATAGTATACTGGGGTGGAAGAGGTTGATGGGTGAGGCGCAAAGGGATTTACCACAATCTGGCACATTGCACAAATAGAACTGTGAATACAGAGGAACCTCCATTATCTGAAGGACATGAGCGGGGAGTATTTTGTTGAGTTAATCGAATTCTGGATAATTGAATGCTGGATAACATAGTTTAGCCAAGCATGGGTACCTTGTGATCTTGCCGGATAATCCGGTATTTGGATAATCGAATGTCGGGTATTCAAGTTTCCTCTGTACTGGTTTTAATTAGAAGTATCACTTTCTGCACAAATTTATTGCATTGTTGGTGGCAGACTACAATGCAAATGTGCTTTCCAGTCATGAGGTCTGAATAAACTATTGATTTTTTGGGTGGATAACATAGGTGGAGCTTTGGAAATTTTCAGTTGGTGCTTCTTTAATTCCATTGTAATAGTGACTCAGAATCCAAAGTTTTTTGGAGCAGGGCTATCTTTTCTTGAAATTATTTTGTTGCAAGGTCAGAAGTCACATGATAGGTTATAGTCCAACAGGTTTATTTGAAATCACAAGCTTTCGGAGCTTTGCTCCTTTGTCAGGTACTTGTTATTAGTGCGGCCATGATATTTTGTCATGCAAAGCAGTATAAGATTGTTGTTGTGGTTCTGTTCGCCGAGCTGGAATTTGTGTTGCAGACGTTTCGTCCCCTGTCTAGGTGACATCCTCAGTGCTTGGGAGCCTCCTGTGAAGAGCTTCTGTGATCTTTCCTCCGGCATTTGTAGTGGTTTGAATCTGTCGCTTCCGGTTGTCAGTTCCAGTTGTCCGTTGCAGTGGCCGGTATATTGGGTCCAGATCGATGTGCTTGTTGATTGAATCTGTGGATGAGTGCCATGCCCCTAGGAATTCCCTGGCTGTTCTCTGTTTGGCTTGTCCTATAATAGTAGTGTTGTCCCAGTCGAATTCATGTTGCTTGTCATCTGCATGTGTGGCTACTAGGGATAGCTGGTCGTGTCGTTTCGTGGCTAGTTGGTGTTCATGGATGCGGATCGTTAGCTGTCTTCCTGTTTGTCCTATGTAGTGTTTTGTGCAGTCCTTGCATGGGATTTTGTACACTACATTGGTTTTGCTCATGCTGGGTATCGGTGAGTTGTTGACTGAGAGTGGCTGTTGGCTTGTGTGCTGTTATGAGTCCTAGTGGTCGCAGTAGTCTGGCTGTCAGTTCGGAAATGCTCTTGATGAATGGTAGTGTGGCTAGTCCTTTGGGTTGCAGCATGTCCTCATTCCGTTGTCTTTCCCTTAGGCATGTGTTGATGAAATTGTGCGGGTATCCGTTTTTGGCGAATACATTGTAGAAGTGTTCTTCTTCCTCTTTTTGCAGTTCTGATGTACTGCAGTGTGTTGTGGCCCTTTTGAATAGTGTCTTGATGCAACTTCTTTTGTGTGTGTTGGGGTGGTTGCTTTCGTAGTTCAATTACGAATTGAACTACGAAAGCAACCACCCCAACACACACAAAAGAAGTTGCATCAAGACACTATTCAAAAGGGCCACAACACACTGCAGTACATCAGAACTGCAAAAAGAGGAAGAAGAACACCTCTACAATGTATTCGCCAAAAACGGATACCCGCACAATTTCATCAACACATGCCTAAGGGAAAGACAACGGAATGAGGACATGCTGCAACCCAAAGGACTAGCCACACTACCATTCATCAAGAGCATTTCCGAACTGACAGCCAGACTACTGCGACCACTAGGACTCATAACAGCACACAAGCCAACAGCCACTCTCAGTCAACAACTCACCGATACCCAGCATGAGCAAAACCAATGTAGTGTACAAAATCCCATGCAAGGACTGCACAAAACACTACATAGGACAAACAGGAAGACAGCTAACGATCCGCATCCATGAACACCAACTAGCCACGAAACGACACGACCAGCTATCCCTAGTAGCCACACATGCAGATGACAAGCAACATGAATTCGACTGGGACAACACTACTATTATAGGACAAGCCAAACAGAGAACAGCCAGGGAATTCCTAGGGGCATGGCACTCATCCACAGATTCAATCAATAAGCACATCGATCTGGACCCAATATACCGGCCACTGCAACGGACAACTGGTACTGACAACCGGAAGCGACAGATTCAAACCACTACAAATGCCGGAGGAAAGATCACAGAAGCGCTTCACAGGAGGCTCCCAAGTACTGAGGATGTCACCTAGACAGGGGACGAAACGTCTGCAACACAAATTCCCAGCTCGACGAACAGAACCACCACAACGAGCACCCAAGCTACAAATCTTCTCTCAAACTTTGAGTATAAGATTGTATTCCCATATGTATCTCATTTGGTTTTAATGTTCATGTAGCTTCAGAAATTCAGCAAATTCTCTACCTTTAATCGTGCCAAGTGACTATGACTGACGGTGTGATCTTTCCAGCTGGATTTAGAGCCAAATAAACTGGCAGGATTATCGTTAAATATATTTTGTTATAGTCATGGCCTCACTTATTTAGCAGCACCTTTCGTGTTGCCTCAAAGCACTTCAGACAGTGTTGTCTTTGCACTCATGACTTTGTGCAAATGTTGACTCAATGACTTGCCGTACAATGGGGATCTTGCTGTTCTGTATTTGTGCTGACAAATTGGTCTAACTCATTGGCAGTGACTGCAGAGGTCTGACTTGACCAGCTGTCATTATTGTGCCCATATGTCCAACCAACCAGACTTGCATTTTAGATAGCGTCTTATCAGACTTTACAGGCAGCTGATGATGATTCATATGCACCTAATTAATTCTGAAATGAAGCAGAATAGAGCTGCCATTTTGAGTATCACAGAGTCCCATAAGTAGCTATGGGATGCACATGAAGCCAGTTCTCATATTTTTGGTGGAGGAACATTGGCTGGAATACTGAAAGAGAATGCCTACTCTTGGGGTAAATCAGTGGAGTTGATAACACCCATTTTAATCACCAGAATAGACCTTTTAGCCCAATGGTTTAGCATTTCATTCCCAAGAATGCCACAACAAGTGCTATTATGGAGTGTTCATGAAGTCATAGAGATGTATAACACAGATACAGACCTTTCAGCCCAATATGCCCTTGCTGACCACATATCCTAAATAAATATAGTATCATTTTCCAGCATTTAGCCCATATTCCTATTCATATACCCATCCAGATGCCTTTTAAATGTTGTAATTGTACCAGTGTCTGCCACTTCCTCTGGCAGCTCATTCCATACATGCACCACCCTCTGTGTGAAAAAGTTGCACCTTCGGTCCATTTGAAATCTTTCCCTTCTTAGCATAAACCTAAACCCTCCAGCTTTGACTCCCCTGGCCCAGGGAAAAAGACCTTACCTATTTCCATGCCCCTCATGATTTTACAAGCTTCTATAAGGTCACCCCTCAGCCTCCAAGGCTGCAAGGAAAATATTCCCAGCCTATTCAGCCTCTCCCTACAGGTCAAACTCTCCAATCCTGGCAATATCCTTGTAATTTTTAAGCAGATTACTTGTTGAACCTCTGAAGGAATGGTATGAACGCACAAACATCTAATCTTTTAGGTGCTCATAATGTCAAATAAGCTAAACTAATAGTCATGACGATGAGCATCATAGCTTGGGCCATTTTTATCCAACTTTTTGGCTGATGCAGCACAATATAATTATAGAGAAAGCAGTAGGATAGTTAAGGCTGTGTGCCCTGTGCCTAAACAATGGTACAAGAGCAGAAAGTGCACAATTCATCAGTATATAAAACATAAGCTAGGTTCAGACTCTTCTTCAGAATAAAGGAGACTGAGTGGTATGACAGACTTAGTTGGGTGATGTTGAGTTGTTTCCAACTATGGATAGATCAATAAATATGAAATAGTATGGCCCTATGGTGCTGTGGTAGTGTCCCTACCTCTGGCGATGAGGCTCCAACGATGCATAATAACAACCCTGAAAAGATTGATTAGAAAATGTCCAAATATAAAATGATCACTGATAAATATGATGAAGAATTCAGGAGAAATGTCTTTATCCAAGGTGTAGTAAAAATGAAGAACTCTGGGATGTAACATAATATAGTTGAAATGAACTTTTGCAGATTTGTTTCTGGGATGTGAGCATTGCTGGCTGACCTTGAATTTATTATCTATCCCTAATTATTCCTGGGGAAAGTAATGGGAAAATGTGGAAGTCCTTGGGATGTAGTGATGCCCAAAGTGCTAATTGGAAAGGAGTTCCAGTATTTTGAACCCACAATTGCATTTAAGGGGAAGCTAGACAGAAAGATGTTGGAGAAAGTGATGGAGAGTATTTTGATAGAATCAATGGAGTGGAAGGAGACCGGCTTGACGAGATTGAAATATGAATGCAGCAAACGTTGATTTATATTTACAACGAAGATATGGATATGGATATTGATCGTGGATATGTTATCTCCAGAATAACTCCTCCTACTTCCTGAATGAAAATGAGGAGTTGGAAACCTTTTTAGTTTATAAAGAAAACAATCATGTTAGTGGTGGTTCTTTGAATAGAGACCTGTGGTCTTTTATGTCCAACTCAGTGGAAGATGAAACCTGTTTGTTATGAAGGCATAGAGATGTACTGTACCTTTAAGACAGTTGGAAAGCTAGCAAGGACTGACAAAGTATAGAGTCCTGAACAAGATAACAGTGTTACACTTGTTGAAACAAATAGTAGCAGATGGGTTGCCATGAAGCAAAAACAAATTCAAATGCGGCCAATCAGTTTAAATTATGCCCCAAAATCCAATCAAATTTGAATATATAGTTTGATAATAATAAAACCAATGAAACAATCCGATGTTTGGGCGTATAAAACCGGACAATTTGAACAATGAGGGGGCGAACTGCCAGCAGAGCAGCTCGCTGAAAGTTACCTGTCTAGAGAGAATTTACAAAGGAAAATCGACAACCTGACTGGTTTTTGAAATGTTTTTTTTTAAGAAACCTTAATTGGGGTTTTTTATAGGACTAGTATTGTAAGGTGGGAGGTAAAAGATTGGTTTAAGAGTAAGGAGTTGTAAATAGTTGTTGGTTTTAATATTCTCTATTGGACTTAAAGAATGAAGTTGTTCATTTTTACTTTAAGTAGTGACCTCTGGGATAGTTATAGAGTCATAGAGATGTACAGCATGGAAACAGACCCTTCGGTCCAACCTGTCCATGCCGACCAGATATCCCAACCCAATCTAGTCCCACTTGCCAGCACCTGGCCTATATCCCTCCAAACCCTTCCTATTCATATACCCATCCAAATGCCTCTTAAATGTTGCAATTGTACCAGCCTCCACCACATCCTCTGGCAGGAGATTCCATACACGTGCCACCCTCTGCGTGAAAAAGTTGCCCTTAGGTCTCTTTTATATCTTTCCCCTTTCACCGTAAACCTATGCCCTCTAGTTCTGGACTCCCCGACCCCAGGGAAAAGACGTTGTCTACTTATCCTATCCATGCCCCTCATAATTTTGTAAACCTCTATAAGGTCACCCCTCAGCCTCTGACGCTCCAGGGAAAACAGCCCCAGCCTGTTCAGCCTCTCCCTGTAGCTCAGATCCACCAACCCTGGCAACATCCTTGTAAATCTTTTCTGAACCCTTTCAAGTTTCGCAGCATCTTCCCGATTGGAAGGAGACCAGAATTGCATGCAATATTCCAAGACTGGCCTAACCAATGTCTTGTACAACCGCAACATGACCTCCCAACTCCTGTACTCAATACCCTGACCAATAAAGGAAAGCATACCAAACACCTACTTCACTATTCTATTTACCTGCGACTCCACTTTCAAGGAGCTATGAACCTGCACTCCAAGGTCTCTTTGTTCAGCAACACTCCCTAAGACCTTACCATTAAGTGTATAAGTCCTGCTAAGATTTACTTTCCCAAAATGCAGCACCTCTCATTTATCTGAATTAAACTCCATCTGCCACTTCTCAGCCCATTGGCCCATCTGGTCCAGATCCTGTTGTAATCTGAGGTAACCTTCTTCACTGTCCACTACACCTCCAATTTTGGTGTCATCTGCAAACTTACTAACTGTACCTCTTATGCTCGCATCTAAATCATTTATGTAAATGACAAAAAGTAGAGGGCCCAGCACCGATCCTTGTGGCACTCCACTGGTCACAGGCCTCCAGTCTGAAAAACAACCCTCCACCACCACCCTCTGTCTTCTACCTTTGAGCCAGTTCTGTATCCAAATGGCTAATTCTCCCTTTATTCCATGAGATCCAACCTTGCTCACCAGTCTCCCATGGGGAACCTTGTCGAACGCCTTACTGAAGTCCATATAGATCGCATCTATTGCTCTGCCCTCATCAATCTTCTTTGTTAGTTCTTCAAAAAAACTCAATCAAGTTTGTGAGACATGATTTCCCACGCACAAAGCCATGTTGACTATCCCTAATCAGTTCTTGCCTTTCCAAATACATGTACATCCTGTCCCTCAGGATTCCCTCCAACAACTTGCCTACCACCGACATCAGGCTTATCGGTCTATAATTCCCTGGCTTGTCTTTACCGCCCTTCTTAAACAGTGGCACCACGTTTGCCAACCTCCAGTCTTCCGGCACCTCACCTGTGACTATCGATGATACAAATATCTCAGCAAGAGGCCCAGCAATTACATCTCTAGCTTCCCACAGAGTTCTCGGGTACACCTGATCAGGTCCTGGGGATTTATCCACCTTTAACCATTTCAAGACATCCAGCACTTCCTCCTCTGTAATCTGGACATTTTGCAAGATGTCACCATCTATTTCCCTACAATCTATATCTTCCATATCCTTTTCCACAGTAAATAATGATGCAAAATATTCATTTAGCATCTCCCCATTTTCTGTTGCTCCACAGAAAGGCTGCCTTGCTGATATTTGAGGGGCCCTATTCTCTCCCTAGTTACCCTTCTGTCCTTAATATACTTGTAAAAATTCTTTGAATTCTCCTTAATTCTGTTTGCCAAAGCTATCTCATGTCCCTGTTTTGCCCTCCTGATTTCCCTCTTACGTATACTCCTACTTTCTTTATACTCTTCTAAGGATTCACTCGTTCTATCCTGGCTATACCTGACATATTCTTCTTTCTTTTCCTTAACCAAACCCTCAATTTCTTTAGTCATCCAGCATTCCCTATACCTACCAGCCTTCTTTTTCACCCTGACAGGTATATACTTTCTCTGGATTCTTGCTATCTCATTTCTGAAGGCTTCCCATTTTCCAGCCGCCCCTTTACCTCTCGAATTTTAACAGATTATGGCATGAGGTGAACTTTTTCTGTGTGGCTGGTTTAAATTAGCAGAGGGCTTTATTCTGTGTCGTAACATTGTCAAGTCTTAATTGAAAGCTGGCACTTCTGACAGTGTAGCATCCTCATATACTGCTCTGGAATGTCAGATGGATTTCATATTTATGACTCTGAAGTAGAATTTGAACCATCTGACTCAGAACTGAAAATGTTGCGATTGAATTGTTCTTCGAAACAAGGTTCTAAGCTGGATGCAGCCTACAGGGAAACATACTTATTGGGTTGAATAATCTTCTGTTCTTTGCTTCATTACGGAAGCTCAGACTTGTATGAACCCATATTTGGCCTCATTATCTTGGTCTTGTGTTTTAAATGTTGTCCAGATGTGTGCTACATTCCAAATTGACCATTGCTACCAGGAGTTTGAGTGGATAAAATTTGGATGATTGAAAATACTTCTGACTTTCACAAAACTGTTTTCCTGTTGTGTTTTTGTACCAATAATCTTTGAGAGGTCAGACATTTCACTAAAGTAGTGACAAACTGTTGGGTCTGTTCTGTTTCTCTGATCAGGCTTTCTCAATAATCCTCCCATCAAAGGTGCTGTTGAGGAGGTGGAATCTGTGCGAGTGAGGAAGCCTCATGATCAGAAGTGAAATACCACCAGTGACATTTCTCTTCAGACACTTTCCTCCTTTCTTCGTGCTCAGATACCTCTCTTAGGGAGCAGCTTTTTATAATGTGGGGAGTTTGCAAACAATCCTCTGCAAGAGCAGACTGAGTGGGCTGAGCATTACAAGTCACCGAGTGACAGTTTTTGGAAAATACTCCGACCAAGTGATCTTTGTTTCTGCAGAAACTTAAGTTATGGGTTAGTTAGTAACTAGTTTTTGAGCTTGGCTTTGAAGTAGTCCACTAGCATATTTTACATAAAGTTTAAAATACAGAAATGGGCATATAGTCCAATTGGTCCATGCTAGTTTTTTGAACTCCACATGAGTCTTCTCCTACCATACATCATCTCTTGATTGCATAGCTTTATGCTCTTTACTCCATCATGCACATTGAGCTTCCCCTTATCTTATTAATGTTATTTGTCAGCCACCTCTTGTATTAGCAAATTCCACTTTCTAACATTCCTGAATTCTGGATTGAATTTATTAGTAATTATATTACATTTATGATTCTGGTTTTTGTGTTGCTCACATGTAAAGGTAGCTTCTCTATATCTACTCTTTTAAGAATTTTGAAAATCTCAATCAAGCCACTCCTTAGTCATTACTTTTGTTGGAGCACTGTTCCTGTTGTTCTGTACTCCCTTAGTTCTGAGTTTATGTAATAGTTAGTATCACTGGAAGGTGATGCCAACAGAGAACTTGTTTCTTCAATTGAAGGATTTGCAACTTTTGAAATCTGCCCCCTTCTCTGCAAAGCAACATTCCTGGTCAATGTGATCAACATTAGAAAAGCAGTCAGCTTAAAGAAAGAAACCTTGTTGTATGTATTGCTTTATTATTTTCTCACTGCAATGCCTATGTATTTAGAGCAAATTGTTTTATAAAGGAGGGGGAGTCCTTTATCTGCAGCTCCCCTTACCCCCACCCGCAGTTCTGAAGAAGGGTTACACCCAAAACGTCGACTCCTCCATCTCCTGATGCTGCCTGGCTTGTTGTGTTCTTCCAGCTTCCAGCTTGTCTACTAATTGCTTTTGAAGGGCAGTTATTGTTTTGTCAGTAAAGATTGAGGATTTCCTGCTGTGAAACCACAAACTAAGAAGTTGGGTTTTTTATCGCAAGAAATCCTCTGTTCACTGACACTGCAGCGCGGAAATTCTCTAGCTAAACATTATCATCTTTCGCTTGCTCGCTCTCACTCTTGCTCACTCACTTTTTCGCTCTCGCTGTCTCACGCTTGCTCTCGCTCTTTCATGCTTGCTTACTCGTTTTCACTCGCTGTGCCTCTCTTGCTCTGTCTCTGCCTTTCACTTTTCATTTGTTTGTATGTCTCTCTACCTTTTTAATCTTTTTTTCCTTTTATTCTCCTTAAGACCTATCTCATTGATCAGATTTTGGTCACTTGTTTAAATGAAATACTCCATTATGCTTTTATTTAATTTTGTTTGATAATTGCTCCTTTGGAACACTTCAGAGACATTCCGTTTTTGTTAAAGGTAGTATATAAATGCAACTTGCTGTGATTTTGATGAATGAGACATTAATTTGTTATGCTCATTGAGAGAGATTTTTTGACCAGGGCGCCGTCAAGAAATCTTTTCTATTCAGGTAACACTCTTCAATCTGTAAAACTGACTTAAGCAGGTAGACACAAGAGGAGTGGTAAATTTGTCACTCATTTACCTTACTCATTTTGGGAAAGGAGGAGCATAATTTTGGTAAAATTATCTCTCTTTGAAATTAATATTAAGAAAACTATTGTTTTGATCACAGAATTGCAGTTTGTTGTGAGCACAGTCCAGTCCATTACACGAACCAGCCTTCCATCCATTACCTCAGTCTATACTTCCTGCTGCCTCGGGAAAGCAGTCAACGTCATCAAAGACCTCTCCCACCCCAGTTATACTCTCTTCCACTGTCTTCAGTTGGGCAGAAGATAAACAGTTTGAAAACACATACCAACAGATTCAAGAGCAGCTTCTTCCCCATGTTATCAGACTTGTGAATGAACCTCTCTTATATTAAAGTTGATCTTTCTCTGCACCTTCTCTGGAGCTATAACACTATATTCTGTATTCTGTCCTATTAGGAGAAAATGAGAACTAAAGATGTTGGAGATCAGAGTCAAAATGTGTTGCTCTGGACAAGCACAGCAGATCAGGCAACATCCAAGAAGCAGGAGAGTCGACATTTCAGGCAATGAGCCCTTTGTGACTGATGAAGTGCTTATGCCCAAAACGTCGACTGTCCTGCTATTTGGAAGCTGCCAGACCTGCTGTGCTTTTTTCAGTGCCCCACTTTTCGATTCTGTTCTATTACCCTGATGTATTTAGGTAAGGTATGACTTGGCTGCATAGCATCCAAAACAATACTTTTCATTGTATCTCAGTACATGTGACAACAATAAATCAAATCAAAAGGAAGCTGTTAAAGTTTGAAGTTTATGGTGATGACTAGAAAGAGAATTTAGATTCCCTTGAATTGAACTGAACTCTGAAAATGTAAGTAAAAGTGTTATCAGGTACTACAGACTGCCATGATAGCAATGAATTTATGGATACTCTGTTAAAGCCTGTACAATAATGCCGTGAAGCCAGTTGCACTCATTCCTAATGTGTCAACTTCAAGATTGAACTCTAAAGTGAGAAATATGATACAATGAAGACACTCGAATGCAAGAGGCTTTAAGCAGCATGATCAATTTTTTTTTCAAATGACCTGTATTCAACCTGCCTCCATTAGTACTACTTTTGCCTTTGAATCAAAAGTTTGAGAGTTTAGTACCTGGTCCAGAGCTTTGTGCCCATACTCCAGGCATCCATTGCAGTGCTGTATTGTGAAGTGCAAAGACGTTTTTCACCGATGGGATGGATAGTTCTCCCTGGCATCCTAGCCAATATTCATCCCTCAATCAATGTCAAGGAGGTAGTTGTCAAGAGAGAGAGTTTACTAAAGAAGTTGTCAAGAGGAAGGCTTCTATAAGGATGAGGCGTGAAGGCTCAGTTAGGGGGCTTGAGAGTTATATGTTAGCCAGAAAAGATCTAAAGAGCCAGGAGGGGAATGAGAAGTTGTTGGCGGATAGGATCAAGGAAAACCCTAAGGCGTTCTATAGGTATATCAGGAATAAAAGAATGACTAGAGTAAGATCAGGGCCAATCAAAGATAGTAGTGGGAAGTTGTGTGTGGAATCTGAGGACATAGCGGAAGAGCTTAATGAATACGTTTTGTCAGTATTCACATTGGAAAAGGGCAATGTTAGTGAGAATACAGAGATACAGGCTACAAGATTAGATGGGATTGAGGTTGACAAAGAGGAGGTTTTAGCAATTTTGGAAGATCTGAAAATAGATAAGACCCCTGGGCAGGATGGGGTTTACCCTCGGATTCTCTGGGAAGCCAGGGAGGAGATTGCAGAGCCTTTGGCTTCGATCTTTATGTCATTATTGTCGATAGGAATAGTGTCAGAAGACTGGAGGAGAGCAAATGTTATTCCCTTGTTAAAGAAGGGGAGTCGGCACAACCCTGGTAATTATAGGCCAGTGAGCCTTACTTCGGTTGTGGGTAAGGTATTGGAAAAGGTGTAAGAGATAGGATTTATAATCATCTGGAAAGGAATAATTTGATTAGGGATAGTCAACGCGGTTTTGTGAAGGGTAGTTCATGCCTCACTAACCTTATTGAGTTCTTCGAGAAGGTGACAAAACAGGTGGATGAAGGTAGGGCAGTTGATATGGTGTGTGTGGACTTCAGGCATTTGGTAAGGTTCCACACGGTAGGCTATTGAACAAAATATGGAGTTTCAGGATTAATGGTGATTTAGCAGTTTGGATCAGAAATTGGCTTGCTGAAAGAAGACAGAGGATGGTGGTTGATGGGAAATGCTCATCCTAGAGCTCAGTTACCAATGGTGTGCCACAAACTGCTGTTTGTCATTTTTATAAATGATCTGGAGGTGGGCGTAGAATGATGGGTTAGTAAATTTGGAGATGATACTGCGGTAGGCAGAGTTGTGCATAGTGCCGAAGGATGTTGTGGGTTATAGAGGGTCATAGGTAAGATGCAGAGCTGGGCTCAGAAGTGGCAAATGGAGTTTAATGTGGAAAAGTGTGAGGTACTTCACTTTGGAAGAAGTAACAGAAATGCAGAGTACTAGGCTAATGGTAAAATTCTTGACAGTATAGATGAATAGAGAGATCTCTGAGTCCAGGTGCACAAATGCCTGAAAGTTGCCACCCAGGTTGATAAGGTTGTAAAGAAAGCATATGGTGTGTTGGCGTTTATTGGTAGGGGAATTGAGTTTCTGAGCCACGAGGTCACGCTTCAGCTGCACAAGACACTGGTAAGGCTGCATCTAGAGTATTGCATGCAGTTCTGGTCATTGCATTATAGGAAGGATGTGGAAGCTTTGGAAAGGGTTCAGAGGAGATTTACAAGGATGTTGCCTGGTATGGAGGGAAGGCCTTACAAGGAAAGGCTGAGGGATCTGAGACTGTTTTCGTTGGAGAGAGGCTGAAGGTGAGTTCATCAATCCGTATAAGATAATCAGAAGGTTAGATAAGGTGGACAGTGAGAGCCTTTTTCCTCGGATGGTGAAGGCTAACACGGGGCGACATAGCTTTAAGTTGAGGGGTGATAGATTTAGAACAGATAATAGGGGTAGTTTCTTTACTCAGAGTAGGGGTGTGGAATGGCCTGCCTGCAACAGTAGTAAACTCACCAATGTTAAGGGCACTTAAATTTGCATTGGACATACATATGGATAATAATGGAACAATGTAGATTAGGTGGGCATCAGATTAATTTCGCAGGTCGGTGCAACATTGAGGGCTGAAGGGCCTGTACTGCACTGTAACATTCTATGTTCTCTAAGTACAGATGATACACTCATTACCACATTGATATTTGTGAGAGCTTGTTTGCAAAGTGGCTGATTTGTTTCTTACTTTGCAAGTGACTATACTAGGAAAATAGTTCATTATCTGTAAAATGCTTTGAGGAATATCCTGAGTTTGTGAAAAATGCAATGCAAATGCAAGTTTTTTACCACTATTTTCTCGTGAGCTCTGTGAGTAAACTGCAGTTTTGGTTCTCCCCATCACTTCCAGCCTAGCCTGCATTAAAAAAAAGTCTCACCTACATATTTGCCTTGACCTGTCACTTGGGTTTAACTCCTCTTTGAGTCTTGATTATGGAGTATCACAGGATTGAATGTTTGTATTTGAAAGGCTGTCATGTAATGTCAGTAATGTGGAACGGGCCCAGAGTCGTCATTTTATATTTCATACAATATTGTTTTACAGGATGGGAATAGAGTACAAAATAGTCAAGCTATGCAAGGTACTAGTCAGACCACACCTTTTGATCACCTTTTCTAAGATACTGCAGTTAGAGACAGTGCAAAGAAGGTTCACTATATTGATCTGGATAGAGGGATTTTCTTATGAAGTGAGGTCTCGTAGATTGGACTTGTACTTATTAGAGATGAGAAGAAGGAGAAGAGATTTGATTGAAATACACAAGACTGAGGAGTGGCCAGGGTAGAGGCTGTTTCCCCTTGTGGGACCGAGGGCATGATGTTAGAATAAGGAGCTTATACACTTAAGACAGATGAGAGGAATTTCTTTTTTCTTTGAGAGTAGTCAGTCTGTAGAGAGGGCTGTTGAGACTGGGTTATTAACTATATGAAAATCTGAGACAGATTTTAATCAGGAAGAGAATCAAGGATTATAGGGAAAAGGCAGAAAAATGGAGTTGAGGATAATTGGATCAGCCATAATCTTGCTGAATGGCTTATTTCTGCTTATATGTCTTGTGAACTTAACGGTCTTAGGATCATTGCATCTCAGTCAGTTCTTTGAAAGAGTTATCCAAATAATTCTACTCCCCTGATCTTTGTTCATGACCCATGCACTTTATATTCCTTTCAAATGTTCATCCAATTCCCCTTTAACTATTACAATTGAATCTGTAATTTTAGAAAATGCATTTCAGATGTTAAAACCTTTCTCACCTTTTCACCTATGTTGACTGGTTCCTGAGCCTCCTGCCAGTGGGAAGCATTTGAACTCTATTTACTACTTTAATGTCTTTCATGTATTTGAAGATTTCTATTAAATATCCCTTAACCACCCCTATTATAAAAAGAATAGGTTTTAAATTATATTGGAAAGGTGATGAGTGCCACCTACACAAAATTTACCATTCCTGTATGTGATAGGGAAGTGAACATTTGTAGCACCATGTATAGAATCTTGCCTTAATTTGATTCTCAGTGGATTGTGTAAAGTGTTCATTATCTACTTAGCAACAGTTTAACCTCTCTCCTCTTTGTGTGTTTTCTTTCTAAGGGCTGTGTGCAATACTAGTATGTTGAGTAAAGCTGGGAACTGGTTCAGCAGGTTTGCTCGCACTCATGCTAAGTTTGACTCCAGCTTGAATTAAGTCTAAGCAATGTCCAATATCTGGCAGATCTCTTCATGTGCTTTGTTTTCTGTTTCTCAGGTGCTAGGCCGATGTTTCTTGACAGTCCTGCAAGTCCACTTCCAGTTCCTGTCCCAGGCATTGCATCGAGTTCAGCCCATAGCCCACTCGTGCTTGGCAGAGGCTCAAGCCCAAGAGAGGAAGAACGCAATGGGGAGTGAAACCATGAAGGTTGGTCGTGTGACGGAATTGGACGAAGCTGTAAAGTCCTGGGGAGGAGCATCAGAGGTGATGGTTTTTTACAAACATTATCTGGAATGATTACTTTGCTGCATATGGGTGGAAACCTGGGTGCAGATCAAATTGGTATAATTGTGGAACTCGAATTAGGTTGGCAAATCTTGTTAAACAGATTCCTGGAGATGATTTCATTTGTTTCACATCTTTCCAACTTCAGTGTACTTCATAAAAACCAAAAGAACTGCAGATACTGTAAATCAGAAACAGAAGTCACTAGAAAAGCTCAGCTGGTCTGACAGCATATATGAAGAAAAATTAGAGTTAAAGTTTTGGGTGCAGTGGCCCTTCCTCAGAACTGATGGTAGCTAGGAAAAAGACTGTTTATATACAGAAGATTAGAGTTGGGGGAGGAGGTAAGGAGTAGATGATAGGTGGGGATAGAGCCCAAAGAGAGAGAAATTTATAAAGTCATAGTGATGTAAAACATGGAAACAGATCCTTCGGTTTAACTTGTCCATGCCAACCATATAAGCTAATCCCATTTGCCAGCACTTGGCCAATATCCCTCCAAGCCTTTCCTGTTCATGTACCCATCCAGATGCCTTTTAAATGCTGTAATTGTACCAACCTCCACCACTTCTTCTGGCAACTCATTCCATACACGCACCACCCTCTGTGTGCAAAATAGCCTCTTAGGCCCCTTTTATATTTTCCCCTCTCACCCTAAACCTATGCCCTCGAGTCCTGGATTCTCGCACCCCAGGGAAAAGACCTTGTTTATTTATCCTATCAGGACAGGAGAACAATCCAGCTAGGAGAGTGAGTAACTGTTAATGGAGACTGTTAATGGTTAACTGGAGGCAATGTGTAGACTGTGATAACAAGGAAATGCTGAATGTCTTGAAATGCATAAAGGTGGATAAATCCCCAGGACCTGATCAGGTGTACCCTTGAACTCTGTGGGAAGCTAGAGAAGTGATTACTTGGCCTCTTACTGTTATATTTGTATCATCGATAGTCCGGGGTGAGGTGCTATAAGACTGGAGGTTGGCTAACGTGGTGCCACTGTTTAAGAAAGGTGGTAAGGGCAAACCAGGGAACTATTGACCAGTGAGCCTGACGTCAGTGGTGGGCAAGGTGTTGGAGGGAATCCTGAGGGACAGGATGTACATGTATTTGGAAAGGCAAGGACTGATTAGGGATTGTCAACATGGCTTTGTGCATGGGAAATTATGTCTCATCAACTTGATTGAGTTGTTTTTGAAGAAGTAACAAAGAGGATTGATGACAGCAGAGTGGTAGATGTGATCTATATGAACTTCAGTGATGCATTTGACAAGGTTCCCCATGGGAGACTGGTTAGCAAGGTTAGGTCTCTCGGAATACTGGGAGAATTAGCCATTTGGATACGGAACTGGCTCAAAGTTAGAAGACAGAGGGTGGTGGTGGAGGGTTGTTTTTCAACCTGGAGCCTGTGACTAGTGGAGTACCACAAAGATCGGTGCTGGGTCCACTACTTTTCGACATTTATGTAACTGACTTGGATGTGAGCACAAGAGATATAGTTAGTAAGTTTGCAGATGACAGCAAAATTGGAGGTGTAGTGGACAGCAAAGAAGGTTACTTCAGATTACAGCGGGATCTTGATCAGATGGGCCTGTGGGTTGAGAAGTGGCAGGTGGAGTTTAATTCAGATAAATGTGAGGTGCTGCATTTTGGGAAAGCAAATCTTAACCGGACTTTATACACTTAATGGTAAGGTCCTCGGGAGTGTTGCTGAACAAAGAGACCTTGGAGTGCAGGTTCATAGCTCCTTGAAAGTGGAGTCGCAGGTAGATAGGATAGTGAAGAAGACGTTTGGTAGGCTTTCCTTTATTGGTCAGAGTATTCTGTACAGGAGTTGGGAGGTCATGCTGTACAGGACATTGGCTAGGCCACTTTTGGAATATTGTATGCAATTCTGCTGCAGTAGCCGGTATATTGGGTCCAGGTCATTCACTGATTCAATCAATAAACACATCGACCTGGACCCAATATACCGGCCACTGCAACGGACAGCTGGAACTGACAACCGGAAGCGGCAGATACAAATCACTATAAATGCCGGAGGGAACATCACAGGAGCGCTTCACAGGAGGCTCCCAAGCACTGAGGATGTCACCTAGACAGGGGACGAAACGTCTGCAACACAAATTACCAGCTCGGCGAACAGAACCACAACAACGAGACCTAGAAGGGGGCATGAAAAACCTTTAGCGGGTAGGCTTAAGGAAAACCCTAAGGCATTCTACACTTACGTGAGGAATAAGAGGATAGCCAGAGTGAGGGTAGGGCCAATTAGGGATAGTGGAGGGAAGTTGCGCCTGGAGTTGGAGGAAGTAGAGGAGATCCTTAATGAATATTTTGCTTCAGTATTCACGACTGAGAGGGACCTTGACATTTCTGAGGACAGTGAAAAACAGACTAATGTTAGGAAGAGGGATGTGCTGAAAATTTAGAAAAATCTTTATGGAACTGACAACCGGAAGCGGCAGATACAAATCACTATAAATGCTGGAGGAAACATCACAGAAGCGCTTCACAGGAGGCTCCCAAGCACTGAGGATGTCACCTAGGCAGGGGACGAAACGTCTGCAACACAAATTCCCAGCTCGGCGAACAGAACCACAACAACGAGCACCCGAGCTACAAATCTTCTCCCAAACTTTGAATTTACAAGGATGTTGCCAGGGTTAGAGGATTTGAGCAAACAGACTGCCGCTGTTTTCTCTGGAGTGTCGGAGGCTGAGGGGTGACCTTTATGGAGGTTTATAAAATCATGAGGGGCATGGATAAGATTAATAGACAAAGTCTTTTCCGTGGGATGGGGGAGTCCGGAACTAGAGGGCATAGATTTACAGTGAGAGGCGAAAAATATAAAAGGGACCTAAGGGGCAACATTTTCACTCAGAGGGTGGTGAGTGTATGGAATGAGCTGCTAGAGGAAGTGGTGGAGGCTGGTACAACTGCAACATTTAAGAGGCATTTGGATGGGTATATGAATAGGAAGGGTTTGGAGGGATAGGGGGCTAGCAGGTGGGACTGGATTGGGTTTTGATATCTGGTTGTCATGGATTGGTTGTACCAAAGAGTCTGTTTCCGTGCTGTACATCTCTATGACTCTAAGGTCAGGTGTGTGGGGTTGGGGGGCTAGGGCATTGGAGAGGTCAGATCCTAAAATTATTGAACTCGATTTTGAGTCTGGAGGGCTGCAGGGCCCCCAAGTTGAAAAATGTGTTGTTCTTCCAGCTTGCGCTGAGCTTTGCTGGAACACTGCAGCAAGCCTGAGACATGTTAGCCAGGGAACAGGGTGGATGATTAAAATGGTAGGCAGCTAGAAGCTCAGGATATTTTTTTATGGGCAGAACATAGATGTTCTGCGCAGTGGTCACCCATGGCTCTCAGTTTCTTCAGGTCTGAGGAGTGGCTATGGATATTTGCATGGGCCCAGTTATGCCTCTCCCTTCATGCGATGCATGGAGAATTCTTTGTTCCAATTGTATTCCGGCCCCCACCCACAATTCTTTCTCTGATATACTGATGATGTCATCTGTGCTGTTTCCCTCTCTTGTCTGGAATTGAAAAAAATCATCAATTTTGCTTGCAATTTTCACTTGGCCCTCACTTTCACCTGACCTATTTCTCACTCCTTCCTTCCCTTCCTCAACATCTCTGGGGATAGATTGACCACTAATATCCATTATGAGTCCACCAACTCTGACAACTATCTGGACCATACATCCTTGCTTCCTGTAAAGACTGCATCCCATTCTCCTAGTTCCTCTATCGCATATATTCCTTCTGGGCCTGACACATCTCCCGCACTTCCGTTCTCACCCCCTGTCTTTCCTCCCACAACAGATCCCATGTCCTTACCTACCATCACATCAGCATCCATATCCAGAAAATCATCAGCTGCCATTTCCACCACCTCCAGTGAGATACCACCAAATTAGACGCATTTTCCCTGCCCCCTCCCTTGTCTGCCTTCCACAGGGACCATAACCTCTGGGACAACTTGGTACACTCTTCCTTCACTCCCTGCAGCTCCATGGCACCTTCTCCTGCAGCCCACCAAAGATGTAAAACCTGCCCATTTAATTCCTCCCTCCTCAGTATCCAAGAGCCCAAACGTATCTTCCAGGTGAAGCAGCACTTTACCTGCACTTGTCACAACCTAGTCTACTGCATTCACTGCTCACGTTGTACCACATTGAGGAAACAAAGCATTGACTGGGTGACTGCTTCACAGAATATCTACATTCTGTCCACCAAAAAAAACCCAGAGCTTCCAGTTGCCTTGCACTTCAATGCACCACTCAGTTCCCTGGCCAACTTCTCTGTCTCCGGCTTGCTGCAGTATTTGAACAAAGCTCAGCACAGTCCGTGCTTTCTAAAATAATGGTTATGGTCTTGTATAACTGAACTCAATGTTGAATCTGACGGGCTGTAGAAGTCAATATCATTCCAGTCCTCCTCATGCTATATGGAAGCCTGAGTACTTTGTATTTGTGCTTTCTCCAGTTATATGTTGTTTCACGGACACCACAACAGTGCACAGTACTTCTGACTGGCATCTAATGCAAGTTTTATATAATTTCATTCCTACTGAGTTCTGTCTCTATTGCAATAAATTCCAGTGCTTTGCTCATAATTCATAGTGCTGCTGTACTGCCCCTTGATGTTGTTTTGGTCATGTTCTTAATGCTGCTTTGAGTGACTTTTTTTTTAATATGAAACCCTATCCCTGGTCCAAGTTTTCCCATCTTTCGACGTAGTCTGGCAAGCTTTATCTACATTGTAACTTGTTTCGGAGATGCCGGTGTTGGACTGGGGTGTACAAAGTTAAAAATCACACAACACCAGGTTATAGTCCAACAGGTTTAATTGGAAGCACACTAGCTTTCAGAGCGACGCTCCTTCAGGTGATTCATCAGACAATCACCTGATGAAGGAGCGTCGCTCCGAAAGCTAGTGTGCTTCCAATTAAACCTGTTGGACTATAACCTGGTGTTGTGTGATTTTTAACTTTGTAACTTGTTGACCTTCTCCAAAGGATATAACAGTATAAATTTCATCAGCGTTGTAAATAATTTAATACGTATCTTCCCAGGAAAATTGTTTTGAATTTTAAAAACTTCCTCATTTGTCCATCTGAGATTCTACTTGAGTTCTTTGCCTGAAATTGAGTCTGAATCACATTCATGACCAAAGAAAAAGGTTTTGAATCTATGCCAGCTAAGCTGGGTTCTATCCCTGCGGTATTTGCACCAATCTGATCTACACAATCATTCGTCCAATCGCTGTCATAGAGTCTGAGTTGTGGCAACATCAGTTTATACATGTATGTTCAGATTGCAGCTGTGGATAGTAGAGGCTTTGATTTCTTTCTATCATGTGGCTGTTCAGAAATTTTTTTCTACTCTTACTGTCGACCATTGGCATGCGTTGGAAAGGTTTGCAAGTTGAGATTCCAACTATTTGGCTGCACATTGAATGCATGTTCATAGGAATTGGATTTTTTGACACGGAGTGAGGAGCATTACTCTCTTGTTTTATTTATTCATCAATGGGCTGTGGGCATTGCTGGATAGGCCAACATTTATTGTTCAGAGAGCACCTGAGTCAACCATTTTACTGAGAGTATGGAGTTGCATGTAGGCCAGATTAAGGATTGCAGTTTCCTTCTCTGAAGGACATAAGTGAACCAGATGGGTTTTTCCAACAATCTTCACAGGGCTCATGGTCATTATTAGACCTTTAACTTGAGATTTTTGCTTAAAGTTCTAATATCTGCTGTGGAAGGAATCAAATTTTGGTCACCAGAGCATTTACCTGAATCTCTGGAGTAATAGTCTGGTGATAATTTCACAAGAATATTGCCTCCCCTTATCTTCTCCTCTTCTGGCTCAGTTCCCCCCCACACACACATCTCTATGACTCTATGGCTACTGAGACCCAATGGTGTTTTCATGACCTCTTGTTCGGAGTCCAATAGCTCAACTTCAAACCAGTTATCAAAAGTGGCATTTTTTTGGTCTTGGTGCTTCAACTAAGTATTTATGAAATGCACACAGGGGTGTGTGTATTGCCACCCCATGCTGTAAGGCTTGGTCAAATAGCAAGTATTCTCCGAGCTGATTCTTTATGTTGCCAGATGTCTGAACTGATTTGCTTATCTCTTCAGACCAGCCCCAGGTCTTGAGCTGATTTCCTTTGGCGCGCGTTTCTGTCCACAGTTTCTGCTTTCACATTGTTTCATTTATCCCACATTGCAATGATTTTGTTTCTGAGAAGAAATGAATGTTACAATCTGATACTTTATGAATGTAGTTAAAGTGTTGCAAACTTCAATTCTTGTGTTTTATTTTTAAATCAAGGACTCAGTGCTTTGCTTGGGAGTGGATGGGTGAGGAAGAGGAATGTCTCCTGCCCGGATATCCTAATCATACAGCACTCATTGTGAACGTTTGTTTGTTTTATTTTAATTACCTGCTTTCCTTCCAAACCCACATTGCTGAGAATATTTTAAACAAAAGTGGCTAACCTTACATCATTCAGCCATTCCCGCCTTTATAAAAACTCATTGGAGTGTTTATATATTCAGGATTAGAGTGGTGCTGGAAAAGCACAGCAGTTCAGGCAGCATCCGAGGAGCAGGAAAATCGACGTTTCGGGCAAAAGCCCTTCAGGAATGTTTACATATTCAGTTGCTTATTCCATGTACATGCCCCTTTCTAAATACTGTTAGTGTTATAGCAAATGAAGTAATTTAAACATTTAAAAAGTTAAAACCAGAGGCAGAGATTGCTGGAAAAACTCAGCAGATCTGACAGCATCTGTGGAGAGAAAACCAAGTTACTGTTTTGGGTCTAGTGACCCTTCTTCAGAATTGATTGTAGTTGGGAAAAAATTGGTAAATATGTTAAAGATGATGGGGGTGAGGTCAACAGTAGGTGGGGGAAGGAGAGTACACAGAGAGAGAAAAACAGTTGGCCAGGCAAAGGAATGCGTAAAGGTCAGCCTGGGAGGATGAATAGCTGTTAATGGGGTCTGTTAGTCGCTGACAATGGGTAGTTTGTGGTAGCAGCCTGTGAAATGACATGATATAGTGTGTGGTGTTGGGGCATTCAGTTGCATTGGAAGTTCGAAAATCAAAGGTCAAGGAAAAGGTCGTGGTGCAGTTTAATGATGAGCCTGATTGTTACCAGAAAGTAAAAGAAAGGGGCATCCAAGTAATCATAACAAACTAGGGATATCTGGTAATAGAACAAGCTTAAAGGCTTTGCATCCAATTGCGTGAAGCATTCAGAATAGGATCAAAGAGTTAACGCAGCAAATAGAGACAAATGGGTATGATTTGGTGGCAGTAACCGAGATGTGGTTGCAGGGAGCCCATGTTTAGGAGTTGAATATTCAAGGGTTCTCAGTGGAAGGGAAAGGAGATGGTGTAGCTTAGTAAAGGAAGAAATCAGTGCTGTAATGAGAAATGATGGACACTGGAATACAGTCAATGTACAAAATGTACAGTCAATCTGGGTAGAAATCAGCAATAGCAAGGGAAGTGAGTTCCTGGCTGGAGTCATCTAAAGATTTATTGAGAGAGGGATTCAGTTTCGGAGCTACGAGGTCATATTGCATGTTCAAAACTCTAGTGCGGCCGCACTGGGAGTATTGTGTACCGTTCTGGTTGCCGTATTATAGGAAGGATGTGGAAGCATTGGAAAGGGTGCAGAGAAGATTTACCAGAATGTTGCCTGGAATGGAGGGACTTGAGGCTATTTTGGTTACAGAAAAGACGGTTAAGAGGTGACTTAATAGAGACAGACAAGATGATCAGAGGATTAGATAGGGTGGACAGTGAGAGCCTTTTTCCTTGGATGGTGATGGCTAACATGAGGGGACAAAGTTTTAAATTGAGGGGTGATAGGTATAGAATAGATGTCAGAGGTATTTTCTTTACTCAGAGAGTAATAGGGGTGTGGAACGCCCTGCCTGCAACAGTAGTAGACTCGCCAACTCTAAGGGCATATAAATGGTCATTGAATAAATACATAGATGATAATGGAATTGTGTAGGTTAGTTGGGCTTCACGTTGATTTCACAGGTCAGCACAACATGGAAGGCTGAAAGGCCTGTACTGCGCTGTAATGTTCTATCCCCAAACAGTAGTCCTGGAGTGGGACCCATTAAAAACCAGGAAATGCTGCAAGTTTTTAAGAAAAGTATAGTGATAATCAGTGGTGATTTTAATATGTATTTAGACTGGATTATGCAAATTAGCAAGGCTAGACTCAAGGGAAAGTTCATTGAATGTATTAGAGCAATATGTCTGGAAACCACTCAGAAAGCAGGCCATTCTGGATTTGGTATTGTGTAATGATGTGGGATTAATTAATGATCTCACAGTAAATTACCTGCTAGGGAAGAGTGGTCATAGCATACTAGAATTTCAAATTCGTTTGAGGATGCGAAACTGGTATCCCATAGTAGGGTTCTGGAGTTAAACAAAGGCAGGATGACTAAAAGTTAGGACAGTTGATGAACTATGGCAAATACTTAAGGAAGTATTCCATTCCTCCCAACTAAAATACATTCCACAAAGGATTAAAGATTCTAACATGGGAGGGGGGGGGGGGGGAGGAAATATCCATGACTAAGGAAGGAAATTAAAGTTAATATAAAGACAAAAATGAAGGCATACTCTATTGCAAATGTGAGTGACTGACTGAGTCAAAGTGTGGCACTGGTAAAGCAGGTCAGGCAACATTCAAGGAGCAGGAGAGTTGATGAGCCCTTCATCAGGAATATGAGACGAGAAGATCCGCAAAGGGTTACTAAAAATGTAATATAAAGAGCAAAGGTAAGTTATAAAAGAAAACTTGTGCAACATATGAAACGGAGAGCAAAAGCTTCTATGAGTGTGCAAAAGGGAAAAGAGTCGTTAAGGTGAATGTTTATCCAGTGGCGGATGAGACTTGGGAATTAATAGTGAGGAACATGGAAATAGCAGAGATACTAAATCAATATTTTGTCTCTGTTTTCATGGTGAAGGACACTAATACCAACCCAATAGTAACAGGTAATGCAGAGGTTATGGAAAGGGAGAAAACTTAGAACATGCATCATCACTAGGGAAAATGTACTGAGCAAACTATTAGGACTTGAAAAAAGGGAAGTCCCCAAGGCCTGATAGCCTATATCCTAGGGCCTTACAGGAAGTGGCAGCAGAAATAGTGGATCCACTGGTTATAATATTCCACAATTCCTTGGATGCAAAAAGGCTTCCAGTGGTTAGTAAAAATGCAAATGTAACAGCTCTATTCAAAAGGGAGGGGGCAGAAACTTGGAAACTGTAGACAAGTTAGTTGAATTTCTAGCATCTGGAAATTGTTAGAATCCATTATTAAGGCAAAAATAACAGGACATTTGGAAAGTCAAAATATAATCCATCAGAGTCCGCATAGTTTCATGAAAGGCAAATCGTGTTTGACTAATTTGCTGGAGTTCTTTCAAGGTATAATAAGCAAAGTGGATAATAGGGATTCTGGGGATGTAGTATATCTGGACTTGCAGACTGCATGTGATAAGGTTCTGCACAAAAGAGTAATAGGCAAAGTAAATCATGTGAGGTTAGGAGTAATATACTGACTTGGATAGAGGACTAACTAGCCAATAGAGAGCAGAGTCAGGATAAATTAGTCTTTTTCAGGTTGGCAAGGTGTAACTAGTGGAGGGCACCAGGGTTTGATCCTTGGGCTGCAATTATTTACAATTTATATTAATGACTTGGAAATAGGACATTGAAAGTCCTGTAACCAGATTTGCTGATGACACTGCAACAGGTGGGAAAAGAAGTTAGAATGAAGGAATAAGAAATTTACAAATGGACATGGACAGGTGAAGTGAATGGGCCAGCATTTGGCAGGTGGAGTTTAACGTGGATATGCGTGAGGTTATTCAGTTTGCTCAGAAGAATAGAAAGGCAACTTGTTACTGAAATGGAGGTAAACTTCAGAGAGCTTTGGTTCAGAGGGATTTGGGAGTCCTCGTGCGTGAATCATAGAAAACTAGTGTGCATGTCCAACCGATAATAAGGAAGGCAAACGGAATTTTGAGGTTTATTGAGAAAGGATTAGACTATAAAAGTATGGCAGTGGCTCAGTGGTTAGCACAGCACCAGGGACCTGGTTTCAATTCCAAGTTCAGGTGACTGCCTGCATTGGGTTTGCACACTCTTCCTGTGTCTGTGTGGGTTTTCTGAGTGCACCTGTTCCTCCAAACATGTGCAGGTTAGGTGAAGTGGCCAAGCTAAATTGCCCATAGTATTCAGAGCTGTGTAGGTTAGGTGCATTGATTGGGGTAAGTGTAGAGTAATAGGGTAGGGGAATGGGTCTGGGTGGGTTACTCTTCAGAAGGTTGATGTGGCCTTGTTGGCCCAAATGGCCTGTTTCTGCACTGTTGAGATTCTATGATTCTAATAGGGAAGTGTCGCTGTAGCTGCACAAGGCATTAATGAGATTGTACTTGGAGTACTCCACAACCACCTGATGAGGGAGCGTCGCTCCGAAAGCTAGAGCTTCCAATTAAACCTGTTGGACTATAACCTGGTGTTGTGTGATTTTTAACTTTGTACCTGGAGTATTTCCTAGAGTGTTGGTCTCCTTATTTGAGGAGGCATAAAGGTAGTTGAGAGGAGATTCACTTGACTGATTCAGAGTTGAGAGAATAGTTTGTCTCTATTTTTCCTGTCAAAATGCATAAATTCTCACTTTCTCACATTGTATTACATCTGCCACTTCTTTGCGCACTCTCCCAACCTGTCCCAAGTCCTTCTGCAGCCTCCCCACTCCCTCAACACTACCTGACACTTCACCCAACTTTGTGGCATCTGCAAACTTGATTGATTGATTTTGAGTTATTGCCACATGTACCTAAATACAGTGAAAAGCTTAACAGTGCCCTCCGTTCTTTCATCCAGATGGTTCATGTATAGTATTTTGAGGCTTTTAAGATACTAAAGGGTTTGACAGCGTAGACGTAGAAAAAAGGTTTCCTCTTGTAGGGTAATCTAGAATGAGAGGTCAAATTTTAGGATCAGGAATAGCAAATTTAAAACAGTTGAGAAAGTCCTGTAGCCAGATTTGCTGATGACACTGCAGCAGGTGGGAAAAGAAGTTAGAATGAAGGAATAAGAAATTTACGAATAGCAAATATAAAACAGTTGAGAAATTACTTGCCTCAAAGGATTGTGAATCTATGGCATTCACTATTCCAGTGTGTGTAGATGCTGGGACGTTTAAGGAGGAAATAGACAAATTTTTAATTAGTAACGGGTTGAAGGATTATGGACAGTGAGCAGGAAATTAGAGTTGAGGCTGAGAGAAGATTAGCCATGATCATATTGAATGGTGGAGTAAGCTGGAAGGGCTAAGCTGTCTAATCCTGCTCTTAAATTGTTATTTCTAGTGAATAACCTATTTATATGTGTTCTAAAATCTATTTAGATCTATGTAAATTATAATGTTCTCATAGTGTACATTAACTAGTAAAGCACTCCTGGTCTTGGATAGGGAGATGATCAAAACATTTTTAAGACTTTCTTTTAAAGAGTAATTGAAAATTGCTTCTACATAAAGTTCAGATTCAAGCCTGATAAGTAAACTCAAATATTGTTACAACCCCAACAAAGCCACATTTGAAACTTACTATGCGAAAATTGAGCAACACTTTCTATTAGCAATAATTTCTCCGCTGCACACAAGAACAATCAAGTGATGTAATAATCACACTTCTTTGCAGTGATTAAATCTGGTGATCTGCGTGAGAAAACTTTTTTGAAGTTATCCCATTGTTTTCAAATCATGTGGGAAAGGCAGACTCTGGAATAATTTTGTTTCAAGATGTTTCCAGCATAAGTATGAATCTGTGAACTGTGATATCTGAGAGTTACGGGCTTAGATATGACAGACAACCTCCTTTTTAACCGTGATAGCACTGAAGAAAAGTATCAACTGCAAAGCCCAGGTTTCTGAGAAAGCCTGAGGCCTTGGAATAAAAGCTTAATGTCAGTGAAATACCTTTAAATGTCATTGTCAATCATGTTTTAAGCAAAATTTACTTTGATGCTTGTCACCAACTTTTTGAATGGTTACAGGCCGGGTGTTGGGGGGGTACCTCCCAAGGATCTACACTAACAAAAATTAAAAGGAGATTTAATGAAGATATTTATTAGAAGGGTTGAAAGGGTTGGTAAAGGAAGGAACTACTCACCTTAATGGAGGATTCTGAACCAAAGGAACATAATCTCAAAATTAGAGAAAAGTCTTTCACAGGAAACACATCTTCACCCAAAGAACAGTGTAAATCTGGAATCGCTTCCCAAAAAGCTGCTGGGAACCAGGTGAAAATTTCAAAACTGATTTTTGTTAGTTATAGAGCCATAGAGTCATACACACGGAAATAGACCCTTTAGTCCAACTCGTCCATGCTGACCAAGTTTCCCAAACTAAACTAGTCCCATTTCCCTCTAAACCTTTCTCATTCATGTAACTATCCAAATGTCTTTTAAATGTTGTAACTGTACTTGCATCTACCACTTCCTCTGGCATCTCATTCCACATATGAACCACCCTCTGTGTGAAAATGTTGCCCCTCAGGTCCCTTTGAAATCTTTCTCCTCTCACTTTAAACCTATGCCCCCTAGCTTTGAACTCACCCACTCGAGAGAGAAGACCTTTGCTATTCAGCTTATCTATGCCTGTCATGATTTTATAAATCTCAATGAGGTCACTTCTCAAGGCCTCAGCCTTTCTTTATAACTCAAACCCTCCAGACCTGGCAACACCCTAGTGAATTTTTACTGAGCCCTTTCCAGTTGAATAATATCCTTTCCATAAGTGGCCTCACCACCATCCTATGCAACCTCAACACGATGTCCTAACTCCTATACTCCATGGTCTGAGCAATGAAGTCAAGTGTGCTAAATGCTTTCCTAACTACCTGTGATGCAACTTTCTTCGAATTATGTACCTGAACCCCTGGATCTCTCTGTTTGACATCACTATTGAAGGGCTTATGCCTGAAACATTGATTCTCCTGCTCCTTGGATGCAGCCTGACCTGCTATGCTTTTCCAGCACCACACACTGGACTCTGATCTCCAGCATCTGCAGTCCTCACTTTCTCCTTTTTAAGTTTCTATGATTCTAACACTACCCAGGGCCCTACTATTAACTGTATAAGTCCTGCTCTTGATTGTTTTACCAAAATGCAATACCTCACATTTATTCAAACTAAGTGCCTTCTGCCATCGGTCCAAAGGATCAAGATCCCATTGTAATCTTAGCTAACTTTCTTCACTGTTGACTATATCACGGTAACAACAAAAACAGAAATTGCTTGTAATGCTCAGCAGGTCTGGCATCATCTGTGGAGAGAAATCAGTGAACACTTCTGGTCGAGTGACCTTCCTCAGAGCATTGGATATGGCTTCATCCTGAACAGAAGGCAAATGACCGTTTTCCATAGACTTCAACAAAGCCATCAGATTGTTCCCTTAAACACCCAACAAAATGAAATAAAATGTCAGCTTTTGATCAGATTTTGGGCAAGTCGGGATTTTGTACTGCAGAGTCATTTGGAATGAAGTTACAGGGCTAGGCTTCTATTGCAATCAGCACTTAGAGTCATGGAGATGTACAGCACGGAAACGGATCCTTTAGTCCAACCTGTCCATGCTGACCAGATATCCCAACCCAATCTAGTCCCACCTGCCAGTACCCGGCCCATATCCCTCCAAACCCTTCCTATTCGCTTACCCATCCAGATGCCTTTTAAATGTTGCAATTATACCTGCCTCCACCAGTTTGTCTGGCAGCTCAATCCATACACATACCACCCTCTACGTGAAAAAGTTACCTCTTGGGTCTCTTTTATATTTTCCCCTCTCACCCTAAAACTATGCCCTCTAGTTCTGGACTCCCCCACCTTAGGGCAGAGACTTTATCTATTCATCCTATTCATGCCCCTCTTGATTCTGTAAACCTCATTAAGGTCACCCCTAAGCCTCCGACACTCCAGGGAAAACAGCCCCAGCCTATTTAACTTCTCCCTATAGCTCAAATCCTCCAACCCTGGCAAAATCCTTGTAAATCTTTTCTGAACCCTTTCAAGTTTCACAACATCCTTCCGATAGGAAGGGGACTAGAATTGCACGCAATATTCCAAAAGTGGCCTAACCAATGTCCTGGGTGAAACACCCAACATGACCTCCCAACTCCTGTACTCAATACTCTGACCAATAAAGGAAAGCATACCAAACGACGCCTTCACAATCCTATCTACTTGCAACTCCATTTTCAAGAAGTTATGAATTTGCACTCCAAGGTCTCTTTGTTCAGCAACACTCCCTAGGACCTTACCATTAAGTGAATAAGTTCTGCTAAGATTTGCTTTCCCAAAATGCAGCACCTCACATTTATCTGAATTCAACTCCCATCTGCCATTTCTCAGCCCATTGGCCCACCTCTATTTGGCATAGTGGCTGATGTGTATTAATAGTCCTCAGAATGTGAACTGTGTTGTTTGTGTACACAGTGTTCCACAGATTACAGATGCAGGGAGCATTTGACCCATTGTGCTTTAGACCTCTGCAATATCTATAGAGTCATAGAGATGTACAGCATGGAAACAGACTCTTCAGTCCAACCCGTCCATGCTGACCAGAAGTCCCAACCCAATCTAGTCCCACTTGCCAGCACCCGGCCCTTATCCCTCCAAACCCTTCCAATTCATACACCCATCTAAATGCCTCTTAAATGTTGCAATTGTTCCAGCCTCCACCACATTCTCTGGCAGCTCATTCCACACACGTACCAACCTCTGCATGAAAAAGTTGTCCCTTAGGTCTCTTTTATATCTTTCCCCTCTCACCATAAACCTATGCCCTCTAGTTCTGGACTCCCTGACCCCAGGGAAAAGACTTTGTCTATTTATCCTATCCATGCCCCTCATAATTTTGTAAACCTCTATAAGGTCACCCCTCCGCCTCCAACGCTCCAGGGAAAACAGCCCCAGCCTGTTCAGCCTCTCCCTGTAGCTCAGATCCTCCAACCCTGGCAACATCTTTGTAAACCTTTTCTGAACCCTTTCAAGTTTCACAACGTCTTTCCAATAGGAAGGAGATTAGAATTGCTCACAATATTCCAACACGTGTACATTCAACTTTGCTTTGAAAGATGTTGACTCTGCCTCCGCGATACATTCCATTCATGAATACCAGATTACAACACATCATTCATCATATTTTTAACCAATATTTATGTTATATTAAAAGTCATAAAAGCTACATTGGAAGGGTTTCAGTACTCAAATTTAAAGGAATATGGCAAGAAGAATGGGAAAATCACAAGTGTAGAATTGGAAGCTTCACAGGGTGTTAAATGACATACAGTTAGGTAGCAAGAAGTGCAAATTGTTTAAGGGACTAAACAATATATAGTAATAAAAAAACAAAGAATCTGGAGTTGCAAAGCAATAGGGGGAAAAAGGATTAAAGAATTTTAACCAAAAGATATATTACTGCTGACAAAATGTGAAACGAAATTGGAAATTAGGATTAGTGATTAAAATAGAAAATTATGGAAATCTCATAATCCAAGTTAAAAACAGCTGAGCCAGAATAACAAAAAAAGACACTATACATAAAGTTTTAGAATAGAAAAGGAACAAAAATGAGAGAGAACATCTAGCAATATTGGGAACTAGTATTAGCAGAACTTGAAAATTCACAGCTAATACAACAATCCACCTGTACTCCAACTGTAATTCTGTTTTAAGAGGTATGAAGTGAGCAGGATGTTCTACCCTGTGTCCTGGCCAATACTTTTTCTGAACAAATATCACTATAACTGGCTGGTTTTCATATTGTCTTTTTGAAAACCTGTACTATGCAAATTTGCTGTTGTGTTTCCAACATCAGTGCACATCAAAAATATTTTATTGCCTGTAAAGCATTTCCTGAAATTTGCTTTAAGCCATTATCAAATTGAATCGAGAGTACATGACCTATTTTCCTATGTAGCAAAGAGTGAAATTGCACTCTGTTCAAGAAGACTAATTATATCGATACTAATACAGCAAAATACAGCAGTTGCTGGAAATTTGAAGTAAAAACTGAGGGCAGAGTTCTAATGAAAGATTATTGATTTGAAGCATTAACTCTTTCTCTCTGCAGATCCTGCATGACCTACTAGATAATTCCAGTTTTTCTGTTTTTACTTCAAATTGTATTGATGTTTGCTTTTATTTTTGAAAGGCAACTTCTCGTCTCCGTGAGAAAGGAAGTGATGGATGCCTAGCTGGTATTGAAGTACAGCAGCTGTTCTGTTCTCAAACTACCACAATCCCTGAGCATCAGCTGAAAGATTTAAATATGAAGATTGACAGTGCTTTGCAAGTAAGTAACTCTGTAAAACCAGAATTGTATCCTCTAAAGTATAGGTGTACTGTGAACATGCACAGCCACCACCACCCCAGGGCACCCAGTGTATGCTAGCAAGACTGCAAAATTCTTTTGACAATAAAGTTGCAACTTAGTTTGAATAGAGGATGTTGTAGGGTCTGACAATGTGAGCTGTGGCTTGGAGCTGTTCGTACCTGTGTATAGCAGCACTCTCACGCAATAATTATTCAGAGTCAAATTTGGAAGGATTTGGTATTTAAAGTATTTGCTTTTTTCATCATTGAGAGATTCAGATCTGATGTTCTTTTTGATGTAAAAGACAACTTAAGCTCTATCTTGGAGATTTACCCGTGTCTGCATAAAATTATCAAGTCCCTGAAAACTCAAGTGGTCTATTTAAAATAGAAAGAAAATTAGAGGACATGGATCAGGATGTTGCTTTGAGCAAGCCTTTTACAAAAAGCAACTCTTTTAACAGTAGCATTTTACTGGCTGTTCTTTTTAAACATGCTCTGAACACTGTTGAATCATTTTCATGCTTCACGTGTAATATGGAAAACAGTGTTACGGATTCTCTGGTTGCAAACTTGGCCAGTGCCTGACCGGAATGTTCTTGGCTGTATGACGCTAGGTGCTTGTCAGTTGCTGCTGGATGCAACTTGAGATGATGATTTCAAGGGCCTTCTATATTGGTCTTTTAGTTTGGATATGCGTATTTGTGAATCAGCTCCCACTGTTCATGCTGCTATATTTGGTTTCCTTACTGTCGCTAGATCAAAATGCAGTAAGCACTGGGGGTGTACTTACACCCCATGAACTGCATCCGAATGCAGGTTACTATCATCATATCAAGGACAAAAGCTTTTGGCAGTGCTATCCAAATGTATGAACAGGGGCAACTTCGTGCCATATACATCAGCATAAACTAATAGGGCAGTTTCTGTGCATATGTTGCATTAATGAATTGTTCACATTGACTTTGCTGTTTCAGTGAAGGTTTAGGTAAATATCTGCTAACTGTTTTGGATTGTCTTACAGGCTTACAAAGTTGCTTTGGAAAGCTTGGGTCATTGTGAGTATGCAATGAAGGCTGGTTTCCATCTGAACCCTAAAGCTATCGAATCATCATTGCAGGCAAGTAAAAATTTTAGTAATCTAATATGTGATTTGTAACAGCAGTGAGCTTGCTGGGCACTGATGTGATATGAGGGCAGATCTTGGCTGGATAAAGAGCAGATGCCTCCAAAGAGGAGTGAAAATGGAGGGTACAATTCCAGTCTGGCAACAGTTGCTTTACCTGCTACATTAATATGAAACAGCTGAATAGTTGATACTTTCAATTATGAATCTGAGAATTGACATCTGGTGGTAAAGAATAAGCATTGCATGTATTAAATGAGATTTGTCAGCATTCTCGAGTTGCCAGAGATTACTACTAATAGGGACATCTCATGATTTATTCTCGACAGTAGATGTTGAAAAGAGACTTGTCTGGATCTCTTAAAAATCCTAAAAGTGCAGTAAATTATGACCTCTATATGAAATTTCTGTAACAAACCAGAAAAAATGAAAACTCCACATATTAATGACAGTTCGCTTTATAGAATTATAGCATCATCCAACACGGGAAGAAGCCATTCAGCTCATCATTATTCCAGTGCTCACACTTCGAAAGTGTTGTCAAATCAGTCCTACTCCTCTGCTTTCCTACCCTAATCTTTCCACATATACAGCTGATTTCCTTTTAAAAGATATTATTGATTCTGCTTCCATCACTTTCTAACAGTGTATTCCAGATCCTAATTTGCTCATTATTTTGTTTTTCCTTTGTGTCACCCCTGTTCCTTGCCTTTGCAAGTCAGTCCCCTGTGACTACTGTTCCTCTGCACTACAAACAGTTCCCTTTTATTTCCTCCATCAAATCTTTCATGCATTTGAACCCAGATCTTCCATTAACCTCTCTGTTACAGGTAGAACAATCCCAAATTCTGCAATCTCTCCCACATACTTGAGTCCCTCATACTGGGTAGCATCCTAGTAACTGGTCCTTTCAACATAGTAAAATGTCTCAAGGTGTCTTATGTTTATTATTAGCCGAAAATAAGTTGACTTCTTATTTGAAGAGAGCATTAAGTTAGTCTCCGACTCGCATATGCACCATTCCTGAATTCATTCACCCACACTTTTTTCGTTCTGTGCACTACGATGGAAAAATAGCCATGACAATGAAATAGACCTTATGAGCAGACATTTTGACTAATCGCACTGTATTTCTGGGCCTGTGACTTATGCTCTGCACATGAGCCCACAACGTTGTATTGTGCAGTCATCTGTGATCCTCTAATTTCACCTTCTATGAAAAGGTCACTGTCATGCATTTTCTATTTTCTTTGTTTATGAATAGTATTTCTCCACTGGAGAATCTTCATTGGCAATAACAACATTGTTTTAAATTAATCTTAGCTTACTGTCGGTGTTGTAGATACTAAAATTTTGTTTGGCTGCAACCTGTCCCATGGATTGTTGTACTGCTTGAGATTTTGTTATTTGTGATGTTCACTGGGAACACGTTCCGTATGATGGCAGGACAGTACTGTACAGCTCCTTATTTAAGCTGCCATAAACCCAACAGTTCATTAGACTATGCACGATGAAGAGATTTGTTTTAAAAAAATTCTCTTTGTCATTATTTTTGAAAATAGCACATCGCACCACAATTTATAATCAGCAATTATAATCTACAATTTGCAATTTTAAAAAGAAAATCTTTCCTCTGCACAAGAAGCCATAGTTGCAGACAGCAGATATTTATTACTAAAATATTCTTGTACAGAGGGGATAAGTTGTAACACCAGACAAATCTAACCTCTGGGAAAGCTGTTGCTAACACTAAACATTTCCAGAATTCTGATTTAGGATTTACGCATCAATGATGCAACAGCACGAAGGGCAGGCCTCTTCAAGCCTCCAAGCCCACAAAATTCAAAAAAAAAGGAAAAACAGGCCTGAGTTGGCAGAATCTTAGTCAATTGGTACTTTGTACAGACAGTTCATGACAGAGTTACAGGAGACAAAGACCCACTTCTGATGAACTCAAATTGAACCTTACTGAGTGGTGGTAGTCTGACTTGTAATTTTTATGAAAATAAGGATGGAGGATAGTGATCATCAACAGAGGAATTGACTATTTAAATGAAGAGGAATTGCAGGAAGCTACAATGCAGAGGGCTTTAGGAGTCCATGTGATTTTTCACAAAAGGTTAGCATCCAATTCAGCAGTTAATGGACAAAGCAACTGAATGTCAGCCTCTATTTTTAAAGAAATGGACGGTAAAAATATGGAAGTCTTGCTAACTATACAAGTTAGACCACATTTGGACTACTGTGAACCGATTTGTTTCCGTTATCTAAGGAAAGATGTACTGGCATTAGAGGCAGTTGAGAGAAACCTCACTGGGGTTGATCATGGGGATAGGGAAATTTTTTTTAAAAGTTCATTCATCGACTTGAGCATCGCTAGCTGGGCTAGCATTTATTGCCCATCCGTAGTTGCCCTTGAGAAGGTGGTGGTGAGCCATTACCAGTCCTGAACCGCTGCAGTCCATGTGCTGTAGGTAGCCCACAATGCCCTTTGGGAGATAATTCCAGGGTTTTGCCCCTGTAACATTGAAGAAATGGCAATATATTTTCAAGTCAGAATGGTGAGTGGCTTGGAGGGAAACTTGCAGGTGACAATTTTACCGTGCTGTCCTTGTTTTTCTCGATGGAAGTGGTTGTGGGAATTGAGGGTGCTGTCTAATGATCCTTAGAGATTGTTTTATGAGGAGGTTGAGTAGTTTGTGCCTGTACTAATTGAAGTTGAGAAGAGTGAGAAGTGACCTTAAGGATCAAAAGGCATAATCTCAGCCCAATTATAACAGAGCTGAAGAGGAATTTGTTCTCTCAGATGGTAGTGAATCTTTGGATTTCTTTACTTCAGAGGGCCGTCAAGATTGGATCATTTAAGTATATTCAAGGCTGTGGCAAAATGTTGACCATAAGGGATTCGCTGATATGGGGAAAAGTCAGGAGGGTGGAATTGAGAATTCAATTATCTCATTGAATGGCGGAGTGGACTCGCTGAACACTAATGGCCTACTTCTGCTTCTATGTTTTTTATGGTCTTATCCAACAAAATCAGACTTTCTTCATTTTAATGTTTGGCTGATGAATTTGCAATAGGCTGAGATTTTTGCTTGGATGTTGGGATACCTTTATGATATATCTGGTACTGAATAAATATGCTTTGTTAAGCTTTTACACCATGCCTATTTCAGATTGTGATTTTTTTTGCAGGGTTGCTGCAGTGAGGCTGAGGTGAAGCAAGCAGGAAGGAAGCAGTATCCTGCTCAACCCCTTCAGTGTGAGCTTCCCACTGTACCTGTACAAATCGGACCCCACTTTCTGAAGGGAGTCTCCTTCAGTGAGTCTGGAGCAGAGAATCTGAAACTTAAAATGGTACTTTTTACAAACCTTTCCTGTGAAAGACTTAATTTTTATTACAAAAAATTAAATTCTATGACATGGTTTTCATAAGTTAGAGAATAGCAATGGTACTTGTGATTTGCAATGCCTGTCTGGAGTGTATTTTTTTGACTGTTTATTGTGTCTTGATTCAGTTTCCTTGTACAGTGAACAATATCTAGAATTGTACAACACACAAGGAGGTCGCTCGATCAGTTGTGTTTGTACTGGCACCCAAAAGAGCTACCCAACTAGTCCCATTCTCCAGCTGTAAATCCATAGCCCTCAAAATTAATCACTTTCAAATATCTAACTTTCTTTTGAAACCTCATATGGAATCTGCCTCCACCACTTTCCAGGCAGTGAGCATTCTAAATACTACAAACTCTCGGAATAAAGAAGCTTCTCCTCATCTCACTTCTAGCTCTCTTGTTTAGAGTCTTGAAGTTGTGACCTCTAGCTACTGATGTACCAACTAGTGGAAAAGGAATATCCTTCTTTATCCTTTCAAAATTGTTCATAATTTTGAACACCTCAATAAGGTCACCTCTTAATCTTCTCTGCTGTAAGGAGAATGAGCCCAGTCTCTCTCATCTTTCCTTGTATCTAAAATCCCTCATTCCTCACATCAGTCTCGTAAATCTCCTTTGAACTGTCTCCAGGGCTTGAACATCCATCCTTAAATAAATGCCCAGAACTGAACACACCACTCCAAATGCGGACTGACCAATGATTTGTAAAGTTGTAGCATCACTTCTTTGATTTTATACTCTTATGCTTCTATTTATAAACGCAAGGATCCTATAAACCACCTTGATAACTATTTCAACTTGCTTGGCTACCTTCAGAGAATCATGCATGTAACCATGAAGTCCCTCTGTTCCTGTACTCCCCCTCAAAATTGTAACATTAACCCTGTATTGTCTCTCTGTATTTCGTCTACCAAAGCATATTACCTCACGTTTCTAACATTGACATTTCACGTGGGTATAGAAGAAGGTTGCAAGATTAATGCCCAGTTTTATGTACATGTTTCCATAAACCGTTTTATTCTGTTTGTGTGGTGTTGTCTCTGTTAAGAGTGTCAATGGAAACCATTGAAATAACAACATAATCTGCATTTATGCAGCACCTTTAATAAAAGCTTCATGGTACACCACAGAAGAGCAAAAGAGCAGCGTAGTGGCTCAGTGGTTATCATAACTGCCTCACAGCGCCAGGGACCCAGGTTCGAATCCAGCCTGGGATGGCTGTCTGCATGGAGTTTGCACATTCTCCCCGTGTCTGCGTTGGTTTCCTCTGGGTGCTCCAGTTTCCTCCCACAGTCCAAAGATGTGCAGGTCAGGTGAATTGGCCATGCTAATTTGCCCGTAGTGTGAGGTGCGTTAGTCAGAGGGTTGGTGTGGACTTGTTGGCCCGAAGGGCCTGTTTCCACACTGTAGGGAATCTAATCTAAAAAGAGATGTAAGGAGCAGTGACTAGAAGCTTGGTCCTAAATCTGTTTCTGTCTCTTTGAGGAGATGGGGGTGGGGGTGGTGTGGGGGAGGGGAGGGGGTGGTGGGGGGTGATGTTTCAGAGCAGGAGGTTAGGTGGTTAAAGGCATGGCTGCCATTGAAGGATAATGGCAAGTGCATTGAGGGTGGTCGTAGTGGTGAAGTTGCACAAGAAGTATGAGTACCAAGAGAAGAGTTTCAGATGCTCAAAGTGCTGGAAACGGTAATTGAATTGGGTGGGGGTGAGACCATGGAGAGATTTAAAAGCAAGGTATAAGAATTTTTGAATCAAGATGTTGGTTGGCTGATATCCATTGTAGATCAGTGAGCTTCAAGCTGAACTGGGTTTGTTATAGACAGGATACAGTCAGCAGAGTTTAGAGTGCAACAATAGGATGCAAATATACATACAAAAGTACAAATTCGAAGGAGGAGTAAGCTGCTTAGCCCCTTGAGCTTGTTCCATCATTCAATAAGATTGTATTTGATCTGATTACTCCATATCCAGTCTATCCCAATAAACTTTCACCCCTTGCATATCAAGAATCCACCAACTTCTAGAGTCATAGAGATGTACAGCGTGAAAACAGACCTTTTGGTCCAACTCGTCCATGCTGACGAAATATCCCAACCTAATGAAGTCCCACCTGCCAGCAACCGGCCCATATCCCTCCATTCATATATGCATCCAGATGCCTTTTTAATGTTGCAATTGTACCAGCTTCCACCACTTCCTCTGGCAGCTCATTCCATACACGCACCACACTTTGCATGAAAAAATTGCCCCTAAGGTCCCTTTTAAATTTTTTCCCCCTTACCCTAAGTCTATACCCTCTAGTTCTAGACTCCCCTACCCCAGGGAAAGGAACTTGTCTATTTACCCTATCATACCTCTCATGATTTTATAAACATTAATAAGGTCACTTCTCAGCCTCTGACACTCCAGGGAAAACAGCCCCAACCTATTCAGTCTCAAACCCTCCAACCCAGGCAAGATCCTTGTAGATCTTTTCTGAACCCTTTCAAGTTTCACAACACCCTTCCTATAGGAGAGAGACCACAACTGCACACACAATTCCAAAAGTGGCCTAACCAAAAGCAGCCGCAACATGACCTCCCAACTCCTGTACTCAACACTCTGACCAATAAAAAAAACCATACTAAGCACCATTTTTGCAATCCTATCTAACTGCATTCCAAGGTCCGTTTGTTCAGCAACACTCCCCAGGACCTTACCATTAAGTCCTGCTCTGATTTGCCTTTCTAAAATGTAGCACCTCATGTTTATTTAAATTAAACTCCATCTGCCACTCTTACTTTAAATATATTCAAAGACTTTAAGAACTTAAAGACTCTTAACCTTCTGAGAGGAAACATTTATCCTCCTCTCTGTCTTAAATGAACAACCCCCTATTTTCAAGTAGTGAAACCTCTAATTCTAATCTAGGAGATGCTATTTAGGAGAGTAGTCGAGCAGTTGTGTTTGGCATTGATATAGTTTACAGTGTCGGATTGACTGAAGTAGAGTTGGAGATGTGTAATGTTATGGAGTTAGAAGTAGGTGATTTTTGTGGCAGGTTATAAGAATCAGAATTATAGTTTGAGGTCAGACAAGACCTTGAACTTAGAAACAGATTGCTTGAAAAGGATATGTTGTCTCTTTTCTGTTGTAAGAACTTAATCATGATATGTAACTGCTTTAAAAATTCTGAAAATTGTAAGCCCTTAAGATATGTAATTTCTCAAACAGAGCACATGCTCTAGATGTTCTGGATCAGTGGTGCTGGAAGAGCACAGCAATTCAGGCAGCATCCGAAGACAGGCAAAATCGACGTTTCGGGCAAAAGCCCTTCATCAGGAATAAAGGCAGAGAGCATAAAGGAGAGATAAGCTAGAGGAGGGTGGGGGTGGGGAGAGAGTGGCATAGAGTACAATAGGTCAGTGGGGAAGGAGATGAAGGTGATAGGTCAGGGAGGAGAGGGTGGAGTGGATAGGTGGAAAAGGAGCTGGGCAGGTCGGACAAGTCCGGACAGGTCAGGGGATCGAGTTGCTGGAGGTTAGAAGCTAGGATGAGGTGGGGGAAGGGGAAATGAGGAAACTGTTGAAATCCACATTGATGCCCTGGGGTTGAAGTGTTCCAAGGCGGAAGATGAGGCGTTCTTCCTCCAGGCGTCTGGTGGTGAGGGAGCGGCGGTGGAGGAGGCCCAGCACCTCCATGCCCTCCAACGCATCTCATCCACATCCCGCACCTCCGCCCTCAGACCCAACCCCTCCAACCGCAACAAGGACAGAACGCCTCTGGTGCTCACCTTCCACCCTACCAACCTTCGCATAAACCAAATCATCCGCCGACATTTCCGCCACCTCCAAACAGACCCCACCACCAGGGATATATTTCCCTCCCCACCCCTCTCCGCCTTCCGCAAAGACCGTTCCCTCCGTGACTACCTGGTCAGGTCCACGCCCCCCCCTACGACCCACCCTCCCATCCTGGCACTTTCCCCTGCCACCGCAGGAACTGTAAAACCTGCGCCCACACCTCCTCCCTCACCTCTATCCAAGGCCCCAAAGGAGCTTTCCACATCCATCAAAGTTTTACCTGCACATCCACTAATATCATCTATTGTATCCGTTGCTCCCGATGCGGTCTCCTCTACATTGGGGAAACTGGGCGCCTCCTAGCAGAGCGCTTTAGGGAACATCTCCGAGACACCCGCACCAATCAACCAAATCGCCCAGTGGCTCAACATTTCAACTCCCCCTCCCACTCTGCCGAGGATATGGAGGTGCTGGGCCTCCTCCACCGCCGCTCCCTCACCACCAGACGCCTGGAGGAAGAACGCCTCATCTTCCTCCTCGGAACACTTCAACCCCAGGGCATCAATGTGGATTTCAACAGTTTCCTCATTTCCCCTTCCCCCACCTCATCCTAGCTTCTAACCTCCAGCAACTCGATCCCCTGACCTGTCCGGACTTGTCCGACCTGCCCAGCTCCTTTTCCACCTATCCACTCCACCCTCTCCTCCCTGACCTATCACCTTCATCTCCTTCCCCACTGACCTATTGTACTCTATGCCACTCTCTCCCCACCCCCACCCTCCTCTAGCTTATCTCTCCACGCTTCAGGCTCTCTGCCTTTATTCCTGATGAAGGGCTTTTGCCCGAAACGTCGATTTTGCCTGTCTTCGGATGCTGCCTGAATTGCTGTGCTCTTCCAGCACCACTGATCCAGAATCTGGTTTCCAGCATCTGCAGTCATTGTTTTTACCTTTTTGCTCTAGATGTTGTCTGGAAAGCACACTGTCACTCCCTGCCATTTCAGTCCCAGTGCACATGAAGTAAATGTGCTTTGAAATGATTTTATTTCCACTGTTAGTGAAATATACTGATTATGCGATTGTAGTCACATGTCTGCTTTTTCTCATTGACCTTTGAAAGTCTTCTGTTTATTTACTGTGTTCCTGTTCTCTTTGGACCTGGCCTCAACGCTCTTTTACAGTTATGCTGACTGCACCACCATGAACATATTATCACAACATAGACAGTTTTGTTGGACTTAGTGGTATTGCTCTACTCCTGTGTATTTTAGATGACAATGACATTTTAACATCCTAAAAATGTGTTCAGACACCACGGTGATCATTCACTGCAGAATTTAGGAAAGGAAAGGCTTATGCAGAACAAAACCATACAGTAAAGATCTGAAACAGAAAATACTTGAGACATTCAAATCTGGCGTCAGATAGGGAGAGAGGAACTGAGTTGATCTTTAAGATTGATGATCTTTAATTTCAGTGCTATGATGAGGATCGTTGTCTGGGAACATGAACTCTATTTCTCTATCCTGCTGAATTTCTCCAGTACTTTGTTTCTATTTTGGCTTTCCAGTATCTGCAATATTTGTAGCAATGGAGTTATCTGTGCTGTACAGGTCTTCTGAGAAGTTTCAGGTCAGTTATGCTTCAAATTAGAAGAACCTGTCAATTTCTATCCAACAATGATATTTTGGACCACAGTGTGTGAGTAATTAGAGGCATATGTGGTGAGTATAGCATGCTTGAGAGACCTACAGTTTCCAAAGGAGGGAGAGGTATTGTCGCCTGTCTATGGATATTACCAATTCACTGTTAGCGATTGATCAGTAATTAGCCAACAAATGCATTAATCTTGTATCATGCAACTGCTATGCTGGTAGAGAGGGAGATAGATTGACCATTGTTTTATTTACACTAATGACTTTTATGTTTATATGGAACATAGGAACTGGAGCAGAGCATTCAGTCCATCGAGCCAGTTTAATCATTTTAGATTCTAGCCAATCATCTTTTTTGCATCATTTTCCCACTCTATCTCCAGATTCCTTTGTGTCTTTGGAGACTCATGGCATTTTGATTTCTGTCTTGAGCTTGTTCAAGCTTCTACACCCCTCTGGAGTAAACATTTCCAAAGGTTCACCGCTTTCTGAATGAAAAGAAATACCTTCTCATTGTAATCTTAAAAGACTGCCCCTTCTCCTGAGATGATGTCCCCTGGTTCCAGAGTCAGTAGCCAGCGTTACATTCTAACTATATTGACCCTGTCACACCTTGTAAAAATTTTTAAAATTTCAGTGAAGTCATTTCTCGTTCTATGAAGCTTCAGGCATACAGACCCAGAGTTTCCTCAATCCTTCTTCATAAAACAGTTTGGCCATCCAGGGTTAATCTGGTGGATCTCTGTTTGTGTCAAGTATGTCCTTTCTTGAATAAAGGGACCAAAACTGTGCTCATTACTGCAGGTGAGGTCTCACCAAGACTCTGTACACTGCAGTTTGCTAAAATGTAAAAAAAAAGTCAAGTGGTTGCTAACCGATGGGAGGTTTGCTCCTTGCTTTTATCTTGTTTAATACGTGCATTTGGTCTTGTCTGTAGGGCACCTTCAAAATGCGTTGTTTTAATTTCTCTGACAGGTCAGTGAATGTAAGCACAAGAGTAGGAGTACGCCAAATGCTCTGCCTTTCACTATCAAGTCTGATCTTTGACCTCAAATCTGTATAGTGGCTCTATCCCCGTACTCTTTGATTTTGTTTGTCCCAGACCCAATTGATCTCAGTCTTGAATAGGCTCATCTGAGCATCCATATCCCTGCATGGTAAGCCGACAAGAGGGGAGGCCATCTTGGATTTGGTGTTTGGCAATAAACCATGTCAGGTGTCAGGTCTCTCGGTGGGAGAGTATTTTGTTGATAGTGATCACAACTCCCTGACCTTTACTTTACTCATGGAGATGGATAGGAGCAGATGGTATGGGAGAGTATTTAATTGGGGGAGGGGGAATTACAATGCTATTAGGCAGGAACTGGGGCAGCTAAATTGGGAACGGATATTCTCTCAGCAATGCATAACAGAAATGTGGAGATTGTTTAGGAAGCACTTGCTATAGTGCAGGACAGGTTTGTCCCACTGAGACAAGGAAGGCATGGTAGGGTGAAAGAACAAGGGATGTGGAACATGTAGTCAAGAGGAAGAAGGAAACTTACTTAAGGTTGAAGAGGCAAGGATCAGACAGAGCTTTAGAGGGTTACTAGGTAGCCAGGAAGGAACTGGAGAATGGACTTAGGAGACCTAGAAGGGGACATGAAAAACCTTTAGCGGGTAGGCTTAAGGAAAACCCTAAGGCATTCTACAATTACGTGAGGAATAAGAGGATAGCCAGAGTGAGGGTAGGGCCAATTAGGGATAGTGGAGGGAAGTTGCGCCTGGAGTTGGAGGAAGTAGAGGAGATCCTTAATGAATATTTTGCTTCAGTATTCACGACTGAGAGGGACCTTGACATTTCTGAGGACAGTGAAAAACAGACTAATGTTAGGAAGGGGGATGTGCTGAAAATTTAGAAAAATCTTTATGGAACTGACAACCGGAAGCGGCAGATACAAATCACTATAAATGCTGGAGGAAACATCACAGAAGTGCTTCACAGGAGGCTCCCAAGCACTGAGGATGTCACCTAGGCAGGGGATGAAACGTCTGCAACACAAATTCCCAGCTCGACGAACAGAACCACAACAATGAGCACCCGAGCTACAAATCTTCTCCCGTACTTTGAATAGAAAAGTCCCCTGGGCAAGACAGGATATAGGAGAAAGTGAGGACTGCAGATGCTGGAGATCAGAGCTGAAAATGTGTTGCTGGAAAAGCACAGCAGGTCAGGCAGCATCCAAGGAGCAGAAGAAGGAGCCCTTCTTCAGGAATCCCGAAACGTCGATTCTCCTGCTCCTTGGATGCTGCCTGACCTGCTGCGCTTTTCCAGCAACACATTTTCAGCCAAGACAGGATATACCCTCGGTTACTACAGGAAATAGGGAAGAGATTGCTGCGTCTTTGGCGATGATCTTTGCGTCCTCACTGTCCACTGGAGTAGTGCCAGATGATTGGAGGGTGGCAAATGCTATTCCCTTGTTCAAGAAAGGGAGTAGGGATAATCCTGGGAATTATAGACCAGGCAATCTTACATCAGTGGTGGGCAAAGTATTGGAGAGGATTCTGAGAGACAGGATTTATGATTACTTGGAAAACCATAGTTTAATTAGACATAGTCAGCATGGTTTTGTGAGGGGCAGGTCAATCCTCACAAATCTTATTGAATTCTTTGAGGATGTGACAAAATGTATTGATGAAGGTAGAGCAGTGGATGTGGTGTACTTAGAATTTAGCAAGGTGTTTGATATGGTTCTCCATGGTAGGCTCATTCAGAAAGTGAGGAGACTTGGGACAGAGGGAAATTTGCCTGTCTGGATATAGAGTTGGCTGGCCAATAGAAGACAGAGGATGGCGGTAAATGGAAAATATTCAGTCTGGAGCTCAGTGACCAGTGGTGTTCTGCAGGGATCGGTTCTGGGACCTCTGCGCTTTGTGGTTTTTATAACTGACTTGGATTAGGAACTGGAAGGGTGGGTTAGTAAGTTTGCCAATGACACGAAGATTGATGGAGTTGTGGATGGTTCTGGATGTAAGTTTGCTCGCTGAGCTGGAAGGTTCGTTTTCAGATATTTTGTCACCATAGTACGTAACATCATCAGTGAGCCTCCGGTGAAGCACTGGTGGTATGGCCTGCTTTCTATTTGTGTTTAGTTTCCTTGGGTTAGTGATGTCATTTCCTGTTCTTTTTCTCAAGGGGTGGTAAATGGGATCCAAGTCAATATGTTTGTTGATAGAGTTCCGGTTGGAATGCAGTGCTTCTAAGAATTCTCACACGTGTCTCTGTTTGACTTGTCTTGGATGTGTTGTCCCAGTTGAAGTGGTGTCCTTCCTCGTCTGTATGTAAAGATACTCGTGAGAGTGTATCATGTCTTTTTGTGGCTAGTTGAAGTTTATGTATAGTGGATAGTGTGGGGGCTGTTGTGGGTTGCAACGGGACATTGACAGGATGCAAAACTGGATTAATAGTGGTGTACAATGTGGAAAAGTGTAAAGTGATTCACTTTGGAAGGTGAAATTTGAATGCAGAATACAGGGTTAAAGGCAGGAATCTTGGCAGTGTGGAGGAACAGAGAGGTGTTGAGATCCATGTCCATAGATCCCTCAAAGTTGCCACCCAAGTTGGTAGGGTTGTTGAGAGAGTATATGGTGTGTTGGCGTTCATTAGTAGTGGGATTGAGTTTAAGAGCTGTGTGGTTATGCCACAGCTCTATAGTGCCCTGGTTAGACCACACTTGAAATATTGTGTCCTGTCCTGATTATAGGCAGGATGTGGAAGCTTTAGAGGTAGTGCAGAGGAGATTCACCAGGATGCTGCCTGGACTGGAGAACACGTCTTATGAAGTAAGGTTGAGGGAGCTAGGGCTTTTCTTATTGGAGTGAAGAAGGATGAGAGGTGACTTGATAGAGGTGTACAAGATGTTGAGAGACATAGATAGAGTGGATAGCCAGAGACGTTTTCCTAGGGTGGAAATGTCAATCCTGAGGATGCATAATTTTAAGGTAATTGGTTCTTTACACAGAGAGTGTTGGGTGTGTGGATTGCACTGCCAGCAGTGGTAGTAGAGTCAGAGACATTTGGGATGTTTAAGTGACTCTTGGACAGACACATGTAAGATAGTACAATGAAGGATAGGTAGGTGAGTCTGATCAGAGAGTAGGGTAAAAGGCCAGCACAACATCGAGGGTTGAAGGGCCTGTACTGTTCCATGTTCTAATTCCAAAGATTCAAAGCCCTCTGAATTTCTCCTGCTGCCAATCCAAAATGATTGAGCTCTTCTCTTAAGGCTAAGGCCCATAGTTCTAAATTTTCCAGATGAGCAACAGCTTTTTAGCATGCTCTCTGTCAAGACTTATGCATTTCAATAAGATCCTTTGATTGATATGAATTCCAGAAGATATGGGCCCAATCTAATTGATTTCTCATCAAAGGAGAGTTTCCCCGTCCCAGCAAACAGTCTAGTGAGTGTGCATAGCACTCCCTCTAAGGCAAGGCTATTTTTTCTTAGATAAAGAAATCAAAGGTGTCCTTTGCAATTGTTCAAGTGTGGTCTCATTCTATATGATTTTGTGAGGAGGGGAAAGTGTGTTAGCTGTGATTGTCCTTTAACAACTGGACCCACTTTGCAATGTGTTCCTAGTTTGATGAATGACCTATTCTGAAGAATTGCACTTGAAATGTTAACTTTATTTCTGTGTAAGTGCTGCCAAATCAGCTGAGTATCTCCATTACTTTCCATTTTTATTTATGATTTCCAGCATTCACAGTATTTTGCTTTTTTATATTGGTGTGTGACCTAGATGAAAGTGAGTGGATTGCCTGAGGCAGGAAGCTAAGCAACCTCCTAGGCTGCTTTGACACTGGGTAGTGTTTGAAATCTGTGGCACTGCCCTGCAGGATGTCACTTTTCATTAGTTGTAAACAAATGCTGTTGACTTTGCGCAATGGCTGGAATTCCAGAAGGTTGCAAAGGACTATTGCCAAGTCCAGCCCCTCAAAAACAAAATACTATAGATGCTGGAAATCTGAAGTAGTCGATATAATAATAACCTCTTTGGATCAGTGTTTGCTCTGCAACAATGGCCAGTGAATTAACAAGTGAATCCAGGGCTTTACATGTACGCTTTGCATCGTGGGAATTAGTCTAAAAAAATGAATGGTGTAGAGTGTGAGATGCATGTAGAGATGTTTTGTTTTGTAGCACGCACTGAAATTTGAGTGGAGCTAAGACGTTTGTTCTTGTATTTTGCTTCTAGTTTTATTAATGAGCCTGATTTGCAGTTTGTGCCATGTCTGAGTTGGCAATGTCTGAAGTTAATATTTCTCTTTTACTTATTGGCAGTAAACCAGGGTATTGTCATAACCAAACATAACCCATGAGAATATTTGGTGCATATGGTGTAAGTGTGGATCTGATATGAAAGCAAGCCCTTGTGCTGAGTTTGAAGAACTAACACATACAATGCTTGCATTTCACTTTCAAGTAGGTTGTGCCATAGGAGGGATGTATTTACAGTGACACATTCACAGGGTTCTTTAAGAAAGTGCTCCACTGTTCATTGTGAAAATGATGGATAATTAATAAGTGAAACAGACTGTCCTGGGTTTCAATGGAGGCCGATGATGATTAGATTGGAATTGTTTTTTGTGAAGGGGAACTAAAGAGCTGGTGAAAAATGCAATTTGATGTAGTCTTTCCATTTAGGACCTGCTAGTTTGATCATAAAGCTTCTGGTGGGCCTGTTTTCCTCCTCCTGACCCTTTCACTTTATTGAGGCCTTGATCTCTGCTCATGAACACAGTTCCACAGGTTTCGAACATCCTGCAGTCCTTCACACAGTCACTAGTGTTCATTTTTAATGGGAACGTTGGCTGGCTGTTCAACTGGGAGAAGCATCACAGCTGAGCCTATGTCTGTTCAACATCCTCATAAACATTTTGTTATGACTATGCTGTAACCTCTGATAAAACAGAAGTGCTGGTCGGCTTTTCCAGCTTTTGACACTGATGCTAATTCTTGATGCCCACTGCTGTCCACTTGCCTACAGAAAATTAACTTGTAACAATATGCATCTGCACATCTTGACCATTTCTTGAATAGTAAATTTGTAATGCTGCAATGCTATACCAGCTCTTGGTAGGTTAATTAAGTTGACAGTTTAACAGTTTTTTTTACTAAAGTAAAGCTGAGCCCAAGCATGTGGTGTACTTGAGCTGAAATGTCTATTGGTCTTGACAGCTGCTTATATGAAGTGCATTTTGTTTAACATCCATGTTCACAGATGTGGCATCAGGTCTTGATTATATATAATTTGCCTCTCAACACATTGGTATTTGAAATGGCAGTGACATTCCCTTCCAGCTCGTTATTTCCTTTGAGACCTTGGTGCTGGCATTGTGATAACAAGTGTACATCTGAGTGTATATATGATTGTCTGATGATGTTTATAATATGTCGAATTTAATGTCTCCATATAATATCTCATCCTTGACGTCAAAGTGCTATAATTTCTCACAAGAACTTTCAAGTGTGTCACCAAGATGGTTCATATTCAATATTTCTCAGAGGACCTGAGTTTTGAAGGATTGTGGAAAAATTGACTTATTTCAAGTTTTATGGAAATGCTTGGCCTGTTGTTGAAAAGTCACTCTGGACAATGACCATTTTCTTTAAACAAGGCTTCATAGACATCAGAGTCGAGAGAATAGTGCTGGAAAAGCACAGCAGCTCAGACAGCATCCGAGGAGCAGGATAATCGACGTTTCGGGCCTAAGCCCTTCAAAGATTCCTGATGAAGGGCTTATAACCAAAACATTGTCTCTCCTGCTCCTCAGATGCTGCCTGACCTGCTGTGCTTTTCCAACACCACACCCTTGACTCTAATATCCAGCATCTGCAGTCCTCACTTGCTCTTCCTTTACAGAAATCACATGACTGACAACTGTTCTGCTGTAAACCCCTCCTAGGGCTGTATGAGTAGTAGTTAGTTAAAGAGTATTTTGATGTCTGGAATCAGTTAGGGAACAAGAACATTGTTTCAAAGTGCTGCCCAGCTCTTCTCCTATTTTCTGGTAGTCTGTCTTTGTTGGGTTCAGGGTGAAACCAATTTGTTTTCCTGAAAGAAGGATTGAAGAAACAGCTCAGCACTATTTTCTAAGCAAGCTGTGTCTGTCAAGACTCCAGAAGCAATTAGAGTCATAGAGATGTACAGCACGGAAACAGACCCTGCGGTCCAACCTGTCCATGCCGACCAGCTATCCCAACCAAATCTAGTCCCACCTGCCAGCATCCGGCCCATATCCCTCCAAACCCTTCCTATTCATATACCCATTCAAATGCCTCTTAAATGTTGCAATTGTACCAGCCTCCACCACATCCTCTGGCAGGTCATTCCATTCATGTACCACCCTCTGCGTGAAAAAGTTGCCCTTAGGTCTCTTTTATATCTTTCCCCTCTCACCTTAAACCTATGCCCTCTAGTTCTGGACTCCCCAACCGCAGGGAAAAGACTTTGCCTATTTATCTTATCCATGCCCCTCATAATTTTGTAAACCTCTATAAGGTCACCCCTCAGCCTCCGACGCTCCAGGGAAAGCAGCCCCAGCCTGTTCAGCTTCTCCCTGTAGCTCAGATCCTCCAACCCTGGCAACATCCTTGTAAATCTTTTCTGAACCCTTTCAAGCTTCACAACATCTTTCCAATAGGAAGGAGACCAGAATTGCACGCAATATTCCAACAGTGGCCAAACCAATGTCCTGTACAGCTGCAACATGACCTCCCAACTCCTGTACTCAATACTCTGACCAATAAAGGAAAGCATGTTGTGGTTCTGTTCGTCGAGCTGGGAATTTGTGTTGCAGACGTTTCGTCCCCTGTCTAGGTGACATCCTCAGTGCTTGGAAGCCTCCTGTGAAGCGCTTCTGTGATGTTTCCTCCGGCATTTATAGTGATTTGTATCTGCCGCTTCCGGTTGTCAGTTCCAGCTGTCTGCTGCAGTGGCTGGTATATTGGATCCAGGTCGATGTGTTTATTGATTGAATCTGTGGATGAATGCCATGCCTCTAGGAATTCCCTGGCTGTTCTCTGTTTGGCTTGTCCTATAATAGTAGTGTTGTCCCAGTCGAATTCGTGTTGCTTGTCATCTGAGTGTGTGGCTACTAAGGATAGCTGGTCGTGTCGTTTCGTGGCTAGTTGGTGTTCATGGATGCGGATCGTTAGCTGTCTTCCTGTTTGTCCTATGTAGTGTTTTGTGCAGTCCTTGCATGGGATTTTGTACACTACATTGGTTTCGCTCATGCTGGGTATCAGGTCCTTCGTCCTGGTGAGTTGTTGTCTGAGAGTGGCTGTTGGTTTGTGTGCTGTTATGAGTCCTAGTGGTCGCAGTAGTCTGGCTGTCAGTTCAGAAATGCTCTTGATGTATGGTAGTATGGCTAGTCCTTTGGGTTGAGGAATGTCCTCATTCCGTTGTCTTTCCCTTAGGCATGTGTTGATTAAATTGCGCGGGTATCCGTTTTTGGCAAATACATTGTAGAGGTGTTTTTCTTCCTCTTTTTGCAGTTCTGGTGTACTGCAGTGTGTTGTGGCCCTTTTGAATAGTGTCTTGATGCAACTTCTTTTGTGTGTGTTGGGGTGGTTGCTTTCGTAGTTCAGGACTTGGTCTGTGTGTGTGGCTTTCCTCTATACCTTTGTGGTGAATTCTCCCTTCGGTGTTCACATCTAGGACTGGGAGTTGGTTGTCCTTTTCTTCCTCTCTAGTGAAACTGATTCCTGTGAGTGTGGCGTTGATGATCCGGTGTGTGTTCTCTATTTCTGTGTTTTTAATGATTACAAAGGTGTCATCCACATATCTGACCCAGAGTTTGGGTTGAATTTGTGGTAAGACTGTTTGTTCTAATCTTTGCATTACAGCTTCTGCTATGAGTCCAGAGATGGGTGAGCCCATGGGTGTGCCGTTGATTTGTTCATATATTTGGTTGTTGAATGTGTAGTGTGTTGTGAGGCACAGGTCCAGTAGTTTGAGTATACCGTCTTTGTTGATAGGTCCAACGTCCTGATGTCTGTTCTGTATGTCCAGCAGGTTGGCTATTGTTTCTCTGGCTAGGGTTTTGTTGATAGAGGTGAATAGTGTCGTTACATCGAACAACGAGCACCCGAGCTACCAATCTTCTCTCAAACTTTGAAAGGGAAAGCATACCAAATGCCACCTTCACTATCCTATCTACCTGCAACTCCACTTTCAAGGAGCTATGAACCTGCACTCCAAGGTCTCTTTGTTCAGCAACACTCCCTAAGACCTTACCATTAAGTGTATAAGTCCTGCTAAGATTTACTTTCTAAAAATGCAGCACCTCGCATTTATTTGAATTAAACTCCATCTGCCACTTCTCAGCCCATTGGCCCATCTGGTCAAGATCCTGTTGTAATCTGAGGTAACCCTCTTCGCTGTTCACTACACCTCCAATTTTGGTGTCATCTGCAAACTTACTAACTGTACCTCTTATGCTCGCATCCAAATCATTTATGTAAATGACAAAAAAGTAGAAGACCCAGCACCGATCCTTGTGGCACTCCACTGGTCACAGGCCTCCAGTCTGAAAAACAACCCTCCACCACCACCCTCTGTGTACATTTTTGGTGATTTAACCACACAGGTTAGAATGTCAGAATGACAGATTTTTAAACATCCTACATATTACATTTTTGGCCTTCAAGAACTGGCCTAGTGATTTTTCTCAAAAGTTGGTCTCTACAAATAAATCCCTTTTTTAATCCTTCACTGGACTGTGTATAGGTCAGCTTTGTGTATGTGTATGGAAGGATAAACTTTTATACTTATAGAATTCCAACTGTGTATGTTAGCCAGTTATTGTATCTTCATTGCTTAAGTTTTTTTATTTTGACATGTAAAGACCATATCATTTTAGTTTTAGTCATTTTGTTTGCGGACAGAAACGGAGAAAATGTTTTCAAACCAAGAATTATAGAAGAAATTTGCTACACTTTTAAAAACAAATTACTGAAACTTATTTTGTGTGAAAAATTAAAACTCTCACAACACCAGGTTTTGGTCCAACAGGTTTATTTGGAAACACTAGCTTTCGGAGCGCTGCTCCTTCATCAGGTGGTTGTGGAGTACACAACTGTAAGACACCGAATTTATAGCAAAAGTGATGTAACTGATTTTTAACTTTGTACACCCCAGTCCAACATCGGCATCTCCCAGTTATTTTGGGTGGTATTTTTTGCAGCTTTGTTTAAGCAGTAGGGGAAGCTGTTTGAGGACAGCGCAACACAAAGGGAGATAAACAGAGCAGGGTTTGGCCAGCAACAAGTACCTGATCATTTTGTGCAGTTGTGGATGCCAGAGGTCATCAGCCTGATGACAGTGCTCTGATTAGTTCCTGGGCAGCTGGACAGCTTGTGTTGTGTGACTGATACAGTGAGAAAGCCTTTGATCTGCTGGACAGGTGTGGGTGTGTATATGGGGGGGGTGGGGGGTGCGCACGTGCACACACACCATCCCTGTAGCCCAACGTACACCTGTTATTATATCCTGCACCAGGTCTCATATGCTGTTCCCTTTAGCCATAAGAACGAAACGACACATATATGATGTGTGACTGTAAGCACAATTCCCCTGTCACCTGCATTTTATACTCTGCTTATCCTGAACTAGGTTTCTTTACTCAACAAGAATGACCATTTATTACAAGCAGGTAAGTGCGAACTTCAGATAAACAATTATGACCTATCAGCAGATAACTCTAATCCCCTTGTAAACGCATTCTTACACAAACAGATGCAGACAATGATCAACAATGGATGTTGTGGGTGAAAAGAAAATCTGGCAGAACTGTTCAGTGGCCCCTGATCACAGGATCTGTTAAGATGTTTCTTGTACTGATCAGAATGTTGCTTCTCGATTTTTCTTCTCTGGATGCTTTCAATGCTTGACAGAGAGGTACAGGAGAAAGTGAGGACTGCAGATGCTGGAGATCAGAGCTGAAAATTTGTTGCTGGAAAAGCGCAGCAGGTCAGGCAGCATCCAAGGAGCAGGAGAATCGACGTTTTGGGCATGAGCCCTTCTTCAGGAATGAGGAAAGTGTGCCAAGCAGGCTAAGATAAAAGGTAAAAGGTAGGGAGGAGGGACTTGGGGAGGGGCATTGGAAATGCGATAGGTGGAAGGAGGTTGAGGTGAGGGTGATAGGCCGTGGTGGGGGTGGAGAGGTCAGGAAGAAGATTGCAGGTTAGGAAGGTGGTGCTGAGTTCGAGAGGTACAGGGTGACTGGTTCAAGGTCTCTGATTTATTAATTAGAAGTCATAGCTTCTGAACACAACAACTTCGGAAGAAAAGATAACTGGATTTCTTCAAGCTTAAAGCTGCTTTTACCACAGAGAACTGAGCTCCAAGCTGGTTGGAAATAGAGGGGCTTCTCTGCATCTTGTTCATAGCCACAAACTGCTCAACTACATGAGAACAAATCTCACAGTTGTTAGCAAGCAGAAGATCTTTGTCATTGATAACTGGCCACTCATCCACAGAACAGTCGGCTGATTGTTGCTGTTGGAAATCTCTATTTATACACACCACATGGGTTCCAGCTCATCTGCAAACTACATTTCAAATGCCACTTGAACAAGCAGCAGGTGTTCAGGTTACTTGCTTTTAATAACTACAGTAATCCTTCAGCAATCCTTGGCTTTGCAAATAGCTCTTTTCTCCTATTAGTCCATAACAAAAAAAATAGAAAAGTAAAAGATACGGTCTTTATAGAAAGCCTGTTGTTTGCTAATGCATTTGGCAGAATAATCTCCTCTTTCCTGTTGATTTCTGTAATTGTACTGGAGTTGAGTAAAACTTGGTATTCAGAAATATAAGTGATAACATTTATAAGCATCTTTGTAAATAAATTCTTAGGGCAAAATGGTTTGAAAACAACATGTTGAGGCATTGTCAAATACTTTAGGAAGGATATACTGGCGTTGGAGAGGATCTGAAGTGCAGATTCATCAGAATGATCTGGATCTAAAAAGGGTTAAATTATGATTGACTGCATAGACTTGATTGGATCTTGAATATAGACAGCAGAGGAGATGATCTAACCAAGGTGTTTAAATTAACAAAGGGATTCAATAAGGTAGACACAGAAACGTTGCTTGCTCTGGTATGGCAGTCACACCAAGGAAATTGGTATGGCAGATCCTCTCCAATGCCAGTTTCTCCTTCCTAAAGTCCAATACCCAGAGATTAAGGTTTTGCTTCTGATAGATCAAAACAGTGACACTATATACTCACAATGTAAAAATAATCATCTGACACAACCTCAGTCTGAGGATCATTGATAAATTGTAGCTGTACCACTACAATTTTAACTCTGTTCCTTCTGTAACCTGGGATATATTCCAAATGGTCCAAATAACTTATTCGCTTTAAATATCTCCTATTTAACCATTTTTAACTTGTCCAGCAGTCTCTGCATTGACTGCAGCTTTGGCAAAGTTGTTTTCCTGAGGAAACATCAAGCAAAGCACTTTTTCTATACCTTCAATACCATAAGGCATAGGAGTGGAAGTAAGGCTATTCGGCCTATCGAGTCCACTCCGCCATTCAATCATGGCTGATGGGCATTTCAATGCCACTTACACGCACTCTCCCATATCCCTTAATTCCTTGCGAGATTAAGAATTTATCAATATCTGCCTTGAAAACATTTAACATCCCGGCCTCCACTGCGTTCCATAGTAATGAATTCCACAGCCCACCACTCTCTCCTCATTTCCATTCTAAATTGACCCCCTCTGATTCTAAGGCTGTGCCCAAGAATCCTAGTATCCCCGCCTGACGGAAACAATTTCCCAGCATTATCTTGTAAGTTTCTATTAGATCTCCCCTCAACCTTCTAAACTCTAATGAATACAATCCCAGGATCCTTAACCGTTCATCATATGTTAGGCCTACCATTCCAGGGATCATCCATGTGAATCTCTGCTGGACACGCTCCAGTTCCAGTATGTCCTTCCTGAGGTGTGGGGCCCAAAACTGGACACAGTATTCTAAATGGAGCCTAACTAGAGTTTTATAAAAGTCTCAGTGGCACATCGCTGCTTTTACATTCCAACCTTCTTGAGATAAATGACAACATTACATTTACTTTCTTAACACAGATTCCATATTTACAGAATCCTGTACTAGTACTCCTAGATCTCTTTGTACTTTGGCTTCATGAACTTTCTTGCTGTTTAGAAAATTGTCCATGCCTGTATTCTTTATTCCAAAGTGCAAGACCTCACATTTGCTGACATTGAATTTCATCAGCCATCTCTTGGACCACTCTCTCTTAAACTATCTAAATCATTTTGCAGCCTCCCTACCTCCTCAGAACTACCTGCTTGTCCGTCTAACTTTATATCATTGGCAAACTTCGCCAGAATATCCCCAGTCCCTTCATTCAGATCATTAATATGTAAAGTGAACAGCTGCGGTCCTGACATTGAACCCTTATATCTCAACTCTCTGCCTTCTGTTAGACATGCCAGTAGTTCACCTTAAACCATGGGCCCTCACCTTACTCAGCAGCCTCCTGTGAGGCACCTTACCAAGGCCTTTTGGAAGTCTAGGTAGATAACATCCATTGGGTTTCCCTGGTCTAACTTACTTGTTACCTCTTCAAAGAATTCTAATACATTTGTCAGGCATGACCTCCCCTTACTAAATCCATGCTGACTTGTTCTAATCTGACCCTGCACTTCCAGGAATTTAGAAACCTCATCCTTTAACGATATATTCTAGAATTTTACCTACAACTAAGGTTAGGCTAATCAGCCTATAATTTTCCGTCTTTTGTCTTGATCCTTTCTTGAACAAGGGGTTACAACGCGACTTTTCCCATCATCTGGGACTTTCCCTGACTCCAGTGATTTTTGAAAAATTACAACCAACGCCTCCACTATTTCCTCAGCCACCTCCCTCAGAATTCTAGGATGTAGCCCATCGGGGCCAGGAGGTTTATCAATTTTTAGACCTTTTAGCTTTTCTAGCACTTTCTCTTTTGTAATGGCCACCATACTCAACTCTGCCCCTTGACTCTCCTTAATTGTTGGAATATTACTTATGTCTTCCATTGGGAAGACTGACACAAAGTATTTAAGCTCTTCAGCTATTTCCTTATCTCCCGTCACTAGCCTTCCTGCATAAATTTGGAGCAGCCCAATTTCTACTTTTGCCTTTCGTTTGTTCCTTATGTATTGAAAGAAACCTTTACTATCATTTCTAATATTACTGGCTAGCTTACCTTCATATTTGATCCTCCTTCCTTATTTCTCTCTTTGTTATCCTCTGTTTGTTTTTGTAGCCTTCCCAACCTTCTGATTTCCCAGTGCTGTTGGCCACTTTATAGGCTCTCTCTATGTCTATGATACATTTCCTGACTTCCTTTGTCAGCCATAGCTGTCTAATCCCCACCCCTGCCCCCAGATGATCTTTCTTTTCTTTGGGATGAACCTCTAACCTAAATACCTAAAGTCCAAAGATGTCTTTTGCCTCCATCAATAGTCTAACTGTTAGTTTCAATATTTAGTGTCTCTTCTGGAAATTGCATAAAAAATACTGTGTCCAACCATAACCTATAAAAAACACACTCTTCCTGCTCTGGGTATAATCAGGATATAGTCAGGAGTGTGACAGAATATTGCCTGGATGAGTGCAGCTCCAACAGCATTCAAAAAACTCATCACCATCCAATGCACCCCACTTGATTGGCATCACAACCACCACTTGAAACACACTCACCTCCCTTGCTATTGATAGACAATGGCAGCAGTGTGTACCATCTACAAACCACACTGCATCTCACCAAGGAACATTCAACAGCACCTTCCAAACCCACAACTTGTACACCTAGATGAACAAGGGTAGCAAATACATGAGAGCACCACCAGGTTTCCTCTCCAAGCCTCACAATATGTTGATTAGAACTTTCAGTGTCACTGGGTCACTATCCTGGAACTTCCTCCCTGACAGCTCTGTGGGTATCCATACACTCAAAGACGGCAGTGGTTCAAGAAGATGGCTCCTCATCTCCCACCTTCTCCAGGGCCAATAAGGTTAGGCAACAAATACTGGCTGAGCCAGCAGCACTCCCTTGAAGGAATGAAAATATCCTGAATCCTCAGACTGAATTGACATCTCCATATTTATTCTTGGATATGTAAGATTGAATTCCCAAGATAATGAAATTACAAAAGGCATGAAATTGCAAAACCTTCACAAAGGGATTCTGATATTGCCTCTTTCAGTTATCCCCATTCTGTTTTAGGAAAGAGTATATAGTGGATGGTTGGCATTGATTTGAGAAGTGTGCCAAACTGTATCCCTTCTGTGGAAATGCTCATTGAATGTATTAAGGAAGAACTGTTTCTACTGGCAGGTCGGACAGTAATGAGAGGACACTGATTTAAGCTGATTGACAAAGAAGAACCAGGGATGAAATGATTTATTAACGCAGTGATCTGGAATGCACAGGAAGATTTAACTGTGACTTTTGAAAGGGATTTGGATAAACACTTGAATAAAAAAGATTTGCGAAGCTATGGGAAAGAACAAGGGAGTGGATATACACTTAGTTGGGTAAATTCTTTCCAAAGAGCAGGCACAGGCACAATGTGCTGAATGATCATTTTTGTGTGAAATGACTCTCCTAACAAAGGTATTTTATGGACCAGACCCTCCCCAGCTGGAGAAATTTAAGCCACAAAGGGATTGTGATGGTAAATATAAACTTGAAATAGTGTGTGATATCCCTCTGAGGGAACATATGAAGGAAGGTTCTGGTGTGCTGCAGCATAATTGAATGGAAAAAGGATGAATCATTGAGAGTGCATGGGAACTCACTGATGAAAGCATGCTGGAGATATTTGTGGTCAGACCAGTGGATTGGTTATGTGATTAATGGTCAGATTAATGGATGTCGTGCAGCTCCCTCTGCACCTTATTTTCCACTAGTCCCCAGGACTGACATCAACAAGCTTTTAAAAAACAAGTTTTTAATTGTGCTCATGTGGGACTCCTGTTTATGTGATCTATTGCACCTTAGCATTACAGACAGGAGTCTGATACATTACACAAACTTATACTACAAGAAATAAATGGTTGTTTAAAAAATAAATCTTTAATAAGATTCTTGCGTGAGTTTAAGTGCATTGCCCACAAATGGAGAGCACTGAGGAAGATCATTTGGCCTCATGTAGCTGAAAGAAAACTATAACAACCCCAATCCCCTCAGTTAATACATCCAGCTGTTTTTAAAATTGATGCCAGGATTTTTGTCTCGACTACTCGACGCAATGTCTGCTTTATTGTAATTCTCTTCCAACCTTAAATTTACCTTTCACAACTTACAAACTGTTCTTGCCACTTGGTTTGCAGTTAGGTTATGCATTAGTCGTATTTATTTTGTTATGTTGCTTTGTAAGATGTCAGTAACAGAAAGGAGGGTTAATAAGGAGTGTTGTGGTGACCAGCACTGGTCACGATCTTTGGAAATGTAGTTTGACCAGAGCATTTTGCCATTTGGTTTCCTGTCTTGATTCTGCATTGCAATCCTCTGTTTCTCTTCTTGGTTGCTGCTTTGGCTCACATCCTCTCTATCTTTTCAGAAGGTTTTTTTTTCCCCTTGCTGGGGTTGTGTTTCTGCAATGGCTGTTATTCCAGCTTGGAGCTAACCCAATATAGACTGGAATAACTAGGACCGCTCCAAGCAGTTTGTCTTAGCAGCTTACAACAATCAACATTCACTGAGTATTTCAGAAGTTAGAGTCAGAGAGTGATACAGCACAGAAACAGACTCTTTGGCCTGACTCATCCATACTGACCAAAATCCAGTTTCCTAAACTGAACTTGTCCCATTTGTCTGTGTTCGACCCATATCCTCCTTAATCTTTCCTATCCATGTACCTGTCCAAATGTCTTTTAAATGTTTTAATTGTGCTTGCCTCTACCACTCCTTCTGGCAGCTCATTCCATATATGCACCACCCTGTATGAAAAAGTTGCCCATCAGGTCCCTTTTAAATCTTTTCCCTCCTCACCTAACCTATGCCCACTTGTTTTGGACACCCTACCCTGAGGAAAAGACCTTGGCTATTCACCTTATCTACACCCCTCTTTTTATTTTATAAATCTTTATAAAGTCACCCCTCCGCCTCTTACAATACAACGAAAAATGTCCCACCCTATCCAACCTCTCCTTCTAACTCAAACCCACCAGTATCGGTAACATCCTTTCAAATTATTTTTGCATCCTTTCCAGTTTCATTGTATGCAGTGCTCCAAATGTGGCCTTACCTTGGATAGTCGCAACATGATATCCCAACTCCTATATTCAGTGCTCTGACCAATGAAGGCAAGTGTGTCAAAAGCCTTCTTCACCATCCTGTTTACCTGTGATTCCACTTTCATGAAACTGTGTACCTGCATCCCTTGTCTCTCTGTTCGATAATACTGTCCAAAACCCTGCCAGTAACTATGTAAGTCCAGCAGCACTTGTCTCCATCTGCCATTCCTTGGCTCACTGACCCAGTTGATCAAGATCCCGTTGTACTCCAGATGATCTTCACTATACAGTTTACTGCCAATATTGGTGTCATCTGCAAACATACAAACCATGCCTCTTATAATCTCATCCAAATTGTTTATATAAATTACAACTATAGGGCCCCCCCCCCCCCACCAATCCTTACAGCACACCACTGGTCGCAGACCTCCAACCAAACAACAATCCTTAACTACCACCCTCTATCTCCTATTGTCAAACCAATTTTGTATCCAATTGGCTAGCTCCCCCTGAATCCCATGTGAGCTAACTTACTAACCAGACCACCCTGCAAAACCTTGTCAAAGGCCTTGCTAAAGTCTGCCTTCATCTATCTTCTTGGTCACCTCTTTTATAAAAAAAACTCCATCAAGTTTGTGAGACATGATTTCCCATGCAGGAAGGCCTGCTGACTATCCCTAATCAGTTTTTGGCTTTGCAAGTGCATGTAAATCCTTCCCTCCAAATCCCCTCCAACAATGTACCCACCATTGACGTCAGGCTCACTGGTCTGTAATTCCTTGACTTTTCCTTGCAGTTTTTCTTAAATAATGGCACTACGTTAGTCATCCTCCAGTCTTCGGGCGCCTCACCTATGGGTGGCGATGATACAAATATCTTCTAGGGTGCCTTTAATTTCTTCCGTAGCTTCCCACAATGTCCAGTGATATACTCAATCAAGTCCCCAGGGATTTATATTCCTGTTTTGCTGTTTAAGACCTCCAGCACCACCTATTTTATAATGAGAACCCTTTTCAAGACATCGCTATTTATTTCTCCAAGTTCCCTCGCTTCCATGTCTTTTTCCACAGTAAATTCATTGCATTTAGGATCTCACCCACTTCCTGTGGTTCCACACACAAATGGTCTCGATGATCTTTAAGGGGCTCTATTCTCTTCCTGGCTATTCTTTTTTGCCTTAATATAGTTGTAGAATCTCTTTGGATTCTCCTTAACCTTATCTGCCAAAGCTATCTCATATCCCCTTTTTGTCATCCTGCTTTCCCTCCTAAGTATACTCCTACACCTCTGATACTCCCCAAGGGATTCACTTGATCCCAGCTGTCTATATCTGACAAATGCCTCCTCCTTTTTCTTGATCAGAGCCTCGATATTTCTAGTCATCCGGTGTTCCCTACTCCTGCCAGCCTTACCCTTCACGCTAATAGGAACATACTGTCCCTGAGCACTCATTAACTCATGCTTCAAAGTTTTCAGTTTTACCGCGGCCATCCTTGTTTTGATATCCCCTTTTTAAAGGCAAAAGCATGAATTTCTATTGAGTAAATTTGATGTTTGGATCATTACTCAATAATGGTCTAAAATAATTGATGTGAAGAAAGTGATCCATTTGAAAGAGGGCTTGCATGGCAAGTCAATACTTCAATATATTGAAAAACCCAAGCCAGGGACTGACCTCCAAATATGATTGCTTAGAAAAGAGCAAGGAAGGACAGGAGGTGAATGGAGGTACTCATTGGGCTTTCCACTTGAATGAATGGAAGTAGATGAAACTGTTCTTGGGCTGGATAAAGAAATGATTCACAGCTGGAAATGGTTGAAGAAATAGATGAAATGCACTAACTTGTGTTCTCACAAACCTATTCTGCTTTTCTCTTTAAACTGTCAAGGTTTATATTAAAGGGAAGAGATTTGTTTTAACATATGCCTGTTATATGGAAAACTCATATAGGCTTTGTTTGCAGCAAGCGATGGTGCAACTTATCAAGGAGGCAGCTGGACAGAACGAAATCTCACCGCGAGATGAGTCTCCGACAGAGATCCTCAATCAGGTCTGCCCCTCAACATGGCGTGGTGCCTGCAAAACTGCTGTGCAGTTGTTGTTTGGTCAGGCAGGATTGGTAAGTGGCTACAACTTTGTTTTCTTTGACAAACACAATACAAATGTGCTGGTTTACAATCCATTCACTATATGTTCTGATCTTAACCAGGCATCAATGAGAAGTGGTCTTTGCAAAGTAGGGTGCAGAAGGGTCTATAGATAAGTCAGTCTAGCAACTGTGATCCATTCTCAGTACCCGGTTGGAATTACATTACTGGAAGTCTCAGAAATATGATGACTCTTGTTTCTTTAGCTCCATACAACGTATGAACTGGAAGTCATACACTTTTTAGAACTAATTAACAGACTGCATCCTTGTTATGTCATCTTCGCAACATACTTTTCTATTTATCTTGTCACCTCTAATTTATCAACTATGCCCTCGATTCCCTCATCCAAGACACTGACATTAATTGTAAAACATTGAGGGCACAACATACATCCCTGTGGGTCCCAACTCATCATAACCTGCTAATCTGAAAAAGATCCATTTATGTATACTTTGTTTTCTGCCTGCCAGCCAATCTTCTATTTTTGTTAATATTTAAGTCTCTCTTCCTGATTTCCTACTTCACACAAAATCATTGATGTTGAATTTTGTCAACTGCCTTCTGGAAATCCAAGTATGTGCATCAACGGGTTCCCCTTTATCCACAACACATGTTGCACCTTCAAAGAATCCTCCCCCCAGGAATATATCAGAGTTCCTTTAGTGTTGTTGGGTCAGGATTCTGGAGCTCCCTCCCTATAACAGCATTATGCCAAATAGCCTGCAGTAGTTCGAGAAGGCAGTCACCACCACCTTCTCAGAGGCACTTAAAGATGGAAAATAAATAATGAACATAAATAACTAAATGAGGCCCATATCTTTGAATGAAAGAAAAGAACATGCCAGGACACTGATCTTGAGTGGATGGAAATGTGGAATTCGAGGAACAGACAGATCAATTATGATCTTGTTGAATAGCAGAACAGTCTTGAAGAGCCAGATGGTCTAATTCTTCTATTTTACAGCTCATCTGTTCTGTTATAACTACTGTGTACGTTAAGACACAGACCTTTTAGTTCTGTCTTTTCATTATTTTTGTAATCTCTAGTTTTGTCTGGGGTTTATATATTGTCACCTGCTGCCACACTCTGGTTGTCATTTCCCTTATTGCTACCCTGCTACCATACCTTCTCTATTGAATTTGTCTCATTTTCTCCAATCATCATCCATACTATTTAAAGATTGTTCTACCTTTCTCGTAATGCAGCCCAGCAAAACATTGATCCCAGAACAGTTCAGATGCAGAACGTTCCAATGGTATAGCTCCAACTTTGCCAGTTGTGGTGCCCATGTTCTATGAATTGAAACCCATTTCTCCCACATCAATCTTTTGAACTAGAGTTTTGCTACCTTTTGAAGTTTTGCTTTTTAGTTCAGCCCCTATCTGGTCATACTCCTTTAATGGCACCTTTTTTTTTAGTTTTACTGATGTGGATCACGGCCACTGGATCTTCTCCCTCCCACAGCAAGTTCCTCACCAGCCCACTGCAGATATCCCAAACCCTGGTGAGCAACACAGCTTGGACTCTCGCTGTTGACTGCAGAGTATTGTGTTTATGCCCCTCCCCCAACTATATCATTCCCTTTGACATTGCTGTTCACTCCCCTGTCTTTCTGTGCCATAGTCCATTAACTCAATCACCCTGTAGCCACTGCTTTTGGCCCCCATACATTTGCAAGAACCTCAAACCTGTCAGACAATTACAAACACTCAGGCTCCACCATTTCTTTTAGGTTTTGGTCCCTTTACCTAATGCATCCATGGTCACACATAACTGTTCCTGACCATGGAGGAGATTAGAAGACTTTGCAGTATGGGTTATGACCACCTTCTGGTTAAAAAATATCCAGATGACTTTCCCTCCCTGAAGTGTTACAGTATATGTAGTTCGGCCTCCGGCTCTCAAACCCTGAGCCTAAATTCCAGCAGCAGCAGACATTAACTACAGATGTGTTTACTCTGGATCATTTTGGCATGCAGGAGTTCTTGTTGAATTACTGTGTTTAGCCACGAAGTCTTGGAGTTTGGTATAGCACTTGGGTCTGAAGGGATCAAAGAAATTGGGGGAAAAGTGGGAGCAGACTAATGAGTTGAATGATCAACCATGACCATATTGAATGATGGAGCATGCTGAAAGAGCCATGCTGAAAAATTTATTTTATGTCTATTAGGTGGTGGTGGATACAGCGCAAATCGAGAATAAAGAAGCTTATGCCCCACAGATCAGCCTGGAGGGCTCCAGGATTTTGGTTCAGGTCCCTTCAACATGGTAAGTGTAATTGTTTATAAAGGGTACACTGGAAGCAATCCCTGATTTAATCCTCTCTCAAGCAGTGAGAATTTGCAAATACACAAACAGAGTAGGTGGAGGCTGGTGCAATTATAATACTTAAAATGCATCTGTATGGGTATATGAATAGTAAGTGTTTAGAGCGATATGAGCCAAGTACTGGCAAATGAGACTAGATTAGGTTAGGATATCTGGTTAGCATGGACAAGTTGGGACTGAGGGGTCTGTACATCTCAATGACTCTGACTTTAGTGCCCTTGTAATATTGATTTACAACTAACTGCTGCAGGATCATTTTTTTGTGTGTGTGCGTGCTTATCATATTGGGACCAAGCCACTGTCCATTTAGGGGTTCAAAGTGTCAGCATCAACAGTCTTAGGCCATACGCACCATTGGTTAGTTACTAAGAGAACCTCCCTCCATAACACTCCAGTTTCAGGCATCAATCTCAGAACATTGACTATGAATGGATTGGTGAGATCTGTTAGACAATAAAGTGTATCCAGTAAGTCTTTGGGATATCTGATGTTTTTCTAGATACCTTTACTATTCTCCAACTTGATATAGATTGAAGTTTACACAGATCGTGTCAATAAAAGGAAACGGCAATTTATTGATTAAATTCTGTGTATTGTAAAGTTTCTGGTTTAAGTATGTTGCACTGCTCAATGTTATTTGAACTGTAATGTTCAAATATTTCCTGCCATTTTCACTAATGTCAAAATTGTCAAATTATTTTTTCTCCTTTCTGTTCTCTTCTGAAGGCTGGAATTTGTGCTGGCAGTGGGAGCAATGATTCCTTTTAATTATATTGGGACTGCACAGATGATTTCTTAGAATCCCTACAGTGTAGAAACAGGCCCTTCGGCTGAACAAGTCCACACTGATCCTCCAAATAGAGTCCCTCACAAACCCATTATTTTACATTTACTCCTGACTAATGGTCCTAAACTACACATCCCTGAACACCACGGGCAATTTAGCATGGCCAATTCACCTAACCTGCTCATCTTTGGATTGTGGGAGGAAACCGGATCACCGGGAGGAAACCCACGTAGACACAGGGAGAATGTGCAAACTCCACACAGACAGTTGCCTGAGGCTGGAATCAGACCTGGGACCCTAGTGCTGTGAGGCAGCAGTGCTAACCACTGAGCCACCGTGCCATCCTTATTTAAATGTTTGGCCTTTTAATTTTTTTGAGTGGCTGCATATGTAGGATTAAATAGTACTGCTTGTGTGGGTGTCTTGGGGTTGTGTGTCTGCACAGCTTGGAGGATACACTGGACAGGCTGGGTCCTCACAGCTAGAAAAGGCTGCTCAGTATGGCCAAATGCAGCACTCTGATTAGTTAACCCCTTAACTGTAATTTTCTCTGAATATGGATTGAAGCAATAAAGATTATTAAGACTGAACTGTAAATTGTCTTGATATTTTGTTGGTGTTTACAATTTAAGATGACTTGGCTTTTCTGTTATTTTGAGATATAAATACTATTGCTTAACCCCTAAGGTCTGCCCAAAATGCCTTTCTTTCCTACAAGGAATTATCATATGTTTGTATGCCAATGTTATGGAGGCTGTGTAATTTCTAGACCTGTTACATCCAGTGTTTTCAGATGCATGTGAAAGAAACCAACGTGCCTGACCTGTGTAAGTGAGGCTTTATATTGATAATGTCTCCTTCAGTTCCTTCAAATCACCCAACTATATTTGTACACATTAAGCAAAGGTGACTTCACTCACTCAGACACATTTGCAGGGTGGATGACAGATGTGTATACTCAAGTATGAGCAGTTGCCAGAGCCCACAAAGAACAGTGCAACATAGACCTGTGCAGCACAATACAGTCCTTTGGCCCTCTGTTGTGCTAGTCTTTTATCCTACTCTAAGATCAGACTAACCTGCATCCCCTTCATTGTACTATCTTCCATGTACCTATCCAAGAGTCACTTAAATGTCCCTAATGTACCTGACTCTACTACCACTGCTGGCAGTGCATTCCACACACCCTCCACACTCTGATGGCGAAAACACCACTTCAAGAAGGGTAAAGGGTTGCATTGTGGTAATATCATGACTAGTGATCCAGAGCTCCAAGCTAATGTTCTAGGAACGTGGGTATGAATCCCACCATGGCAGATGGTGCAGTTTGAATCTGCCATCCTTCACTGATCTGGACTTTAGGCCCAGGATGATGTGGTTGACTCTTAACTGCCTGTGGGCAAGAAATGCTGGCCTGTCCAGTGACGCCCACATCCCATGAAAGTGTAAGAATGCTCATAAACCTGACATGAAGGTGCTAAACATCAATTCTCATACCTGAGAATCACTAGCAGAGAGAAATGGCAACATCTCTGTGAGCAATTGTGCAGGCAATGAGTAACCAACTTGGTGATACCCTTGATGTTACCTTAGAGGACTTTACAGTGCCACCTTGTGTGGTATCCCTTAAATCACTTCTGATCTGTAATCACTGTTGTAATGTAGGGTCTACAACAATGCTGCCTCACAGCACCAGGGACAGGGTTTGATTGACACTCTCAGGTGACTGTCTTGCACATGCTCTCTGTGTCTGTGTGGGTTTCCTCTGGGTGTTCCAGTTCCTTCCCACAGTCCAAAGATGTGCAGGTTCGATGGATTGGCCATGCCAAATTGCCCATACTATCAGGGATATGCACACTAGGTGCATTAACCACGGGAGATGCAGGGTTACAAGGATAGGATAAGTAGGTGGGTCTTGGTGGGATGCTTTTCAGAGGATGAATTCTGTGGATTGAAAGGCCTGCTTCCATACTGTAGGGATTCTATGATCTTATCTGAAAGAAAGTATCTCTGACAGTGCGATGCTCCCTCAGTATCACACTGGGAATGTTGGCCTAAATTATGAACATGAGGCTCTGGATTGGGGCTTGTATTTGTGACTTTCTGACTCAAGATGGGATGCTACACAAATTGCTCATTTGTGACAGCTGCCACCATTTGGAAGGTGCGATGTGCAGAGAAACCAAACAAATAAAAAAGTGAGGTGAAAATATCATTGTGTTTTCTCTAATTCTGTCCTTTTCTTTTAATGCCGTGGCCCCCAGGTGTTTGAAGGAGGATCCTGCCACCATGTCTCTCTTACAGAGGTGCCTGGACCCTGAGAAAACCCTCGGGCTGGTGGATGTGTTGTACACAGCAGTTTTTGACTTGGGCAGATGGAAAGAGAGAAGGTACCGTAATAAACATGCTCAGCATCTAGAACTTGACAATCTTAGGAAGAGAGAAAGCTTTTTAACCTCAGCCAGTACGTTCCTTTACATAGCTCAGCCTCAACACCTTCTTATATTCTTTCAATCCCCTTTCTGTATATAGAACCAGCAATATGGCAATTCAGCTTAACCAGTCTTTGTCAGTAATTGTCCAACACAAGATCTAAAATCCTGATCATGTGAGCCTGTCTTGATGTTATGCCTTTTTATTTCCCCAAAACTGTACTCTGTGCAGTTATTCTCTTTTCTTGAATCATTCAGCCTACTGCTTCAAATAGATCTGTTCATGCAGTCAGTAGCCTTATAACTTTGTGATCCTTTTCCTTTTAAAAAGAATTTCTCCTCTCTCCTAAAGCTTGCACACTTTATCTTGTCCCTCTTCTTCTGAACCTAGTCAATCACTGAAAACCGAAACATAGCTGATGGGTTGACCAAATTCATTCTTTCTGTTCACTACTGTCTCTCTCTATCACAACCAATTCTGTAATTTTGTTGTGGTTGAAGAGTAAAACAAACCCACTGATCCCCTTTCTCCCATTGTACTGTTCTTACTGATTCACTGACCCATGGAGAAATAACCCTTTCTATTAATTTATGTTCGGGCTCTCTCCTAATTTTGAACATTTACTGTGTCTCCTCTCCTTACTTCAGTGAACATAGAACAAGTTATATCTGGGCTTCTTTCTCCTTTGAATCCATGGAATAAGATGTGGAAGTGTTGGTGGTAAGTTGCTGTTTGTGCTTACTGTTGCAGGGAGCAGGTTTTGCCGAGTATCCAGATTCAGCTACGACGAGAGTGCACTGACTTTGGGACTCATGTGGATCTTCCCACGGCGAATGGGGCTATTGTCAAGTCCTCTGGTGGACTGCAAAAGACTTTTGCGAAACTTACCTCTCGTTTCACGAAGCGAAATTCCTGCAGCAGCAGTACGAGTAACAGTAGCAGTAGTGGCGGGAGCTTTTCGATCCCAAGTACGCCTTCTAAGAGTAACTTTTCCATTAACAGCTCTGAGGAGGAGCGGAAAACCAAGCTGCCCAACCACAATGATTTGAGACTGCAAAGCATTTTGAACATTGGAAGTTTCCCAAAGACGGTTGACTCGCAGGAAGCTTCACGAAGCGTGTCCAATCCGATAGTCAATGGTTTCTCTGTGGACAAGAGAGAGATATTCTTCAAAGGAGATGATGTGAAGGATGATCAAGGCATAAAGTTGCCAAGTGACCAGGAAATGCAGGATGTTATTGACTTTCTGTCTGGGTTCAACATGGGCAAATCCCAAAAAGCTTCACCTCTCATTAACAGAAGAAATTCGGTTACAGCACCAGAGCGAAAGTCAGCTACCCTGCAGCAACCGCAGACTGTACCCCACGCTCCATTGCCGAATTCTCATCAGGTTGCACAGCGCCAACATCAGCACCAGCAACAGCAGCAGCAGCAGCAATTGCAATATTACCAGCACCTCCTCCAGCCAATTGGGCAGCAACCACCGCCAGCAAGACCCCAGACCCCTCGGGCTCCTGGGAAATGGCCTAATAGTTCGTCTCAGCAGTCATCACAGAGCCCAGTTTCGGGACTGTCTCCAATTGGGTCTGTGAGCCAGTGGAGCAATATTGCTGTGCATTCCGACTTGAGTTCAGACTTGTACAGCCTAGGTCTTGTTGGCAATTACATGGATAACATCATGGATAATGTTATGTCGGACATGTTGGGGCCGAAAGTGGCAAACACCAGGAATAACACATGGCCAAACCGGGTCCAGAGTGATGGGGTATTTGGAATGCTGGGAGACATTCTGCCTTTTGATCCTGCAGGTAAACATTTTCAAGCGGTTTTCCCTATCTTTGTTTTAAAAGGCCTCAGCCACTCTCAGCCATAAGGCTCGTTGCACTGAAAATGCCAAATTTATTCTGCACTCTTGTTGAGTTAGCAATGAACTCGAGCAGCATAGTTTCAGAGTCAGACTAGAAAAGAGAGAATTATGTCAGAGTTGTTGGGTTTACAACTAGAGGGATTTTCCCTTTTAGTGTTCCCACAAAGCCATTCAAATATCTTGTTCCTAAAAAGATCGGGTAACTTGTTGAACCTGGTTAAGTGTAAATTTCTGGCTGATTAGATCAGTGATCAACATGGACTTTGCCCTAAGGTAGCTGCTAGTGAAAAAGTCAGAACCTTTTTACGCAGCCATTATGGACCTTCCAAAGGCTGTTAACCAGGTCAGTGGAAGGACTTTTGTTCCTAATTGCCATTCAGTCCTTCCCCATCTAATTTGATCATTTTATAATGTTACAATCCAGACTAAGAGTTACAACCTGAAATCCATCCACCTGTGTGTTCATATCATCTCCCACTAGGTAATGGAGCACTTCAGAATGACAGCTCGTGGTGTTTCCAAACACCCAGTAGGACTGAATGTAGATGATCAACCATGCAGCTCTGGGAAAGATGGGTATGGAGTTGGCAGCAATAAAGATTTGGGAGAGGGGTGGCCAGCTGGCGTTTGAGCATAAGGTTGAGGTGGAAGAGGGACCAAGGACAAACTTTCCCTCAGATAATGATATGTTGATGACAGATTTTGAGAGGAAATGGTCAATGCTGGGACGAGAGAAAAGTTAACACAGGGCCAGAATGAAGTCAGTAGTTCAGTGGGAACATGATTGAAGGAGCATGTCTCAGCTCAGGGAGAACATGAGGGGAGATGGGAGAGAAATGAGTTCTCCTTTCACCCTGACTGTGTATGAGCAGACCGATTGTGAGAATTGAACCTGGTTCTTCATTGCTTTGTGCAACCCTCTTTCCCATTGCCTTTATGATCTTCAGAAAACCTGTGATATGTCTGGAGAGTGTCTTAGGAACAGGCTTACCTATGAACTGTCATGAACCCCTCCTGGTCCAGTGGTAGGGACACTACCACTGCACTACAAGAACCCTTGTGATGATCTTCCTTTTAATTTAACCTATTCAACCTGTTCAGACATGTTATTTCACACACCTCTGGAGCAGGTGGGACTTGAAACTGGTCCTCCCAGTCCAGAGATGGGGACACTACCACTGTGCCACAAGAGTTTGTTACAATCTGTTTATCCTGTCCTGTGGTTATGTACAGCTGACTGAAGTTAATTTATTGTTAATGTGGTTGGTTGTGTTGCTGGATTATCTGCGCTGAAAATGTGTTGCTGGAAAAGCGCAGCAGGTCAGGCAGCATCCAAGGAACAGGAGAATCGACATTTCGGGCTTATCTGATTAGAATTGTCTCAAACAGCTAGTCATGTCACTAACTTGATGCCATGGCACTCCCCTCCCTCTCTCTCTCTCTAGTTGGTTCAGACCCAGAGTTTGCCCGGTACGTGGCTGGCGTTAGTCAGGCAATGCAGCAGAAGCGACAGGTGCAGCATGTCCGCCGGCACAGCACTGCCAGGACTAACTGGCCTATTACTGATGAACCTCACCGGCCGTGGCAGCCATCAGAGTGCTTCACTGAGGGGTGAGTGATGTATGGATGTCTCGAAGGTACAGCAGGAATCAATCTTACTCTGCGTGTGTGTGTGTGTGTGTGTTTATGGGAGCGGGGTGGAGAACTGGTGTGTATATTGATAATGAGGAAGGAATTTTTGTATATCATCGGATGGTGCGTATGAAGATGTGTCATGGGATTGTGGACCTCAGATGGAGGGAGAGTGGTTATGAGAATGGGGTGGAGGAGTTGTTGAACCATGGACAGTTCTAACATTGTCAATTGCAGTGTCTAACATTTTGTTCACTTATTATATCTAGAAACCCTTGATGCCTCTCTGACCACTTCATGTACCCATGCCTTTTCGACATCCTTTTCTGGGTAGGGTAACAACCTTGGCCACTGACTGTCCCTGTAATTGCAGTGGTTGTTCAGCCAGTTCCAGCACAACATGGGGGCAGGTGCATGCGAGAGACCTCCAAACAAGAGGGCAGCCTTTCACGAAGATGCGGATGGTCCTACTGCACCCAGCCACTCTCTAACTTAACCTATCCCTGAGCAGAATGGTGTCAGGTCATCTTGAAGAGCATACTGGGGTCCCAGATGTTTAATGCATGTTCAGTTGATGCTTGCCCTTGTACATTGTGGGGAGGATTCTTTCACCTGGTGTCAGCAGTAGGGGTACAGTTGATTCCAGGATTAGAGGGAGGAAAATTGATTTGGATTCTTAATCTCTATCTAATGACCCCTGATGGGATGAGTGCTAGGTATGAATAAGATCATACTCTGATGTGGACTCTTTAAAAATCTAGTTGAAAAGCTGCCCAGCTTTTAGTTTGAAGAGTGCAGAATGTGTTCCATGGAACTGCACTTTAGGAGTGAGAAGAACAAAACTGTTCCCTCCTTGCAAAAGGTGGGATTGGAATTTCTAGCATGCATTGTAATGTGTCAGCATCAGGGTTTTCCATTCAATAATTTTCTCTTCTACTTCCTTGACTGCTATGGTATTTGTTAAATACAAGGCTTGGATCTGTGGAGCTGATTGTGTGTATATGTGTGTATTTCTCTCTCTACCCCTCCTCACTCCCATCCCGGTATTCTGCAGAGATATGATGAGTTGGTCAGGGACCCAGGGAGATTCTGCCAGTTCCAGTGATGAGGCTTCTTCTGCTAATGGAGACAGTTTGTTCTCCATGTTCTCAGGGCCTGACCTTGTTGCTGCTGTCAAACCACGAAGGTAAGAAGTAAATTTAGTGTTCTTAAGAAAGGTCTTCACCCTGAAACGGTAATTCTGTTTCTCCGCACTAATGCGGACTTGACTTCAGCTTCTGTGGTGTTTTGATTTTGTAGAACTATATTCAATGACCAACTTGATTTAAAACAAGGAAACATTTTGAGCAGAGGACTCTCCACAATCTTGCGAGGTGTTCACTGTTGCCAATGTGGTCCACTTTTAATTATAACATGGGGTTCAAAGAAATGGCTTGAGATGTCAATGCTTCTTTCTATTAATTCCCAGACATAATGAACTTCTGAGATGCGCAGTTTGGGTACTGATTTATGATCTAACTATGATTGATGTTTGTGTTCTGAGGTTCATTTGCAAACCTCCAGAAGTTCAATTTGTTTCCTTTCAAATTTAAACTGAGTGGCCTGTGTCAAGCAGAACTTCCCTTTTAAATTCTGTGTACAAGCAGTAGTCCAGAAGTATCTCTCTAAATCCCCACCCAAACCGACTGGGCTGAGCAATACTTCCTGAAATTACAAAACACAGCCTCTTTGTGTTCAGCAGTCCACTTCAAATCTCTCCTCTTCATTTCCTTCAATCCTTTTTCTATTTACATGGTATGGAGACTAAAGTGTGTGACTCCATATGTGATCACATCAAATTTCATCATCCCCTTACACTGACAAAGTTAAAAATTACAGCAACAGGTTATATTCCAACAGATTTATTTGGAAGTACAAGCTTTCAGAGCACTGCTCCTTTGTCAGGTAGCTAGTGAGGCAAGATCATAGGACACAGAATTTATAATAAAAGATCAAAGTGTCATACAACTGATGTGATGTAATAAACAAATCTAGATTGCTGTTAATCCCTAAGCACTGGGAATGGGAATGCAGATTTCAATTGATTATTATGTAAATCCCAGAACTTCTTTCAGATCGCAGTCCCAAGATGTCTTAAGGTTTTATAATTTTAAAAAAGTGACATCTCAGCTCAGAAAATGTATTAAAGGTATGAGGTTGGAGTCTGTATCCCAAACTTGAGTCAGACTGGTTCTATTACCAAAGTAGGAACTTATAAAATGTCATGTGCACTCAGTACTGACAGATTGTCTGCTTTTTGAACAAAATAAAATGTATCTGCAAGTGTAAATTCACCGCATAGATGTTTGTTTGTGTGTGTGTGTGTACGCGTGCAGGTGTGACGGAGTGTGTGTGTTTGAGACAGCGTGTGTATAAGAGAGGGTCTGTGTGAGTGTGCAATAATGATCATGTGTGTGTGGAGTGGGGTCACCTAGAGTGTGCTATGAACCCAAGATCCTGGTTGAGGCTGTCCTGATGGGTACCGAATGGGTCACATTACTGGTGACCTCACTACACTTCTCTCTCGCTCTCGCGCTCTCTCTCGCATTCTCTCTCTCTCTCTCTCGCGTGCTCCCTCCCCCTCTTGTGCTCTCCCGCTCTCTCGATCTTGCTTGCGCTCGATCTCGCGCTCCCTCGCTCTCTCGATCTCGCGCTCTTTCTCTCCCTCGCGCACTCTCTCCCTCACACACTCTCTCTCTCTCTCTCGCATTCTCTCTCTCTCTTGCATTCTCTCTCTCTCTCTCTCTCACACTCATTCACACACACACACACACACACACACACACACACACACACACACTCTCTCTCTCACACTCACTCTCTCTCTCTCTCACTCTCTCTCTCTCTCTCACTCTCTCACTCTCTCTCTCTCTCACTCTCTCACTCTCTCTCTCTCACACACACACACACACACACGTGTCTCTGGGATGAATTTGCACTTGCAGATACATTCTATTTTGTTCAAAGAGTACACAGTCTGGAGGCAGTCAGTCCATGTGACACTTTATAAATTCCTCCTTTGGGAATAGAACGAGTCTGACTTCAGGTTAGGGTACAGTCAGAGTCTAACCTCACACCTTTAATGCACTATCTGAACTGAGATGTCACTTTTTTTTCCATAAAGCTTTAAGTTACCTCAAGGCTGTGACTTGAAAGAAGTTCTGGGATTTACATATTAATGAATTGAAACCTGCACTCCCTTTCTAAGTGCTTAAAGACTTAACAGCAATCTAGGTTTGTTCATTACATCACATTAGTTGAATGACACTTTGATGTTTTACTAAAGATTCTGTGTCCTATTATCATGTCTCACTAGCTACCTAATGGAGCAGCGCTCTGAAAGCTTGTATTTCCAAATAAACCTGTTGGACCATAACCTGTGTTGTTGTTGTTGTAATTTTTAACTTTATCCACCCCAGTCTAACACTTGCACCTCCACACCATGATTACATTGGCAATTCACAGCTCCACTGCACTTCAATAACCTTTTGTTTTCCTTTTGTCCTTTATCAACACCAGCCCATTGTTGTTAACAGTACCTCCCTGATCATTGGCAGTGATCATGAGTGAGCTAGATTTGTTTTAGATTAGATTCCCTACAGTGTGGAAACAGACTCTTTAGCCCAACAAGTCCACACTGACCCTCCAAAGAGTAACCCACCTAGACCCATTTCCCTCTGACTAACGGGTCAAACACTATGGACATTTGAACTCATTTTGCAGGCTACTTTCAGCCAAGGGCTGAACCATTCAGGTGCAGACTTTCAGATGAGACATTAAACTCAGGACATTTTCAGCCTTTCAAGTGGATCATGTTGTTTGTAGAATCTCACTGCTCACTGGTTAACTGCCATTCTTCCTATATAGAATGTATGTTCCCAATATAGCACGCCGTTCGAGACAGTAGCATTCAAAATGGGCCCCAGATGACTTTGGCTTTCCTGTACTCCTTGACATTACCCTTACTGAGTATCCCCCCCCAATCAATGTCCTTGATGTTACCATTGACCAGGATTGAAGTGGTCTAGCCATTTAAGTGCTGTGTCTACAAGAGCTGGTTAGTGTTGAGGAGTCCTGCAGTGAGTAGCTTACCTCCTGATCCCAAACACTTGCCACCATCTACGAAGCACAGTCAGGAGTGTGATGGAATACTCCCCACTTGCCTGGATGGGTACAACTCCAACAACAGTCAAGAAGCTTGACACCATCCAGGACAAAACAGCTCATTTGATTATCATTGCATCCACAGATATCCACTCTCTCCACCACTAATGCTCAGTGACAGCAGCATGTACTACAAGAAGCTCTGGGGAAATTCAGTAAAGCTCCTTATAGAGCACCGCCAAATTCCACAGCCTCTGTATCTAGAAGGATAGGGGCAACAGATACATGGGAACACCACCACCTGCAAGTTCCCCTCCATGTTGCTCATCATCCTGACTTGGAAATATATTGTTATTCCTTCACTGTCACTGGATCAACATCCTGGAATTCCCTCCCTAACAACATTGTCTACCTATCTATAGCAGTGGTTTAATAAGGCAGCTCCTCAGCACCTTCTCTCGGGGCAACTGGGGACGGGCAAAAATGCAGCCTCACTAACGACAGACACAGCCCATGAGTGAATAAATAAAAAGAATGTAGCACTCAATGCTGTAATTCTACATGTGTGTGTGCACTGTTCCACCAATTGTAGCATTGGCCTTCAATATGGCCTTTCCAAAATGACTAGGATACTGTCACCATGACATACTTTGTAAGGTCCTAAAGATGAAAGAGATGCTTTTGAATTGTTCTCTCTTGCTCTAGCTCTCTCTATATATGATAACAAGAAGAATCTATTATGTGTTTATCTGTCCAACAATTCACCTTCACTATTCTGTTCTGCAGAAAACACAGCAGTGGTGACCAAGAGACTTCTACTCTGCCATCTCCTCCAGTCTTACACACACCAGATGATTTTAGCCAGGTATGGACATAAACCCTACTTCTCCTCCTTTTGAAATCTTAAGTTTTGCAAAGATGTAAAAATATACCAAATTTTCCCCCTTCCCCTGTGAGGGACAGAGATAGCTGGGCAGGCATCCTGCTGTCTGTAAACACTGCTCAGTCAAACCCGCTAGGTGTAGGTTTACAAATGTGGCTTCATTGGGCTATGCTATGCATTTTTAGCATACTGTTTCACTTGTCCCAGAAATGCAGAATCACTGCAAGTAACAATTTATACGAATGTAGGAAATAGGAGCAGGAATAGACATTTGATCCTGCTCCACCGTTCAAAGCAATCAAGTCCGATCTGCTTCAACTCCACTTTACAGCTTGATTTCCTGCAAGACCAAAGAACTGTCTATGTTGAAACTTTATTGCTGGAACAGCACAGCAGGTCAGGCAGCATCCAGGGAACAGGAGATTCGACGTTTCGGGCACAGGCCCTTCTTCAGGAATGAGCAGAGAGTGTTCAGCAGGAGAAGATAAAAGGTAGGGAGGAGGGACTTGGAGGAGGGGCGTTGGAAATGTGATAGGTGGAAAGAGGTCAAGGTGAGGGTGATAGGTCGGAGTAGGATGGAGGCGGAGAGGTCAAGAAGAAGACTGCAGGTCAGGAAGGCGGTGCTGGGCTGGAGGGATTCGGCTGAGACAAGGTGGGGGGAGGGGGGATGAAGAAACTGGTGAAGTCCAAGTTCATCCCCTGTGGTTGGAGGGTTCCCAGTCGGAAGATAAGACGCTCCTCCTCCGACCGTCGCGTTGTTGTGGTTTGGCAGTGGATGAGTCCAATGACCTGCATATCCTCGGTGGAGTGGGAGGGGGAGTTGAAATGCTGTGCTACAGGGTGGTTGGGTTGGTTCGTCCGGGTGGCCCAGAGGTGCTCTCTGAATCGCTCCGCAAGTAGGCGGCCTGTCTCCCCAATATAGAGGAGGCCACACCGGCTGCAGCGGATGCAGTAGATGATGTGGGTGGAGGTGCAGGTGAATCTGTGGCGGATATGGAAGTTTCCTTTGGGGCCTTGGAGAGAAGTGAGGGGGGAGGTGTGGGCGCAAGTGTTGCACCTCCTGCGGTTGCAAGGGAAGGTGCCGGGAGTGGAGGTTGGGTCGGTGGGGGGTGTGGATCTGACAAGGGAGTCGCGGAGGGAGTGGTCTCTACGGAAAGCTGATAGGGGAGGGGAGGGAAATATATCCTTGGTGCTGGGGTCTGTTTGGAGGTGGCGGAAGTGACGGTGGATGATGCGCTGTACATGGAGATTGGTGGGGTGGTAGGTGAGGACTAGGGAGACAGGCCGCCTACTTGCGAATATTGGGGAGACAGGCCGCCTACTTGCGAATATTGGGGAGACAGGCCGCCTACTTGCGAATATTGGGGAGACAGGCCGCCTACTTGCGAATATTGGGGAGACAGGCCGCCTACTTGCGAATATTGGGGAGACAGGCCGCCTACTTGCGACCTGCACCTCCACCCACATCATCTACTGCATCCGCTGCAGCCGGTGTGGCCTCCTCTATATTGGGGAGACAGGCCGCCTACTTGCGGAGCGATTCAGAGAGCACCTCTGGGCCACCCGGACGAACCAACCCAACCACCCTGTAGCACAGCATTTCAACTCCCCCTCCCACTCCACCGAGGATATGCAGGTCATTGGACTCATCCACCGCCAAACCACAACAACGCGACGGTCGGAGGAGGAGCGTCTTATCTTCCGACTGGGAACCCTCCAACCACAGGGGATGAACTTGGACTTCACCAGTTTCTTCATCCCCCCTCCCCCCACCTTGTCTCAGCCGAATCCCTCCAGCCCGGCACCGCCTTCCTGACCTGCAGTCTTCTTCTTGACCTCTCCGCCTCCACCCTACTCCGACCTATCACCCTCACCTTGACCTCTTTCCACCTATCACATTTCCAACTCCCCTCCTCCAAGTCCCTCCTCCCTACCTTTTATCTTCTCCTGCTGAACACTCTCTGCTCATTCCTGAAGAAGGGCCTGTGCCCGAAACGTCGAATCTCCTGTTCCCTGGATGCTGCCTGACCTGCTGTGCTGTTCCAGCAATAAAGTTTCAACTTTGATCTCCAGCATCTGCAGACCTCACTTTCTCCTCAAAGAACTGTCTATCCTATCTTAAATATAATGTAGCATCCACATTATGTAGCATAAAGTCATTGTGACGTGTTCCCTGGGGTTCTGCTAATTCAATAAAAATAGCCAAATGTCCAATTTCCAATAAAGGCGTTTGGGATAGCGCTACAATCCCTCGCTGCAGCATTTGGATGCCCTCTGGGGTAGGGATTTCTAAAGATTTACAGCCCTTCGCCTGAAGGAATTACTCCAAAACTCAATCCTAAATGGTTGACTCTATGTCCTAGATTCCTTAGCTAGGGAAAGCAGCCTCACACTGTCTACCTGTGAATCCTTTTCTGTATCCTGTACATTCTAATGCGATTGCCTTTGAGATTTTAATGATTCTAAACTCTGGGAATTATTGACTCAGTTTACTCAAACTCTCATCATTGGATTACGTTCAGATCCCTGGAACTATATAGAGACCACAACTGCAGACAGAACTCTAAGTGTGGTCTCATGGAAACATAATGGAATTATAACAAAGCCTTTCCATTCCTACATTTTAATCCCCTTGCAATAACTGCATGTTAACCCAGGTGTCTCTCAGATCAGTATTTATACACTTCAAATCCGTGGGGGATATGTTCCAAGACCCACCATGGAAGCCCAAAGCTGCGGTTAGGAGCAAACCCATTCATTTCAATGGGAAACGTATCTTCCCGGCAGCCTCCTGTCCCCTGGTTTCTGGAGCGTTCTCTGTAATATGTTCAGGCTGTGGTAAACAACTGGTAACTGAAACCGCAGAAAACTATTCCACGGATATGGGGGGGTTGGGGGGGTGGGGGGGTGGGGGGAGGTCACCCTGTATTCTGTTCTTCTATTGTTACAACCAAAGTAAATAGCCTCCCACCTCCTGAAATGATGTGCCATCTGCCCCTTGTTGCCACACAATAACTGTCAGTATCTCTTTGCAACTGAGTACTTCACACACCTTACATTCCCAGCTAACTTGAATATTATCAGCAAATTTAGATAATGATTGTGTCTTTCCATCTAAGTCATTAATGTAAGCTGTTTATAGTTGAGGCCCTAGCACTGAGTGGGGTGTCTGGTGGATTTGTAGCTGTTCTCCTTTATGAGCAATTGAATTAGGAGGAGGCCATTCGGCCCCGTGAGCCTACACCATCAACACAATTCTGGTTGATGTGATTATTTCACATTCCTAACCACTGTGTTAACTTTTCACCTACTGGCTTATCAAGAATCTGTCTACCTCTGTTTTCACTGTCTTTTCAGGAAGACTGTCCCAAAGACGATTTATTGAAGTATTATCATTGGGTATTATTGATGACAGTCCAGTACTATTGCTCATCACTTTTCCTTTTGTTTTATTTAATTAAGTTTTATTCAATTTTCTGTAAAGTGTCTCTTGTCCAGTTTGGTTTTGAATCCAGAGTTCTGCTGTGGCATGTCTCACTATTACATTAATTTGTGATAGTTTCTTACACAGGACAACAAAACCAAGACCTGGCCTCCGAAGGCTCCCTGGCAACACTCGACATCCCTCACCAACACGATGCCCAATCCTGGTACTTCCTTGTATCAGATTGTGAACCCAGTCAGCCAATGGAATGACTCCATGCAAATTCTCCAGTCTCCCGTGTGGTCAACAACCAATGACAACTCTGCTTCCACAGCAATTTCTTCCAGTTTCTCCTTCACACAGCAGCAGCAACAGTCTCAGCAGCAGCAAGTTTCCCAGCACAAAACCATGAACAAGGGCTTCAAATCCTACCCCATCAAGCAGGAACGGAGACAGTCCTATCTTCACCAATACTGAGTGTTTCGACATGGTTTAACAAGGGTTCTGTATTCTAGTGAATAGTCATGTGGCTTTTAAGTGCTGTGAGTGAGGTAGCCCTGCCACATAACTGTCTTGATTGGTCCTTGTTGGTTTGTTCTGCACTTTCTAACTGCTGGTCGGAGGTAAACCAGATGGAGACAGATTGTCATCTCTGCCTCTGTTCAGATCACCCTGTAGTGTGTTGCCAATGGGGGACGCTGTCCATTTATGATGGTATGGAGTCAGGACTCTGTGTGTGTGTGACTTCTCCTGCTCTCTTGCTACCTCCATTCAGTGTTTGGAGATGCATGGTAGTGCCTTTTGTACTCCAAGGCAGCTCACTGACCATCAGGCTGTTGTTTACACCTGAATCTGGCTCTTGAGCTTGATCACTGGGGAGCCTGGCACATTAGGTGGTGGTGAGGGTGGGGGAGGGGGGTGGGGTTGATCACTGAGCTAACAATAAGACATTAGCTACCTGACATCAAAATGTAGCGGGAGAGCGTTTAAACACATGAAGTTGCCAATGTTGCACATTTGCTGAACATTACAAAGTAACATGTAGCTCATGCCTGAAAACCTGGTGTTTCTGGCATCATCTGATCCCAGCTGCTGTGGCTGTGGGTACAGTCTAGACTGCAGAGCCTGTAAAACCGTTAGGTATGACACTGAGGTGAAGGAAAATAAAAAGCATACGGTCATTGTGACATGTTCCCTGGGGTTCTGCTAATTCAATAAAAATAGCCAAATGTCCAATTTCCAATAAAGACGTTTGGGATAGCGCTACAATCCCTCGCTGCAGCATTTGGGCTGCTCATTAGGATACATTTCCTTTTAAAGAATAACGTAATCTTTGTATTGTTGTGGTGTAATTGCTGGTTTAATGTATTGAAGTTTTGAGTTTTCCACTTTCTCAGTTATGAGCTCTGCAGCCCGTCTTTTTGAAAAGCTAACTGACACAGCACGAGACATTTAATGTCCCTGTGCACTGACCTTGTATTCTCCATGGGGTGTGGGAGAATGGAGTTACTGGGAATACCTTGCACGTATTTGTAAAACTCATACCACAGACAGTGAAGTGCGAACGGTATCGACTGTGTTTGTATACAGTTGTGTCAATGACATGCGGGGAGAAAATAAGAAGTTAAACTAAAAATGATTATTTAAATATAAGAGCTGCTCAAACTGTTTTATAGTTTGTATTGAGGAAAAAACATTTTTAAAAAATCATCTATATAATTTTTTGTACTTTTTTTATTTTTTATAAATGAATTAGTGAGGTTCTCTCAGGAGGCAGACTTGTTTTCATTGCAAGACATAGACAGACGGCACCCCATACCCTGAAGGTGTGAGCTTCAGTTACAGTGACCTTTGGCTGATATCCCCACACTTGCTCAGATGATGAACAGCTTGCAGGGGCATTAATTGGTGAGTTGTTTTAATCTGGGTGTCAGGAGCAGGGTAAATAAAACACCTGGCACAAATTTGCCTTGCCTTGTTGGGTAAACTTCTTTTATAAAGTACCATCCACCACTCAGAATAATGAATCTCTCTCTCTCTCTCTCTCTCTCACACACACATTCTCTCTCTCTCGCTCTCTCTCTCTCGCTCTCTCACACATCTCTTACTTGCACTTTCTACAACCTTTTTTCTGTCACGTATTTGTACTTCAACACCTCTAAAGGGAATATATCAATGTAAACATGTTACACTGTAATCCCACTTTCTATGGAAACACCACCAATAAGTGACAGACTTTAATTACAGCCTGACAAGTTAACTTCCAGTTATAAATGTTAGCCAAGGAATTAATATTGAAAATAGATAAACATAAGGACAATGTGACAATGAATTGGGGTCTGTCTTATATATGCACACATCAGGCACACTGTGACCCCAGTCTAATTGTCCCAGCTCTCTTCTCCTACTTCACTTGAAGGCTGCAAGTTGTGGTCTCGATGCTTTGAGTGCAGTTCCACAGAGAGTCAGTCTTTTTTTAAACTTTAAAAGGTTTTTTTTTAAGAAATAAAATTTGCATCTGACAGACAGTGGACAAATGAGACTTTTACTACTGATGGTGTAGAATATAAAACAATGTTTTGAGGTCCTTCTGCAGATTCCTGTTTGTTAAAGTAAATTTACATATTGCTAGTGTCTTGCTTTTGACATGTTGTAACTGCATTCATGGCCTACTGTAAACTCTGCTGGTGCCTCTCTCCCAAATCACAACCTGAACTTATAATTCCTTTGACTGGGATCCCGGGAAACTCGGGCGAGGGCACTTGGTTCAGTTTAACTTTGTAAATGAGGATCATGATTTCAGGTGAGAGAGTGGGCAGTGGGATCAGTTATATTTGAATAATTTTGCAAGGGATCTTGCAGATGTTTTGTCAGTTCATCAGCCAAAGGTTAATAGTGATGTAAATATACAGTCAGGCCATGACCTTTGTTCCCACCTGCTAATGTAGCGTTTAATTCAAAAAGAAAAGTTTGCATTTGTGTAAATCACTGAAGCTACTGCTGTCAGGCCGATGTTGTGGTGAGCTGGCTGATCCCTGTGGTTGTATCAGCCCCTGACTTGTGAAACCACATTGGCTTTGTGTGGTCTTTCTTTATCCTTTAAGATCATGTTTACTGACACCTGACATCCCAGCCACTACCCAGACAACCTTGTTTGCTTTAACTGTTTTCAATATTATTATTAAATTTTATAAGACTGTAAAAATTAGGAACAGGAGTAGACCATTTGGCTGTTCGAGTCTATTTCATCCATCAATAGGATCGTGCCTGATCTGGCATTCCTTACGCCCACTTTCCTGCCCTTCCCTGGAATGATCAAGATCCTATCTATCTCAGTCTTATATATACACAAGGACTCACATACCCGTAAATCTTGTGCAGACAAGGCTCGCATTGGGGTGACCAGTGTTTAGACTTCGAGCTCATTGAGATCCTTTTCCCTGTATCAATTTCTTCCTTGGCCCAGCACCCAGCCAGTAACTGAGCTTCCAAGTTAATATCACAGTCATTGTATAATTGGGAAAGCCATTGACTGTTTCCTTACTGCCTCCAATTACTCTTTCTTTCTGTCAGTCATCCCTCTCTGGCATGCATCAATCCCCATGGGGAGTGTTGAACCCTTTAGCACTGTTCAGTGTTCCCATATCTGGTTCTGGAATTTACCAGATGACCAATTACACCACCAAGTCAAACAGCCTTGTTTCCTGCATTTCCTGATGTCTTTATAACTAATGGACTGGAGTGTTGGAAGCAAGGATGTAAAACATCCATTTATTTTGTTACTTCTGATTTTGGTTTGCTTCTGTGTTTTGAATCCCAGCAGTGTCCATATTAATTTCTGTAGAATTGGAGACAATCGTGCAGGGTTTTGGCAACGCTAAATGCAGAGCTCTAAAACGTTATGCTTCCACGTTTATGATCCCTTGAGGCAATTATCTGCCAATGATAGAAGTGTATTGTACTGAATCGACCCTTCCTCAGCCCAGTGTCCTTCAGCAGTGACTGATGTGTGGGGGAACAGGGAGAGGTCAATTGAAATTGAAACTCAATCTGCAATGAAGTAGTCGAGAAAGATCCAGTGTGGTCCTGTCAAAATCATTTTAGTAATTCTTTTACACAATTTTAAAGTCATATCTGATTGGCTTGCATTGTGGTAAATTATTTGATTCTTCCAATTGGAAAGACTAATAGATGTCCATTCACTTTAAAAAAAACTTAATATTTGTGTAAATGCATCAACAGTATTAATCTTATTTTTGTATTTTCTAAAACATATTACCATCACTGTATATTTTAAAACATTTAAGTAAAGATGGGTTTTAAAAGTGTATTTGAGTAAATTGGTAAGCTGTTCTCATTGAGATGATGGACAGTAGAGTGGTGAGTCCAGTCTTTGTACCGGATGATTCCCCATTTCATTTCAAGGCACCAAAAGCTGAGTAGAACATTGAGAGAATGATGGGTGTTGCTTACTGTTTGAATCCAGTCAGCTGGAGGGGCTGCTGTTGGTTCATGTGGTCAAAGGGCTCACTTTTCAAACCCAGGATGTCAAGTTAGGAGTTCACTCAACTTTTTAGAAACTCATGTCGATCAGAGATTTTTTTAAAGTTCTGAAATAAATCTAACTGAACCTTCCTTTATATACCTACAAGCTACTGTCTGCCTGGAATTTTGTTTGTGTGCAATTAGACTTCAGATTTTGCAGAAGTCAAAAATCTGACGAGGCAGTTTTTACTTTGTTCTTTCATGGGATGTGGATATCAGAAGTGAAGTCAGCATTTATCACTCGTCCCTAATTGCCCTTGAAGCTGAATGTTCCACATTTATCTCGGATGAGAAGCGGGGCAATTTCCCATTTGAAGTTACTTTTCTTTTTGAAAACTATTCATCTTGAGTGAAAATCACTGGAAGCCAACCACTGGAGCCAGGTGGGTCTCCAAGTGTCAGCATTAACAGTGGGAAGCAGACTGGCACAGTGGGAGTCCATTTCAGTATGGAAACCAGAACCTGACATGACACCCAGAGTCTAGATCAGAGTGGTGCTGGAAAAGCACAGCAGGTCAGGCAGCATCCGAGGAGCAGGAAAATCGACGTTTAGGGGCTGTATCCCCATGGTGCTGTCCGAATTTTGGCCAGAGGCAGATTTTTTAATTTTGTTGCCAGTCCTGAATTGACCTTGAGCTGAGTGGTTTTGGCTTTCTCGTCAATTCACGGGACAGTTGAATCAACCAGATTGAGAGTCTGAAGTCATATGTAGCCCAGATCAGGTGAGGATGACAAATCTCCTTCCGTAAAGGACAACAAAAGGACCAGTTTGTTTTTAGATCAGCCAGCAATAGTTTCATGGTTACCTATACTGAGATTAATCCCAGGTAGATTAATTCCAGGTAGATTAATTGAAAGTCAAGTCCATCAGCTGCAGGATGGGATTTGAATTCTTGTCCCAGATCATTAGCTGGCCCCGTAGTGATATTAGCGCTACACTGCCACCTCCCCCTAAAAGAACTTCATCTTTCCATCAAAGCAGTAATAGGAGAGGGCCTGGTCCACAGTGTTACTGAGTCAAAGCCAGCTGGGCATGTGACTGTCATGTTGTCATCGGTCCCTGTGGAGAGTGGGGTATGACCTAACATTGATTTCTGAGCATGGAGCAGTAGCCTGTCCAGTTCTGCACCTCCATTAACACTGATCATCCCAATTGTCTCACAAAACATTTGACGGCATTTTAAAATTTAAAAATGTACTACTTTGTCCTCTTAATTAGTTAATACATGTTGCATTGTCTGTGTCCAATTTACACTTCTATAATCTGCTTTTAAAAAAAGAACAAATCTTTAACTTTGTTCAGGTCTGATCAAACAGTTTGCCTGTTTTCACCAAATACACAAACTGAAAAGGAAATCACCCCTTTATCAGCTGTCAGGTTTACCCTATAACATGATGGCTGGAGCAAGCATTTCCTCTGCCCCCATCTCCTCAACACTATGTAATCGCATGGGAGAGGCAACCTATCAGGAAAAAGGTAAAGCCTATCAGGATACAAATGGTCAGGATCATCTCTGTCCAGCAGCCTTTATCAGATGACTCAAGCTCATTCAAGAGATTGCACAAATGAACAAAATTGGGAGAGTTTGCTGAACTCCTAATGTCCCTGTTGAAGATGTAAGAATCAGTCACTTATGGAGGCTGTCATCTAACTACAGGCAACATCTGTGCCAAATATTGGCGAATATACCCACCAGTACTACATGTATGCCAGAATTTAGTGACTCCAGCCTGTCAAGCTGTGCCTGTTGACTGTGGACTCGAGCGGGCATGGGGGGGGAGCACAGTGAGGTAAGTGGGTAACTCCTCACCCCCTTTTCCCCACCTCCACCCCCACAGTGGAGCTCCTGGCCGGGTGATGTCTATCCTTTGTTTTATCTCACCATTTCATTCCAACTGTGATGAAATACAGGGGAATCCTGCAGAATTATATCTGTCACTTTTATGCTTCCCCTTACTTTCCAATTCTTGACTCAATATGAAATTTCCTTGTTAAATGTTGCTGTACCTGCCACAGGCAGCCAAATGCAGGAGCCCAGAGGTAGCTCATCCTCTCTCTCCTCAGCTTCACCTGAGTCAATGTCAAGGAAGAAAAGCATGGAACTACAATGATAACCTTTTTGTATTTCATCATTTAATAAAATTAACAATTCTTTTCCTTAATTATTGACACTCCATATTTTCTTTCTTAACTCGATTTGCTGCCCACTTGTGTTTCTGTGTATTACCTGCTTCGTTCCTGGGGTTAAAGTCCTGGGCCCTTCAACTGTATTTTCACCACATGGACTGCAGCAGTTCAAGAAGGCAGTTCCTCACCACCTTGAGTCATTAGAGATTGACAATAAATGCCCTAGCTAGTGACACACACATCCCAGGAATGATTTTGTTTTGAAATAGCACCACACATAGCAGTGACACAAGCAGCAACAAATAATCTGCTTTTAAGTATTGGTTGGGAGAGAGTTATTGGCCTGAACATGAGGGAGAATTTCTCTGCTTCAGATGTATGCAAGAGCTTTTCTGTTCAGTTCTAGCTACAAGAACAAGTCACACTGAGAATTTTGCACTGAGTAACTGGGTTCCTGACACCCCAAAGCCTGTCCACCATCTATAAGGCACAAGTCACCAGTGTGTTGGAATACTCCCCAGTTGTCTGGATGGGAGCAGCTCCAACAACACCCGAGAAGCTTGATACCATCCAGGACAAAGCAGCCCACATGATTGGCACCACATAAACATCCATTCCCTCCACCACTGACACTCTGAAGCAAGTGTACCATCCACAAGGTGCTCTGCAGGAATTCACAACCCCTTAGACCGTATTCACCAAAACTGCAAGCTCTACCGGCTAGAAGCTCCATGGTAATGCTGCATGCAAGTTGCCCTTCAAGCTACACACAATCCTGACTTGGAATTACATTACTGTTTCTTCAGTGTTACTGAGTCCATAGCCTGCAACGTCCTCAATAATAGTACTGTGGATGATTTTTTTCCCCTAATGAATGGACTTCAGTAGTTCAAGAAAGGACTTCCCACTACCTTTTAACAATGGGTACTAAATGCTGGTTCTGGATCAGTGGTGCTGGAAGAGCACAGCAATTCAGGTAGCATCCGAGGACAGGCAAAATCGACGTTTCGGGCAAAAGCCCTTCATCAGGAATAAAGGCAGAGAGCCTGAAGCGTGGAGAGATAAGCTAGAGGAGGGTGGGGGTGGGGATAGAGTAGCATAGAGTACAACAGGTCAGTGGGGAAGGAGATGAAGGTGATAGGTCAGGGAGGAGAGGGTGGAGTGGATAGGTGGAAAAGGAGCTAGGCAGGTCGGACAAGTCCGGACACGTCAGGGGATCGTGTTGCTGGAGGTTAGAAACTAGGATGAGGTGGGGGAAGGGGAAATGAGGAAACTGTTGAAATCCACATTGATGCCCTGGGGTTGAAGTGTTCCGAGGCGGAAGATGAGGCATTCTTCCTGCTGGTCCAGATACTGATGCCCATGTCCCTGTGAGTAAAATGAGAGTGCACCAAGCATCCTAATGGGAAAGAAGGATTCTAGAAAGATGATGAATCAACCATGGTTAACCAAGTAAGTTAACAATGGGACCTATTAAAAAATAAAATTTACAATGTGGCTAAGACTAGTGGGAAAGGTTTAAAAACCCACAAAAGATTATCAAAAATATTTGAAAAATGGAAAAAGTACATATTGAGGATACAGTAGCTAATAGTATCAAGATGAGCAGCAAAAGCATCTTTAAACGTATGAAAAGGACAGGAGAGATGATAGTGACCATAAACCCATTTGAAACAGTTTGGGAAAATAATAATGGGGAACCAGGAAAAAGCAGAGGAGTTGAATAAATGCCAGCATTCCAAATTACTAAATGTTCAAGCATTAAAAAGAGAAGAAATAATTACAATAACCTTAAAGAAAATATACTGGAAACTAATGGGGCTAAAGACAAATAAGTCCTTTGGACCTGATGGGACACATCCCAGGATGTTAAATGAAGTAGCTACAACGATAGTGGATGCCCTGGGCGCAATCTTATAGAACATAGAAGAATACAGCGCAGTACAGGTCCTTTGGCCCTTGATGTTGCGCCGATCCAAGCCCACCTAACCTACACTAGCCCACTATCCTCCATATGCCTATCCAATGGCCGCTTAAATGCCCATAAAGAGGGAGAGTCCACCACTGCTGCTGGCAGGGCATTCCATGAACTCACGACTCGCTGAGTAAAGAACCTACCCCTAACATCTGTCCTATACCTACCACCCCTTAATTTAAAGCTATGCCCCCTCGTAATAGCTGACTCCATACGTGGAAAAAGGTTCTCACGGTCAACCCTATCTAAACCCCTAATCATCTTGTACACTTCTATCAAGTCACCCCTAAACCTTCTTTTCTTCAATGAAAACAACCCCAAGTGCCTCAGCCTTTCCTCATACGATCTTCCTACCATACCAGGCAACATCCTGGTAAACCTCCTCTGCACCCGTTCCAGTGCCTCCACATCCTTCCTATAGTATGGCAACCAAAACTGCACACAATATTCCAGATGCGGCCGCACCAGAGTCTTATACAACTGCAACATAATCTCAGGACTCCGGAACTCAATTCCTCTACCAATAAAAGCCAGTACGCCATACATTCTTGAAAAGTACCAAAGGGATGTAAAATTGCCAATGGAATACCTTTATTTAGAAAGGGAGATAGACCAACAAAAAACTCTGAACTGTCATTGGGAACATGTCACAGTCTTTTATAAAGGATTTAGTAACATAGTATTTAATACATAATGTGATCAAGCAGAGTCATGAAGGGGAAATCAGTTCCAAACAACTTATTAGATTTCCTTGAGGAGTTAACAAGTAGGATAGATAAAGGAAGCATTGGATGTAATATATTTGGATTTTCAGAAGGCAGTTGCTATAGTATATACTAAGCTACTTAATAAGATGAGTATATTAACTGACAGACTGATTAACTGACAGACAAAAAGCTGGGATGAAGGGGGGCATTTTCAGAATGCTGATTTATAACTGCTAGGATCAGTACTGAGGCCACAAGTATTTACAAAAATAGATGGGAAGGCAAGTGGTGAGGACGTGACAGAGTTTGCAGAGCGATATAGACAGGTTAAGTGTGTTGACAAACTTGTCAGATGAAATATAAAGTGGAAATGAGTTTTGAGAAGATTTGTAGCTCAGGTTGAGGTTCTGGATGTAAGTTGGCTCACTGAGCTGGAAGGTTCGTTTTCAGACATTTTGTCACCATACTAGGAAATGACATCACCAACCCAAGGAAACTCAAACATATAAACAGAAAGCAGGTGACACCACCAGTGTTTCATTTGGAGGCTCACTGAAGATGTTACCTAGTATGGTGACGAAACATCTGAAAATGTACATTCCAGCTCAGTGAGCAAACCTACATCCATAAAGTGGAAAAATGTGAGGTTATGAACTTTGGGAGGAAGAATAGAGGAGCTGGATATTATTTAAATGTGAAAAGACTGCAGAAAGCTGCAGTTTAGGGGGATTTGGGAATATTTGTGTAAAAATCCCAAAATAATTTGCATCTAAATTGGGTGGATAATAGGGAAGTCTATTGGAATTTTGGGCTTTAATTTCAGAGAATGGAGTTATAAGCAGTGAGCAAAGACATCTTGAGACTTCTCCCAGCAGTTCTTCAGAGGCAGGCGGGATAGCAAGATGATGTTAAAGAGGTGGAACTGAGCAGTAATCATCATTGACGAATGAGGTTGTAACGTTATCCACGGACCAATCATATGACAAACAAACTGACAAAGCACAGCCAGTTCAGCAGCATCTGAGGGCCAGGGGAGTCGACATTTTGAGCATGAGCTCTTCATCAGGAATGAGGGGGTGGCCCGAGCAGGGTGGTGCTGGGGGAAGTGGTAGCTGGGAATATGATAGGTAGATGAAGGTCGGGGTGACCGAGAGGAGGGTGGAGTGTATAGGTGGGAAGGAAGATGCACAGGTAGGACAGTTCAAGAGGGCAATGCTGAATTGGAAGGTTGGATCTGCGATAAGGTAAGGGGAGGGGAAATGAGGAAATGGGTGAAATCCACATTGATCCCATGTGTTTGGAGGGTCCCAAGGCAGAAGATGAGGCATTTTTCCTCCAGGTGTTGGGTGGTTCAAGTTTGGCGATGGAGGAGGCCCAGGACTTGCATGTCCTTGGCAGAGTGGGAGGGGGAATTAAAGTGTTCGATCACAGGGCAGTAGGATTGTTTAGTGCATGAGTCCCAGAGATGTTCCCTGAAACGTTCCACAAGTTGGTGTCCTGTCTCCCTGATGTAGAGGAGACCACATCAAGAGCAACTGACACAGTAGATGACTTCCACACGTGTCATCTAGTGTGTCCTCATTTCCCCTCCCCTCTCCCACTTTATCCTAGATCCGACCCTCCAACTTGACACCACCCTCTTGAACTGTCTTACCTGTCCATCTTCCTTCCCACCTATCTGCTCCACCCTCTTCTCTGATCTGTCATCATCACCCCCATTTCCATCTCCATATCACATTCCCAGGTACTTTCACTCCACCATCCATGCCCCTCCCATTTATCTCTCAGCCACCTTGGGCCACCCCCTCATTCCTGATGAAGAGCTTATGCTCAAAACGTCAACTCTCCTGCTCTTCGGATGCTTCCTGACCGGCTGTGCTTTTCCAGCACCACATTTTTTGACTCTGATCTCCAGAATCTGTAATCCTCACTTTCTCCAAACAAACTGACAACTTCAAAGGGGAATGTGGAGTTGGTGTTACTATGTCAATGATGGGAGCAACGTGCTATTAATCAAGCTTCTCCATGCTTCAAGTTGCATCATGGGTGGAAATCTTCAAATCTTTAAAATGGGTGGAAATCTTCAAAATGACCAATTCTCTCCCTTTCTAAAATAAAAGAGACTTTCACCAGATTTCTTTAACAAACTCAAATCATCCATTTATTATAAAACAAAACTCATTCTTAAAAATGTGGCCAAATTGGTTAATATTTAAACTATAATCAAAAAGAAGAACTACACCATTTTTAACAGACACCTTTGTATAATGCAAAATACAAGAAAGACTCTGCAGGGGTGGTATTTTAATTCAGGGTAAAATGAACAATGACAATAGAAAAAGGACAGAATTTGAAAAATTCTCACTGTCCACTGGATTTCTTGTTGACAAAATCAAATTACTGACAGCCATAGACCAATGGATATTTTCCAAACAAAAGTTTTGGATCTGATTGGAATCAAGCTGAATCCAAGTCTTGAGATAATGGTCATGGTGCAGCAGCTCAAGAGTTTACAGCATCGTGTGTGGTGTGGAAATGTTATCACGTTCCCAAGTCATGGAGTCATAGAAATGTACAGCACGGAAACAGACCCATTGGTCCAACTCGTCCATGCTGACCAGACATCCCAACCCAATCTAGTCCCACCCGCTAGCATCTGGCCCATATCCTCCAAACCCTTCCTATTCATATACCCATCCAGATGCCTTTTAATTGTAATTGTACAAGCCTTCACCACTTCCTCTGGCAGTTCATGCCATACACGTACCACCCTCTGTGTGAAAAGGTTGCCCCTCAGGTCTCTTTTATATCTTTCCCCTCTCACCCTAAACCTATGCCCTCTAGTTGTGGACTCCCCCACCCCAGAGAAGAGACTTTGTCTATTTATCCTATCCATGCCCCTCATGATTTTATAAACCTCTATAAGATCACCCCTCAACGTCCGATGCTCCAGGGAAAACAGCCCCAGCCTATTCAACCTCTCCCCATAGCTCAAACCCTCCAACCCTGGCAACATCCTTGTAAATCTTTTCTGAACTCTTTCAAGCTTCATGACATCTTTCCAATAGAAAGGAGACCAGAATTGCATGCAATATTCCAACAGTGGCCTAACCATATCCTGTACAGCTGCAACATGACCTCCCAACTCCTGTACTCAATACACTGACCAGTACATCTGTCTAAAGAGAGGGAGAGTCTTGTAGTGGTCCTTTACTTTGGAGATTATTTTTCCCTTTTCTTTTCACCCTATAAGTTAGTGAAACAAAAGTACAAATCCAGAAAGAGTTGCTGGGTAATGAACAGCTCAAGAGACTCCATTCTCTTCCAAAGCTGGGCACCATCAATTACAGGCAATAGCGCCCATCTTATATCTCCATAAAAGATTGGTTTGGCTGTTTTTCCAAAGACATTTGACTTTATGTAATTAGCAGGTGGATTGTAGCCCACATAAAACTGTTGACTTTGTTTCCCCTCTGTTCATAATGGCACGAACATCAAGGGGTGATGGTTCTGGAGATGGTTTTTGCTTGGTAGTTGTGTTGCATTAATGTTGCTAACTAATTGTCAGGCCAAGCATGGATATTGTCCAGGTCTTGCTGCATTTAAAAATAGATTGCTTCAGTATCTGTGGAGTCACAAATGGAGCCAAACATTGTGTAATCATTGGTAAAATCCTCACTACTGACCTTGTAATGGAGGTAAGCTGAAGACAATTGGCCCTAGGACACTAGACTGAGGAATTCTTGAAGCGATGTCCTGGAACCAGACGACTGACCTCAAACAACCACACCAGCAGAGAACTTTTCCCCCAATTCCTACTGTTTCTAGTTTTATTCAGGCTTCTCGATGCTACACTCGGTCAAATGCCTTACTGTTGGAGGGTCAGCGCTGAGGGAGTGCCGCACTGTTGGAGGGTCAACGCTGAGGGAGTGCCGCATTGTCGGAGGGTCAGCGCTGAGGGAGTGCCGCACTGTTGGAGGGTCAGCGCTGAGGGAGCGCCGCACTGTCGGAGGGTCAGCGCTGAGGGAGCGCCGCACTGTCTGAGGATCAGCGCTAAGGGTGTGCTGCATTGTCGGAGGATCAGTGCTGAGGGAGCGCCGCACTGTCGGAGGGTCTATCTTTAGATGAGATATTAAAATGGAGGCCTCATTACCCCATTACCTGGAAATGTTAAAGATGCCATGACATAGTTTTGAATTACAGCCAGGAGCTCTCCCCATGCCGTTTCCTAGCAATATTTATCTCTCAGTCAATGTCTCTTAAATAGAACTTAAAGTGGAGTCGCAGGTAGACAAAGTGGTGAAGAAGGCATTTGGTGCATTTGCCTTCATTGGTCAGTGCCTTGAGTATAGGAACTGGGATGCCATATTGCAGCTGTACAGCACATTTGTTCGGCTACTTTTAGAAAACTGTTCAATTCTAGTCTCCCTGCTATAAAAAAGATGTTAAACCTGAAATGGTTCAGAAATAATTTGCAAGGCTGTTGCCAGGTTTTGAGGATTTGAGCTAGAGGGAGAGGCTGAATAGGCTGGAGCTGTTTTCCTTGGAACTTCAGAGACTGAGGGCTGACCTCCTACAGGTTTATAAATCACGAGGGGCATGGGTAGGGTAAATAGCCAACGTTTATTTTCCCCAGGGCAGGGGAATTCCAAAGCTGGAGGTCATAGGTTTAAGGTGGGGAGGGGGGTAACTTTTTCATGCAGAGGATGGTGTGTACATAGAACAAGTTGCCAGATGAAGTGGTGGAGGTCGGTACATTTACAACGTTTTAAAGGCACCTGCATGGGTAAATGAATAGCAAGGGTTTAGAGGGATAACAGGACAAATCCAGGAAAATGGGACTAGATACGTTTAGGATATGAGTTGGACCGAAAAGGTCTCTTTCTGTGCTGTATAATGCTGTGACTTTATGAATGCAGGTCATTACTCTGCTGTTTATGAGAATTAGCGTGTGAAGATCAGTTGTCATGTTGCTGTGGCTATGCTTTATTAGCTGTAAATGTTTTGAAATCTGTGCAGTTGTACAAGGTTTAGGGTGTAGATTTGCTCACTCAGCTGTAGGTTTGATATCCAGACGTTTCATTACCTGGCTAGGTAACATCATCAGTGGCGACCTCCAAGTGAAGCGAAGCTGTTGTCTTCTGCTTTCTATTTATATCTTTCTCCTGGATGGGGTTCCTGGGGTTTGTGGTGATGTCATTTCCTGTTCATTTTCTGAGGGGGGGTTGATAGATGGTATCTAGATCTATGTGTTTGTTTATGACATTGTGGTTGGAGTGCCAGGCCTCTAGGAATTCTCTGGCATGTCTTTGCTTAGCCTGTCCCAGGATCGATGTGTTGTCCCAGTCGAAATGTTTTTTTTCATCTGTATGTAGGGCTATGAGGGAGAGAGTGTCATGTCTTTTTGTGGCTAGCTGGTGTTCGTGTATCCTGGTGGCTAACTTTCTTCCTGTTTGTCCTACATAGTGTTTGTGGCAGTCCTTGCATGGAATTTTGTCGATGACGTTGGTTTTGTCCATGGGTTGTACTGGGTTTTTGTTTGAGAGTGTTGGTGGGTTTGTGTGCTACTAGGATTCCGAGAGGTCTTAGTAGTCTGGCTGTCATTTCTGAGACTTCTTTGATATAGGGTAAGGTGGTTAGGGTTTCTGGCTGTGTTTGGTCTGCTTGTCGTGGTTTGTTCTTGAGGAATCTGCGGACTGTATTTTTTGAGTATCCGTTCTTCTTGAATACGTTGTATAGGTGGTTCTCCTCTGTTTTCCGAAGTTCGTCTGTGCTGCAGTGTGTGGTGGCTCGTTGGAATAGTGTTCTGATACAGCTTCGTTTGTGTGTTGGGATGATTGCTGGTGTAGTTGAGTATTTGGTCAGTGTTTGTCGGTTTTCTGTATACGCAGGTTTGTAGTTCTCCATTGTCCTTTCTTTCGACTGTGACGTCCAGGAATGCGAGTTTGTTGTCGGTTTCTTCCTCCTTGGTGAACTTTATGCCTGTGAGGGTGTTGTTGATGATGTTAAATGTCTCTTCTATCTTGTTTCGTTTTGTGATGACAAATGTGTCATCTACATAGCGGACCCAGATTTTTGGTTTGATGGTTGGTCAGGCTGTTTGTTCTAGTCTTTGCATTACCGCTTCTGCTATGAATCCTGATAGCAGAGATCCCATGGGTGTGCCATTGGTTTGTTTGTAGATTATGTTGTTGAAGGTGAAGTGGGTGGTGAGGTACAGGTCCACTAGCTTCATGATGTTTTCGTTGGTAATGTGATTGATGGTGTTTGGGGTGTGTGTGATGGTCTCTTCTAAAAGTGTGGTAAGTGTTTCCTTTGCCAGGTCGATGTTGATGGAGGTGAACAGTGCTGTTACGTCCATAAACCAAGAGCCCCCCTCAGACCCATAGTCTCACTACCCAGAACACCAACTTACAGACTGGCCAAAGAACTACACGCAAGACTGAAATAACTAGTAGAAGTGTCACAGCACTCCATCCACTCCACCCAGGAATTCCTAAAAATCATCAAATCACCAAAATAGATGAAGACGAAACAATGATCTCATTTGACGTAACAGCACTGTTCACCTCCATCAACATCGACCTAGCAAAGGAAACACTCGCATTCCTGGACGTCACAGTCGAAAGAAAGGACGACAGAGAACTAACAACCTGCGTATACAGAAAACCGACAAACACTGACCAAATACTTAACTACACCAGCAACCATCCCAACACACACAAACAAAGCTGTATCAGAACACTATTCCAACGAGCCACCACACACTGCAGCACAGACGAACTTCGGAAAACAGAGGAGAACCACCTATACAACGTATTCAAGAAGAACGGATACTCAAAAAATACAGTGCGCAGATTCCTCAAGAACAAACCACAACAATCAGACCAAACACAGCCAGAAACCCTAACCACCTTACCATACATCAAAGAAGTTTCAGAAATGACAGCCAGGCTACTAAGACCCCTCGGAATCCTAGTAGCACATAAACCCACCAACACTTTCAAACAAAAACTAACAAACTTAAAAGACCCAGTACAACCCATGGACAAAGCCAACGTCATCTACAAAATTCCATGCAAGGACTGCCACAAACACTATGTAGGACAAACAGGAAGAAAGTTAGCCTCCAGGATACACGATCACCAGCTCGCCACAAAAAGACACGACCCTCTCTCCCTCGTAGCCCTACACATGGATGAAAAAACAACAATTTCGACTGGGACAACACATCGATCCTGGGACAGGCTAAGCAAAGACATGCCAGAGAATTCCTAGAGGCCTGGCACTCCAACCATAACGCCATATACAAACACATAGATCTAGATACCATCTATCAACCCCCCTCAGAAAACGAACAGGAAATGACATCACCACAAACCCCAGGGACCCCATCCAGGACAAACATAAATAGAAAGCAGGAGACAACAGCTTCCCTTCACTTGGAGGTCGCCACTGATGATGTTACCTAGCCAGGTAATAAAATGTCTGGATATCAAACCTACATCTCAGCGAGCAAGCCTACACCCTAAACCTCAACCTGAGCTACAAATCTTCACAAACCTTGCAAAAAGTTGTACAAGGTGCTATGGAAATGCAAGTCTTTCTCATGGTGGAGGCTACAGATCCATCTGGTGCCCAAATGTGGAATTGCAGCCAAGTTCCCAGCACAACTTCATACCAACAGCAGGACTCCAGGTTTCAGATCAAACACTGCTTTTATTTCGAACAAAATCACTAATGATTAATGTCTATTGAAGAAGTGCTGGTCCGGATCTGCCTGCACAAAAGCACTTTCCTCTGCTGGTGTCTGGTTAGTGGGACTCCAGCAACTCCTCTGACACGTGTAGATTAACACCGTCCCAAACTCCACACTCTGTTCTGCAAAAAGAATATTTTTTTTTGTATTTTTCATGAAAATAAATGTTTCTGACAGGCTCAAAGTCGAGAAGGATATATCACAGGCCAGCAGGAGGCCAATCAGCCCATCCTAGGAGAGGGGTGGATATGATTGGAGCAATAGGAGGGGTGAGCTGGAGAGGGAGGATGGAACTGCAAAGATGCATGACAGGTCAGAATATTGTTCATTTTCTGAAGTTTTAATCCAATGATTAATAGGGAGGGAAACAATAGCGTATGAAAAAAAATAGTTAGAAAAATAGAACAGATAGCAAGAGTTTCAATAGTTATTTAAAAAGTGTAAACAAAGTGAACATTGACCTGATCGAAAGGAGTCTGGAGAATTAATAATATGAAAAAAGAGGAAATGGCCGGTAAATTGAACATATAGTCTTCACTATACAGGATACAAATAACATCCCAGAAACAGGAGGGAGGCATTCAGAAAAAGTATAGTCACCATGGACTGGGGCGGTCAGTTGTCTGGGTGGTCAATGCAGAGTGATGTGAACAGAGTGGGTTCAATTCCTGCACTAACTGATGTTACCCTGAAGGACTCTCCCTGTCAACCCCATCTCTATGACTCTATGACTCTCTCCTTGCCTGAGGCGTTGTGACCCTCAGGTTAAACCTCCAGCAGCTGTCTACTCTCGGATGAGAGGAGCTCATGGTCTGGTAAGACGATGGACAACATGACCATTTACTGAGTAAATTGTTGGATGCAGAAGTTGAGTGGCCTGAGCAACTTTACATTCGGGTATAGCAGGCGTGGCTGGCGAGACAGTTGCTGCATTGAGGAAAATGAAAAACAAATTCACTAGATTTCAGGCAGTTTCCATTAGAGTGGATGACCATTAATGTGACTCCTTTTTTCAAAAAAGAAGAAAGTAAAGTAGGAATTTATAGGCCAATTATCTTAAAATGGTAAAGCTGTTCCTTAAAGACATAATTAGCAAGTCCCTTCATCCCATCACTACTCCTCGCCTAAAGCCCAAATGTTAGTGTGAAAGTGTATGTGACTACAGCACCTCAGACTAGTCCAAACTACTTGACAGACAATGATATGGTTTGGAAACATTGTCACTGATATCGGAAACTCAGCAGCCAAATTATGCACAGCAAGCACCCACAAACAGCAATGTAATGAGTAGATCAGCTGCTTTTAGTGATGCTGGTTGAAGGGTGTTGTCCAGGACACATTCCTTCAAAATATTACCTTTCGGGATCGACAGGACCTTTTACTTTGATCCTGGGGCAGGCAGCTCTTTGGTTTAAATCTCACCCAAAAAACAGCAGCAGAAAATCATCTTAGGACCCGGATGTGTTTTGTGTCCAGTGTCTCTGATTGGAGAGTGTGCACTGGATCTCAGAGTGGACAAGAGTAGCCATTGCAGGGAGCTATCACAGGGTAGAGCACAGAGTGGCCTTCTACTGTCATTCTCTATTCACTTTCAAAAGCTTGACTCGTACAAGTGTGATGCTCTAAGTCCAATTGACTGGACAATGAGTGTAAATGCAGATCCAAAGAAGGTGGAGATAAACCTGAGCAGTTTGTACAGGGTGGACACAGTGTCTGTGAGCAGATCCTTCCCTTTGGGCTCAGTAGAGAACTTCCCTTTTCTTGCATACCTGGGAGTGATGACCAAGTGTAGTTTTCCGGATTGGAAGATGGGAATCAGCTAAACTCTGATTGAGGTAAAGGGTGGGGGCACATATGGGAGAAAAGGAAGAGATGAAGCACAAGGAGGGTAGGGTTGGAATAGCCCCATTTCTCAGTGATTTCTGAGAACAATTTCTCAAAATTATCAATCAATTCTCAAACAGCTGAACCTCCCCTGAACTGAGTCTGTCTGAAGAAGAGTCACCAAGTGGCTATTGGTGGAAGTGCAACTCTCGCTGTAACAACTTCACCAATATTATACAGTTATGTGTATAGCACCTACAACACAGCAACATGTCATGAGCACAAGTGTAAATCAGAATTTTAAAAACTGATGGTGAGTTTTAGGGAGGGACTTCCAGAGCTGAAGGTACAGCCGATCAGTGGAGGGACTGATCTGAGATCAGGAGGGAGGATCTGAGTTGCGGTTTGGAGGATAATTAGAGGGGGTGGTAGGGAGGTGTCTAGGGAGGGATTTAAAAGCAAGGAGGAGCATTTTCATTTTGAGAAAATTGGCAGCTGGTAGTGGTCAGTTCATGTTAAACAGAACTCGATATTAGGAACTGCTGGGGTTTGGGTGAACGCTGGGGCAGGGTGTGTAAAATAGGGGCAGGTGGGGAGAAATCGGCCAGAATAGAACTGTCATGACAGGGATCAGCCAACTAAGTCCAAGATGAGGAGGAACTTCTCCTGAAGGGAGTGAATCTGAGGAATTGTTTATCATAGTGGGCTGTCGAGGCTGGGTCATTCAGTACATTCAGTGGTGAATGCACAGGTTCATAATCAGTAAAGGAATCAAGGGTTAAGAGGTAAAGGCACGAAAATGGGGTGGAGGATAATCAGATCGCCAATGATTTGATGGGCTGAATGGCCTACTGCTACTCCTATGTTTTAACATTTTCTGTAATTTAATATCGCTACAACCTCTCTCAGTATCATGTGCCTCTATCACAGATTGGAGACAACCACATCCCTCATGCAACCTCTCTGAAACATTTAATTTTCTTAAATATAAAACAGTAAAGGGGGGCAGCTGCAAGATTTCAAGCTTCATTGATGAAGGAAAAATCATTTCAGTCACAAACCTCTCCTCTAAACCTGTGACACAGAGTGAAGGACTACATTTCTCTAGCGCCAGGCAGAACCTCAGTCCGAATGACTTGACAGACATTGGTATGGTTTGGAAATGTTGTCACTGATGTCAGAAACTCAGCAACCAAATTGTGCACAGCAAGCTCCCACAAACAACAATGCAATGAACAGATCAGGTGCTTATAGTGATGTTGGTTGAAGGATATTGTCCTGGAGCTGGGATGGGTTGGGGGGGGGGAAGGAAGGAGGAGATGTATTCCTTCAAAATACTGCCTTTCAGTATTGACAGGAACTTTTACACTGATCCTAGGGTAGTCACCTCTTTGGTTTAAATCTCACCCAAAACAACAGCAGCAGAAAATCATGTTAGGACCCTGAAGGTGTTTTATGCCCAGTGTCTCTGACTGGAGAGTGTACACTGGATCTCAGAGTGGGCAGAGTAGCCATTACAGGGAGCTATCACAAGATAGAGCACAGAGTGGCCTTCTCCTGTCATTCTCTATTCACTTTCAAAAGCTTGACTTGTACAAGTGTGATACCCCTGAAACTCACTGTCAGTCCGAGGTGAGAGACAGGCACAGAAGTGGAGTTAAGGGAACAACTCAGGTGAGCTATTACATTATGGACTTGCAGAGCAGATTCGAGGGGCTGAATGGCCTACTCATGCATCTTATGACCCAATGATCTCATTACTGTTTCTGATATTACAACAATGCATTAGATTATGATCCTGATTGAGACATATAAGATTATTAAAGGATTGGACACTCTGGCAGCAGGAAACATGTTTCCACTGATGGGTGAGTGCCGAACCAGAGGACACAGCTTAAAAATACGGGGTAGACCATTTAGGACAGAGATGAGGAGAAACGTCTTCACCCAGAGAGTGGTGGCTGTGTGGAATTCTCTGCCCTAGAGGGCAGTGGAGGCCCAGTCCCTGGATTCATTTAAGAAAAAGTTGGATAGAGAGCTCTCAAGGATAGTGGAATCAAGGGTTATGGAGATAAGGCAGGAACAGGATACTGATTAAGGATGATCAGCCATGATCATATTGAATGGTGGGGCAGGCTCGAAGGGCAGAATGGCCTACTCCTGCATCTATTGGCTATTACTTAGAGTGTGGAAACAGGCCCTTCGGCCCAACAAGTCCACACCGACCCTCCGAAGAGCAACCCACCCAGACCTACTCCCCTACATTTACCCCTTCACCTAACACTATGGGCAATTTAGCATGGCCAATTCACCTAACCTGCACGTTTTTGGACTGAGAGAGGAAACCGGAGCACCCAGAGGAAACCCACGCAGACACACGGGGAGAATGTGCAAACTCCACACAGACAGTCGCCTGAGGTGGGAATTGAACCTGGGTCTCTGGCGCTGTGAGGCACCACCGTGCTGCCCAATAACCAATCCAATCATTATAAGGGCAGAATGAAGATGGGAAAGGGCTATCCAAATGTAAGACCCTTTTTAGTGTCTTCAAGTACATTATAAACAGAACAAGACAATCAAGGTTCACCCTCAGTAACCATCGTGTTCAGGCACCAATCCCCCAGGTCCTAGCACCTACCTTGGCTGCTTGAACCTTTCAGCATGTTAACCAGAGCAGGCATCAGCTGGAACTCAAACACCCTGGGACTGGTACAGAGCTCACACACAGAGGCTGCTGACTCCATTCCCAGTGGGGACAGCAGTAATGGGCTCCCATTCCAGCAATACCTGAGGCATAATTTCAACACAAATCAAACAAAAGTGTTAGATCACCATGAACTGACAAACCAATATAATGCCATGGCAGTAATTCAGACCCACAGCAACTGGCATTTATATAGCACCTACCATAATTGAATCTCCCCAAGGTGCTTCACAGAAGTATAGATCAAACCAAATTTGTCCCTGAGCCATGTGAGTAGGAATCAGCAAAGATGAACTAAGCTCCCTCCGAGGGGTAGGTTTGAAGGAACACCTTAAAGCAAGAATTTGAGGTGGAGTTTGGGGAGGGACTTCCAGAACATAATGGCCCAGCCGCTAATGGCAGAGCAATGGGAAGTGGGAATGCTGGAGGAGTGCAGAGATCCCCTGGAAGAAGGGGAGTAGGGTGGACAGAGGCACTGGAAGGATTTGAAAAAAGGAGGAGAATTTTAACATGGATGCATTACAGGACCAGGGTCCAAAAACTCTGAGCACTGGGAAGGGGGTGGGGGGTGAGAACATCTTGGAGAGAGTCAGGAGAGGGGTAGCAACGTTTGGATTGGGCTGATGATGAGAGCTCAGAGTGTTGGAATAGCTGGAGATAACAGTGAGGAAAAGCATCTCCTTCCACTAAGAGACAAATGGCGATGTCCTCAGCTCAGACTCTGCTACTCATTCTCTGAACAGGACCTTCGTGTAGTTAATCAATCAGCAGCAGCTCTAGCTGAGAGGCCAATATTCCTGGCTTACACTCAGTAGGTTGGAGTTTGAAGGACAAAGCTCTCGGCTGACTCTCTGGGATAGTTTAGGAGGACTGCTTCACTCTCCGAGTTAACAAATATAGGGCGAGGTTAAAGCTTGGCCCTTCCTACCTGCCGTGTAAACCCCATACAGCCGCTATTATGAAGCAGAGATGGGGAATTCCTGACCGCGACCTCGTCAATATTTATTCCTCAACTAACAACATTAGAGACAGATTACCCAATCACTTTCACCCTTTTTGGGATCTGACTGTTCACAAATTGGCAGCCATGATTCATATAGTTATGGGAAGGCAATAGCCTAGTGGTATCATCGCTCGACTATTAATCCAGAAACTCAGCTAATGTTCTGGGGACCAGGGTCAAATGGCAGAGGGTGGAATTTGAATTAAATCTAAAGAAATAAAAATCAGGAATTAAGAGTCTAATGACCATGAAACTATTGTCAATTTTTGGAAAAATCCCATCTGGGTCACTAATATCCTTTAGGAAAGGAAACTCCATCCTTACCTGGCCTGGCCCACATGTGACTTCAGACCCACAGCTATTTCCCATTTCCTGGACTCTCAGCTCGTTCAGGCACGATTCTAACTTACCTGCAGACAGCTAGCCTCACCAAGCTGGCACAGGCTCCAGTTTCTCCAAGGCCCGGCTTTGCTCAGCTTCAGCAAGTCAATCCTGACAGTGGGTTTCCATCAACCACACTCTCAGCTGCCCTGACTTCCTCATGGCTCAGATACCCTGAGCCCTAACTGGTTGGAGTCTGCTAACAGCACTGACATTGCATGACTAACTGGTGTGCTCCTGTCACCGTTGGCCTGTTCTGAGGGTCTGACTGAAACCCATGGAATAAGCCCCACTCTTACTGCTCAATAACCAGGAGTGTAACTCTGCATTGAAAGCTGTGGTTCAGGGATGTTACAGTAGTCACAGATGGCTGCTTTATACAGTACAAATGGGTATAAAGGACAAGTAAATTTCGTTATAGTCGGCCCTCTGGAACTTTTTGATTTATTTATTTATGGGATGAGGGCATCTCTGGCTAGGCAGCATTTATTGCCCAACCCTAATTGTCCAGAGGGCAGTTAAGAGTCAACCGCATTGCTGTGGGTCTGGAGTCACATGTAGGCCAGACCAGGTAAGGATGGCACTTTCCTTCCCTAAAGGACATTAGTGACCCAGATGGGTATTCCTGACAATTGACAAAGGTTTCATGGTCATCATTAGACTCGTAATTCCTGATTTTTTCTTTAGACTTAGTTCAAATCCCAACCTCTGCCCTTTGAACCCTGGAGCCCAGAACGTTAGCAGAATTTCTGGATTAATAGTCTAGCGATGATACCAGTTGGCTATTGCCTCCCCTTAACTGTGTGAATCATGGCTGACAATTTATGCACTGTAAGATCCCACAAAGTGTGCAAATGATTGGATAATCTGTCTCTGTAGCATTAGTTGAGGAATAAATAAAGATGAACAAACTACCAGAAGCTGAGGAATTGCTCAGAGAGTCTGTGACACAGGGCTTCTGAGGGCAGTCCAAAGCTAGGTCTTCATAATTTTGAGAGAGAAAATTGAAATCTCTTCTGACGAAGTTTGATGACCCACCGTATCACGGGCATTTAGAGGTGGCAGGAGGCACTATTTTGATTACACTTGCTATTTGATGTGCTCTCTAGTGTTTAGACAAGGTCAACCTGTTTCCCATGTTTGCCTCATGCTGCTTCTGGATATTAGAGTACAAACAGTATTTATATTTGTACTGTTGAAACCCTTTGTCAATAAACTCTGCCATGATGCTTAACTAAATTTGGTTTGTAGTAAACTAGTTATCGTTTGTTAACTACAGAATCCTGGCTGATGCATTTCTAAACTAAAAACAATCTGACACCTACATGATAGGAATAGCAACACCCTCAGCACATTCTAACCTCGTGTCAAAGAGTAAAGGAGAGGAACTTGGAAACGGTCAGTTCACTCCCACTCGCCAAGCTCCACTTCACAAACTCTATCATTGGCTGCAACGTGCTTTGGAATGCCCTGTGATCAGTAAGGGCACTATGTAAATGCAGGTCCTTTCTTTCTAAATTTGGGTTGTGACAGAGTGTTAGAACACAAATACTGTTGTGGGTAATGTACTGTCTCAGCCATGTGCAATAGGAGAGTGTGTTAAAGTTCTTCAGTACTTGTGTGTTGTGGTCAGTGTATCATGTATTAGAGAGCGTATTGTGAACTTTAGTGCCTGAAGTCTCACTCCAGGTTCCCGTTGTTTGTGTCTATCATATAGATGGCTGTGTCATGTTCAGAATGGAAGTGATGAATGTAAACAGGTCACATTGTAGTGACACCCGCCCACCACTGGTGGTGCACTAGGCCTTTAGCTTTGCACTTCCCAATTCCTCTGTTTGTTCCGAGGATATTCCCATGCACCAGATTCCTATGTGCTCAACAACTCTAACCCTCTGCAGCCCAGATTTCCGGGATGTAACCATAAAACAAATCTCATCAAAAATTAATGGTTGGGGTATTTAAGTGTTTATTGGTTGAAAGATCTCCCATCCTCTAGCCCAACCAGGAAAGCCCAGGGCTCCAGGGGATTGACTGATGCAGTTTAAAAAAAAGTCCAGTTGGGGTTCCCTGGGACACCTCACCTTAAAATCTGATGAGGGCAGCTGGAAATGCGTTTCATGAATTTGTTGAACGTTCTGTCTCTGTGTTGAACTTGACTCTTCTCATATGTTTCTGGAGCTCCTTCACCGTCACAGCTGAGGGGGAGGAACAATAATGTTACACACGTTTTCCACAGTTCACAATCCTCAGGGGGTCATTCCATCGTTCTCTGGACCACAAAAAACCAAAACAACTGCGGATGCTGTAAGTCAGAAACAAAAACAGAAGTTGCTAGAAAAACTTAACAGGTCTGGCAGCGTCTTTGGACAGAAATCAAAGTTAAGATCCGGTGACCCTACGTCAGAAAATGAAGGGTCACTCGACCCAAAACGCGAACTGATTTCTCTCCACAGATGCTGCCAGAACTTCTGTTCTTGTTGTAGCCCTCTGTCCCACAGCCAGCTGGGCATGGCACATGACTGGGCAACTCTCCAGGACCATGTGAGGAACATCAACAAGATCCCAAACATGTCCTCAGCTGAGGTATCAACAGGAGGAGGCCATTCAGCCCCTTCTCCAGCCTGTTGGACAGGAACAGGAAGTAGTCAAGTAGTCTTCTCCCACTCAATTCTTCCATTACTTTCTACATTCTGCATACAGTTTTCCAGGCTTCATTAACAGGGCCATAGAGCACAAGAGGGAGCAGGCGATGCTGAATCTGTACAGGACATTGCTTCAAGCTCAATTGGAGTATTGTGCACAGTTCCGGGGAGCACACTTTGGGAAGGATATGAACACATTGGAGAGAGTGTGGAAAGAGTTTACAGGAATGGTTCTGGGGGTGAGAGCCGTCAACGATGAGGACAGGTTGAAGAAGTTGGGATTGTTCTCTTTTGAGACGGTGATTTGAGAGAGGTTTTCAAAACAGAGTGAGCTGGGCAGAGTACAAAGGGAGAAATAATTACGGATGGATGACCTGTGTTGAACCCAGATTACAGGATAGTGATTGGAAATCTTTGGATAACTGATGTAGTTTTATCCAAAAACGGAGAAACAGTATTGGTGGATGTCAAAAGGAGTAAATCGTTTGAGATTGTTTTCTCAGTGAGAACCAGAAGGCACCGTGTTTTGTGAAAGGATGAAGTTTGCCATTCACTCCGTGAGCAGTTAGGTTCTGGATGTCTGGGTAGGGTCATGTTCCAGTGCACTGCATGGGGAATTAATGAGAAACAATGTGCAGTGTTCTGGGAAAGACAGGAGTTTGGCACCAAATGAAAATGCTCAGAGAGAGACAATACAGGAACAGTGGGCCTCCTTCTGCACTGTAACCATCCCATGATGAGTGTTTCTTCCCCCTTTCCCGTGTACCTCGGCTATTGCCAGCAGTGGGTGGAGGGCGGGGAGTGAGGATCAGATGTTCCAGGTTTGTCACTGGCCCCTGGTTCTGGCCCCTCCAAAGAGAGAATCTCTCACCTGGAGAGAGGCAGCTGCTCCACACACACCCCCTCCCTCCTCTGGTACTCTGCTAGTAGCTCCTGCTCATGCTTGAAGCTGCTTTGGGAATGGGAATCTTCCTCCTCCATCACGCTGATATAGAACGGCTGGAATTCTGGCACTGTGCTTTGAGAGACCAGCCCCTGGCCCTCTGCTCCCTCCAGCAGGAGGGCCTCCAGTCGGGATGTCTGCTCCGTCACCTCTCGTTCGGAGTCGGGGGCTGGGGTCTGCACTACTCCCTCAGTGCTGGACCCCCAGGGTTCCTCCATTCCCCAGTCATCAGCCTCGGGACACCAATCCTTCACAGTCACAGGAACAGGGACCATCTTCTACAGAAACAACAACAATAGATTGTAATGAGAACCTTGTTGATATCGACCATCACACAATCCAAAACCATCCTGCATCAGAACACAGTAACCCCTTCCCCCAGCCTGTGGGGGCTGTGGGGCACAATGGGGTTAGATTGCAATTTAACATCTTCACTGGAGCTGAAGACAAGTGACACCACTGTGCTCTGGCACCATCTTGGATGACAGAATAAATTACAGAAATGGTAAAATACTGAATAAATAATATTAAATTGATGTTACTGAAACTGAAACAGCTTCAAACGTTTATCTTTCCTTCTCGGTATCCTTCAGCCTCTCTAATCCCCCAGTCCCCACCATCTGACACCAGCCCCCAGGCTCCAGGCAATCCACACCCTTCCTGCCTCCACTGTGATGAGATACACGGTGCTCCCTAAGCACCAACCCTCAAACAACACCATGCTCCCTCACCGCTGACACTCTCTCTCTCTCTCTCTCTCTCCCTCTCCCTCCCTCCCTCACCGCTGACACTCTCTCCCTCCCTCCCTCACCACTGACACTCTCTCTCTCTCTCTCCCTCCCTCACCGCTGCCCCACCCTCCCTCCCTCCCTCACCGCTGCACTGCCAGAGTCAGCCCTGGATTTGTAAACAAGTTTCTGAGACAGAGTGAGAGTGCTCCTCATTGAGCCAGAGCTAACCATCTGGACAGGAGGGACAGAGGGACACTGGGACCGAACGACATGGGGACCGAGCGAGACTCTTACCTTTGCTGTAGTTTCCTGATTGAGAGGGGTCTCTAGGCATTCGGAGCGCAGCACCTTCCAGCTGGAGAACAAACGGTGAGACCATTAGCATCGTCCAGGATGTTCACCCGCACCCCCACCACTTCACTCAATCAGTCTGTCACCAAACCCCTCCCCAATACTCACACCCCCTCATTTACTCAGTCTGTCAACCCCCATCACTCAATTGGTCACCAAACCCTCACTGTCACCAAACCCCTCCCTAAAATTCACCCCCCCTCACTGTCACCAAACACATCCATCACACTCACACCCCCCACTGTCACCAAACCCCTCCCTAAAATTCACCCCCCCTCACTGTCACCAAACCCATCCATCACACTCACACCCCCCACTGTCACCAAACCCCTCCCTAAAATTCACCCCCCTCACTGTCACCAAACCCTTGCCTAAAAATTCACCCCCCCCCACTGTCACTAAACCCTTCCCCAACATTCACCCTCCCTCACTATCACCAAACCCTTCCCCAACATTCACCCTCCCTCACTATCACCAAACCCTTCCCCAACATTCACCCCCCCTCACTGTCACTAGACCCTTCCCTAACATTCACACCCCCCCCACTGTCACCAAACCCCTCCCTAACATTCACTACCACCCCTCACTGTCACCAAACCCTTCCCCAATGTTCAACTCCTCCCTCACTCAGCCTGTCACCAAACCTTCCTCCCATCCCCCTGTTTACCCCGAGACTGGAGCCTGACTCAGATTAACAGGATTCCAGACAGATCCCGAAGCCTCAGTAACAAGTTGTGGAACATGATTGAAGATGGAACATGGGGTGATGTGAGAAAATCCTATCTGACCCAGTGAGGAGTGAGGGTATGGGATGCACAGCCTGGAAACGTGGAGCAGGCAGGTTCAGCTGACACATTGGATGGTTATTTGGGTTAAAATGGCGAGCAGGGCTCTGGGGCAAAGGCTGAAGGTTGGCATGGGGTAACTATGCTTGATTGAAGAGCTGGTATGGGCATGATGGGCCAAATGGTCTCCTGCTGCACTGCAACAATTCAGTGATTCAGAAAATTACTACGTGAAACAGTGGGGGTTGGAATGGAGTAAAATATTTTTTAAAAAATCGAACAAACCCTCACAGAATTAATGGCCAAAGACAGACAGAGTGGGACAGTGCTGTACCATCAATGTGGCCTGACCATTAAACACGGGGCTCTCCTCCTGTCACGGACACCTCAAAATCCATCCCATCCCTGCCCCCCTTCCCCACCTCCCAAAATCCAATGCACCTCTGTTTGGCATTTTGTTGATTTCCTTCGGGATAGCAGCTACTGCCCAAACTCTCTATAACTTCAAAGAATTAAAATCAAGTAAGTCAGACACAATTTCTCTCTAACAGATCCATCCGGACTCTCCTGGATTACCTGACCCTTTTCCAAACAACAATTTATTTTATCCCTGAGAATGGTTCTCAGCAACATCCCCACTGTGGCTGGATTGCCTGCCTGGATTTTCCTGGTTTATTCCTCTGGCCTGAAATGAACAGCAATAAGACATTAAAGATTTACTCACCACATAAACACAGTGGCTACAAGACCAGGTCAGAGATTAGGTATAATGCGGCAAGTAACTCCCCTCCTGACTCCCCAAAGCCTGTCCACCATCTACAAGGCACAAGTCAAGAGTGTGATGGAATACCCCCCACTTGCCTGGGTGGGTGCAGCTCCAACAACCCTCAGGAAGTTTGACACTATCCGGGACAAAACAGCCAGGTTGGTTGGCACTACATCCACAAGCACCCACTCCCTCCACCACTGATGCTCAGTACACACTGCAGCTGCTACCTACAAGATGTACTGCAGAAACTCACCAAAAATCCTCTGACAGCACCTTCCAAACCCACAAACACTCCCATCCAGAAGGAGAGGGGCAGCAGATACATGGGAACACCACCCCCTGCAAGTTCCCCTCCAAGCCACTCACCATCCTGACTTGAAATATCTCACCGTTCCTTCACTGTCGCTGGGTCAAAATCCTGGAATTCCCTCCCTAAGGGACATTGTGGGTCAACCTACAGCACATGGACTGCAGCGGTTCAAGAAGGCAGCTCACGCCCACCTTCTCAAAGGGCAACTAGGGATGGGTAATAAATGCTGGGCCCAGCCAGCAACCCCCATGTCTCATTAATGGTTTTTAAAGATCTATCTGTATCTTGCTGTTTCAAGCTCTGGAACAAATCCCCCTGATTCGCTCAACTCCAGCCAATCAGGTTGTCAGGGAGTGCTTGGGCAGGAGTGGTGGTGGGGGAGGGGAAATGGTCCTGATAGGTTAACAGGAGAAAGGAGTAAGATGATGACAGACTGGGATGGAGTAGTTGGGAAGTGATCAAGCATTAACACCAGCATGGACTAGTTGGGCGGAATGGCCTGCAAAAGTTAATACATTTGTTTTACAACAAGTGAATGCAACATTTCCTAATGGTCAATTTCTCCAGTGCCCACAGCAGAGGGGAGCGTACCTGTCTGATCGCCCACAGCACTCCGGTCGGAGACAAGCCAACACATTGATGGTCCGGTGGTAGGCCGAGCCCTCCAGGGGACAATACACCTGGACAATGTGAATAAGGGGATCACTGCAACGTGGACAGTGAGGATACTGCATGGTAATGCCAGGGACACAGTCCTGAGAGAGAGAGAAAGGTGGGGGGAGGGAGAGAGACAAAGAGATGATATCACTGTAAGAATTAAAACACCTGACCAGAGAAAGTCACTCAGCCCCTCGATTCAGTTCCACTGCTGCTGGTTCCTCATTAGCATGGCCCCGTTGTGAGATAAACATGTCCCCGTGAGAAACTACAGTTCTGGATCCAGTGGATCCCATTAAAAAAAGAGCAGGGGCAGCAAGGATCTGGAGTACAATGGAATGGAGAGCAGTGATGGCTTGCTTTTCAGATCAGAGCAAGGGAGACACAGTAATCTGATAGATGGAGGTGAGCATCTCCTAGTGTGCAAACTTATAGGTGACACACAACTTGGGATCATGATGAGTGATGGGTACTGAAAAAGGGAAGAAACTTGTAGGGCCCCAGGGATTGAGTGGGGGAGTGGGACCAAATGGGTTGAGGGATCTAGAATAGACTTCATGGACCAAACAGCTTCCTTAGAATCAGAGAGTGATTTATCTTTTAATTCCTTCAACCCAAAACTCACAATTTCCCCATGGCCAATCCACCTAACCTACACGCCTTTGGACTGCAGGAGGAAACCCACAGAGACAGAGAATGTGTGTGTGGAGTTTGCACAGTCACTCAAGGGTGGAATCAAACCTGGGTCCCTGCCGCTGTGAGGTAGTGCTAACCATCGAGCCACCCAAACAATTTCTGATAACATTCCTGTGAAATGTTTTGGAATATTTTACTGTTAAAGGTGCTTCATAAATGCAGGTTATTGTTTCTGATATACAGATTGGTAGTGAAGAGTCAATCTAATGGTTAAAGGCCAGACCTGACTGTGATCTGATCAATGAATACAAGTGTATTACTTATCTACATATTTAAAAAATAATTTGCACTTTTATAACATCTTTCACATCTTCAGGATGGCCCAAAACATTTTACAACCAACAAAACTTCTTTTAAGGTGTAGCCATTAATGTTCTGCAGTTAACCAATAAATGAGATAAACGATTGGTCTCATCACAATCATGTTATCGTTTTGTCAGAGCTGACTGCTGTTTCATGATTCATGTAGTTAGTTCAAATCACACATAGTGCATTCATTGATTCATTCAAGTTGTTATTCTGCTTAACTGAAACCAATGTCGATCTTTGTAATTTCACACCCAGGTGGCTCTGCTTCAGTTCACAAAAGAATGTACTCTGAGATTTTAAACAGAATTTGTTAATTCACAGCAGGAGTGTGTCACTGTCTAGACTAGTATTCATTGTCCATCCCAGAGGGCAGTTAAGAGTCAACCACATAGCTGTGGGTCTGGAGTCACACGTAGGTCAGACCAAGTAAAGACGGCAGTTTCCTTCCCTGAAAGGCGTTTGTAAACCATGGGTTTTTCCGACAACGAGCAATGGATTCATGGTCATCGTTAGGCTCTCAATCCCAGATTTTTATGGAATTCAGATTCCACCGTCTCCCTCAACAGATTCAGACCTGGTTCTGGAGTTCTGAAGGGTCACTGGACTTGAAACATTAACTTTGTCTCCACAACTGCTGCCAGACCTGCTGAGTTACTCCAGCAATTTCTGTTTTTTTGTTTTAGAGCATTACCTTTTTTTTGGATAAACAGTCTAGCAATGATACTACTGGCTGTTACTCATCCCAGACTGAAGGTAACACACCATTGTGTTCATGTTGACACACCTGGGTTTAGTTATTTCCATCTTGATTTGATTTATTAGTGGCAGGTACAGTGAAAAGTTTTGTTTTGCGTAAAGTACAGGCAAAGATTATAACACAAAGATCATAGGGTAACAGAACAGAGTGAGGAATACAAGGTTACAGCTGCAGGAAAGGTAGCTACGAACAGAGAGATCAACATTAGATTTGAAACTCTGGAGGTCCATTCAGAAGTCTAATAACAGTGGGGAAGAAGCTGTTGGTACGTGTGTTTAAGCTTTTGTATCTTTTACCTAATGGAGATTATAACCAGGGTGGGTGGGGAGAACCTGCAATTTAAGGCTGCATAATCCAAGTTTAAATTCTCTGAGACAATTGAAAACCTATTAGTGAACAGAACTATGTGATCACAAGAGGAGGGTTAAGAGGGAGTTACTGCAGGAAGGAGCAGTATTCTAGCATGCTCTCCATTGGCTTTGTTTCCATTTGTAATGTCTTAGGTGAGAAATAATTACATTTGACTATACATAATCTTTGTTTTATAGTTAACTTTGTAACAATGTGTTTTTTAATTTGCTACTGTGTAATCCTTTAGAACTTGATTCCTCAAGACCAGGTATTATCTGAATGTATAAGGAGCTCTCTTTATACACACACTATAATTATTATTCACTTTTATAAGTTGTTTGCATTAGTACTTTGTGATCTTCTTGATTAGTTTCACATAGTGTTGAAGTTACAAGCAACTTTTCCACTTTATCTTCTGTTTAAAACCACTTTCAGTTAACAGTAGAACATAGAACAATACAGCACAGAACAGGCCCTTCGGCCCACGATGTTGTGCCGAACATTTGTCCTAGCTTAAGCACCCATCCATGTACCTATCCAATTGCCGCTTAAAGGTCACCAATGATTCTGACTCTACCACTCCCACAGGCAGCGCATTCCATGCCCCCACCACTCTCTGGATAAAGAACCTACCCCTGACATCCCCCCTATACCTTCCACCCTTCACCTTAAATTTATGTTCCCTTGTAACACTCTGTTGTATCTGGGGAAAAAGTTTCTGACTGTCTACTCTATCTATTCCTCTGATCATCTTATAAACCTCTATCAAGTCACCCCTCATCCTTCGCTGTTCCAATGAGAAAAAGCCTAGCACTCTCAACCTATCCTCGTACGACCTATTCTCCATTCCAGGCAACATCCTGGTAAGTCTTCTCTGCACCCTCTCCAAAGCTTCCACATCTTTCCTAAAGTGAGGCGACCAGAACTGCACACAGTACTCCAAATGTGGCCTAACCAAGGTCCTGTACAGCTGCAACATCACTTCACCACTCTTGAATTCAATCCTTCTGCTAATGAATGCTAATACACCATAGGCCTTCTTACAAGCTCTATCCACCTAAGTGGCAACTTTCAAAGATCTATGAACATAGACCCCAAGATCCCTCTGCTCCTACACCTTACTAAGAACCCTACCATTAACCCTGTATTCCGCATTCTTATTTGTCCTTCCAAAATGGACAACCTCACACTTGACAGGGTTGAACTCCATCTGCCACTCCTCAGCCCAGCTCTGCATCATATCGAAGTCCCTTTGTAGCCGACAACAGCCCTCCTCACTATCCACAACTCCACCAATCTTCGTATGATCTGCAAATTTACTGACCCACCCTTGGACTCCCTCTTCCAAGTCATTAATAAAAATTACAAACAGCAGAGGACCCAGAACTGATCCCTGCGGAGCTCCACTTGTAACTGGGCTCCAGGCTGAATATTTACCATCTATCACCACTCTCTGACTTCAACTGGTTAGCCAGTTTTCTATCCAACTGGCCAAATTTCCCTCTATCCCATGCCTCCTGACTTTCCGCATGAGCCTACCATAGGGAACCTTATCAAATGCCTTACTAAAATCCATGTACACTGCTCTACTGCTCTACCCTCATCCACATGCTTGGTCACCTCCTCAAAGAATTCAATAAGACTTGTAAGGCAAGACCTACCCCTCACAAATCCCTGCTGGCTGTTCCTAATCAAGCAGTGTCTTTCCAGATACTCATAAATCCTATCCCTCAGTACCCTTTCCATTACTTTGCCTCCCACCGAAGTAAGACTAACTGGCCTGTAATTCCCGAGGTTATCCCTATTCCCTTTTTTGAATAGGGGCACAACATTCACCACTCTCCAGTCCCCTGGTACCACCCCAGTTGACAGTGAACAATGAGCTTGGCTTATCAACTGTGGGGAGCCCAGAGCATACAGAGCCCCACCCGAAACAAAGGTGCCAAGAGGAGATTACAAACTACCCTCTCCTCAAAGTAACACTAAGGTGGGCCCATGGATAAGTGACATCTTGAGGAACCAGTCAGGAGATGGTGGGAAGTATCAGTCAATGCTCATCACCTTAAGAGCCAATTAGAGATGGAGCATACAACCCATAAACTAAACAGAAGTGAATCTCACCCCACCCAGGCCACCCAGAATGTAGGTTAGTAAGTCCTCACAGAGAGCTGTGCAGAGACAGGGTTTTTAAACAAGCTGAACAGTTCATGTCAAACACAGGGAGGCTATTCAGCCTATTGTGGTAGACTAGTTCTTTACAACAGTAATGGGCTCTGGAGTATCTGGGCTGACCAATCTTTTACCCCCATCACTGTCAGGGCAGGTCCTGACAAAAGGTTTTGGCTCAAAATGTTGACTCTCCTGCTCCTCGGATGCTGCCTGACTGGCTGTGCTTTTCCAGCACCACACTTGTTGACTTCCCACATCAGCAGTCCTTACAGTCTCCAGGACAGACTATTTGGAGGTGCTGGAAATATGGTTTCGAGGGGCCAGGGTGTGTACAAAAATTTGGGAGGAGCCTATCGCCAAAGTGATGCAGAAACTGGGCTTTTGAGTGTATTGCTCTCTCTCCATTGCAGGTAAAAATCTGGTCTTCCACTGTGAGGTAGTGTTGGTGTTGCTGTACGTGGTGCAGGTCTGGCCCATTCCCTGAGCTACCTTCCATTTCATTTGGAGGTCTAGGATGGACTGTGTCCACGTGGACACCATGTACATAAACTCTGGATTGGTGTGAGGGGGGCGGTGAGTTTAGGGTGTACCCAATGCTGCCCTCATCCTGATGGCGCCCTTTGTGTGCAGCTGCATTAAGCTGTGTGTAGACCCTTGGTACACAAACACAAATGTCACTGCATCCTGAGGTTCTACCCTTCCCCAGTGTTGCGAAGGATGGGATTGGCCTTTGTGCCACAGAACACTCCAAATAGTTGGACCATTCGGGTATCACTGGTTCCTCAAAGCTTGCAAAGGAGAACACCGTTGACCACCGGTCCATCAGGAAGTGGTCAGTACATAGCATCCTGGAGACCCTGTGGGAATAGGAGAGGGTAGATCCTGATGGGTTATTTCCTGAGCAGACTGTCAAAGTCATTTGGCAGAGACGCCTCATCACCAGAACGTTCTAACAAGCACCAAGACATCATTCAGCAGGTGGTGAGAAAGGCACTACCTGGGAGACCCTTCATGTACACTGCACTCCCTGCACCATCGCACGCTGCCCTCAAAGTGGCTTGGGGAGGGAGGGAGGGGGGGGGAGATGTGCCTTTGTAAAGGAAGCCTGGGTTGTGTCGAGGTTTGTCCTGAGCAGCTCCGTGACACGGGACTCTGTGCTCTACCGTCTGTTCCCCGGGATTCACCGAGCCAAACATCGACTGCACCGGGAGGACCATCAACTCAGAGAAAGACGCTCTTTGGTCTGCCCGAAACTTGTTGGTGTTACAGAGCAAGGAGTTGACCCTGACCCAGTGTTACAGACTGATATCCTCTATTCCTGATGAAGGGCTTTTGTCCGAAGCGTCTATTTTCCTACTCCTTGGATGCTGCCTGTCCTGCTGTGCTTTTCCAGCATCACTCTAACCCAGATACAGGGCTACGTGTGATGGACACACTAAAGCTCAGAGTAGCTGCCAGGAGACACAGTGGGGGAAAGACCACTGTCTGAGGTCTTCCTACTGAAGTATAACGAAGGTTTGTTCAGTTATTGGACTCTCCTGGTGCCTCAAAATGAACATAAATCATTTCCTGCATGAGTAGAAAGTACCTTTGTTTTTGCAACTGCAGGGAACTTCTGAAAAATATCAAAATTTCAGTGTTTGGTTTTTTTCCTGCAAAGGCTATACAGATTACATTACAGTGTGGAAACAGGCCCTTCGGCCCAACAAGTCCACTCCGACCCGCCAAAGCGAAACCCACCCATACCCCTACATTTACCCCTTACCTAACACTACGGGCAATTTAGCATGGCCAATTCACCCGACCCTGCACATCTTTGGATGGTGGGAGGAAACCTGAGCACCCAGAGGAAACCCACGCAGACACGGGGAGAACGTGCAAACTCCACACAGTCAGTTGCCTGAGGCGGGAATTGAACCCGCGTCTCTAGTGCTGTGAGGCAGCAGTGCTAACCACTGTGCCACCCACTTCAAACTGACTTCAAACTTCTGAATGTACTTACAGATGTTTTTTTTATAAATAAAGTTTTTCAAAATAAAGTAAATTTAAAAAAGGGGTCTAGAGGGTGGTGGGAATTTGGAATGCGCTGCCTGAGAGGGATGGCTGAGGTGAGAAATCTTACAAACTTTTATAAAGGGAGTTGAAGAATGTGATGCTGGAAAAGCACAGCTGGTCAGGCAGCATCCTGAATGTCTCAAAACGTTGACTCTCCTGTTCCTCGGATGCTGCCTGACCTGCTATGCTTTTCCAACACCACACTCTTTGACTCTGATCTCCAGCATCTGCAGCCCTCACTTTCTCCCAAACTTTTATAAAGGACTTGGATGGACACTTGAAATGTCATAACATTCAAGGCTATGGAAAGTGCAACTAGTTTAGGGAGTAGTATATCTTTGGTGGCACAGACTCAATGGGCCGAAAGGCCTCTTCTGTACTACCCGATTCTATGAAGTTAGTTTGGAAAACTTGAGACTGTTTTCCTTCAAAAAGAGAAAGCAGAGAGGAAATCTGATTAAGGTGTTTAAATCATGGGGTGGTGGGGAGTGTGGGGAGAGTCATTTGAGGAGAAACTGTACCTACTTGTGAAAGGATTGAGAACAAGAGAACACAGATTTAGAAGTAAAACTAAAATACCACAGATGTTGGAAATATGAAATAAAAACAAAGTGCTGGAGAAATGCAACAGGCCTGGCAGTGTCAGTGGAGAGAGAAACAGAGTTAATGTTTCAAATCAAATACGACTCTTCTTCAGAAAAGATTTGAAGCAATTGGCAAAAGTGACAATGAGAAAAGAACTTTTGCATGCAGCCAGTGGAGAGGGTTTGGTACACACCGCCAGCAGGCAGATTGAATCCAGAAATGTAAAAGGGAACTTGATCATCATTTGAAAAAGGACTACATGGAGATGGCACACACTGAATTGCTCAATGGCAGAGCTGGTCCAGACAGGAAGGACCAAAAAGCCTCCACCTGCACTGTAACAATTCAATTATCAGCACATTTGATCCCTCGAGCCTCCCCCAGCATTCAGTTGGGTCATGGCTGATCCAGCATTCCTCAAATCCACTTTCCTGCCCTCTCTCCCCAACCCTTAATTTCCCACTCTGATCAAGAATTGATCTTAGCCTTAAATAAACACATGAACTCTGTCCACACAACTCTCTGTGGCAAAGAGCTTCAAAGATGCTCAGCCCACAGAAGAAATTCCTCTTCATTTCAATTTTACATTAGCATCTTAAATTCTGATACTGTGCTCTCTGGTCCCAGCCTCTCCCACGAGGGGAAACATCCTCTCAACATGGAGGGGCATGGATAGGATAAATAGACAATGTCTTTTCCCTGGGGTGGGGGAGTCCAGAACTAGAGGGCATAGGTTTAGGGTGAGGGGAAAGATGTAAGAGGGACCAAAGTGGGGAACTTGTTCACACAGAGGGTGGTATGTGTATGGAATGAGCTGCCAGAGGAAGTGGTGGAGGCTGGTACAATCACAGCATTTAAAAGGCATCTGGATGGATATAGGATTAGGAAGAGTTTGGAGGGATATGGGCCAAAGGCAGGCAAATGGGACTAGATTAGGTCGGGATATCTGATCGGCATGGACGAGTTGGACTGAAGGGTATGTTTCTGTGCTGTATATCTCTATGATGCTTAGCCCCTGAAGGATCCTCCTGTGATTGTGGGTGCAATCACTACAATCAGCCACAAGTTTTAAACAGAGGACATAATGCATCAATGCAAGGTATGGGTTAATTCTAAACTTAGCACTCTTCCTCATCAGTAAAAGTATTTGTGATATCTTGTTGTACATAGACCTCTAGTGGAGGTTATTTGTTTAAAAGTTTCGAGCCAGCCAGGAGTCGAACCTGGAATCTTCTGATCCGTAGTCAGACGCGTTATCCATTGCGCCACTGGCCCGCTGTATAACGGTGGCGCAGGGAGGCTTTAAGAAGTTGCGTCATGTAGTTAAGCCCCGCCCTCTGAGCCCTCCCTTTTTATGAATGGGGCTGGTCACGTGCCTCGGAACGCTGCGACAGCAGAAATGGATACACCGCGGCCTCCAATCCCCACATCCGCCCCCCCGGGTCCTGCCGCCCGCCGCGGTCTCTTACCGGTCTCCCGCCCACTTTGCTGGTCTCCCAGGAACAGCGGCTCCCTGCCCCGATCACTTCGTCCCGAAGTCCCAGTAAGACCGGCCCTGGCCTAGCCGTGGAACACATGCTGGCGGCTGCTGCTACTCGAGGAGCGAGGCCCGGCCGCGGAGCCAAGGCGGTTCGAATCCCGCCCACTCAGCTCAGCTGGTCTTTTATATCCTGCTGCCAAATGTGTCTTTATTTTGGTGCAGCCTTCTTATAATTATAATAATTATCTGTATAATTTCTCATTTTAAAAATGACTGTTGGGTAAAACAATATGTAATATAGAATAAATACGTTTTTGTGTTGTTACATTAAAAATGTAATTATTTTCAGAAAGACCATTTCATACAAACTGAGTGAGACTCAAAATTAATGAACTGGAGCAAACTCCATTCTAACAAACTGACGTGATGCCCCGGGGTCTACTTCACCCTCTCTCACTGTAAGAAACCTCTTCCTTGTGTGGACTGATTGACATTATGGAATAACGGAATCTCCTCTTGTATTGTAACTAATTACAGTAGTAATATGATCTACTCTTCACAAACACCTATCTATGAGAGCTCAGTTACTCTGTCTATAACTGTAAACTGTCTTTCCCACAACAGATAGGTGCAGGCAAGGAGGACCCCCCTGTCAGTAATCAGGGGCAAAAATAGAAGTTGCTAGAACAGCTCAGCAGGTCTGGCAACATTTGTGAGAGAAATCAGAGTTAACATTTCAGCTTAGAACCCCAGTCACTCGACCCGACACATTAACTCTGATTTCTCTGCACTGATGCTACCAAACTTGCTTTTCTAGCAACTTCTGATTGACAGCATCCACAATTTTTTGGCTTTTATTCAGAAATCAGGGGCACAGTTTTAAAAAAAGGAGCAGGTGTTCTAGTGAATCCCAGCGCAAACTGGGAGAACAACATCTCATCTTCAGACTAGGCACTTTACAGCCTTCTGGACTTAATGCTGAACTCAACACGTTCAGATTCTGAACCCACTCCCATTCCTTCCCTTATTATATTCTTTGTCACCAGGTCCTCTCTCCTCCCCCCAACCCAGTGGGTCTGCCTGTCCTTTCAGGTTTGCCAGGAGACACCCGTTTTTCTGCCATTCTCACATTCAGATCACTTAATCTGAATTTTCAGCATCTTTTTTCCTCCAGCATTCTAGACCCACCACTGCCACCCCCCACCCAGCAGACTTTGGCACAAATAGAGCCCCCTGAACACCACGTTAGCTCTGATGAACAGTCATCTAAACTCGAAAGATTAGCTTGCTCTCTCTCCAAGGATGCTGCCTGACCCACTGTGACCTCCAGCATTTGTTGTTTTCAGGTGGTTCCGAAGGATTTCGAGGAGAAATGTCTTCACCTTCACACAGAGGGTGGTGCGTGTATGTAATGAGCTGCTAGAGGAAGTGGTGGAGGCTGGTACAATTACAGCATTTAAAAGGCATCTGGATGGGTATATGAATAGGAAGGTAGAAAAGCAGGAGGCTGGGAGAACACAACAAGCCAGACAGCATCCAGAGGTGGAGAAGTCAACGTTTCGGGTGAAACCCTTCGTCAGGGCGGGGGGTGGGTGTGGGGGGAGGTGCAGATAAAGTGGGATGGGGGTGGTGAGGTAGGGATGGGTGAACACAGGTAGAGGGTACAACCTGGTTGGTCGATGGGAGAAATGACTCTGGTTGATAGGTGGATGGAAGGAGAAAGTGAGGACTGCAGATGTTGGAGATCAGAGCTGACAGTGTGGTTCTGGAAAAGCATAGCAGCTCAGGCAGCATCTAAGGAGGAGAATCGCTGTTCGGGCATAAGCCCTTCATCAGGAATGAGGGGCTGATGAAGGGCTTTTGACCGAAACATCGATTCTCCTGCTCTTTGGATGCTGCCTGATCTACTGCGCTTTTCCATGATCACTCTTGAGCTGGAATAAAGAGTTGATCAGAGGAATGGAAGGGAGGAGGAGGGGCTGGGAAAGGACTGGATGATGGGAAGGGAGGTTATTTGAAATTGGAGAACTCATTGTTGAGTCCTGTGGACTGTAGGCTGCCCAGGTAGAAGAAGAGGTGTTGTTCCTCCAGGTTGCTGTTTGACACCTGCTGGGAACGCCAGCCTCCTGCTTGTCTACCTTGGAATCTAGCAACTGCAGGTTTTTTTTACTTTCAACATGAATGATCTTAGAGGGATATGGGCTAAATGCTAGCAATGGGACTAGATCGGCTATGCAAATGATTTTGGTTTGATGGGTCACAGTGGGGTTGTGGTCAAGGGGCAGGTAGGACGTGGTGTCGGAGAGCTGGCACTCAGCCTGTGTGATATAGAGGTCTGCCCTAGAGACTCCCACTGCCCGACTTTGTCAGCGGGTTTGATGGTGAAACAGGGGTTGGTGCAGAGAGAGTGAGGTTGGAGTTGGTGGCGGGGTGGAGAAATTGAGGCAGCTGATGTCACGGCATGGCACAGTGGTTAGCTCTGCTGCCTCATAGCCCCAGACACCTGGGTTTGATTCCACCCTCAGGTGACTGTATGGAGTTTGCACATTCTTCCTATGTCAGTGTGCGTTACCTCTCGGTGCTCTGGTTTCCTCCAAATTCACAATGTGGTGAATGATGTGCAGGCTACGTGGATGTAGGCTAGGGAGAATGTGCAAACTCCACAGGGACAGCTGCCCAAAGCTGGGTTTGAACCAGGGTCCCTGACACTGTGAGGCAGCAGTGCTAGCCACTGTGTCTTTATGAATCATTCTGCCCACAGTTTAAGTGGTTTTTGATGGATAGACTTGTGGTTTTATTGTTAATATTATAAAGCATGTGATTGCAAAGCAATTGTGGCAAGATTCAGAATGTCATTTTAAACCATGTTCTCAATTCTCATGCAAATATTCTAATTTTTATTTGTTTTATATTTGCTGATTTGTTTGATTCACCATCGGTGCTGTGATTGTTCTCAGCTCATTCTCCAATACAATAATCTTGGCTTTACTGTTCATTTCTAATGATCTGGCAATGAATGTAAGGTCAGTTCAAAGTTCTGTTTAGTGTCACTTTCCTTTTCCTATCTTGTCTGTCTACTTCAATTCAATTAATTTGTGAGAACAATATGTCCAACATTCCTGATTATGTGAGAACATATAGAAAGGTGTGTGTATGTGTCAGTTTGTGTATGCCTTTGTGTGCGTTTGTACAAGTTGTGTTTGTGTGTATGTGTGTTTGGACATGTATTTCTACCTTATTGTGTGTGTTTGTATGGGCACTTTTGTCAGGTCATGTGTGTGTTGTGCATTTCTACATTTTGGTACAAGGTAACACCCACAAATTTAAACACTTCATGACATTTCAAACAAAGGATTGGAATTAACTTTAAACTAGATTAGTATTTTTGCAATTATCTTTGGAGGCTTGTTAGACCAAAATTTGAGCTTGTCTTTCTTTAAATTGTTGCCTGTTTGCAGGTTGAGGTTGAACTGCATGTATTTTCCAGAGTCACTGTTCATCGGCCAATTTGGTAAGTCATTTCTGTTGGGATTCCTGCAAAGGAAGAGATGGCAATAACATTTAATGGAACACAAAGTGTAGAAGGCTCCTCAATTACCTCCAACATCCCCCTCCTTCTATGACGCCTAGCCACATAACTAAGGATGAACAATTAATATTGTCTTGCCAATGATGCCCACATCCCACAGATGAATTCAATAAAAGGTGAAAAGCGAATACGATCAGAGTTTGGGATGTTAGTACTTGGTTCAAAGGTACTTTGGGTCTGATTGAGCAGGGCTGAAAATGTGTTGCTGGAAAAGCGCAGCAGGTCAGGCAGCATCCAGGGAACAGGAGAATTGACATTTCGGGCATAAGCCCTTCTTCAGGAACGAGGAAAGTGTGTCCAGCAGGCTAAGATAAAAGGTAGGGAGGGGGGACTTGGGGGAGGGGCGACGGTTGGAGGAAGAGCGCCTCATCTTCCGCCTAGAAGCACTTCAACCACAAGGGATGAACTCGGATTTCAACAGTTTCCTCATTTCCCCTCCCCCCACCTTGTCTCAGTCAAATCCATCGAACTCAGCACCGCCTTCCTAACCTGCAATCTTCTTCCTGACCTCTCCGCCCCCACCCCAGTCTGACCTATCACCCTCACCTTGACCTCTTTCCACCTATCGCATTTCCGAAGCCCCTCCCCCAAGTCCCTCCTCCCTACCTTTTATCTTCGCCTGCTGGACACACTTTCCTCATTCCTGAAGAAGGGCTTATGCCCGAAACGTCGATTCTCCTGCTCCTTGGATGCTGCCTGACCTGCTGCGCTTTTCCAGCAACACATTTTCAGCTCTGATCTCCAGCATCTGCAGACCTCACTTTCTCCTCTGATTGAGCAGGGACCCACTAACACCTCCACTGAATGTTCTGTTTCTGTGAAGGCAACACAACTGTTCAGTTTCTGCACCCCCCGCCCTCCTAACAAACCCATAGACACCCTCTGTCATAAACCTACTGATACTCCGCTATCGAATTGACTAACCCATTTACTAGGAGGGATCTATATACACACTGCCCAGTCTCCAATGGTAATCAGCACTTCAGAGCATTTACCAATCACTTCCTGTTTGGATTGTTTTTAAGAAAGACAATCTCTAAAGAGAGATTTTCTTTTCCTGTTTTGCAGAAGCCTGTTTGTGTGTATGTGTGTCTGTGTGTTTGTATTTATATGTGTCGGTGTGTATTTGTACATTATGTATATTTGTATGTATGACTGTGTTTTTGAGAGTATTATGTGTCTGTGTGTTTACGAATGTTTGTCATTGAGTCATAGACATACATAGCACAGAAGCAGATCCTTCGGTCTAACTCAGCCATGCCGCCCAAACCCAATCTAGTCCCACCTGCCAGCACCCGGTCCATATCCCTCCAAACCCTTCCTATTCATTTACCCATCCAAATGCCTCTTAAATGTTGCAATTGTACCAGCCTCCACCACATCCTCTAGCAGCTCATTCCATGCACATACCACCCTCTGCAAGTTGCCCCTTAGGTCTCTTTTATATCTTTCCCCTCTCACCCTAAACCTATGCCCTCTAGTTCTGGACTCCCCCGCCCCAGGGAAAAGACTTTGTCTATTTATCTTATCCATGCCCCTCATGATTTTATAAATTTCTGTAAGGTCACCCTTCAGCCTCCGACGCTCCAGGGAAAACAGCGCCAGCCTGTTCAGCCTCTCCCTGTAGCTCAAATCGTCTTAACGCTGGCAACATCCTTGTAAATCTTTTCTGAACCCTTTTAAGTTTCACAACATCTTTCCAATAGGATATGTGTATGTGTTTTTGGAGATATTTCTAGGCATAAGTATTTACACTTCTTTACGACTGACTGTTTTATATGAACCAATTATTACATCATTATTGATTAGTAAAAGGCATTTGGATGGGTATATGAATAGGAAGGGTTTAGAGGATATGGACCGGATGCTGGCAGGTGGGACTAGATTGGGTTGGGATATCTGGTCAGCATGGATGAGTTGGACCAAAGGGTCTGTTTCCGTGCTGTACATCTCTAAGTTTTGTTTTATAAACACCAATAATTGTGAGTTTTGAGAAAACTTGTTGATAAATCATTTTATAAAAGCTGATATAGGTAATTCACGGTGGCTCAGTGGTTAGCACTGCTGCCTCACAGCACCAGAGTCCCAGGTTTGATTCCAGCCTCGAGCAACTGTCTGTGTGGAGTTTGCACATTCTCCCAGTGTCTGCGTGGGTTTCCTCCCACAATCCAAAGATGTACTGGTCAGGTGAATTGGCCAAGCTAAATTGCCCATAGTGTTAGGTGCATTGGTCAGAAGGAAATGGGTCTGGGTGGGTTACTCTTCGAGAGGGTCAGTGTGGACTTGTTGGGCTGAAGAGCCTGTTTCCACAATGTAGGGAATCTAATCTAATCATAATTGGTTTTTATGGTAACTGCAGCAACTCTTTTTCTTTAATGTTGTGACTTATAGAGTAATGGGATTAGAAAGACTGTGCTCTGGTAATATAAACTGTCATCTGTTGGAAAGTAATAGATAATGGAGCAAGTATTCAATCTTTGGCTCACGTCCCACTTAGAAACTGTAGCAACAGAATTTAAACTGGGCATTGTGCAATGGTAAGGATGATGGAGTATTGATGTTCTGCCCTGAGGTGTCCCCAGTGGATTTATGAGTTAAGTTAAACTTTAGAGAAGATTGAGGGGGGATCTCATAGAAACACATAAAATCCTGATATGACTGGGCAGGCTAGAAGTGGAAAAAATGTTCCCAATGCTGGGGAAGTCCAGAACTAGGGGTCAGATTCTGAGAATAAAGGGTAAGCCATTCAGGACTGAGATGAGGATGAATTTCCTCACTCAGAGAGTTGTGTTCCTGTGGAATTCTCTTCCACAGGAAGCTGTTGGGGCCACTTCATTCAACATATTCAAGGGGGAGCTGGACGTGGCCTATGTGAACTTTAGCAAGGCATTCAACAAGGTTCCGCATGGTAGATTGATTAGTAAGGTTAGATTACATGAGATCCAGGGAGAGCTAGCCAATTGGATACAAAATTGGCTTGATGGTAGGAGACAGAGGCTGGTGGGAGCGGGCTGTTGTTCAGTGGTGTGCCGCAAGGATCAGTGCTGGGACCACTACTGTTTATCATTTATGTAACTGATGTGGATGATTGTATTGCTCACAAAACAAAGCTTTTCACTGTGCCTCGGTACACGTGACAATAAATTCAATTCATTCAATTCGATTCATGAGAACATAAGAGACATGGTTAGTAAGTTTGTGGATGACTCCAAAATTGATGGCACAGTGGACAGTGAAGAAGGTTATCTAAGATCACAAGAGGATTGAGGAATAGCAGATGGAGTTTAATTTAGATAAATGTGAAATATTGCATTTTGGAAAGCCAAATCAGGGCAGGGCTTACGCAATTAATGGTTGGGCCCTGGGGAGTGCTGTCAAACAGACAGACTTAGGGCTGCAAGTACATAGTTCCTTGAAAGTGGCATCACTGGTAGACAGGGAGGTGAAGAAGGTGTTTGGCATACTTGCCTTCATTGATCAGGATTCGGAGATGCCGGTGTTGGACTGGGGTGTACAAAGTTAAAAATCACACAACACCAGGTTATAGTCCAACAGGTTTAATTGGAAGCACACTAGCTTTCGGAGTGACGCTCCACCTTCAACATATTGTCTAGCTATCACCGTTGTTAACAGCTAACCCGAGAATGCAATTTTAAAAAAAAAGGGTTTTGTGATTTACACATGAAAGAAGTGAAACTATCACTGTATTCTAACAGATGAAAGGCTTAACAGACAATCAATTTTTCAATGTATAATTTCAGTTACATCACACTGCAAATTTTTGCTATAAATTCTGTGTTAGGATTGAGCCCTCCACAATCACCTGATGAAGGAGCGTCGCTCCGAAAGCTAGTGTGCTTCCAATTAAACCTGTTGGACTATAACCTGGTGTTGTGTGATTTTTAACTTCATTGATCAGAGCATTCAGTATAGGAGCTGGACATCATGTTATGGATGTAGGTGACATTGGTCAGGCTACATTTGGAGGACTGTGTCCAATTCTGGTCACTCTTCCAGAGGAAGGATGTTATTAAACTGGAAAGGGTGCACAAAAGATTTACAAGGATGTTACTGAGACTGCAGGGTTTGAGCTATAAGGAGAGGCTGGATAATCTAAGAATCTTTTACCCGGAGTGTCAGTACCTGAAGGGTAACCTTACAGAGATTTATAAAACCATGAAGGGGATGGATCACCCAGTGATAGGAAATTCAAAGTCTTAGTCTTAACATTGATATTTCTGTCTCCGGATGCCTTGATGAATGACCTGGAATGAGAAAGCAAACACTGTTGAGAAGCTGTAATCAGTGAAAACCTTACCCATTCCACGCAAAGCTGGCCCAGTATAACATCACCATCTTACTCAAATTCTTTTCTGCTTCAGTCACGTTACCTGTTTATAAAAAAAACCCACAGAATTACGACATTCCCTCTGCTTCATGGCTGCAATTAATGAAGATATCACACACTTTCTACCATCGAGAAGGACAGGGGCAGCAGATTCATAGGAACACCAACACATGCAAGTTCCTCTCCAAGCCACTCACCATCCTGACTTGGAAATATGTCGCTGTTCCTTCATTGTCACTGGGTTAAAATCCTGGAATTCACTTCCTTAAGGCATTGAGGGTCTACCTACAGCACATGGACTGCAGCAGTTTCTAAAGGCAGCTCACCCCTACCCAACAATGCCCACATCTTGAGAATAATTAATCCAGGGTGTAAATATGCAGCTGCCAACTAGCCCTGTTCAGGTGCCAGGTGTGACTCAGTGGGTCATCCTGTCAACTTTAGTTCTGAAGGTGTGGGTTCAGGTCTCTCTGTAAAGATGGAGACTCCAGTAGAGTGTTGAGGGAGTACCACTCTGTAAAGATGGAGACTCCAGTAGAGTGTTGAGGGAGTACCACTCTGTAAAGATGGAGACTCCAGTAGAGTGTTGAGGGAGTACCACTCTGTGAAGATGGAGACACCAGTAGAGTGTTGAGGGAGTACCACTCTGTAAAGATGGAGATTCCAGTAGAGTGTTGAGGGAGTACCACTCTGCTGAAGATGCTGTCTCTCAGCAAGATGTTGAACTGGGGTCCTGTTCACCTTCAGGGTAGTGTCCAGCCCCTCATACCCCTTACCAGCAGTGTGCCGCAAGGATCAGTGCTGGGTCCACTATTGTTTATCACTTATATAACTAATGTGGATGATTGTATTGCTCGCAAGACTGTGCCTTGGTACACGTGACGATAAATTCAATTCAATTCATGAGAATGTAAGAGACATGGTTAGTAGGTTTGTGGATAACACCAAAATTGGTGGCACAGTGGACAGTGAAAAAGGTTACCAATACTCATTGCAAGTGCTGTTTACACAGCTATTTGTTCAAGCAGTGGGGTGGGGTGAAGCGGGGGGGGAGGAATTAAGTCACAGACCAGGGATGGTGTACAGGATTTTGAAAGGCAGCAGCTAGGTTCTTGCTGGGATCCTGGGCATTACCCCTCCCTCAAAGAACACTACCTCAGAGATCATTAGACAGGCCCCTTTTCACTTGGAGGTTTGGGACTGGCTGCTGTGTCTCCTGCTCACAATAACAGGCACAAAGGGGGAAGCCAGCAGAGGCCTGGTGGAGGAAAGGAAGTGCAGCTTAAGGAAGGAATGAGGAGAGCAAAGGGGGGACATGAGAAAACACAGAGGAGATTCACCAGGATGTTGCCTGGGATGGAACGTTTCAGCGATGTAGAGAGAGACAGGAGGAAAAGGCTGGAAAGTTGGATTAAAAGCTCAGCCATGATCTCAATGAATAGTAGAGCAGTTTCGATGGGCCAAATGGTCTACCTCTGCTGCTATGGTGTTGAAAGAGACTGGATAAGCTTGGGTTGCTTTCTTTGGAACAGAGAAGGTCGTTGGGGGCGGGGGACCCTGATAGAGGTGTGTAAGGCTATGAGAGGGATGGATGGGGTGTTTCCCTTGGTCAAAGGGTCAACAGCAAGGGGGCCATCATTTTAAAGTGAAAGGCAGGAATCTAGATCAGGTTTAAGGAAAAACTTTTTCATTTAAAGGGTGTTGGGTTCTGAAATGCACTGCCTAGGTGGGGGGTTGATGGGGGTAAGCCTCACAACTTGGGCGAGAATGATAGAACATTTTATGGTACAGTGTCATAACATTCAAAGCTCTGGGTGTAGTGCAGGCAAGTAGGCCTGGGTAGGGAGTAGGAAATATTTGGCAGTACAGACTTGATAGGCTGAAGGGCCTCTTCTGTACTATATGGTTCTATGACTAGTGACCACATTTCAAAAGAGCTTCATTGGCCATAAAGCACTTTGAGATGTCCTGAGGACTTGAAAGGCACTATATAAATGCAAGTTCTTTATTTCTGAACTCCAAAAATCTACAACATGCCAATCCAAACAATTAATCCCACCAGACTGTTTAACCTGTGAAGGCATCACCGTATCCCTCACTGTGTAAGATGAAGTTAACCACCCTATACAGATAGTGACACTCCCCAGGCCTTCTGACTCAGAGATAGGGGCATTACCACTCTACCACAAGACTTGTCATTCTGCAGATATTTTTAAAGTATCCTAACCCACATGTAGATATATGACGCTCCTCACCAAGTAACACATCAAAAGCAGGGATGAAGGCTCCTCCAAAGACAAAAGAGAGTTCCGCTGCGTGAGGAGCTCTCCTGAACTGGGGTATTCTCCTCTCATAGAAACTGGCACGGTGCTGGAACTCATACAGAAACACAGGGTTCCCAGCATCTGCAAACACAACACCTGAAACATCAGCAGCTCAAAGCAAACACAGTGCATTCTCAGCAACACCAACCCAGTCTGAAATCGCAAATGGACCCAAACCCCTTCCTATTCACTCCCACTGTACACAATCCCAATGGACCCAAACCCCTTCCTATTCACTCCCACTGTACACAATCCCAATGGACCCAAACCCCTTCCTATTCACTCCCACTGTACACAATCCCAATGGACCCAAACCCCTTCCTATTCACTCCCACTGTACACAATCCCAATGGACCCAAACCCCTTCCTATTCACTCCCACTGTACACAATCCCAATGGACCCAAACCCCTTCCTATTCACTCCCACTGTACACAATCCCAATGGACCCAAACCCCTTCCTATTCACTCCCACTGTACACAATCCCAATGGACCCAAACCCCTTCCTATTCACTCCCACTGTACACAATCCCAATGGACCCAAACCCCGTCTATTCACTCCCACTGTACACAATCCCAATGGACCCAAACCCCTTTGTATTCACTCCCACTGTACACAATCCCAATGGACCCAAACCCCTGCCTATTCACTCCCACTGTACACAATCCCAATGGACCCAAACCCCTTCCTATTCACTCCCACTGTACATAATCCCAATGGACCCAAACCCCTTCCTATTCACTCCCACTGTACACAATCCCAATGGACCCAAACCCCTTCTATTGACTCCCACTGTACACAATCCCAATGGACCCAAACCCCTTCCTATTCACTCCCACTGTACACAATCCCAATGGACCCAAACCCCTTCTATTGACTCCCACTGTACACAATCTCAATGGACCCAAACCCCTTCCTATTCACTCCCACTGTACACAATCCCAATGGACCCAAACCCCTTCCTATTCACTCCCACTGTACATAATCCCAATGGACCCAAACCCCTTCCTATTCACTCCCACTGTACACAATCCCAATGGATCCAAACCCCTCCCTATTCACTCCCACTGTACACAATCCCAATGGACCGAAACCCCTTCCTATTCACTCCCACTGTACACAATCCCAATGGACCCAAACCCCTTCCTATTCACTCCCACTGTACACAATCCCAATGGACCCAAACCCCTTCTATTCACTCCCACTGTACACAATCCCAATGGACCCAAACCCCTTCCTATTCACTCCCACTGTACACAATCCCAATGGACCCAAACCCCTTCCTATTCACTCCCACTGTACACAATCCCAATGGACCCAAACCCCTTCCTATTCACTCCCACTGTACATAATCCCAATGGACCCAAACCCCTTCCTATTCACTCCCACTGTACACAATCCCAATGGACCCAAACCCCTTCCTATTCACTCCCACTGTACACAATCCCAATGGACCCAAACCCCTTCTATTGACTCCCACTGTACACAATCCCAATGGACCCAAACCCCTTCCTATTCACTCCCACTGTACACAATCCCAATGGACCCAAACCCCTTCTATTGACTCCCACTGTACACAATCTCAATGGACCCAAACCCCTTCCTATTCACTCCCACTGTACACAATCCCAATGGACTCAAACCCCTACCTATTCACTCCCACTGTACACAATCCCAATGGACTCAAACCCCTTCCTATTCACTCCCACTGTACACAATCCCAATGGACCCAAACTCTTCCTATTCACTCCCACTGTACACAATCCCAATGGACACAAACCCCTGCCTATTCACTCCCACTGTACACAATCCCAATGAACCCAAACCCCTTCCTATTCACTCCCACTGTACATAATCCCAATGGACCCAAACCCCTTCCTATTCACTCCCACTGTACACAATCCCAATGGACCCAAACCCCTGCCTATTCACTCCCACTGTACACAATCCCAATGGACCCAAACCCCTTCCTATTCACTCCCACTGTACACAATCCCAATGGACTCAAACCCCTTCTATTCACTCACACTGTACACAATCCCAATGGACTCAAACCCCTGCCTATTCACTCCCACTGTACACAATCCCAATGGACTCAAACCCCTTCCTATTCACTCCCACTGTACACAATCCCAATGGACCCAAACCCCTTCCTATTCACTCCCACTGTACACAATCCCAATGGACACAAACCCCTGCCTATTCACTCCCACTGTACACAATCCCAATGGACCCAAACCCCTTCCTATTCACTCCCACTGTACATAATCCCAATGGACCCAAACCCCTTCCTATTCACTCCCACTGTACACAATCCCAATGGACCCAAACCCCTGCCTATTCACTCCCACTGTACACAATCCCAATGGACCCAAACCCCTTCCTATTCACTCCCACTGTACACAATCCCAATGGACTCAAACCCCTTCTATTCACTCCCACTGTACACAATCCCAATGGACTCAAACCCCTTCCTATTCACTCCCACTGTACACAATCCCAATGGACCCAAACCCCTTCTATTCACTCCCACTGTACACAATCCCAATGGACCCAAACCCCTCCCTATTCACTCCCACTGTACACAATCCCAATGGACACAAACCCCTTCCTATTCACTCCCACTGTACACAATCCCAATGGACCCAAAACCCTCCCTATTCACTCCCACTGTACACAATCCCAATGGACTCAAACCCCTTCCTATTCACTCCCTCTGTACACAATCCCAATGGACCCAAACCCCTTCTATTCACTCCCACTGTACACAATCCCAATGGACCCAAACCCCTTCCTATTCACTCCCACTGTACACAATCCCAATGGACCCAAACCCCTTCTATTCACTCCCACAGTACACAATCCCAATGGACCCAAACCCCTTCCTATTCACTCCCACTGTACACAATCCCAATGGACCCAAACCCCTTCTATTCACTCCCACTGTACACAATCCCAATGGACCCAAACCCCTTCCTATTCACTCCCACTGTACACAATCCCAATGGACTCAAACCCCTTCCTATTCACTCCCACTGCACACAATCCCAATGGACCCAAACCCCTTCCTATTCACTCCCACTGTACACAATCCCAATGGACCCAAACCCCTTCTATTCACTCCCACTGTACACAATCCCAATGGACACAAACCCCTTCCTATTCACTCCCACTGTACACAATCCCAATGGACCCAAACCCCTTCCTATTCACTCCCACTGTACACAATCCCAATGGACCCAAACCCCTTCCTATTCACTCCCACTGTACACAATCCCAATGGACACAAACCCCTGCCTATTCACTCCCACTGTACACGATCCCAATGGACACAAACCCCTGCCTATTCACTCCCACTGTACACAATCTCAATGGACCCAAACCCCTTCCTATTCACTCCCACTGTACACAATCCCAATGGACACAAACCCCTGCCTATTCACTCCCACTGTACACGATCCCAATGGACCCAAACCCCTTCCTATTCACTCCCACTGTACACAATCTCAATGGACCCAAACCCCTTCCTATTCACTCCCACTGTACACAATCCCAATGGACTCAAACCCCTTCCTATTCACTCCCACTGTACACAATCCCAATGGACCCAAACCCCTTCCTATTCACTCCCACTGTGCACAATCCCAATGGACCCAAACCCCTTCTATTCACTCCCACTGTACACAATCCCAATGGACCCAAACCCCTTCCTATTCACTCCCACTGTACACAATCCCAATGGACTCAAACCCCTTCCTATTCACTCCCACTGTACACAATCCCAATGGACCCAAACCCCTCCCTATTCACTCCCACTGTACACAATCCCAATGGACCCAAACCCCTTCCTATTCACTCCCACTGTACACAATCCCAATGGACCCAAACCCCTTCCTATTCACTCCCACTGTACACAATCCCAATGGACCCAAACCCCTCCCTATTCACTCCCACTGTACACAATCCCAATGGACTCAAACCCCTGCCTATTCACTCCCACTGTACACAATCTCAATGGACACAAACCCCTGCCTATTCACTCCCACTGTACACAATCCCAATGGACCCAAACCCCTTCCTATTCACTCCCACTGTACACAATCCCAATGGACTCAAACCCCTTCCTATTCACTCCCACTGTACACAATCCCAATGGACTCAAATCCCTGCCTATTCACTCCCACTGTACACAATCCCAATGGACCCAAACCCCTTCTATTCACTCCCACTGTACACAATCCCAATGGACCCAAACCCCTGCCTATTCACTCCCACTGTACACAATCCCAATGGACCCAAACCCCTTCTATTCACTCCCACTGTACACAATCCCAATGGACTCAAACCCCTTCCTATTCACTCCCACTGTACACAATCCCAATGGACCCAAACCCCTTCCTATTCACTCCCACTGTACACAATCCCAATGGACCCAAACCCCTTCTATTCACTCCCACTGTACACAATCCCAATGGACCCAAACCCCGTCTATTCACTCCCACTGTACACAATCCCAATGGACTCAAACCCCTTCCTATTCACTCCCACTGTACACAATCCCAATGGACTCAAACCCCTTCCTATTCACTCCCACTGTACACAATCCCAATGGACCCAAACCCCTGCCTATTCACTCCCACTGTATGCAATTCCAATGGACTCAAACCCCCTCCTGGGAGAAAGTGAGGACTGCAGATGCTGGAATTCAGAGTTGAGAGTGTGGTGCTGGGAAAACACAGCAGGGCAGGCAGCATCAAAGGAGAAGAATTCAGGATTCGGGCATAAGCTCTTCATTAGGAATCCACCGACACCCTCATCTGCCTGGCTGAACTGGTCCTCACCCTCAATAACTTCTCCTTCCAATCCTCCCACTTCCTCCAAACCAAAGGGGTAGCCATGGGCCCCAGCTATGCCTGCCTGGTTGTTAGCTACATGGAACAGTCCATCTTCCACAGTTACACCAGCCACCACCCCCCCACCTGTTCCTCCACTGCATCGATGACTGTATGGCGGCACCTCATGCTCCCACAAGGAGGTTGTACAGTTCATCAACTTTACCAACACAGTCCACCCCAATCTCAAATTCACCTGAACCATCTCGGAAACCTCCTTCTCCTTCCTGGACCTGTCCATCACCGTCTCTGGCAACTGACTGACCACAGACATCTAGTACAAACCTACCAACTCCCACACCTACCTGGACTACACGTCCTCCCACCCTATCTCCTGTAAAAATGCCATCCCTTATTCCCAATTCCTCCGCCTCTGCTCCCAGGATGACCAATTCCACCTCAGAAAGTCCCAGACCTCCTTCTTCCACGATTGCAATTTCCCTTACCATGTGGTTGATGATGCCCTCCAGCATATCTCCTCCACTTCACGAACCACCGCCCTTGACCTCCACCCCTCTCAACCACAAGGACAGAACTCCCCAGGTCCTCGCCTTCCACCCCACCAACCTTGGCATACATCACATCATTCTCTGCCACTTCCACCAGGTACAAATGGACCCACCACCAGATATTTATTTCCCTCCCCGCCCCTATCAGCATTCCAGAGAGACCAGTCCCTCTGCAACTCCCTCGTCAGGTCCACGCGCCCCCACACCCCCAACCAACCCATGCCCCACTCCTGGTACCTGTCCCTGCCACCACAGAAAGTGTAAAACTTGCGCCCACACCACTCCCCTCACCTCCATCCAAGGCCCCAAGGGATCCTTCCACATCTGTCAGAAATTTACCTGTACCTCCACCAATGTCATCTACTGTATCTGTTGAACCCAGTATGGTCTCGTCTACATCGGGGAGACGGGACACCTTCTTGCAGATCGTTTCAGAGAACAACTCTGGGACATCCCCACCCACCAACCCCACTGCCCTGTGGCTGAACTCTTCAACTCCCCCTCCCACTCCGTCAAGGATATGCAGGTCCTGGGCCGCCTTCACCACCAAACTGTTACCACTCGACACCTGGAGGAGGAACGCCTCATATTCTGCCTTGGGACCCTGCAACCACACGGGATCCATATGGATTTCAGCAGCTTCCTCATTTCCCCTCCCCCCATATTATCCCAGTCCCAAGCCTCCAACTTGGCACTGCCCTCCAGACCTGTCCATTACTCCCCCCTCCGACCTATCACCTTTTCCTTCACCTTCATCTACCTATCGCTTTCTCAGCTACCTTACCCCAACCCCATCTCCCTCCCATTGATCTCCCAGCCCCCTCCGGCCCACAAGCATCATTCTTGATGAAGGGCTTTTGCCCGAAATGTTGATTCTCCTGCTCCTCGGATGCTGCATGACCGGCTGTGCTTTCCCAGCAACACACTCTCGACTCAAACCCCTTCCTATTCACTCCCACTGTACACAATCCCAATGGATTCACAAACCTTCCTATTCACTCCCACTGTACACAATCCCAATGGATTCACAAACCTTCCTATTCACTCCCACTGTACACAATCCCAATGGATTCACAAACCTTCCTATTCACTCCCACTGTACACAATCCCAATGGATTTACAAACTTTCCTATTCACTCCCACCGTACACAATCCCAATGGATTCACAAACTTTCCTATTCACTCCCACTGTATACAATCCCAATGGATTCAAACACCTTCCTATTCGCTCCCACTGTGTACAATCCCAATGGATCAAATTCTTGCTCATTCACTCCTAAATGCTGTATAGATTCCAAGTGGATCAAACTTCCTCCCATTCACCAGCATTGTACAGAATCTGACCTAACTGTGGACCCAAATCCCTTCCTGTTCAGTGCCATTGTGGTAATTCATGGAGGCTCATCTCCTGCCCTTGCCCTGCTCTCATGAAGTGGTGCGCTCAATCCATACCCACTCAATAACGATGCAATAACTGGCTCTCTCGAATGGACAGAGATGCCTACAATCCTTTAAGGACTCTCCCCTTGTGCAGTATTCTTGTTCCTGATAAAGTATAAACATTGGAGCAACTGAGGGCCTCATTAATTTCCCGAGGTTGACAAACCCACTCACCTTTGTAATACTGGGCAGCTCTCAGGGTGGGAATAGTTATAAACACATCGCCAAACAGGTCAAGGTACCGTTCCTTCAGTGTGTCACAGTCATGTACATCCTCAAAGTATTCATCAAAAATCAGGGCTCCATTCTCCTCACCGAACTAACCAGAGAGTTAAATCACTTAGAGTCCTACAGGACAACATGTTGCAACAAGAAAACAGAAACACCCCAAAATGATAATAATAAAAATGCTGTCAGGGCCCAGGGAAGTGAGAGGATTTACACATTGGACCTTGTATTCATCATCTCGGGTTTTCTTCCCTAACCGTTGATCTTTAAACCCCATTTGCTTGACCTTCTGACTCAAGGAAGGAGCAATACTGTCGGAATTAGGGAGAGTTGGCTGTAGGGTTGGAGGAGGTGATAGAGACGGGCCATGGGGAGACCATGAGAGAGTCCCATACAGTCTGATTCAGTGTGAGACAGCGGAGAGGGTCTGGATCCTTGGTGAGGGAGCAGAGGTTGTGCTGAGGAACAAGGACAGCAGCTTCTCTCTTCCCCGTATTTAACTGGAGGAAATTACTGTTCCAGCACCAGATGTTGGACAGGCAGATTCATAATTGAAAGGAGAATAGAGGGTTCGAGGGAACTAGGGGGGAGGTGGAGTTGTGTATTTGTTGGTGTACACGTGAAGCCTAACTGATCTTTTAAAGACACCATTGTGCTGCAGTCAGTTAGGTCAGTTGGTTGGATGGCTGGCTTGTGATGCCAACAGTATGGGTTCAGTTCCTGTTCCAGCTGAAGTTACTATGAAGGCCTCTCGGCTGAGGTGTGGTGATCCTCAGGTTACCAGTCATCTCTCTATGAGAGGTTGGGACCATGGTAACTTTACTGAGCTGCTGCACTAAAATAGCAGGTGGCTGAGGATTGAACCTGTGGGAACAAACAGACAGATCACTGAAAGGTGTGCCAGGTCACAAAGGAGGCAGGTGATGCAGTTCTACCAGCTTTTTCATTCTGCCATGGAATGGCAGTGCCAGATTTACTGCCCATCCCACCCCAGAGTGACTTGCTGGGCTGCTCCAGACGTTAGCTAAGAGTCAGCCATATTACTGTGGGTCTGGAGTCACATGTAGGCCAGAATATTTTCATCCTAAAGGAAGTGAATGACTCTATGAAGCAGATGGGTTTTTATGTTAATGAAAATAGCTTTATGATCACCGTGACTGAGGTACACGTCCAGGAATAGAGTTCTTTCACTAACTGAAATTCCACCAACTGCATGATAGGATTAGATTGCACCTCCCTGGACCACTTGCAGTGGGGTCTGGATTATTATCCAGTGACATGACCACAACACCACTGACATGGTCAATCATATGTCAAAAAGTGTGGTGCTGGAAAAGCACGGCCAGTCAGGCAGTATCTGAGGAGCAGGAGACTCAACGTTTCAAGCATATGCTCTTCCTCAGGCTTATGCCCGAAATGTTGATTCTCCTGCTCCTCGGATACTGCCTGACCAATCGTACTTTTCCAACACCACACTCTTTGACTCTGCTCTCCAGCATCTGCAGTCCTCACTTTCTCCAAGGTCAATCATATCAAAGGCTGCAGACAGCTGAGGAGGACAAAGATTCCTTGATGCCCTCCACCCTCCCTCCGACAGCATTCCACATGTTCTTCAGCCAAACAAGAACCTCTCGACTTGCTTAAGCCCCTGATTTCAAATCTGGGTCAGAACGACTTTTTCAAAGCTGCATTCACCTCTGAATCAGAGTGGACAAAATGATGAAGAAATTGAGCAGGAGAGAGTTACATTAAGTTCACTTGGAAACAAAAGCCAATCCTGAAGATGTTTCTACACTGACAACCAGCTAGAAAACATAAGCATCAAAAATGTCTTACTAGGGGTTTGATAAACTGGTTAATTTTCTCCTGAATTTGTTCTCTGCTTATTCCTGTTTCCCAGCTGGGCAGAATGATTTGCTGTAAAGAAGAGAGGAGGATATTTAAACATTTGAACAATATCTAGAGGGAAATGCATGAAAACAGCTCAGCAATGGTGTCTCATTTCAACTATCCAGCGAAGAAGGATCAGTGGTAGGTCATTGCGTAACACACCAGGAACACTCCGGAAACTTGGGAACAAAAATCCCACCCCATATTTTAATACTGTCCCGAGGGAGTGCCGCACTGTCAGAGGGTCAGTGCTGAGGGAGAGGGCACTGTCAGAGGGTCAGTGCTGAGAGAGTGCCGCACTGTCAGAGGGTCAGTGCTGAGAGAGTGCCACACTGTCAGAGGGTCAGTGCTGAGAGAGTGCTGCACTGTTGGAGGGTCAGTGCTGAGGGAGTGCCGCACTGTCAGAGGGTCAATGCTGAGGGAGTGCCACACTGTCAGAAGGTCAGTGCTGAGAGAGTGCCGCACTGTTGGAGGGTCAGTGCTGAGGGAGTGCCGCACTGTCAGAGGGTCAGTGCTGAGGGAGTGCCGCACTGTCAGAGGGTCAGTGCTGAGGGAATGCCGCACTGTCGGAGGGTCAGCGCTGAGGGAGTGCCGCACTGTCGGAGGGTCAGTGCTGAATGGAGTGCCGCACTGTCAGAGGGTGAGTGCTGAGGGAGTGCCGCACTGTCGGAGGGTCAGTGCTGAGGGAGTGCCGCACTGTCAGAGGGTCAGTGCTGAGGGAGTGCCGCACTGTCGGAGGGTCAGTGCTGAGGGAGTGCCGCACTGTCAGAGGGTCAATGCTGAGGGAGTGCCACACTGTCAGAAGGTCAGTGCTGAGAGAGTGCCGCACTGTTGGAGGGTCAGTGCTGAGGGAGTGCCGCACTGTCAGAGGGTCAGTGCTGAGGGAGTGCCGCACTGTCAGAGGGTCAGTGCTGAGGGAATGCCGCACTGTCAGAGGGTCAGTGCTGAGGGAGTGCCGCACTGTCAGAGGGTCAGTGCTGAGGGAATGCCGCACTGTCGGAGGGTCAGCGCTGAGGGAGTGCCGCACTGTCGGAGGGTCAGTGCTGAATGGAGTGCCGCACTGTCAGAGGGTGAGTGCTGAGGGAGTGCCGCACTGTCGGAGGGTCAGTGCTGAGGGAGTGCCGCACTGTCGGAGGGTCAGTGCTGAGGGAGTGCCGCACTGTCGGAGGGTCAGTGCTGAGGGAGTGCCGGACTGTCGGAGGGTCAGTGCTGAGGGAGTGCCGCACTGTCGGAGGGTCAGTGCTGAGGGAGTGCCGCACTGTCGGAGGGTCAGTGCTGAGGGAGTGCCGCACTGTCGGAGGGTCAGTGCTGAGGGAGTGCCACACTGCCGGAGGGTGAGTGCTGAGGGAGTGCCGCACTGTCGGAGGGTCAGTGCTGAGGGAGTGCCACACTGTCGAAGGGTCAGCGCTGAGGGAGTGCCGCACTGTCAGAGGGTCAGTGCTGAGGGAGTGCCGCACTGTCAGAGGGTGAGTGCTGAGGGAGTGCCGCACTGTCGGAGGGTCAGTGCTGAGGGAGTGCCGCACTGTCGGAGGGTCAGTGCTGAGGGAGTGCCGCACTGTCGGAGGGTCAGCGCTGAGGGAGTGCCGCACTGTCGGAGGGTCAGTGCTGAGGGAGTGCCGCACTGTCGGAGGGTCAGTGCTGAGGGAGTGCCGCACTGTCGGAGGGTCAGTGCTGAGGGAGTGCCGCACCTTCTCCCCTAAACTGACCACTCCATCGATGCTGTTTCCTGCTCTCTCTCTTAGAACAAGAACAAGTGATCAAATTAGCCTCAAAATTCCAGAAATTCTCCCTTTCACATAATAATCTCTGACTTCTCCCTTCCCTCTCTTGTTTTCCCTGTTTTTATTTCTGGGATTTGACTATTCCCCTGATATCATTGAAGCCCACTGACTCTCATCATTACCCCCCTCTCTCTCTCTCTCTCCCCAGCTCCACCATTTTGCTGTTTGTATGGTGGGTTCCCAGCATTGGCAGTATTCTGCTTCGGGAATGTTGGAATCCTCCAGTCCAGAGGCAGTAATGCCTTGTACAGCAGCTGGCTGTAGATGATCGATGCTACAGAGGTAGAAGCTGGTGGTTTTGTGATAAAGAGGGTAATGAGGGTCAAACTGAGCACCATTGACCTATTATGCCATTTGGGTATTGCTGGAAAAGGACACTTTTCAAATATTTTTTCGCTTCCCAACCAATCAGCACTCTCCTCTCATACAGTACAGGTTCATAAGATATAGGAGCAGAATTAGGCCATTCGGCCCATCATGTCTGCTCCACCATTCGATCATGGCTGCTAGGCTCCTCAACCACATTTTCCTGCCTTCTCTCCCTCTTACTTCAAACTATTACCAGTTAAAATCCTGTCTAACTCTTCCTTAAATTCACTCACTGTCCCAACATCCACTGCATTTTGGGGTAGCAAATTCCACAGGTTCACAACCCTTTGGGAGAAGCAGTTTCTCCTCAGCTCTGTTTTACATTTGCTCCCCCAGTATAACCAGTGTTAGTCAGTAACAGTCCCCATCAGCTGCGATTCACATCCCCCCAGCCAGTTTATTATCCCACTCCTTTGTCTGTCCAACTGTTCTTCTCTCTCTTTGGGCTCTGTGCCCACCTAGCTTTTACTCCTTACCCCCTCCCCCCCAATCCTATCTTTTGCATAAAAACCAACCTTATCCTAGCTACCATCAGTTCTGTGGAGGGGTCGCTGGACTAGAAACGTTAACTCTGATTTCTCTCCACAGTCCTGCTGAGCTTTTCCAGCAATTTTTGTTTTTGTTGCATCCAGTTTCAATGTTCGTTTTCCCCTTGAATTGGTATTCTTGCAAATTGTCCTGATGTGCGTGAGACAAGAAGCTTTGACAAAATGCACCTTTTCTGCAAACCCCTCCCCAACCCCGGCCCCTCATTCTGTCAGAGACTGGGTTTGCTGTGATCTAGTCTCTATTACCGGGCCGCTGTATGTTACCTCTGGGTGGACAAGGCTTCCTATCACCTCCTCTGTGGTCACTCCGACCAGGATCGGGATGTTCTGAAACTGTCCTTTCTGGAACATCTTCCAGGGATCATCATTAAGGAAATATCCATCCACAATTAGAGCAGGAATTAACTGGTACAGCTCATTCTGAAATAGGGATCAGTGTTGTTAATAAACATTAGGAAAGACAGAGGGTGCACTTTCACAACAGAGTTTTGCACAGAATGCCTCATTCTTGAAGTTTAGTTGCTGTCAGAGTGAAGGCAGCACAGTCGCCAATTTGTACACAGTAAGATCACACTCTGGGCATTTTTTTCTTGCTCTCAACCAGACTCTCTGTCACCAAGTGTTTTTTTAAGTTCTTCAGTTAGGACACACACGGTCCCAGTCTTTGTTCAGCAGAAAGCAGTGCTCCCTCCCTCCAGGCAGCAGCACAGTGCATTCATGGACTTGAGAATTGAGTGTGCGATTTGACCTCTTCACCTTCTGGTCTGGAGCTATGAGCACAGACCACAGCGATCATAGAATAGAATCAGAGAATCCCCGCAGTGTGGAAGCAGGCCAACCAGCCCATCGAATCCGGACCGACCCTCCGAACAGCATCACTCCCAAAGCCCCCTCCCCATCCCCCACCCTCTCCCTGTAACGCTGCATTCCCCATGGCTAACCCGCCTAGCCTGCACATCCCTGGACACACTAGCATGGCCAAGCCAACCAACTGTAAATGGAGAGAGAGGGGGTACTGGAGTGGATGGGGATGTGCAAAAACAGACAGGGGGACAGGGTGAAGTGGGGGAGGAGGGGTCAGGAGTGGAGGGGGAGGAGAGAAGTGGGGGAGGAGGGGGCAGGAGTGGAGGGGGAGGAGAGAGGTGGAGCTGGGGTTGGGGGGCTGAGGAGGGAGGGTGATGTGTTTGAGGGATTGCGTGTGTTTGGGAGGGGAGAGTTTGCCTGTTCTGTTTGGAAACTTAGTTCCTGTTTCTGTGCACTGGCATGGAGCACAAGAAGCTGATGTATGCCCCTGAGAGGTCACCTCTTGAATACTATACAAGGTTGTCTCATCTCCCAGACAAGGTCTGAAGGTGGTAACAACAGCGGACACTCGCAGTCCAATCCCACAAATATTAGGGAGATCATTGGCCAATGTGTAATGACTGGGGCTGAGGAGGACTCTGCAAGTCTCACATGGTCCTTTGACATCCCCATCGAACAGACAGAACCTGGGATTTACTGCCCCAGAGACACAGACTGAGGTTAAACTGCACCCCACACCATTACACCCGCCTCCCCACCCCCGCCACACACTGCAGCAGGACACAGCCTCACTCAGTAAACCTTCAGGGCAAAGACCTTTCCAGTATCAAATCCAAGTGGACTATCAAGAGTTTCGCGTGTGGAGCAAAGTACCAAACTGGTGGTGATTTGAACCATCTCTTCCTCAGTCTTGTTACGAAGGCAGTGCAGCAGTAGCTGTGACTGGGTGCTATTACATCCTGCTATCTGAGCAACTTCCTGCAAAACACAAATCAGACATCACCCGTCAGACCTTTCCCAATGTCCTCCCGGCAACCCCCAGCTCCCTTGGCATCAGGAAGGAATTGCATTTGCTTGGCTGCTTCTTAATGTAGCTAGAATGTCTTGAAGTCTTTCACAGCCAATGAAGTGCTGTGGAGGGCTCTCTGTTGGTCAGTCAGAAATCGCAACTACCAATTTCTGCACAGCAAGATCCCAGTGAGGAAGCAGAGGATCATCACAGAAATGGAGGCCACTCAGCCCACCGGCCTTCTGTCCCATCATTCAGGGGCTGTGTAATGTCTCCTACTCTCTCGATTCTTTCCTTTCCTTTGGAAATGAATCTAATTTTTAAACGTAGGTTTGTATCCCCTGAAATTTCGAAGGATATGGGATGATTTGATTAAAGTTTTTCAGAAAGTGAAATGATGGGACAATTTTTACAATATTATTGTCTTCCAGAAGTATATTGACAGCCTAAAGAGGAAACTGTAGTGGAGTTGACATCAAAAGGTTAATTTACAGATCAACAAACCAGGTTAAAAAATGCAAACATGTGATAATTGTGTACACTGGCATCTAGGAGTATGCTCAGTAAGCACAAAAGCGATTGAGGCTTTGGAGGTGAAAGGTCAATGACCACAATCTGAGGTCCCCATTAAACAAACGTCTTCATTACCCATCCCTCACAGAGACTGCACACACTCACCTGTGCCAACTGGGTTGGTATTGGAGGTACCAATCCTGGCATTAGAGAGCTCCCACTTTGCAATATTGCCCGATGGAACAGGCCAGTGGATAGTGGAGATAGAGTCTGGAAGAAAACGCAGAAAAGATTATTTCGCGCATAATAAGATACACTAGGAATAAGTTGTATGTGGGAATATGTTCACTGATCTGTGTTCTTAACTCATCTGCTCAATTATCTTTGAGGCTGTGGGGATTGGGAATGATCACTGGGATGGGGAGGGAGTGGTGACCCCTTTGACAGTGCAGCAATCGCCCAGTACAGTAACAACATTCTCAAATTAAACTCTGACCTCATGTTCCTGGAGCTGTACCTGACCTTCAGAGTCAGAGTTTCACAGTCAGTGAGATCACTGACCAAACGGCCACATTAATACCCAGAGAGGTGCCAACTGTCAATCACAGTTTATCTCTTATCGAGATCCCAGCTGCAGTACCAACTCGACAAGTCAGATTGCACAATGAAATCTGGCTTGATAGCCCCTAACTTTATATTTCTGTTTAGTCGGTGACCCGGTGACCGTGGTTATCAGTCACTACAACATACCCACACAAGCCTGCAGCTTTTCTTTAACAATGAAACTGACGTCCTATTCCATAGAAGAAACAAGCTGACTGAATATAGGAGGCAGTTTGAATGATTGTAAATTACAGAATAAAATCCCACTGCAGTCTGTTTCCTGACAGTATCCATTACAGAGATTCAAATCCAGAGAGATTGCATCTCTATCTCAACATTCCTACACTAACTGACTCCTTTCCATTTCTTTGCTGTGGAGATAATTCACTGGGTCCTTCCAAGTCTGCTAACATAAACTTTTCACAAATCCTAGAGCTTAGATTTTCTCAGTTCTTTTAACTTGCATATTTCTGAAAAAAAATTTGAAGCTTTTAAATTGAAACCCTTCTGATGAAATAACTGGTTCTCTGAATAACCCTGAACTCCTAAGAAAAAAGACAAACTTCAGAACTCAAACCTGGCATCTTCAAACTCAATGCTAGATTCTAAATGTTTATCCTGTCTTTCATAAATCTCACAGTATAAACATCTCTCTATTAACACCACAGGGGTTGCTCATTCGCCTGCTTTTTGTTAAAATGCTGGATTTATTTACTGTTCTGGAAGGATTCTCTGTGACCTTTAATTTGAAAGAAGTAATCATCACCTATCTACCTCTACTTTGAAATCTAAAGTTTAAAAATGGTACTAATATACCTAAATTATATACCTCTCATCATAGTCTGAACTCGAATTTTGAGAGTCTGCTTGGTGCAATGACTTGAGAACTGTGAACCCTCCAGTACAGAACATTTCAATCCTCGATCATTGGGTGTTGGAAAAATTGGGAATGGGAATAAAGCGGTGATTTTTGTGAAAGGATACTAGGCTTTTTTAAGGGATGGGATAATCAGCAGGATTCTGGAGGATACAAAGACAGGAGCAAGGAGAAGGAATATTGTGGAATGGAGCTGGGTATTGGCGGAATGGTCAATGCAGGGAATGAGAGAATGGGCTGGGACTGGGTGGTAATAATAAGGGTTAGGGCAGGGAATGGACAGGAGGAATGTGGAAGCTGGGAGAATCTGGCAAGGCAGTGGGTGTATGGGCAGGGTAAGAATGATTAAGTTATATCTTAAAAACCTTAACTTTTACAGTTGCATTTTCACTGATTCCCATTATGCAGAGCGGGCCTGGATCAGAAACTGAGGAGTTTCTGAGTGAGTCACCCCACCTTAGACCAGGCTGCAGTTCTAGTAGATTTCTGCTTGAATTGAACAATTGAAGAGAGAGAGAGAGAGAGAGAGAATAGAGCAAGTTTCCCACCGTACATGTAGTGAAACACTGAGTGATCCAACTGACTGTCCAAACAGTGTGACTGATCCTGGGTTTCCACCAAACTCCCGAATATTCCTCTGTACCCACTGCAGGGCTGCTAACTGGTCCAGGAATCCAAAATTCCCTCGAGCATATTCATCTCCTGTGCTGTGTCACAGACAGCAAAATGAAGATGTAAAAGATGCTTAATTCTTAACTTTTGCTTATTAACTAAATTGTGGGCGGCACGGTGGCTCAGTGGTTAGCACTGCTGCCTCACAGTGCCAGGGACCTGGGTTCGATTCCAGCCTCGGGTGACTGTCTTTGCGGAGTTTGCACGTTCTCCCCGTGTTTGAGTGGGTTTCCTCCGGGTACTCCGGTTTCCTCCCACAGTCCAAAGATGTACAGGTCAAGTGAATTAGCCATGCTAAGTTGTCCATTGTGTTCAGTTGACGTGTAAGTTAGATGCATTAGTCAGGGGGAAATGTAGAGTAGGGGAATTGGTCTGGGTGGGTTATTCTTCAGAGGTTTGGTGTGGACTTGTTGGGCTGAAGGGCCTGTTTCCATATTGTATGGAATCTATCAATTCTATCAAACTAAGTTTCTAGCAAAAGAGCACAGCTTCATGGAAAGGAATCATTGCTGGGGAAGCTTTAACTGAAGGCACAGGACAGTATGACCTGATCAGGAATTTCATGGGATTAGACACTTAGTGAGGCACCTTCCTCCCTCAGGGCATTGTGGGTCTACCGGCAGCACATGGACTGCAGCGGGTCAAGAAGGCAGCTCAGCCCCACCTTCTCAAGGGGCAACTGGGACGGGCAAGAAATGCTGGGCCCAGCCAGCAATGTCCACATCCCACGAGTGAATGAAAATACTCCTTGACAAAGGTGATCCTGTCATTGTTTGAGAAAAATAGAGAATCTGTGTTGTTATTGGAAGCTGTTCTTGTTACAGCTGCAAGGTGTGAAATGTATGTATTTGTACTCACCAGGGAATGAAGGAAGAGTATACAAATGCTGAGTTTTACAGTTCACTCAGTGAGTCTGTGACAATATACACTTTCAGCTGCCTGCTGTAAATCGGAATCACAGATAGTAGCCATGGAAACACCATCAACCCATCATTAACCCCTTGTTTATAACCTAATGGTGGTCAGGTCCCAAGCTGGGGTTTGAACCGGGATCTTTAGGCACACAGGTGGAGACACAGCCCAGTGGGCCACCGAAATACACAAGTTCAGGAGGGGCTTTTACTCCTGAACACAACAGGCTTGAGAATCTGAGATCACCTCCTGGAGATCTGCTGAGGGATGTGGGATCGCATCCTGGAGAACTCAGGTACCTGCTGAGGAATGTGAGATCTCAGAGGAAGGGCATGGGGGATATGGGCAGGTCAGGGAGAGAAGACACAGAGTCTTTGCCAGACAAATCACAATGGGAATCAGAGTGAGAGAAAGAACAGGGTGAGAGAGTAAAGAAGGAAGTGGAGGAAAGAGAGATTGATAAACGTGAAAAACAGAGAGACAGGAAGGGAGAGAGAGAGAAAGGGAGGGAGAGAGAGAGAGTGAGAGTGAGAGTGATTGTGTGTGCGTGTTTGTGTGTGTGTGTGTGTGTGAGAGAGAGAGAGAAAGAGACAGCGTGTGAGGGAGAGAGAGAGGGAGAGAGGGTGGGGGGAGAGAGGGAGAGAGAGAGTGAGGGAAAGAGAGAGAGTGAGGGAGACAGAGAGTGGGGGACAGGGAGAGAGAGGGGGACAGGGAGAGAGAAAGAGTGAGGGAAAGAGTTTGAAAGTAACAAACAGAAAGACATTTTTCCAAGTGCTTCCATTCACCTCAGAAGAAGGAGACGTGTGCTGGTTTACTGAAAAGGAAGAAATCGATGGAGGAGATGGAGTGTACGAGTCTCTATCTCCCCACGACTGTCCTGATGGGCCACTAGTTATTGTTCACTGCTGAAAGTCATTTACACTTATAATCGTGCCTTTAATGTAATAAAATGGCCAAGGATTTTCCCAAGGGTTTTGTTAACCACATAATGACTGTGATCCAAACGAGGAGATATTAGATCAGCTGATGAAAAGCTTTGTCAATGATATTGGTTTTAAAAGCTTTCTAAAGTAGGAAAGGGTGTGAGAGGTAGATAGACTTCGGGAGGAAATTCTAGAGTTTAAGGTCCAGGCAGCTGACCGGAGAGCTGCCAATCGTAAGACAATTAAACCTGGGGATGCTGAAGAGGGTGGAACTAGAGGAATCCTGATATCTTTGAAGGTTATATGGCAGGAGGAGATAACAGACATGGGGAGGGCTGAGCAAGGGGCTGTGGAGAGCTCTGAAAACCAGGGGAAGATATTCAGAATGGGAGACTGTCTTGGGTGGGCAGAGTGTAGGGTGAATGAGACTTTGTTTGGGGCGGCATGGTGGCTCAGTGGTTAGCACTGCTGCCTCACACCACCAGGGACTCGAGTTTGATTCCAGCCTCGGGCAACTGTCTGTGTGGAGTTGGCACATTTTCCCCATGTCTGCGTGAGTTTCCTCTGCATGTTCTGATTTCCTCCCACAATCACAAAGATGTGCAGGTTAGGTGAATTGGCCATGATAAATTACCCATAGTGTTCAGGAATGTGTAGGTTAGGTGCATTAGACAGGGGTAAATGATGAGTCATAGGTTAGGGTAATGGGTCTGGGTGGGTTCCTGTTCGGAGGTCAGTGTGAACTTGTTGGGCCGAATGGCCTGTTCCTACACTATAGGTAATCTTTGATTCTATGAAGCCACAAGGTTCCTATGAGCTTGAGTTTGCACTTACCTGAGAAAGCCAGCCACACTGATCCTGTACTGAATCACCACAACAACGACATTACCATAACCGGCCAGGGCTGCCCCATGAAAGATAGAGCTCTTGCCCAGAATGAAGGCTCCTCCATGGATCCAGACCATAACCTGGGAGGCAGAGCGAGGGAGAAAGTGAAATTATCAGTGCTTACCAAACTGAGGAGCCCCAAGCTATCCAAACTGGATCAGGAAAAACAGAATTTCTTTCAATTGAATGTTTTAGACCCAATCCTCACCCATCCATGATCTGAAAGTCACAGCCAGAAGCTGATTGGCTGCTCCTTTACTCAGTTGCTTCGAGGCAGATCAGAGCTGCTCGGTTAACCTCGACGGTATCACTCACTGGCCATTCCCTAGCGAATGGATCAAATGATACAGCTCAGGAGCTTGCTCAGACCCACGGTAACAAGGGTCCTGGGGACAGTAGACTGGGAGCAGCATGGGGGAAGGTGATTGGTAAAAGGATGTGAGGGGGACACAAGGAAACCCCTTCCCATCCAGAGCAGGCAGAATCCATCGTCCAGTCCAGTCATGGATACAGAAACAATCAATTCATTGGAAAGGAACTTGGATCCATAAAGGAATTAGGAGAAAGTGAGGACTGCAGATGTTGGAGATCAGAGTTGAGAGTGTGGTGCTGGAAAAGCACAGCAGGTCAGGCAGCATCCGAGGAGCAGGAGAATCGAAGCTTTGGGCAAAAGCCCTTCATCAGGAATGGGGCTTGTCAGCCGGGGGGCTGAGAGATAAATGGGAAGGGAATGGGGCTGGGGATAGATAGCTGGGAATGTGATAGGTGGATGTAGGTGGGTGAGAAGGTGGTAGGTCGGTGAGGAGGTTGGAGTGGATAGGTGGCAAGGAAGATGGACAGGTAGGACATTTTAAGGTAGCAGTGCCGAATTGGAAGGTGGGATAAGGTGGAACTTGCAGGGTACAGACAAAGGCCTGTAGTGGGATACTGGGATTTACAAAAACATATTTTATTGAATCAACTTAGACTTATACAGCCATAGAGATGTACAGCATGGAAACAGACCTTTCAGTCCAACTCATCCATGCTCAGGTTGAGGTTCTGGATGTAAGTTTTCTCACTGAGCTGGAAGGTTCGTTTTCAGACGTTTTGTCACCCTACTGGGTATTGCACTGAAGATGTTACCAAGTATGGTGACGAAACATCTGAAAATGAACTTTCCAGCTCAGCGAGCAAACCTACATCCTTAGGTCACTTTTATATCTTTCCCCTTTTTTTCTAAACCTATGCCCTCTAGTTCTGCACTCCCCCACCCAGGAAAAAGACTTTGTTTATTTATCCTATCCATGCCCCTCATGATTTTATAAACCTCTATAAGGTCACCCCTCAGCCTCCGACGCTCCAGGGAAAACAGCCCCAGCCTGTTCAACCTCTCCCATAGCTCAAATCCTCCAACCCTGGAAACATCCTTGTAAATCTTGTCTGAACTCTTTCAAGTTTCACAACATCCTTCTGATAGGAAGGAGACCAGAATTGCACACAACATTCCAAAAGTGGCCTAACCAATGTCCTGTACAGCTGCAACATGACCTCCCAACTTCTGTACTCAATACTCTGACCAATAAAGGAAAGCATACCAAACGCCTTCTTCACTATCCAATGTACCTGTCCAGCCTATCCTATTTGTTAAGAAGGCATATGGTGTGTTAGGTTTCATTGGTAGAGGGATTGAGTTCCGGAGCCCTGATGTCATGCTGCAACTGTACAAAACATCAGTGTGGCTGCACTTGGAATATTGTGTACAGTTCTAGTCCCCATATTTCAGGAAGGATGTGGAAGTATTGGAAAAGGTGCAGAGGAGATTTACCAGGATGTTGCCTGGTCTGGAGGGAAGGTCTTATGAGGAAAGGCTGAGAGACTTGGGTCTGTTCTCATTGGAGAGAAGAAGGCTAAGAGGGGATTTGATACAGACATACAAGATGATCAGAGGGTTAGATAGGGTGGACAGTTAAAGTCCTTTTCCTAGGTTGATGGTGTCAGCTTGTATGAGGGGGCATAGCTATAAATTGAGGGGTGATAGATTCAAAATAGATGTCAGAGGCAGGTTTTTCACTCGGAGTGGTAAGGGTGTGGAATGTCCTGCCTGCCAATGTAGTTAACTCAGCCACATTAGGGGCATTTAAACAATCCTTGGATAAGCACATGGATGATGATGGGATAGTGTAGGGGGATGGGCTTAGATTAGTTCACACTAATCCTTATGCTTGTCCTTACTACCCTTCTTAAACAGTGACCCCACATTAGCCAACCTCCAGTCTTCCAGCACCTCACCTGACTGATAAGACTACAGGGTAGAAAAACAACTCGGGAAACGTCTGCTGCAGACTTTGTGATAAGGGATGGAAAAATACTGACTGTTTAGAATGTGAACCTCGTGACTCTTTAGAGCTATAGAGGGGAGGGACTTGTCCTGTATTTAATCAGAAACATTGTTAGCCTCGGGGCGCCTTTTTCTCAGAAGGGTGCCCAACTCTGCAGACTTGCTAATAAAACTTTGTTTTCCTGAATTTGTCTAGAGCGATTATTGAGAAGCGATTTTCGTTTCTAACAATCGATGATATAAATATCTCAGCAAGAGGCCCAGCAATCACTTCTCTAGCTTCCCACAGAGTTCTAGGGTACACCTGATCAGGTCCTGGGGATTTATCCACCTTCCTGCATTTCAAGACATCCAGCACTTGCTCCTCTGTAATATGGATATTTTTCAAGATGTTACCATCTATTTCCCCACATTCTATATCTTTCATGTCCTTTTCCACAGTAAATACTGATGCAAAATACTCGTTTCGTATCTCCCCCATCTCCTGCAGCTCCACACAAAGGCCGCCTTGCTGATCTTTGAGGGGCCCTATTCTCTCCCTAGTTACCTTTTTGTCCTTAATGTATTTGTAAAAACCCTTTGGATTCTCCTTAAACTCTATTTGCCAAAGCTATCTCATGTCCCCGTTTTGCCCTCCTGTTTTCCCTCTAAAGTATACTCCTACTTCCTTTATACTCGTCTAAGGATTATCTCGATCTATCCTGTCAATATCTGACATATGCTTCCTTCTTTCTCGTAACCAAACCCTCCATTTCTTTAGTCATCCAGCATTCCCTATACCTACCAGCCTTTCCTTTCACCATAACAGGAATATACTTTCTCTGAACCCTCATTATCTCATTTCTGAAGGCTTCTTATTTTCCAGCCGTCCCTTTACCCACAAACATCTGCCCCCCAATCAGCTTTTGAAAGTTCTCACCTAAGGCCATCAAAATTGGCCTTTCTCCAATTGAGAACTTCAACTTTTAGATCTGGTCTATCTTTTTCCATCACTATTTTAAATCTAATAGAATTATGGTCGCTGGCCCTAAAGTGCTCCCCCACTGACACCTCAGTCATCTGCCCTGCCTTATTTCCCAAGAGTAGGTCAAGTTTTGCACCTTCTCCAGTAGGTACATCCCCATACTGAATCAGAAAATTGTCTTGTTCACACTTAACAAATTCCTTTCCATCTCAACCCTTAAACTATGGCAGTCCCAGTCTATGTTTGGAAAGTTAAAATCCCCTACCATAACCACCCTATTATTCTTACAGATAGCTGAGATCTCCTTACAAGTTTGTTTCTCAATTTCCCTCTGACTATTGGGGGGTCTATAATACAATCCCAGTAAGGTGCTCATCCCTTTCTTATTTCTCAGTTCCACCCAAATAACTTCTCTGGACGTATTTCTGGGAATATCCTCCCTCAGTACAGCTGTAATGCTATCCCTTATCAAAACCACCACTCCCCCTCCTCTCTTGCCTCCCTTTCTATCCTTCCTTTAACATTTGTATCCTGGAACATTAAGCTGCCAGTCCTGCCCATCCCTGAGCCATGTTTCTGTAATTGCTATGATATCCCAGTCCCATGTTCCTAACCACGCCCTGAGTTCATCTGCCTTCCCTGTTAGGCCCCTTGCATTGAAATAAAAGCAGTTTAATTTATCAGTCCACTTTGTTCTCTGCTTTGTCGCTGCCTGCCCTGACTGTTTGACTCACTTCTTTTCTCAACTGTAGCAGTCTCAGATTGATCTCTTTCCTCACTATCTCCCTGGGTCCCACCCCCCACCTTACTAGTTTAAATCCTCCTGAGCAGCTCTAGCAAATTTCCCTGCCAGTATATTAGTCCCCTTCCAATTTAGGTGCAATCCATCCTTCTTGTACAGATCACTTCTACCCAAAAAGAGATTCCAATGATTGAAAAATGTGAATCCTTCTCCCATACACCAGCTCCTCAGCCATGCATTCATCTGCTCTATCTTCCTATTCCTGCCCTCATTAGTTCATAGCACTGGGAGTAATCTAGATATTACTACTCTTGAGGACCTTCTTTTTAAATTCCTGTCTAACTCTCTGTAATCTCCCTTCAGAATCTCAACCTTTTCCCTCCCTATGTCATTGGTTCCAATGTGGACAATGACCTCCTGCTGGCCCCTCTCCCCGTTGAGAACATTCTGCACCATCTCTAAGACACCCTTGATCCTGGCACCAGGGAGGCAAAGCACCACTCTGACTTTTCGCTGCTGGTCACAGGAATGTCTGTCTATGCCTTTGACTAGAGAGTCCCCGAACACAATCGATCGCTTGGAATCCAATGTGTCCCTCATTGCATTAGAGCCTTGACTGTTCGTGCTACATTCCCTTGAGAATCCATCACTCCCATACTTGTTTGAAATGGAGATAGCCACGGAAGACTGCTGCACTACCTGCCTAGCTTTCCTGGAGTTAACCCATCTGAGATACTGTATCTATGGCTTTCCCCTCTTCCTATAACTGCCACCCATCACACCCCGTGTTCTTGTAAATTCATCATTGCCTCTAATCGCTCCAACTGATCCATTCAATCTGACAGGATTTGCAACCAATGGCATTTGTTGCGGATCAGCAATATTATTGCTGCCCTCTGGAGCAGTTGGGACTTGAACCAGGTCTCCCTGGTCCAGAGGTAGGAATGCTACCATAACACCACAAGAGTCCTATGTGGATTAGAATGGATGAGAACAGGTGGTTTATTGTACTGGGCTGGCACAGATATGACACATTGAATGGCCTCTTCCTGTGCTGTAACGTTTTGAAGGCTCTATGTTCACACTTCCCTTCCTCCCCCTCCGCAGCTCCTCACTCATTCATCCCATTCCCGATTGAACATTCCTATCGGATCTGCTTCCACTGTCCCTCCAGGCAGCACCTTCCAGATTACAACAACTCGCCACATGGTGGAAAGTATCTCTTCCCATCTCCCAACAAAAGCCTGTGTGCCAGCGGGCTGGTCAAGAATATTTTGTCTGCAAAAGTTAGGAACCCTGTTGATGTGAACAGTCAATCACACTGAGATTTCCCTCTCTCTCAGGAGTCAGGAAGCTCTTCAGCCTTTTGTTCCCTCACTATCCCCGGATCATTCCCACTCAGTCAGAAGTCACATGACAGGCGGCATGGTGGCTCAGTGGTCAGCACTGCTGCCTCACAGCGCCAGAGATCCTCGGGCGACTGTCTGTGTGGAGTTTGCACATTCTCCCCGTGTCTGCGTGGGTTTCCTCCGGGTGTTCCAGGTTCCTCCCACAATCCAAAAATGTGCAGGTTAGGTGAATTGGCCATGCTAAATTGCACACAGTGTTAGGTGCATTAGTCTGTGGGAAATGTGTCTGGGTGGTTACTTTTCGGAGGGTCAGTGTGGACTTGTTGGGCCAAATGGCCTGTTTCCACACTGTAGGGAATCTAATCTAATCGATACCAATTTATAGTCCAACAGGTTTATTTGAAATCACAAGTTTTCGGAGCATCACTAACCCTAACCCTATCTCATCGCTCTGAAAGCTTATAATTTCAATTGAACCTGTTGGACTGTAGCCTGGTGTCTTGTGACTTCTGACCTTGTCCACCCCAGTCCAACACCGGCACCTCCACCCTGTTCCCACTCAGCAAAGCCAGAGGGATTTAAATGAATCCTACTGCTCCTGCTCCACAAATGATTGACTTACAGGTAGAGAGCTGTTCTGCTGTAAAGGATGGATTGGACTGTAGACACTGAGATACAGGCAGTCCTCACTGGCAGACACTGGGAAGGGCTCCAAACGCTTCCTGACTTTCTGCAGACACCTGGCAGTGTGAATGAGCAGGAAACATTTTTGTTATTATTCTTGAGAAAATTCACTGACCTGAAGCACTAACCATGTTTCTTTCTCCTGCACCCGCTCTGAGTAAGATCGAAAATTCCCTGCACTGATATATTTTCACCTGAGATGATTTGAAAATGTCTCCGAGTTTGCTCTCTGGCTCTGCCTGGTCAGTCTGTCCCTGACTTTGTCCATTACTTGGAATTACAGACAATTCACAGCACAGTCCCAGAACTGTCATAAAACCAGAAAAAACTTTGGATGCTGTATTTCAGAAACAAAAACAGAAATTATTGGAAAAACTCAACAGGTCTGGCATCAGCTGGAGTTCTCCCCGTGTCTGTGTGGGTTTCCTCCGGGTGCTCTGGTTTTCTCCCCCAGTCCAAAGATGTGCAGGTTAGGGTGGATCGGCCATGCTACAGTGTCCAGGGATGTGTAGGCTAGGTGGGGAATGCAGGGAAAAGGTAGGTGGATAAAACCAGGTGGGATACTCTTTGGAGGGCTGGTGTGGATATTTTGGACTGAATGGCCCTATCCACTCTGTAGGGATTCTATGGAGCATCTGTGGAGAGAAATCAGAGTTAACGTTTCGGATCCGGTGACCCTTCCCCAGAATGTCAGCCTGATGCCTCTGTGCTGCTTCCACACAAACTGATTCACCTCTGGGCTCATGTGCTTCAAGATGTGCTGTTTCTCTTTCAACGGACCAGCTTTTACTGAAGGGATTCCCAGCTGCTGGGGCCAGGGAGGAAGCCTCAGAAAGAGGGTTAGCAACACAAGGGGGTTGGCACGTGCTGGGGGAAGGTGGAGTGAGGTTGATCTATGAGCATTCAGTGGGAGTTTTAAAGCCAGCCCCCACCTGGATATAACCACGAGGTTTCGGGAAATCAAGCTGACCATGGGTCATGGTTTAAACATCAGAACTACGTTGAGATTCTGCACTCAGTCACCATCGTGTCCAGTGCTGGTGTTGTCAGGTTTATTTTGTAATCGAGAGCCTTGGGCTAATACTCTGGGAATGTGGATTAAAATCTCACCTTGGCAAATGGTGACGTTTGATTTAATTTAAAAATAAATCAGGAATGAGAAGCTGGCTTTCCTCGGAAATAAATCTGGCCCAGCCAAATAACACAGCCATCCTGTAACTGAGCACTAATTGTTTGGATCTATGTATGTTCCCTCTAATTCCGCCATGGGAATCTCTGAAGACCATCCAGTAGCAGTGGCTGGAGAATCCAGGAAGTGAAGCTGTCAGAGCAGTGATTAGTGCGAGCAGAGGGACAGGCTGACCATAGAGTCATACAGCAGTGAAACAGACCCTTCAGCTCACCCAGTCCAAGCTGAACATCATCTCAAACATCATCAGCTCACCAGGAGCATCCAGAATAAGGTGGGTGAACTTGCAGCATGGGTTGGTACCTGGGACTTCGATGTTGTGGCCATTTTGAAGACATGGATAGAGCAGGGACAGGAATGGTTGTTGCAGTTTCCAGGATTTAGATGTTTCAATAAGAACAGAGAAGATGGTAAAAGAGGGGGAGGTGTGGCATTATTGGTCAAGGACAGTATTACAGTTGCAGAAAGAAGGTTTGGGGACTCGTCAACTGAGGTAGTATGGGCTAAGGTTAGAAACAGGAAAGGAGACGTCACCCTGTTGGGAGTTTTCTATAGACCTCCGAATAGTTCCAGAGATGTAGAGGAAAGGATAGCAAAGATGATTCTCAACAGGAGTGAGAGAGACAGGGTAGTTGTCATGGGGGACTTCAACTTTCCAAATATTGACTGGGAACACGACAGTACAAGTACTATAGATGGGTCAGGTTTTGTCCAGTGTGTGCAGGACGGCTTCCTGACATAGTACGTAGACAGGCCAACAAGGAGCGAAGCCACATTAGATTTGGTCCTAGGTAATGAGCCCGGTTAGGTGTTAGACTTGGAAGTAGGTGAGCACTTTGGTGATAGCGATCACAATTCTGTGATGTTTACTTTAGTGATGGAAAGGGATAGGTATATACCACTGGACAAGAGCTACGGCTGGGGGGAAGGCAATTACGATACGATTAGGCAAGATTTAGGAAGCATAGGATGGAGAAGGAAACTGCAGGGGATGGGCACAATAGAAATGTGGAGCTTATTCAAGGAAAAGCTCCTGTGTGTCCTAGATAAGTATGTACCTGTCAGGCAGGGAGGAAGCTGTACAGCGCGGGAGTCGTGGTTTACAAAGTGGAATCTCTGGTCAAGTGGAGGAAGAAGGTTTGTTAGGATGAGATTTGAAGGCTCAGTTAGGGCGCTTGAGGGTTACAAGGTAGCCAGGAAAGAGCTAAAGAGAGAGCTCAGAAGAACCAGGAGGAGACATGAGAAGTTGTTGGCGGATAGGATCAGGGTAAACCCTAAGGCTTTCTATAGGTATTTAAGGAATAAAAGAATGACGAGAGTAACATTAGGGCTAATCAAGGATAGTAGTGGGAAGTTGTGTGTGGAGTCAGAGGAGATAGGGGAAGCACTAAATGAATAGTTTTCAGCAGTATTCACTCTAGAAAATGACAATGTTGTTGAGGAGAATACTGAGATACAGGCTACTAGACTAGGGGTGGGATTGAGGTTCACAAGGAGGAGATATTAGAAATCCTGCAGAATGTGAAAATAGATAAGTCCCCTGGGCCGGATGGGATCTATCCTAGGATCCTCTGGGAAGCAAGGGAAGAGATTGCCGAGCCTTTGGCATTGATCTTCAAATTATCATTGTCCACAGGAATAGTGCCTGAAGACTGGAGGATAGCAAATGTGGTTCCCTTGTTCAAGAAGGGGAGTGGAGACAATCCTGGTAATTACAGACCAGTGAGTCTCACTTCAGTAGTTGGTAAAGTGTTTGAAAAAGTTATAAGAGATAGGATTTATAATCATCTAGAAAAGAATAATTTAATAGTCAGCACGGTTTTGTGAAGGGTAGGTCGTGCCTCACAAACCTTATTGAGTTCTTTGAGAAGGTGACCAAAGAGGTAGATGAGAGTAAACCGGTTGATGTGGTGTATATGAATTTCAGCAAGGCATTCGATAAGGTTCCCCACAGTAGGCTATTGTACAAAATGCGGAGGAATGGGATTGTGGGAGATATAGCAGTTTTGGATCAGTAATTGGCTTGCTGAAAGAAGACAGAGGGTGGTGGTTGATGGGAAATGTTCATCCTGGAGTCCAATTACCAGTGGTGTACAGCAAGGGTCAGTGATGGGTCCACTGCTGTTCATCAGTTTTATAAACGACCTGGATGAGGGTGTAGAAGGGTGGGTTAGTAAATTTGCAGACGACACTAAGGTCGGTGGAGTTGTGGATAGTGCCGAAGGATGTTGTAGGTTACAGAGAGACATAGATAAGCTGCAGAGCTGGGCTGAGAGGTGGCAAATGGAGTTTAATGCGGACAAGTGTGAGGTGATTCACTTTGGTCGGAGTAACTGGAATGCAAAGTACTGGGCTAATGGTAAGATTCTTGGTAGTGTAGATGAGCAGAGAGATCTCAGTGTCCAGGTACACAGATCCTTGAAAGTTGCCACCCAGGTTGACAGGGTTGTTAAGAAGGCATACAGTGTTTTAGCTTTTATTAATAGAGGGATCGAGTTCCAGAATCATGAGACTATGCTACAGCTGTACAAAACTCTGGTGCAGCTGCACTTGGAGTATTGTGTACAGTTCTGGTCACCCCATTATAAGAAGGATGTGAAAGCTTTGGAAAGGGTGCAGAGGAGATTTACTAGGATGTTGGCTGGTATGGAGGGGAGGTCTTACAAGGAAAGGCTGAGGGACTTGAGGCTGTTTTCATTGGAGAGAAGGAGGTTGGGAGGTGACTTAATAGAGACATATAAGATAATCAGAGGGTTAGATAGGGTGGCCAGGGAGAGCCTTTTTCCAAGAATAGTGACGGCGAGCACGAAGGGGCATAGCTATAAATTAAGGGGTGATAGATATAGGACAGATGTCAGAGATAGTTTCTTTACTCAGAGAATAGTAAGGGTATGGAATGCTTTGCCTGCAACGGTAGTAGATTCGCCATCTTTTAGTACATTTAAGTCGTCATTGGACAAGCATATGGACGTACTTGGAATAGTGTAGGTTAGATGGGTTTCAGATTAGTATGTCAGGTCAGTGCAACATCGAGGGCCGAAGGGCCTGTACTGTGCTGTAATGTTCTATATTCTATGTTCAAACTAAACCAGTCCCACTTGCCTGCGCTTGGTCCATATCCCTCCAAACATTTCCTATTCATGTACTTCTCCAAACGTCTTTTAAACATTGTAATGCTACCCACATCCACCACTTCCTCTGGCAGTTCATTCCACACACCAATCACTATCTCTGTAAAAAAATGGCCCTCATGTCTGCTTTAAATTTTTCTCCTCTCATCTTAAAATATACCCCCTAGTCTTGAAATCCCCCACCCTAGGGGAAAAGCACCTATCATTTGCATTATCTATACCCCTCATTATTTTACAAACCTCTGTAATGTCACCCCTCAACCTCCTACACTCTTGTGAAAAAAGATGTCTCTCCAGCATCCAGCATCTCACAACCCTCAATTCCCAGCAGTATCTTGGTTACCAGATTAATAATATCCTTCCTCGAACAGGGTGATCAGACCACTCCAAGAGGATACTTGATAGGAGTTACCTCATTGCTCTGAATGACAGACAGACCAGACTGGATCAGGATTTCCATCCCTAAATCAACCCAGCTGTGTTTTTATAAAAACAGAAACTAGAAGCAGGATCAGGCCACTTGGCCCCTCAGGCCTGGTGTACCATTTAATCTGATGATGGTTGATCCTCTATCACAGTGTGACATTTCCCCCTTTTCCCCTCCCTCCTTGAAGCCTTTAATATCTGACAATTTATCATGCTCTCCCTTGATGAGGCCGGCATGGCCTTTTGAGGTGGAGGACTCCACAGACTCTGGGTGAAGAAATTATTCTTCATCTCCATCCGGAATGGCGTACCTCATATCCTGAGACTGTGCCCCCTGATTCTAGACTCTCCATCCAGTGAAAACACCCTCCCTGCGTGTAGTCTTTCCTGCCCTATTAGAATTTTATACATTTTAATCCGATCCCCTTCCGTCCTCTTAAACTCCAGTGAATACGGGCCCAGTCAAACCACTCTCTTCCCCAGCCTGCCATCCCTGGTATCAGCCGAGTGAACCTCCTCTGCACTCCCTCTTTTCGAATTACAACTTTTCTTAGGTCGGGAAGTGAAAGCTACACTGAATGATGCAGGCGTGGTCTGACTAAGACCCGGCCTCACTGAAGTACGACACACATCCTAAACCATGGAAGACACTATACAGACAGAGAGATTCTCCCTTTGCTCTTTGCCCCCTAAATGTTTCTCTTTCAAATGAAGAAATCAGTTCAGTGTGTGAAATGTTTGAGTGTGATGTAAGTTGGTGCTGTATGTTTGAAGAATGAGGGATGATTCCTACATTGGCGGGTGCTTTGTTACATTGCGGATTCCTGTCCATGGCTCTGGTTTCTTGGGAGGAGCAAACCTCAGGGCCCCCACAGGAGGTGCTGCGAATGGGATTCCGAGGTAGCCAAAGACTGCCCTGGGAATCCCTTCGACCTCCTGCTGTTCTCCCCGAATGAGGCCACCCTCGATTCTGACCACAGGCCGGAGGTGATCGGTTCCTGCAAGAAAGTAACCGTTAGCTGATGGTGAACTAGCTCGCAATTCAAAATCCTCTCGCACATCACACTCACGCTCCATGGCTCTCTCACACACCTTCACTCTCCCACTCTCTCCAGCCTTTCATCACAACAACAGCTTGCACTTGTGTGGTGCCTGCAACATGGCAAATGCTAAATGCTTTCAAAACATAAGTAAAATCCACACTTGTGTCGCTGTCCCTCAGGATTACGATGCAAGAAATCAGACTCCTGAAAAAGAATTCCAATTTGTGTAGCATGAGACAAGGGTACTGATTGGTTGGGCCATTGTTGCCATGCAGATGTAACAGTTGACTGTCAATCTTATCTCACAAACCAGTGGGTAGACCCTGATTAGTCAAAATGTTGCCAAGGGTACGCTGCAGTAATTGGCTGCTTCTATATTTTAGTGCTGGTCTGACTCCAGTACGTAGGCCATTTGCTCCAAAAGCTGGTGGATTATATCAAAGCCACATGCTGATGACCACTGGCAATGGGCAGTGTGCCAATCGTGCTCAGCCAGTTCATGTTCACAAGCCTCAGAACACCATATCCAACATTAGATATGATGGTACTGTTGGACAGTATTTATTAAATAAACCAGACTGTGCTGAAACACCAATTTATGATTATCAGTCAGGCTCACAGTGTTATGTATTTGCGTGTGTTAGATGCTACATGTATTGACACCCAAGGCCCTGTTTTAAACAGGAGAGAGGAATTTGTACAGACATAGAGACAGCCAATTGCTGAGGCATTCCCATGGCAACATCCTGAGCAATCAGAATCAACCCATCTGTTCTGGGAATTAAGATTGGCAGTTAACTGCTCCCACTGTATCTTCAGCCCAGCCTATCAGCACTCTCCTCTCATGCTGTCTAAACTGGTGTTCCTCTCTCAACTCTGTTTCCTGTGCGTGAGAGATGAGCAGTGTACAATGAAAAGCTGCAGTTTTGTGTTTTGGGTAGTTTCGGCAAAGTTTCAGCCCTGTATGACCAAGCGACTCTTTATAACAAAATATCCCAATGCTCTTCATGGGGTAATTTGCAAATGGGAATCTCACCAACCATATCATAATCAATTTCAATTCTGATCTTTTCTTTAAATGCACATATTAATACAAAGTATAGTAAGCTGCTCACTGAGGCTAAGGGTACGACAGAGATACGAAATAAATATTTTGCTTCTGTCTTTACCAAATTTGAAGATGTTGACAGTGGCTCAGTTGAAAATGTGGGTGTTGAGCAACTGAGCAGTGCAGGGATAGATAAAGAGGAGGTGTTAAAAAGCTGGCACACTCCAGGTAGAAAAGTCGCCAGGTCTGAATGGGATACGTCCAAGATTGCTGAGAGAAGGAAGGGAGCAAACTGTGGAGCTTGTTGACAGAACCTTTCCAGACTGCTCTGAAATCAGGATTAGTCCCGGTGAACTGGAGGATTGCAAATGTGACACCGTTGTTTAAGAAAGGGACAAAGGATAAACTCAGAAAACTACAGACCTGTCAGCTTAGCATCAATTGTGGGAAACTGATGGAGGCCATAATACAGGATAAGTTAAAATACACTTAGAGAAAAATGAGTTAATACTAAACAGTCAACATGGCTTTGTCAAGAGCAGGTCATGTCTGACAAATTTAATTGAGGTCTTTGACGAGGTGACACAGGCAGTGGATGAGGGTAGTGCTGGGGATGTTGTATATTTGGACTCTCAGAAAGCATTTAATACAGTGCCATATGGCAGCTTGGTTAGCAAATGAGAAATGTTTGGGATTGATGGGTCTTTGGCAGCATGGATTAGAAATTGGCTAAAAGATCGGAAACAGAGGGGAGGTATAGATGGGCATTTCTCAGATTGGAGAGGAGTTCAACGTAGTATTCCCCTGAGGTTGGTGTGGGGACCCTTGTTTGTTCTGATTTAAATAAATGATTTGGAGATGGGTACTGAAGGCAAAATCTCTAAATTTGCAGATGATATGATGCCAGGGAGAAGAGTGACTTATGAGAATGATGCTGAGCAATTTCAGAGACATTGATATGTTGGCCAAATGGACAGACACCTGGAAGATGAATTCCAATGCAGAGAAATGTGAGGGAATGCATCTGGTAGAAGCAGCACCGAGACATTACAGGCCTCAATGGGATAACTCTGAGGGGAGTACAGGAGCAGAGGGACCTTGGGGCTCACTTACATGATTCTCTGAAGGTGACCAGGCAAGCTGAAACAGTTGTTAATAGGTTTTATAGGATCCTTGGGTTTATAATTGGAGGCTTAGAGTATAAAATCAAGGAAGTGATGCTGAACCTCTACCAGTCATTGGTCAGACCACATTTGGAGTAATGTGTTCAGTTCTGGACACCTTATTTAAGGAAGTTTGTTAAGACCCTGGAGACAGTTCAAAGGGGATTTACCTGAATGATAACATAAATGAGGGATTTTAGATCCAAGGAAAGGAGAGAAAGATTGGGCTTATTCTCCTTGGAGCAGAGAAGATTATGAAGTGACCTCATTAAAGTGTTCAAAATGATGAAGAACTTTGACAAGGTAAAGAAGGATATTTTATTTGCATGAGTTGATATATCAGTAACTAGGGCTTAAATTTCAAGAGTGCAAACATGAGAGCTCAGAGTTAGGTGAGGAGAAGCTTCTTTACCCTGAGAGTTGTTAGGATTTCGAACATGTTGCCTGCGAGAGTGGGGGAGGCAGATTCTGTCGGAGGTTTCAAAAGAGAGCTGGATGGATATTTAAAAGTTTTTAATCAGAAGGCTATGGAGATGGGGCTGGAGAGTGGGACGAGCTGGGTAGTTCTTTCAGAAGCTGGCACTGAAATGATTGGTCAAATGGCCTCCTTCTGTCCTTCTAAAATACAATTTTTAAAGCTATGCTTTTTAAATTACTCCATCACAGGATGTGGACGTCACAGGCTGGCAGAATTTATTGCCTGTCCCTTTATTTAAATGTTCCATACTTCGAGCGACTCCACTCATACAACAATCTGAGATATCGTCAGTAAAAATCAGAATGGCACCTGAGGGGTTGTTGGCTCTGCAGGGATTGGAGCGAGGATTAATCATGGCTCATACTCTCCATCATCATTTTCTGCAACTTCATAAAGAGTAACAGGGTGTTCCTTACTGAAGGTAGGGGTGAGTTGCCTCCTTGACCCCCTGCAATCCATGTGCTGTGGGTTCACCCACAATGCCTTTAGTGAGTGCATTCCAGGATTCTGACCCAGTGACACTGAAGGAATGGCAACATATTTCCAAGTCATGATAGTGAGTGACTTGGAGGGGGAACTCGCAGGGGCTGGTGGAAGTAGCCATAGGTTTGGAAGGTGCTGTCTGAGGATCTTTGGTGAATTTCTGCAGTGTATCTTGTAGATAGTACCCACTGCTGTTACTGAGGCATTAGTGGTGGCAGGAGTGGATGTGGATAGGGTCACAACCAAGTGGGCTGTTTTGTTTTGGGTTGTGTTGAGTTTCTCAAATACTGTTGGAGAAATGTGGAGAGTATTTAAATGGTGAGTCCAGTTCAATTTCTGGTCGATGATATCAGCATGTTGATAGTGAGGGAATCAGTGATAGTAATGCCATTGAATGTCAAGGGGGTAATGGTTAGATTCTCCTTTGGTGGGGAGGGAAACTGAGAGACGCTTGCAATGTGTAAACGTTATTTGTCAGTTATCAGGCCAAAGCAGTATGTTTTCTGAAGTGCAACAAGTTACGAAATAGACACACAACACTTCGGTATCTGAGGGGTTGCAATCATCAATGAACATCCCCACTTCTGACCTTGTGCTGAAGGGAAGTTATTGTAGTGTTGGGCTCAAAAATGATATCTTCAAACCTGACTATTAAGGGTTAATTGGACAAGACAATGAGCAATTGAAGCAAAGTGGAAAAATACATGGAAATAGACCTGGTGGAAAACAGCAGCTCCTTGTGGTGAAAGGTAACTGCATATCCTTGATTGTTTGTGGGAATCTAGTTTTTGATGGAGTTAACACGGAGCAGCTTGGAGATGTTTCTGACTTGTTTTCCACACAATTGAGTTAGCGAGTTTTGAGAAGATTTGTAGCTCAGGTTGAGGTTCTGGATGTAGGTTTGCTCACTGAGCTGGAAGGTTCATTTTCAGACGTTTCGTCACCACACTAGGTAACATCATCAGTGAGCCACGGATGAAGCACTGGTGGCATGGCCCGCTTTCTATTTGTGTTTAGGTTTTCTTGGGTTTGATGATGTCATTTCCAGTTCTGTTTCTCAGGGGGTGGTAAATGGGAACCAACTCAAACTCTATCAACAAACACATTGACTTGGATCCCATTTACCACCCCCTGAGAAACAGAACTGGAAATGACATCACCAAACCCAAGAAAACCTCAACATATAAATAGAAAGTGGGCCATCCCACCAGTGCTTCAGCAAGAGGCTCACTGAAGATGTTACCTAGTACGGTGATGAAATATCTGAAAATGAACCTTCCAGCTCAGTGAGCAAACCTACATCCAGAACACAGTGGAGTGTCTGGAAAAGGGACTGAGATGGAGAGATAGCATGTAATCAGAACAGAATTAATATCAGGGATCTCCCCACCAGACTGTGGTTTAAGGACCGGGGCTGTGGAAATTGAGATCGCACTCCAAAGGCCAGCCATGCCCAGTGGGCAGAGGCTGGTGAAACCCACCTGTGAGATGTGCCAGGAGTATTTAAATTAATAAGTTCACTTGTTAGGTTGCATCTATTTACATTAGAACAAACTCATAAATCTGCTTTATATCAAAGTGCACGTCTTCTTGTAATCATTTTGATCAGATTTTTTAGAACCCACCCATTAAGTACTATCAGCCTCACAATACAGTCACTGATGAAGCAGCTGAAGATGGTTGAGCCTGGGACGGTGCTCTGAGAAATTCTTGTGGGAGAGAAACATGAGCGGAACATGATTTGTAATTTAGTCCGTCTCTGCAAACTGTAGGAGTGGGGGTTGGGAACCGGACCATGTCATATCAACATACCAAGTCCCAGGTTGATAATTCTTGATTTAAATCTCTTTGAATCTGCAGGCTAACAAAATACTAGGAGCCAAGTGTGGATTGGGAGATAGACACTGTGACCTGGATTCTGTTTGGGACCTTTGTTCTGAAACCACAGGAGTGAGCTGGTTTTGAAACAAGTGCAAACTTTGCAAATTGATTGGAGAGCAAGATAAGCACAGAGCGAGTTAGTCATTTACAGCAAAGGTCATCATTAATGCTGGACAGACAGAGTCAGAGATCTCCTTCCAATCGACATGGCTGCTGGGATAGGAATCACCTGGGTTGGCCAATGTTTGAAAGGGGCCGCTCTGGAAAGATCGTCTGTGTTATTTGAGGTGCCATTAAAGTTCCTTTGCATTGGAGAAAGAGAGATGCTTGTTGCTCTTTGACAGGTGTGGTAGACTGGAAGGATTCAGAATGCTAAATGGGGATGTGCTGGCAGCACAGTGGTGTATACAGGCAGGAGGGAGTTGCCCTGGGAGACAACAACATTGACTCCAGACACCATAAAGGCTCATGGCTTCAGGTTAAACATGGCAAGGAATCCTCCTGCTGATTACCAAGTACTGCCTTTGCTGATGAATCAGTACTCCTCCATGTTGAATAATTCAATGATGTTACCATCACTGAATCCCCCACTGTCAACATCCTGGGCGTTACTATTGATCAGAAACTCAACTGGACACACCACATAAACACAGTGGCTTCAAGAGCAGGTCAGAGGTTAAAAATACTGGGTGTGTAACTCACCTCCTGACTCCTTAAAGCCTGTCCACCATCTACAAGGCACAAGTCAGGAGTGTGATGGAATACTCCCCACTTGCCTGGATAGGGGCAGCTCCAACAACACTCAAGAAGCTTGACACCATCCAGGTCAAAGCAGCCCACATGATCGGCACCACAAATACTCACTCCCTCCAACACCGACGCTCAGTAGCAGCAGTGTGTACTATCTACAAGATGCACTGCAGTGTCTCTGGGTCAAAATCCTGTACTTCCCTCCCTAAGAGCATTGTGGGTCTACTCACAGCACATGGACTGCAGCGGTTCAAGAAGGCAGCTCACCCCCACTTTCTCAAGGGGCAACTATGGACGGGTAATAAATACTGGCCCAGTCAGCAACACCCACATCCCACAAAATGAGGGATACACTGAGGGTGGAAAGGGCACAAGATGTCCTCTGGGTGGGGGATTTCACTGTCCCAGCACCAAGCGTGGCTCAGCAGCAGCATTACTGATCGAACTGGCTGGGTCCTAAAGGCCATAGCTGCTAGACTGGGTTTGAGGCGAAGGAAGACTGGGTGAAGGAACCAAGAGGAAAATACATACTTGACCTTATCCTTACCAACCTGCTGGCTGCAGATACATCTGTCCTTGACAGTATCGATAAGAGTGACCACTGTACAATCCTTATGAAGACAAAGTCCCACCTTCATCTTCAGAATGCCCTCCATTGTGTTGTATGGCACTATCACCGTGCTAAATGGGACAGACTTCAAACAGATCTAGCAGATCAAGACTGTGTGTCCATGGGGCGCTGTGGGTCATCAACAGCAGCAGAATTGTACTCCAGCACAATCTGTAACCTCATGGCCTGGCATATCCCCCACTCAACCATTACCACCAACCCTGGTTCAATGGAGAGTGCAGGGGGAGTATGCCAGGAACAGCACCATGTTTATGTGAAAATGAATTTCCAGTTTGCGGGCTCCAGTTGCCTCCCTTTTACCACAGACAGGCAATCCTTTCACACGATCATCCTCCCCTCAGGGTAATCCTCAGGGTTCTCTGCTTCTTCCTGGAGAAAAGGCTTGAATCGTTCCCTTCCAGCACCACCCTCCTCCCACTGGCCAAGTCCGCACCTTCAACAACGTCTCCTTCAACTCCTCTCACTCTGTTTAGTTCAAAGATGGTGCTATGGGCACCCGCATGGGCCCCAGTTCTGTCTCTTCACAGGGAACGAGAAACATTGCTTGTTCCAGTCCTATTCCAGGACCCTTCCCACAACTCTTTCTCCAGCACAGCGATGAAGTAATTGGTGCTGCTTCCCTCTCTCATCCAGAATTAGAAATGTTTGTCAATTTTGCTTTCAATTTCCACTCTGCTCTCACCTTCGCCAGGTCTATCTCTAACTCCTCCCTTCCTTCCTCAACATTACTGTTTCCCTTTCTAGGGATAAACTAGTCACTGATATCCACTACAAACCCACTGACTCCCACAGCTACCTGGGCTATACGTCCTCACACTTCTTCCTCGCCTGAGGATTTCTCAACACCATTGTCAACAGGGCCCTCTGCTGTGTCTGACCATCTCCTGCACTTCCACCCTCACCCCCTCCCACAACAGTGATAGGGTCCCCCTTGTTCTTACCTACCATCTCACCAGTATCCACATCCAGAAGACCACTAGCCGCCGTTTCTGCCACCTCCAGCTGAATGCCACACATTTTCCCCTCTTCTCCCCTGTCAGACTTGCGCATGGACCATTCCTTCCAGGACACCTTGGCCCAGTCCTCCTTTACTTCCATCACTTTCCCCTGCATCCGTCAAAGGTGTAACGTGTGCCCATTTCCCTCCTCCCTCCTCAGTATCCAAGGGCCCAGGTCAAGCAGTGCTTTACCTGCTCACAATGTGGTTTCCTCTACACTGGGGAAACAAAGTGTAGACTGCTTCACAGAGCATCCACATTCTGCCCACAAAAAAGACCCTGAGCTTCCAGTTGCCTGCCACTTTAACACCCCACCCTGTTCTGTGGGCAACATCTCTGTCTCAGGTTTGCTGCTGTGCTCCAGTGAAGCTCAGCACAGGCTGGAAGAACAACACCTCGTTTACCATTTGGGAACTCTGCAGCTTTCTGCAATTTCCAGGCTTGAGGCACCATGCCCCATGTCCTTACCCCAACCCCCACCCACCAGGCCTTGTTACCACATGGTCTGCTAATACATACAGCCCACTGTTAGTCCCCACTAGCAGCCATTCGTTCTCCCAGGCTGATCATTGTCCACTGCTTCATCTGTTCAGCTGTTCTTCTCTCTCTTTAGGGCCTCTCTCCAGCTATCATTTACTCCTTAACTCCCCCCCTATCTCCTGCACAAAAAAAAACTTTTTCTCAGCTACCATCAGTCCTGAGGAAGGGTCACTGGACCCAAAACGTTAACTCTGATTTCTCTCCACAGATGCTGCCAGACCTGCTGAGCTTTTCCGTTTCTGTGTCTGATTTCCAGCATTCGCAGTTCTTTTCGGTTTTATACCTGAAGATGAGATGTCAACCTGGTGAAGCTACCAAACAGGACTACTTGTGTACCAAACCCCATAAACAGCAAGTGATAGACAGAGCAAAGTCATTCCACAACCAACGGATCAGATCTAAGCGCTGCAGTCCTTCCACATCTGGTCATGAACGGTGATGGACAATTAACCTACTCACTGGAGGAGGAGGCTCCACAAATATCCCCATCCTCAAAGATGGAGGAGCCCAACATAGCAGTGCAAAGGAGAAGGCTGATGTATTCGCAGTAATCATCAGCCAGGAGTGCCGCGTGGATGATCCATCCTGGGCTCCTCCAGTGGTCCCCTGCATCACAGATGCCAGTCTTCAACCAATTTGATTCACTCCATGTGATGCCAAAAACCGGCTGGAGACAGTGGATACCTCAAAGGTGGTGGGCCCTGACAATATTCTGGCAATAATACTGAAGACTTGTGCTCCCGAACTTTCCACTCCCCTAACCAAGCTGTTGCAGTACAGTTACAACACTGGTATCCAGCTGACAATGTGGAAAATCAGAGTCAATGAGTGTGGCGCTGGAAAAGCACAGCAGGTCAGGCAGCATTCAAGGAGCAGGAGACTAGACATTTTGAGCAGAAGCTCTTCGTCAGGAGACCTTCTGAAGAACAGCTTATGCTTGAAACATCAATTCTCCTGCTCCTCGGATGCTGCCTGACCTGCTGTGCTTTTCCAGCACCACACTCTTCGACTCTGATCTCCAGCATCTGCAGCCCTCACTTTCTCCTAATGTGGAAAATTGCCTAGGTATGTCCCATACACAAAAAGCAGGACAAATCTAACACAGCCAATTACCACCCCATCAGTCTACTCTCCATCATTAGTAAAGTGATGGAAGCAGCTATCAAGCAGCACCTGCTCAGCAATAACCTGCTCAGTGATACACAGGATCACTCAGCTCCTGACCTCATTACAACCTTAGTTCAAACATGGACAAAGGAGCTGAATCCCAGAGGGGAGGGGAGAGGGACAGCCCTTGACATCAAGGCTGCATTCAACTGTGTGTGGCATCAGGGAACCCTCAGAAAACTAGAATCCATGGGAATCAGGGGACAAGCTCTCCGCTGGTTGGAGTCATACCTGACACATAGGAAGATGGCTGTGGTTGTTGGAGGTCAGTCATCTCAGCTCCAGGACATCTCTCAGGAGTTCCTCAGGGTAGTGTCCTAGACCCAACCATCTTCAGCAACTTCATCAATGACTTTCCCTCTATCAGTTGTGGGGATGTTCACCAATGATTGCACAATGTTCAGGGCCATTCGTGACTCCTCAGATACTGAAGCAGTCCCCCTGTCCAAATGTGCATCTACCTTGTTATAGACTAAGCCAGACCACTCAAAACATTCTTAAGCAGACAGCCCAGACCATAATTTTGGAATTGGTTTCCTTAAGTGTGCAGTGAAAATTACCCGGAGTGAGGTAGCTAGGTTGGCTACAAGGTTTTAAAACAAACAAAAATTTACTCACAAAATTACACAATGATACACAAAGAGCAGGATAAAGAACCCAGACAGAACTCAGACTATCCAAACTAGACTTAATTATGCTGTTCTGAACATACACACAACTGTCCCAATGAGCAAACCTCTTAACAACAGTAAAAAATGAAACAAATGCTTACAGGTTGAAGTTAGAATGGCAGAAGGAGAGAGTCTATCAGCCTGCTTCCACACAGCCCACTGCTGAAACTCCTTAACTAGTTCTGGACTGAACTGCTCAGCTTTCAGAATTGACCCCTCCCCTTCTATTATACAGGTCACATTTAAAACATGACCACTTTGGCCTGAGGTCTCATCTGTTTACATATAATCAAAAGGCCTCTCAAAATCCTTTCCATCTCTGCACCAAACCAGACTGATCGGAGCCCGGCCTGGTTTATTGCCCCTCTGAAAAAAATCAAGGACAGAGTCTCCTTGAGCCAAGGACAGCTTTTAGAAAAAAAAGATCTAGCTGTGCGACACTGCTCAAAATCCTTTTTTATCCCTGTACCAAACTAGTCTGATCAGAGCCCGACCTGTTTACGACCCTTCTGAAGAAAACCAAGGACGCAGTATCCTTGAGAAAAGGACCAGCTTTGTGACAACCTACAGCAGGAGCAAGGCAGCCAGTGATGTCCATGGCCCATGAATGAATTTAAATAGTTTCAAATGTGAAACAATTCAGACATTATAAACACAAATGTATGTCCCACAAACTGTGGAGTTCCCAAGTTGCAACTCTCTTTTTGAAAATGCTGCTTGAACTCTTTTGATCTGTTGTCCAAATATCTCCTTTTGTAATCTGATGTTCAGTTTTTGTTTCTTGTTCACATGAAGCAGCTTACAATGGTTTACTATGTTAAAGCTGCTATGACAGTGCAAACTGTTGTTCAATTGCTCCCTCCATCAAGTTGCCTTTTCAACAAGGGAGATAATACCCACCCTCTGTCTCATTCCACTGACACCGTTCAGGAGACGTTAGGAAGCACTTTTTTACACAAAGAATGGGAGAGGTTTGGAACTCTCTTCCACAAATTGCAGTGGATACTGAATCAGATCATTTTAATCTCAGACAAATTATCTTTTGTTAAGCAAAGGTATTTAGGGATATGAGCCAATGGCAGGTATATGGAGTTGGGACATGATCTCACTTAATGCTGGAACAGGCTCAAGGGGCTGAACGGCCTCCTTCTCTTCCTATCATTGACTCAACCCTCTCTGTGCAGTTGAACCTTTCACATATCTCTCCTCCCATTTTGTACCTGAACTGTACCCTACCCCAAGACTTTGTCTCCAAGCATTCCTGCTCAACAATCACCAGCAAACTGTCCTGGTGCATCCATGTTCTTGCTCTAGACAAGAAAGCACAGCAATGCCTCTACTTCCTCAGTAGGCTAAAGGAATTCAGCATGTCCATAAGGACTTTTACTACATGTTATAACTGCACCATAGAAAGCATCCCATCTGGATGCTTCACAGTGCAGTTTGTCAACTGCTTTTCCCAAAACCATAAGAAATAGCAGAGAGGTGTGAACACAGCCCAGTCCATCAGACAAACCAACCTTCTTCCCCACTGTTTTCAGACTTATGAATGGACCTCTCATATTACAGTAGATCTTTTACTGCAGCTTCTCTGTAGCTGTAACACTCTGTATTCAGTTCTATTATCTTCATGTACTTATGTGAGGTATGATTTGCCTGGATAGTAGCAAGAATAATACTTTTCACTGAACATCTCTATGACTCTATCTTGATACGTGACAATAGTAAATCAAATCAAATCAATGCAGGTATCTTCAATCAGAAACACGTCAGGCACAGGTGAGGGACTTAAATCTTATCTTCTGGTCCATGGGGTAACAGTACCGCTGTTCCAGAAGGTGCTTTAGAGGTTCAAACTCAAGATCTTGTTTTGGAGACGAGTTGTAGAGTAATGGCAGCGCAGGCAGTGGAATGTTCCTCCTGCCGGATGTTTGAGGTAGGGGTGACCACCGATACTCCTGCCGACTTCATCTGCAGGAAATGCAGTCAGATCCTGCTCCTCACAGAACGAGTTAGGGAACTGGAACTGGAGTTGGATGAACTGAGGATTATTCGAGAGGCTGAGAGGGTGATAGATAGAAGCTACAGGGACATAGCTACGCCAGAGAACAGAGGTAGCTGGGTAACAGTTAGAGGTGGGAAGGGGAGGAAGCAGGCAGTGCAGGGTTCCCCTGTGGTCGTTCCCCTAAACAATAACTATACCGCTTTGGATACTGTTGGGGGGGACGGCCTAGCAGGGGTAAGCTGCAGTGACCGGGTCTGTGGCGCGAGGTCTGGCTCTGAGACTCAGAAGGGAAAGGGGGAGAGGAGGAGACCGCTAGTTATAGGAGACTCTCTAGTTAGAGGGACGGACAGGCGGTTCAGTGGACATGGGCGAGACTCTCGGATGGTTTGTTGCCTCCAGGGTGCCAGGGTCCGAGACGTCTCGGACCGTGTCTTCAGAATCCTTAAGGGGGAGGGTGTGCAGCCAGAAGTCGTGGTGCACGTTGGCACCAACGACATAGGTAGGAAGAGGGGTGGGGAGGTCATTCAAGAGCTCAGGGAGTTAGGCTGGAAGCTAAAAGCTAGGACAGACAGAGTCGTCATCTCTGGGTTGTTGCCGGTGCCACGTGACAGTGAGGCAAGGAATAGGGAGAGAGTGCAGTTGAACACGTGGCTGCAAGGATGGTGTAGGAGGGAGGGCTTCAGGTATTTGGACAATTGGACTGCATTCTGGGGAAGCTGGGACCTGTACAAGCAGGACGGGTTGCACCTAAACCAGAAGGGCACCAATATCCTGGGGGGTAGGTTTGCTAGCACTCTTCGGGGGGGTTTAAACTAATTTGGCAGGGGGATGGGATCCGGACTTGTAGTCCAGCAAGTAGGCTAGCTGTCTGTCAGGATGTCCAAGAATGTAGGGAGGCTGTGAAAAAGGTAGCACTGACAGGGAATACTTGCGGACACTTGCGGACACGGTTCAAGTGCGTATACTTCAACGCAAGGAGTATCAGAAATAAGGTGGGTGAACTTAAGGCGTGGATCGGTACCTGGGACTACGATGTTGTGGCCATCACGGAAACGTGGATAGAAGAGGGACAGGAATGGTTGTTGGAGGTTCCTGGTTACAGATGTTTCAGTAAGATTAGGGAGGGTGGTAAAAAAGGAGGGGGGGTGGCGTTGCTAATTAGAAATGGTATAACAGCTGCAGAAAGGCAGTTCGAGGGGGATCTGCCTTTGGAGGTAGTATGGGCTGAAGTCAGAAATAGGAAAGGTGCAGTCACCTTGCTGGGTGTTTACTATAGGCCCCCCAATAGCAGCAGAGATGTGGAGAAACAGATTGGGAAACAGATTTTGGAAAGGTGCAAAAGCCACAGGGTAGTAGTCATGGGCGATTTCAACTTCCCAAATATTGATTGGAAGCTCTTTAGATCAAGTAGATTGGATGGGGCAGTGTTTGCGCAGTGTGTCCAGGAAGCTTTTCTAACTCAGTATGTAGATTGTCCGACCAGAGGGGAGGCCATATTGGATTTGGTACTCGGTAATGAACCGGGACAAGTGATGGGCTTGTTAGTGGGTGAACATTTTGGTGATGGTGACCACAATTCTGTGACTTTCACCTTGGTTATGGAGAGAGATAGGTGCGTGCAACAGGGCAGGTTTTACAATTGGGGGATGGGTAATTACGATGCTGTAAGACAGGATCTGAGGAGCATAAGTTGGGAGCATAGGCTGTCAGGGAAGGATGTCGTGGAAATGTGGAACTTTTTCAAGGAACAGATACAACGTGTCCTTGATATGTATGTACCTGTCAGGCAGGAAAGAAATGGTCGTGTGAGGGAACCTTGGTTGACGAGGGAGGTTGAATGTCTTGTAAAGAGGAAGAAGGAGGCTTACATAAGGTTGAGGAAACAGGGTTCAGACAGAGCAGTGGAGGGATACAGGATAGCCAGAAGGGAGCTGAAGAAAGGGATTAGGCGAGTTAAGAGAGGGCATGAAAATACTTTGGCGGATAGGATCAAGGATAACCCAAAGGCATTTTATGCGTATGTGAGAAACATGAGAATGGTGAGAACGAGGGTAGGTCCGATCAAGGACAGTAGTGGGAGACTGTGTATTGAGTCGGAAGAGATAGGAGAGGTCTTGAATGAGTACTTTTCTTCAGTATTTACGAACAAGAGGGACCGTATTGTTGAAGAGGAGAGTGTGAAACGGACTGGTAAGCTAGAGGAGATACTTGTTAGGAAGGAAGATGTGTTGGACATTTTGAACAACTTGAAGATAGACAAGTGCCCTGGGCCTGATGGGATATATCCTAGGATTATGTGGGAAGCAAGAGAGGAAATTGCAGTACCGTTGGCAATGATCTTTTCGTCTTCACTGTCAACGGGGGTGGTACCAGGGGACTGGAGAGTGGCTAATGTTGTGCCCCTGTTCAAAAAAGGGAATAGGGATAACCCCGGGAATTACAGGCCAGTTAGTCTTACTTCGATGGTAGGCAAAGTAATGGAAAGGGTACTGAGGGTTAGGATTTATGAGTATCTGGAAAGACACTGCTTGATTAGGGACAGCCAGCACGGATTTGTGAGGGGTAGGTCTTGCCTTACAAGTCTTATTGAATTCTTTGAGGAGGTGACTAAGCATGTGGTTGAGGGTAGAGCAGTGGATATAGCATACATGGATTTTAGTAAGGCATTTGATAAGGTTCCCCATGGTAGGCTTATGCGGAAAGTCAGGAGGCATGGGATAGAAGGAAATTTGGCCAATTGGATAGAAAACTGGCTAACCGGTCGAAGTCAGAGAGTGGTGATAGATGGTAAATATTCAGCCTGGAGCCCACTTACAAATGGAGTTCCGCAGGGATCAGTACTGGGTCCTCTGCTGTTTGTAATTTTTATTAATGACTTGGATGAGGGAGTCGAAGGGTGGGTCAGTAAATTTGCAGATGATATGAAGATTGGTGGAGTTGTGGATAGTGAGGAGGACTGTTGTCGGCTGCAAAGGGACTTCGATATGATGCAGAGCTGGGCTGAGGAGTGGCAGATGGAGTTCAACCCTGTCAAGTGTGAGGTTGTCCATTTTGGAAAGACAAATAAGAATGCGGAATACAGGGTTAACGGTAGGGTTCTTAGTGAGGTGGAGGAACAGAGGGATCTTGGGGTCTATGTTCATAGATCTTTGAAAGTTGCCACTCAGGTGGATAGAGCTTGTAAGAAGGCCTATGGTGTATTAGCGTTCATTAGCAGAGGGATTGAATTCAAGAGTCGTGAAGTGATGTTGCAACTGTACAGGACTTTGGTTAGGCCACATTTGGAGTACTGTGTGCAGTTCTGGTCGCCTCACTTTAGGAAAGATGTGGAAGCTTTGGAGAGGGTGCAAAGAAGATTTACCAGGATGTTGCCTGGAATAGGGAATAGGTCGTACGAGGATAGGTTGAGAGTGCTAGGCCTTTTCTCGTTGGAACAGCGAAGGATGAGGGGTGACTTGATAGAGGTTTATAAGATGATCAGAGAAATAGATAGAGTAGACAGTCAGAAACTTTTTCCCCGGGTACAACAGAGTGTTACAAGGGGACATAAATTTAAGGTGAAGGGTGGAAGGTATAGGGGAGATGTCAGGGGTAGGTTCTTTACCCAGAGAGTGGTGGGGACATGGAATGCGCTGCCTGTGGGAGTGGTAGAGTCAGAATCTTTGGTGACCTTTAAGCGGCAATTGGATAGGTACATGGATGGATGCTTAAGCTAGGACAAATGTTCGGCACAACATCGTGGGCCGAAGGGCCTGTTCTGTGCTGTATTGTTCTATGTTCTATGTTCTATCTCCTGCTTACAAAACACACCAAAACCACTGCCTTAGTTGGCAGTGCAACATCAGAAGTTCTGAATCCCCTCACCCACATCCAGCAGGCAACGAGCCCTTAGACTGGCACCTACCAACTTGTATTTACCATATAACTCTTGGACAGAAAGCCAAGCAGAGACAGCGTGGGATGTGACAGGTCACGGAAAGTCTGACAGACATGGAAATTCTTGCAATGTGTTCTTGCTCTCACCTTTCCAACACTTGACTGTGACTGAGGACTTCTTCCACAAAGTAGCCAAGCATACAGTGAGCAGGACAAAGAACCAGCGCCAGGCCATTTCTCCGTTCAGTGTGTGATACAGGAATGTCGCTCAGGGCCCAGCACAGACTCCTGGAGATCCACGTTCACTATGAACAAACTGACTGGATCTGCTCGCTGTTTAATGAATGACCAATATGATCACTGACCCGAGGCCTGAATGATTTCAAACAATGGCCTCTTCACCAGACACACTCCCACAGCAGGAATGTTGTTTCTGTCACTGACTTCTCAAAAACTTAACTCTTACACTGCCTGAAGCAGCAGCAAGACACAGAATAAAGCTTTCAACACTGTCCCCATCAAACACTCCCAGGACAGAGACAGCACAGGGTAGATACACAGTAAAACTTCCTCGACACTGTCCCCTATCAAACACTCCCAGGACAGAGACAGCACAGGGTAGATACACAGTAAAACTTCCTCGACACTGTCCCCTATCAAACACTCCCAGGACAGAGACAGCACAATGTTAGATACAGAGTAAAGCTCTTTCTACCTTCAACAAATGAATATGGTCTTTTGACTAAATTTACTATTTAATCTCCCACTCCCATAGTCCACTTGTCTGATGACATTATGATCTCTATCCCATTGCAAAGATAATGAAACAAAGTTTGAGGAATATTCCACCAGCTCATTAGCCAGGGGGCCATCGCGACCTTCAGTGGGACCTCCATTCCTGCCCAAACCAGGGTGGTTGGTTAGGGTGGGGCTGTATTCATTGCTTGATGGGAGTTACATTCCAGTTTCTTGTCCTTGTGCTTTGGAATGGACTTATATCAGGGAACCTTTGAGATTACCCCTTCCCCATTGCACAATCCAACCCACAGAGCGATGCATTTGTCTATCGGCACACATCAACAGTTCTCAACAACGGAACACGTCAGGAAGGGGTCCCATCTTTGAAATAACTCCCCAGAGGCTGGTATCCCATCACCAAGTCCCCCTTTATTTACCCATGGAGAGTGTCTGATGCAGACCCAGCTCCCTCAGAGCCAGCTCTCAGAGTGAACAGAACTTCTGACCCTCCTGTTTATTTTTTACACACTTGTTTCTTTTTGACACCAGTAATTTGTCTCTCTCAGTCTTGAATACACTCAGTGGGAGGGCATTCACAACTCCCTGAGTAGATAATCCCAATGATCCATAAGTTTCTGGACTATGTAATTCCAAAGATTCATGAAATAACTCCCCAGAGGTGGGTATCCTGTCACCAAGTCCCCCTTTATTTACACATGAAGAGTCTTTGACACAGACCCAGCTCCCGCAGTCAGCTCTCAGAGTGAGCAGAACCTCTGACCCTCCTGTTTACATCTGTCAGCCAGGGCTCCCTTATTGGATGAGGTAAAAACCCAATTAGGGAACTCATATGAGGGCCACCTGACTAACCCCCTTGTTAGGAGAAAGTTAGGAGTGCAGATGCTGGAGATCAGAGTCGAGGGTGTGTGGTGTTGGAAAAGCACAGTAGGTCAGGCAGCATCCGAAGAGCAGGAGAGTCAACGTTTCGGGCATAAGCCCTTCATCAGGACTAACCCTCTTGTTACAATCACTACAGCTTTTGAACTCAAGGTTACACAAGCCAAGTTGGACTGCCCTGGTGTCATAATTTAACCCTTTGAAATCCATTAGACACAATGAGCAGGAGAATGGACATTTCTGGCATGAGCCCTTCTTCAGGAATGAGGAAAGTGCGCCCAGCAGGCTAAGATAAAAGGTAGGGAGGAGGGACTTGGGGGAGGGGCGTTGGAAATGCGATAGGTGGAAGGAGGTTAAGATGAGGGTGATAAGCTGGAGTGGGGGTGGGGGGCGGAGAGGTCAGGAAGAAGATTGCAGGTTAGGAAGGTGGTGCTGAGTTCGAGGGTTGGGACTGAGACAAGGTTGGGGGAGGGGAAATGAGGAAACTGGAGAAATCTGAGTTCATCTCTTGTGGTTGGAGGGTTCCTAGGCGGAAGATGAGGCGCTCTTCCTCCAACCGTCGTGTTGCTATGGTCTGGCGATGGAGGAGTCCAAGGACCTGCATGTCCTTGGTGGAGTGGGAGGGGGAGTTGAAGTGTTGAGCCACGGGGTGGTTGGGTTGGTTGGTCCGGGTGTCCCAGAGGTGTTCTCTGAAACGTTCCGCAAGTAGACAGCCTGTCTCCCCAATATAGAGGAGGCCAGATCGGGTGCAGCGGATGCAGTAAATGATGTGTGTGGAGGTGCAGGTGAATTTGTGGGGGATATGGAACGATCCCTTGGGGCCTTGGAGGGAAGTAAGGGGGGAGGTGTGGGCGCAAGTTTTGCATTTCTTGCGGTTGCAGGGGAAGGTGCCGGGAGTGGAGGTTGGGTTGGTGGGGGGTGTGGACCTGACGAGGGAGTCACGGAGGGAGTGGTCTTTTCGGAACACTGATAGATGAGGGGAGGGAAATATATCCCTGGTGGTGGAGTCCGTTTAGAGGTGGCGGAAATGACGACGGATGATACGAGGAGGTTTATGGAGGTTGGTGGGGTGGTAGATGAGGACCAGTGGGGTTCTGTCCTGGTGGTGATTGGAGGGACGGGGCTCAAGGGCGGAGGAGCGGGAAGTGGAGGAGATGCAGTGGAGAGCATCGTCGATCATGTCTGGTCCTCACTCTGAACAACTTCTCTTTCCAATCCTCCCACTTCCTCCAAACCAAAGGAGTAGCCATGGGCACCTGCATGGGCTCCAGCTATGCCTGCCTCTTTGTAGGATATGTGGAACAGTCCATCTTCCGTAGCTACACTGGCACCAACCCTACCTTTTCCTCCGCTACATCGATGACTGCATCGGCGCTGCCTCATGCTCCCATGAGGAGGTTAAACAGTTCATCCACTTTACCAACACCTTCCACCCCAACCTCAAATTTACCTGGACAGTCTCAGATTCCTCCCTCCTCTTCCTAGACCTCTTCATTTCTATCTCGGGTGACCAAATCAACACGGACATTTACTATAAACTGACCGACTCCCACAGCTACCTAGACTACACCTCCTCCCACCCTGCCCCCAGTAAAAATGCCATCCCATATTCCCATTTCCTTCGTCTCCACCACATCTGCTCCCAGGAGGACCAGTTCCAATACTGTACAACCCAGATGGCCTCCTTCTTCAAAGACCGCAATTTCCCCCCAGACATGATCGACGATGCCCTCCACCGCATCTCCTCCACTTCCCGCTCCTCCGCCCTTGAGCCCCGTCCCTCCAATCGCCACCAGGACAGAATCCCACTGGTCCTCACCTACCATCCCACCAACCTCCATATACATCGTATCATCCGTCGTCATTTCCGCCACCTCCAAACGGACCCCACCACCAGGGATACACTTCCCTCCCCTCCCCTCCCCTATCAGCATTCCGAAAAGACCACTCCCTCCATGACTTTCTCGTCAGGTCCACATCCCCACCAACCCAACCTCCACTCCCGTCACCTTCCCCTGCAACCGCAAGAAATGCAAAACTTGCGCCCACACCTCCCCCCTTACTTCCCTCCAAGGCCCCAAGGGATCCTTCCATATCCGTCACAAATTCACCTGCACCTCCACACACATCATTTACTGCATCCGCTGCACCCGATGTGGCCTCCTCTATATTGGGGAAACAGGCCGCCTACTTGCGGAACGTTTCAGAGAACACCTCTGGGACACCCAGACCAACCAACCCAACCACCCCGTGGCTCAACACTTCAACTCCTCCTCCTACTCCACCAAGGACATGCAGGTCCTTGGACTCCTCCATCGCCAGACCATAGCAACATGACGGCTGGAGGAAGAGCGCCTCATCTTCCGCCTAGGAACCCTCCAACCACAAGGGATGGACTCAGACTTCTCCAATTTCCTCATTTCCCCTCCCCCCACCTTGTCTCAGTCCCAACCCTCGAACTCAGCACCACCTTCCTAACCTGCAATCTTCTTCCTGACCTCTCTGCCCCCACCCCCACTCTGGCCTATCACCCTCATCTTAATCTCCTTCCACCTATCGCATTTCCAATGCCCCTCCCCCAAGTCCCTCCTCCCCACCTTTTATCTTAGCCTGCTGGGCACACTTTCCTCATTCCTGAAGAAGGGCTCATGCCCAAAATGTCGATTCTCCTGCCCCTTGGATGCTGCCTGACCTGCTGCGCTTTTCCAGCAACACATTTTCAGATGCTATAGGGAGCATGCCCCCCTCAGAAAATCCCGAATCCAATCCCCCATCCACATGGTGATCACAAAACGCGACACTTCCACAACAGGAATGAAGGAGTACCATGCTGTCAGAGGTGCTGCCTTTCAGGTGAGTCAGTCACTGAAGCTGCTTCTACCTTCTTGGGTGGGCACAGAAGATCCATGGTCATGATGCGGAAGGGATCCAGATCAGTTACCCTGTGTGTCCTGGGCCAGTACTTATCTTTCATCACAGTTACCCAGTCACCATTGCGTCAGGGTGTGCTAGACCTTGCTATGTACAAAATGGCTGCTGCATCACAGGAAGTTACATTTAAACACATTTCACCAGCTTGTTCAGTCATCCCTAAAGGTGATACAGAAATGCAGACTTTTCTTTCTTGTGTATTTAGCATGTTTTAGACACAAACCTTTGTATAATGTCAAGGTTCTGCAGGAGTTCATGCTAAGCGTCATGTGGTGAGCCATCTCAGCTTGCATGTAATCAAGCGTTGTGTGAGGACCCAAAAGGAGCAGACATATTCTGTACAGCTCCCAGGAGTCCTTAGTAATAAACTATTCTTAAGATGCCTCTTCTGTTTAGATAGATCCTTACACTCAGCACAGAGAAAGGAGAAGAAAATGATATTTTAATTTAAATTTGATAAGGTTACTTTAAAATTCTAAGTTTCAATTACAGTGCCCCTGAGAAATGTCAATTTACCCAGTTTAATTTGTTTGTTTGGTTAATAAAATAGTGCCAAAAGAGAATTGGTAGCAGTGAACTGTCCAAACTAGAATGTAGCGTTTGAAAATACAAAATAAACTAATTTGAGGATTAAACAATGTTAGTGATGGTCATAATTTTCTGGCACAGAGTAATGTCCATATACAAAGCAAAACACTCAGTGGTGACAGCATTGATGAGGTGTCAGCCTGACCCACAACATGTTATTCTGAGGGTTTATGTTCAAACAATGCTCCTTTCATTAGGATGCAGGATTGAATCCATTTCTCAATTACAACCCAAAGCCTCTCACTTTCAACTGAAATTCCTTCAGATTATGTGTCAGTTGCAAAGCCTGACTTGGCTTTCAAACACAACTTTCAAATTTTGCTTCTTGCTTTCATTTCAAACAACCCTTTATACTCCCACTTCATGGGACTGGACATCCAACTGACAGGCAAGATGCTGCTCCACAAATCTCTCCAAGTTATTGTGTGAGGTTGGCTTCAGAAACAAGAAAGTTAAACAAGCAGGGGCTGAACCTAAGTGCTGTGTGTTCATGATCAGTGAAGCACACGATTCATTAACACTGAAGCCTGAGCTGCTCAGGGACTGCATCTGTGCAAGTTCAGAGATGGGGAGGACTCCAGGGCACTTTTTTTTAATAGGTTCAGACTGGATCATGATACCATAGTTCTTTCCTTAAAGGACAGGAGTGGACAATCCAACATGGGATATAATGGCCTAGTGGTATTATTGCTGGACTGTTAATTCCGAGACTCAGATAATGTTCTGGGGACCGCAGCAGATGATGGAATTTGAATTCAATAAAATTCAGGAATTAGGAATCTAATGATGACAATGAATCCATTGTTAATTTTTAGGAAAAAAACCTCATCTGGGTCACTAATGTCCTTGAGGGAAGGAAAATTCCACCCTTACCAGGTCTGGCCTACATGTGACTCCAGACCCACAGCAATGTGGTTGACTGTTAACTACCCCCTGGGTAATTAGGGATGGACAATAAATGCTGGGCCCAGTGACACCCTCATCCTGTGAATGAATAACCAAAATAAAAGTCTTGGATTCCTTTTACTGAGATCCATCTTTTCATATCCAAATCTCCTTTCTGAGGAACGTGCTTCATACATGCGGCTTCAGAACTTGGCAGGCACTATGTTGCAATCAAAGAATTTTGATTGGGGTGCAGCTGTTTTGAATTTGGTGTCGATTGCCTTTGTTCAATTATCTCACCTTTAAGGTGGAAGGTCATGTTGCGACTGTACAGGACATCGGTTAGGCCACTTTTGGAGTATTGCATGCAATTCTGTTCTCCTTCCTATCGGAAGGAGCTGGGACCACTGTTGTTTGTGATATACAGAAATGGCTTGGTGGAAGGTATAGGTTGTCTGATTAGCAAGTTTGCAGATGACACTAATATTGGTGGAGTAGCAGACAGTGAAGGGGACTGTCACAGAATACAGCAGAATATAGATAGATTGGAGAGTTGAGCAGAGAAATGGCAGATGGAGTTCAATTCGGGCAAATGCGAGGTGATGCATTTTGGGAGATCCAATTCAACAGCAAACTATAAAGTAAATGAAAAAGTCTTGGAGAAAATTAATGTACAGAGAGATTTGAGTGCTCAGGTCCATTGTACCTGAAGGTAGCAATGCAGGTCAATAGAGTGGTCAAGAATGCATACGGCATGCTTTCCTACATCGGACGGGTTATTGAGTACAAGAGTTGGCAGGTCATGTTACAGTTGTATTGGACTTTGGTTCGGCCACATTTGGAATACAGTGTACAGTTCTGGTCACCACATTACCAAAAGGATGTGGATGCTTTGGAGAGGATGGAGAGGAGGTTCACCAGGATGTTATCTGGTATGGAGGGTGCTAGCTATGAAAAGAGATTGAGCAGATTAGGATTATTTTCATGAGAAAGATGGAGGTTGAGGGGGGGCCTGATTGAGGTCTGCAGAATCATGAGAGGTATAGACAGGGTGGATAGCAAGAAGCTTTTTCCCAGAGTCTAGGGGTCACGAGTACAAGGTGAGAGGGGAAAGGTTTAGGGAGATATGTGTGGAAGATTCTTCACACAGAGGGTGGTGAGTACTGGAACACGCTGCTAGCAGAGGTGGTAGGAGCAGGATCGATAGCCTCATTTACGATGTATCCAGACAGATACACGAATGGGCAGGGAGCAAAGGGATACAGATCCTTAGATAATAGGCAACAGATTTAGATAGAGGATCTGGATTGGCACAGGATTGGAGGGCTGAAGGGCCTGTTCCTGTGTTGTAATATTCTTTGTTAGGATGTTGTGAAATTTGAAATGTTTCAGAAAAGATTTACAAGGATGTTGCCAGGGTTGGAAGTTTTGAGCTATAGAGAGAGGCTGAATAGGCTGTGGCTGTTTTCCCTGGAGCATTGGAGGCTGACGGGTGACCTTTTTAGAGGTTTATAAAATCATGAGGGACATGGATAGAGTAAATAGACAAAGTCTTTTCCCTGAGGTGGGGGAGTCCAGAACTAGAGAGCATAAGTTTAGATTGAGAGGGGAAAGATATTAAAGGGACCTAAGGGGCAACTTTTTCATACAGAGAGTAATGTGTGTATGGAATGATCTACCAGAGGAAGTGATGGAGGCTGGTACAATTGCAGTATTTAAAAGGCATCTGGATGGGTATAAACTAGGAAGGATTTAGAGGGACATGGGCCAAATGCTGGTAAATGGGACTAGATTAGGTTAGGATATCTGGTCTGCATGGACAAGTTTGACCGAAGGATCTATTTCCATGCTGTACATCTCTATGAATATATTAGAAGATCTTGTTGCAAATCTAGCCACCCTTCAAATGATATGGAATGACCTTTTCAATCTTTAATTACTTGTCTCTGGTCAAATTAATTAAATGCATAATTGGATGCATGAATGCTAGTTTAAAGGGAGAAAGTGAGGGCTGCAGATGCTGGAGATCAGAGTCGAAGAGTGTGGTGTTGCAAAAGACAGCAGGTCAGGCAGCACCCGAGGAGCAGGACAGTCAATGTTTGAAGCATAAGCTCTTCATCAGGGATGAGGCTTGTGACTCAAGGGGTTGAGAGATTAATGAGAGGGGTTTGGGCTGGGGATAAGGTAGCTGGGAATGTGATACGTAGACAGAGGTGGAGGTAATGGTGGTATATCGGAGTGGAGGGTGGAGTGGATAGGTGGGAAGGACAATGGACAGGTAGGACAGTTCAAGAGGGCGATGCTGAATAGGAAGGTTGGATCTGGGATACGTTGGGGTGGAGAAATGAGGAAACTGGTGAAATCCATATTGATCCCGTCTTGTTGGAGGGTCACAAGGTGAAGATGAGGCGCTCTGCCTCCAGGCGTCGGGTGGTTAGGGTTTGGTGATGGAGGAGGCCAGGACCTGCACGTCCTTGGCGGAGTGGGAGGATGAGTTAAAGTGTTCAGCCATGGGGCAGTGGGGTTGTTTGGTGCATGTGTCCCAGAGATGTTCTCTGAAATGGTCCGCGAGTTGGTGTCCTGTCTCCCCGATGTAGAGGAGACCACATCGAGAGCAACGGACACAGTAAATGACATGTGTGGAAGTGCAGGTAAATCTCTGTCGGATGTGGAAGGCTCCTTTGGGGCCTTGGATGGAGGTGAGGCGGAGGGAGGTGTGGGCTTGCGGTGACAAGGGACGGTGTCGGGATTGGAGGGTGGGTTGATGAGGTTTGGACCTAACAAGGGAGTTGCGGAGAGATTGGTCTCTCCAGAACACAGATGTGCAGGGGGGTGGGGAGGGAAATATATCCCTGGGGATGGGGCCTGTTTGTAGGTGGCGGAAATGGTGGAGGGTGATACGATGTATGTGAAGTTTGTGGGTGGAAGGTAAGGACCAGGAAGTTCTGTCCTTTTGCAGTTGGAGGGGTGGGGTTCAAGAGTAGAGGTGCAGGTAGTGGAAGAGATGTGTTGGAGGGCATCGTAACTACATGGGAGGGGAAATTGTGGTCTTTGAGCCCTTCTGGGGTGGGGCCAGGAGAAGGCCATCTGGGGTGTTCTGTGGTGGTACTGATCCTCCTGGGTGCAGATGCAGCAGAGGCGGAGGAATTCGAAATAAGGGATGGCATTTTTAACAGGAAGCAAGGTAACATGCTCGTTTGTCAGTGAATTCTTGTGAAAATTTTTATTAAATCATGTCGGATTTTAACCCCAAGGATTGTATGTCCTGAATCGTGAGTATCAACTTTACTCACAACTCAGAATATACAATCCTTGGGGTTACTCTGTGGAGGGTCGGTGTGGGTCAAAGCGCTTGTTTCCACACTGTAGGGATTCTATGCACTTCAATGAACTTCTGTGAATGCTGTAAACCTTTTATTTCCCTGAATTTTGTATTGAAATCAAATTCTTAAATAATCAGAATTAGTGATCTCAATGTACATTTGACTGGATCGCTCATTGCACTGGATCATTCATTCAATAATTTACTCACCACTCGAACTGATTACTCACAGGGTGTGAACTGCACTTGCTCAGTGAAAACTGTACAAAAGGTTTGCTGCCACTACACTGATGTCAGAGAGCCAGCATGGACTCAATGGGCTGAGGTGCCTCCTACAGTGTCACAAAGATTTCTCTCACTCTATGGCCTGTTTTTACAGGATGCTGTAGTCTCCTGGCTACAATGTCTGGGCCTGAACGAAGACAGGAAAGGCTCCCACAATCCCAAAGACTCCCTTTTGTGGCGCAGAGTCCCCCTTGGAGAGTTTCTGGCAGCTCCATAGTCCCAGCAGCGCCAGCCAGGAGCAGTTGGAACTACAGGTAATCCCCATAATTGAGGGTCTCAGGTATGTCTGGATTGAGGCTGTCAGTGAAGGAGGTGGGGCAATGACTTTGCAGGGAACAGGGTATCGGGGGGTGGAGGGGAAGACAGTGGTTGGAAGATTATCTTGCAAGGATGGGATTAGACCTCAGAAGGGCTCAAAGGGTCTTCAAAGGTGGCTCTCCAATCCTTCTCCAATTCCACATGGGCCTACCTCCCTCCCCTACAGCAGCTGGACAACATCCTTAATTAGTCCCTTGAGGGCATCAACAAGCCCAGGTGCAGGTCAACTATTCCCTCATGCCTCCGCCATCAGCCACTCCTTGGCCTCAGGATCCTGGTGGCCAAAGTCCCACCCACTGAGGACTACTGGCCAAACAGAGGCTGACAGGTTCACATTGATGTCAGCGCGCCCTAGGCCTCTTCATTGCTGACTGCCGACGTGACATCTGCTGCCTCAATTCTGCGCCCCCCCCAAACCAACTCCAACCTCACTCTCTCTGCACCAACCCCCGTTTCTCAGTCAAACCCGCTGACAAAGTCGGGGCAGTGGGAGTCTCTAGGGCAGACCTCTATATTGCACAGGCTGAGCGCCAGCTCTCCGACTCCATGTCCTACCTCCCCCTTGACCACAACCCCACTGTGACCCATCAAACCAAAATCATTTGCACAGTCCGTGCCTTCATTGCCTCTGGTGATCTCCCCTCCACCACCTCCAATCTGATAGACCCCCTCAGGCCTGCATTGTCTGGTTCTATCTGCTCCCCAAGATCCACAAGCCCAACTGCTCCAGCCAGTTCATTGTCTCAGCATGCTCCTGCCACACCGAGCCCGACCGACCTTGACTCCATCCTCACCCCCTTGCTTCAGGCCGTTCCCACCTACATCCACGACACCAGCCACACCCTTCACCTCTTCACTAACTTCCAGTTCCCTGGCCCCAGCGCTTTATCTTCACTATGGACGTGTGGTCCTTATACATGTTCGTACCCCACAAAGACGGCCTCCAGGCCCTCCACTTCTTCCTTTCCAACAGACCCATCCAGTCCCCCTCCACCAATACCCTCCTCCACCTCACCGAACCAGTCCTCACCCTCAACAACTTTTCCTTTAACTCCTCCCATTTCCTCCAAATCCAGGGGGTGGCCATGGGCTCAGATAGGCCCCAGCTACACCTGCCTCTTTGTTGGCTATATCGAACAGTCCCTCTTCAATCCCTACACATTCACTGTGCCCCACCTCTTCTGCCATTATATCAATGACTGTATCGGTGCTGCATCCTCCACCCAGGCTGAACTGGAGCAGTTCATCAACTTCACCCACAACTTCCACTCCACCCTCAAATTCACTCGGTCCATCTCTGGTACCTTCCTCCCCTTTCTTGACCTCACCATTTCCATCTCCGACGACAGTCTCCAGACGGATGTTTACTATAAACCCCAGACTCCCACAGACTGCCTGGACTACACCTCCTCCCACCCAGTATCCTGCAAGACCTCCATCACGTTCTCCCAATTCCTCCACCTCCACCGTTTCTGCTCAGATGAGGAGACATTCCACTCCCAAGCATCCCAGAGGTCCACCTATTTCGAACAACGTGCTTTCCCCCACAATCATACAGACAGTCCTCCACCACACCCCCTCCATTCCCTGCTCCACTGCTCTAAACCCACCCCCTCTTCAAACGCAATAAAGTCAGAGTTCCCCTTGTCCTCACCTACCATCCCACCAGTCTCTGCATCCAACACATCATCCTTAAACACTTCTGCCAACTCCAACTCAACCCCACACCAAGCACACCTCCCCCTCCCTGCCCTCCACAAGGACTGTTCCCTTCGACAGTCCTTGGTTTGCGCCACTCTCCCATCAACCCCCAGGAACCTTCCCCTGCAACCAGAAAAGATGTGAAACTTGTCAGTATCCCAACCCCCTCAGCTCCATTCCGAGCCCAAACAGTCCTTCCAGGTGAGACAGTGGTTCACCTGCCTCTCCTCCAACCGAGTTTACTGCATCAGCTGCTCCCGATGTGGTCTTCTCTACATCAGGGAGACCAAATGTAAATTAGGGAACGGTTCGACGAGCATCTCAGCCGGGCCCGCAGGGGTCAACCTGACCTCCCAGTTGTCACCTGTTTTAATTCCCTTCCCACTCCCTTTCTGGTATGACCATCCAACATTGAGTTCTCCAATTTCAAATAATTTCCCTTCCCATCCCCTGACTCCCTTCCCAGCCTCTCCCCCTCCCTTCCACCAACCAGATTCATTCCTCCCATTGACCAGCTAGGTCATACTCTCTAACTGCCTTCACCTATCCCCACTTCACCACCCTGTCCCTGCCACCCCCTTTATCTGCACCCTAAACCCACCCCCAGTCCTGAAGGGTTACACCTGAAACATTGATGTCTCCACCTCCTGATGCTACCTGCCTTGCTGTGTACTTCCAGCCTCCTGCCTGTCTACTTTGGATTCCAAAATCTGCAGTTTTTTAAAAACTCTAACCAATGAAGCAGTGGCAGATACTGCACCCACTGGGCCTGGGATCAATGAGGGAAACAAGCCTCATGGGGGACATGGGGAGTGGGTCAGGGGAAGAAGGTGGGGGGGCGGAATGGAGTCAGAGCAAGAGCAGAGCAGGACTTTCAGCAGCCTCTCCCTTCCCATGGGCTGCCTGATAGGAAGCTGTTGGAAGGCCCAGTTTGCTGAGTGGCCTCTTGGAGGCTGTGAGGCAGTTTCCTGGTACATCATCAGTCAACAGTGAATTGCAGTGGGCACTGGGATACTGGGTTCCAATTGGCTCATTAACATCATGCCACCACTGGCTGGGAATCCTGTGTCAGCCCCCTTCCACCCTCAGTCATAAACTGGGTGGTGATGTTCTGTTGCCTGGAGACTGGTGTAGGCCATCTCACATGATTCCCACAGTTCCCACTAGAATGGGCTGCACTGACACAGCGTCGTGACTCACGGGCCAACACCTACATCCCCTGGATTTACACAGTCAGGCGAGGACAAGGCGAAACAAACGTTGGAAAAATAAAAATATCATCGGAGGGAGAAACAGAAAAAAGGAGAGTTTAAGAATGAATTACAACTCTGTGATCTTGACAGTGAATCTGAAGAGTGGAAAGATTGACACAAAAATCTGCAGAGGGGTTAAGTGAGTGTGCAAATCTTCGCAGATTGAATATAATGTATGGAAATGAGAAGTTATGCTCTTTGGTAGGAAGAACAGGGAATTGAACATTGTTTAAATGGGGAAAGACGCCAGAACAGAGGAATTTGAGAGTTATCATGCATAAATCACAAAGGGCTAGGTTCTATGTTCAGTGGGTTACAGGTGAGGCAAATAGGAAGTTGGCCTTTATTTCAATGCGAATGTAATGTTAAAACAGGGAAGGTTTGGTTAAAGCGACACAAGGCACTAGTCAGACCACAGCTGGTATACTATGAAAGGTTTCTGGTCCCTTATTCTGGGAGGATTGCCACTGGAGGCAATCCAGAGAAAGTTCACTCGGCTGATCCTGGGTTTAAAGGGACTGTCTTATGTGGACAGGTCGAGCAGGTTGGGCCTGCAATCATTGGAAATTAGAATAATAAGAGATGACCCAATTGAAACAGACAGGATTCTTAGGAGAATGGACAGGTTAGATACAGAGAGGGGCCTTTTCCTTGTGGGAGAGTCTAGGATGAGAAAGTAAAATCCCAGAACAAGGCGTCACACATTTAACAGAGGGATCAGGAGGAATTTCTTCTCTCAGAGGGGAGTGAATCTATGGAATTCTTTCCCACAGGGGGCTGTTGACACTTGCTCATTAATAAGTCTGAGTTGGACAGATTATTAATCAGGAAGGGATAAGGGTTATGGGGAAAGGGCAGGAAAGAGAGTTGATGATTATTAGATCAGCTGTGATCTCACTGACTGATGGAGCAGACCCGATGGGCTGAATGGCCTATTGCTGCTCCTATGGCTTATGGTAACAGCTGATTATGGGATTGTTAGAGCTCTGATCGCTGGTGGCCAGCAGCTTTGACATTCTGCTCACTCTTCTTTCTTTCTTGTTTCTGTAGCTCGAGGTGGAATTGGACGCGGTGTTCCTTCAGCTTGCTCCCGGCCTGTTGCTTCAGGTCCAGCTGCATGTATCCTTCATCATGATCATACAGTGGCCACAATACCAGCCCTTCCCCGTTGGGATTGCTGTAACCAAGACAATTTCACACATTACTGACATGGGACCCAGGATCGGTTTGGCCCATCAATCCAAGTCTTTAAGATGCCAGACAGGAAGCTATGCTACAACCCACCTCTCTGAACCCAGGCCAGCTGAAAGACCATTTTGACTAGTTCCACTCGCTTTCTATAGATTTCCCCTGCAATTTACTTCCCCTCCCTCTGTTAATCTCCTTCCCCTCTGCAAACTCCCTGTCAGGCTATGCATTCCACATGCTAGCCACTCAGAATCCCTGAATCCATCATGCCTGCCCCATCTCTCTGAATGAGCATCGCCCAGAGGACCATCTCCTGCTATCTCCCATAACCCTGTTCATTCTTCCTTGCCAAATAACCGTCCCTTTTGAAAGTGTCAGTTGAAGCTGCCTTCACCACACACACTCAGACAGTGAGTTCCAGATCCCAACCACTCGCTGGCTGAGAATTTGTCTGCATTTCATTTTTGCTTCTTTTATTCTTTAAATCTTGACGCTCTTGTTCTTGATTCTTTTACCAATGGGAACAGTTCCTCTCTCTTTAATCTGTCCGGATTTTGAACACCGTGATTAGATCTCCTCTCAGCTTTCTCTCTGTAAGCAGCACAATCCCAGCTGCTCCAGTCTATCCACATCATTGACATCCCTCATCCCATACTTCTACCCCCCCCACAGTTTAGAAGAATGAGAAATTATCCTTTGCAAGTATATAGGAGAAATGTTGTTCCTGAAATCATCATTACGTTACGATAAAAAGAAAATAATTGATTCAGGGTAATTTTTATGGAAACTAGTTTTAAATTCTAAATGTATTTAATTTGGACATGCCTTCACATCACTGAATTGCTAGTCAAGCAACAGAACCTTCACCAGATCCACCCTATTCAACTTCTTTGTAATGTTAAAGACCTCTAATGGGTCACCCCTTAGTCTTTTCTTTTCCAGAGAGTAGACCCCCAGCCTGTTCTGTGCCACACTGAGATACAACTTACCCTCTCTTTGCAAAGTTAGCCCAGTAGGACATCACTGTTCTGCTCAGAGCCAACTCCTCTTCGGTGACATTTACTGCAGGAGAGGTCACAACACACACAGGTAATTATTAGGAGATTAAACATGCTGCAGTTATCCAGCTCTGACAGAGAATCATCAACAAGAAATACCGACTCATTTTAAAATTCATTTCTGGGATGTGGGTCTGATTGGCGGGGTCAGCAGTTATTGCCCGTCCCTAGTTGCCCCTTGAGAAAGGGATGGCGAGCTGCCTTCTGGAACTGCGGCAGTCCCATTGCTGGAAATAGACCCACAATGTTGCTGCCCTCTCAATAGATGTTAAACTTTTACAGGATGTGGGTGTCACTGACCGGGCCAACACCTGTCCATCCCGAATTGCCCTTGAACTGAGTATCTTGTGAGGCCATTTCTGAGGGCTGTTAAAAGTCAACCATCTTGCTGTGGGTCTGGAGTCACATATTGGCCAGACCAGAGAAGGACATCAGATTTCATGAGTGAACAGATGGTCTCAATGTCATAACTATTGAGAATATCTTTCAATGTTCAGATTTTAATTTGATTAAGTACTGTGGTGGGATTTGAACCCTTGTCTGCAAAGCATTAGCCTGGGTCCCTCCTAGTCCAGTGATATCCTCACAATGACACCTTCTCAGTGACACTGAAATGTTGGGATATTGGTTGTGGTTACTGCAAATTTAAAATAAACATTAAAAATGCTCAAAATGATGCAGCAGTTCGGGCAGCATTGATGAAGGTAACCTTGACCTCAACCATTAATACCGTTTCTCTCCACAGGTGCTACTTAAAGTCAGGGAACAGCGACTTGTTTAAAAAAAACAGCAGGTGGCCACTCAGCCCTTCGAGCCAGTTCTGTCAGTCAATGAGATTGTGGCTGATTTGAATCGTAAGTCCATCCACCCACCTTGGCTTCTGTGCCCCCCTGCAGCAAAACTCCATCAATCTCAGATTGAATCCCCCGCCCCCCCCCCCCCCACTCACTGAGATTCAGCATCTAAAGGCAGTTCCACCCCTTGACCATCCTTTATTAACAAAATACAAGCTCCAAAGATATTCCATCCCATTCTGTTTCACTCAGTGATGTGTGCCTTGGGTAAGACACTGCTCCATTTGAGATAAATCAATCCCACCGACATTCTGATGAATCAATCCTATTTCCTTCCTGAAGATGATATGTCCTTTCTAAGGCACTGTTCCTGAAACTGGATAAAGTCACCCCCTGACCTGCTCCAGACAGGGTTTCGTATTGCTGCAGCAAAGCTCGCTCTCTGCCAGCTAGACCAGCCTTTTGCCTCAGCCTCTCCAAAAATGGATTTCTAGAAGAAATCCTCCATTTGGTTTGAAACTGCATTGCCACGCTCTAACCACTGTCAGATGGAATATGCAAGTTAAGCCTCCAGAAAGCAATATTCACTGTTCACAAATTTTCTGTGCTCAGTCAAAATGATGTGAATGAATGGTCATACCACTGAGTTTTAAATTATCCTTACCTGTAACCTCTTTGAACTTTTTCTCTTCTTTCTTCTGTGTATGCTTCTGTGCGTGTGCATGTGTTGTGACACGAATGCCCCCCAGTTCAAACACAGCAGGAACCATTTTTTAGTTTAACCCCCAAAGAAAGTTGCTGCAGGTTACTCAAAAATTGGACTTTACAAACTACTAAAACAAAAGACCTGGTCAAAGATTATGCAGCTTTTCTGCTGAGTTCAACAAACAGGTCACCATGATCCTTCATGAAAACAGCACTGACTGAAGAATGGTTATTGTCCTGAAATGTTAACACTGTCTCTCTCTCTCTCTCTCTCTGTTTCTCCACAGCTGCTGTTTCCTTAATATTTTAGTTTTTATTTCAGATTTCCAGCATGTGCAGTATTTTCATTTAGGACTTGCATTTCTTGTTGGAAGGTTTCTCCAGGGAATTACTGAACCACAGATGATGCTCGTTAAACCCTCTGCCTGGTGTCCGTGAGATTGGAGACCATACTCAGCTGGTCAAGCAGGACTTCAAAATGTAGCAAAATACACCTGGTAAAACCCAGGGGATATTCTCACCTAATACTTTAACATCGTTGTTCCAAAATGGAGCACCAAACACAAATCCAATATCATCTCCATGGTCGGACTTGACAAAGTCAGGCCGGATGTTTCCGTATACACTGGGTCTGTGCTGAAACTCGTACAGGAAGACTGTGTTCCCAGCATCTGCAAAGAGCAAACAGAGAGATCAATCTCTTAAATCATACTGAGAGGCTCAAGAAACTGAGACTGTTGTCCTGAGAGCAAAGATAAGTAACAGAGGAGTCTCTCTCTCTCTCTTTCAGGAGCAGGAACCTCAGTTGATAACCCCCCTCTCCCTAACATTGGTGTCACTGAGCTGGAGTCCCAAGTCTTCATTGGCCAATGCAGGTCCCACTGGAGTTAGGATTTAGAAACTGGGATAGGTTCCAGAAAGCTGGAAAGGGGCAGTCCCAACTCAGAATGGGTTTTACTCTGGGTCTGGGAGTCAGTGGAGGTGATTCAGTAGTGGACTGGATAGGGTTAATGCCCTGTACTGCCTTATCCTCTTTGATTTGAGGGGATTGGGGGGGTTGTGGTGGTGCTCAAGAAAAGGGCAATGGTAGGAAGTCAGAGTCAGGGTGTGCTGCTCCAACAACACACAATATGGTCATATCATCCAGGACAAAGCAGCCTGCTTGATCAGGAGCTCATCCACCACCTTTACCATTCACTCCCTTCACAATGATGCACTGGTGAAGCAGTGTACACCATCTACAAGAGTCACTGCAGTAACTCTCCAAATCTCCAATAACAGCACCTTCCCAACCTATGGCCTCTACAGAAGGACAGGGCAGCAGATACAAAGGAAACACCACCACCAGCAGTTTCCCTTCCAAACCACTCTCCACCCTGACCGGGAATTATATCACAGTTCCTACTGTGTTGCTGGGTCTTTATCCTAGAACTGCCTTCCTAACAGCACGGTGGGTCTCAGATACAGCATGTGGACTGCAATGGTTCAAGATAGCGGCTCACCACCACCTTCTCAAAAGATAATCAGGAATTGGGCAACAAATGGCGGCCAGCCAGTGACATCCCAGCCAGTGACATCCCAGCCAGTGATATCCCTGACAGTGACATCCCCGCCAGTGAAATCCCCGCCAGTGACATCCCCGCCAGTGATATAACCCGCCAGTGATATCCCCGCCAGTGACAATCCCGCCAGTGACATCCCAGCCAGTGACATCCCCACCAGTGACATCCCCGCCAGTGACATCCCAGCCAGTGACATCCCCACCAGTGACATCCCAGCCAGTGACATCCCAGCCAGTGACATAACCCCCGCCAGTGACATCCCCGCCGGTGACATCCCCACCAGTGACATCCCAGCCAGTGACATCCCAGCCAGTGACATAACCCCCGCCAGTGACATCCCCGCCGGTGACATCCCCACCAGTGACATCCCCACCAGTGACATCCCCACCAGTGACATCCCCGCCAGTGACATCCCCACCAGTGACATCCCCGCCAGTGACATCCCAGCCAGTGACATCCCCGCCGGTGACATCCCCGCCGGTGACATCCCCACCAGTGACATCCCCACCAGTGACATCCCCGCCAGTGACATCCCCGCCAGTGACATCCCAGCCAGTGACATCCCCGCCAGTGACATCCCAGCCAGTGACATCCCCGCCAGTGACATAACCCGCCAGTGACATAACCCGCCAGTGACATCCCCGCCAGTGACAATCCCGCCAGTGACATCCCAGCCAGTGACAACCCGCCGGTGACATCCCCGCCGGTGACATCCCAGCCAGTGACATCCCAGCCAGTGACATCCCTGCCAGTGACATCCCCGCCAGTGACAATCCCGCCAGTGACATCCCACCCAGTGACATCCCAGCCAGTGACATCCCCGCCAGTGACATCCCCGCCAGTGACATCCCCACAGTGCAATCCCCGCCAGTGACATCCCCGCCAGTGACATCCCAGCCAGTGACATCCCCACCAGTGCAATCCCCGCCAGTGACATCCCAGCCAGTGCAATCCCTGCCAGTGACATCTCCGCCAGTGACATCTCCCCCAGTGACATCCCCGCCAGTGACATCTCCGCCAGTGACATCCCAGCCAGTGACATCCCAGCCAGTGACATCCCCGCCAGTGACATCCCAGCCAGTGACATCCCCGCCAGTGACAATCCCGCCAGTGACATACCAGCCAGTGACATCCCAGCCAGTGACATCCCCGCCAGTGACATCCCCACCAGTGACATCCCCACCAGTGCAATCCCCGCCAGTGACATCCCAGCCAGTGACATCTCCGCCAGTGACATCCCCGCCAGTGACATCCCCGCCAGTGACATCCCAGCCAGTGACATGCCCACCAGTGACATCCCCGCCAGTGACATCCCAGCCAGTGAGATCCCCGCCAGTGACATCCCAGCCAGTGACATCCCAGCCAGTGACATCCCCGCCAGTGACATCCCCGCCAGTGACATCCCCGCCAGTGACATCCCAGCCAGTGACATCCCACCCAGTGACATCCCCATTCCACTATTGAAGAAAAATCAAGAGGAAGAGTTTGCAAATCAATAATGCGGAAAGGGGACGGGTGAGAAAGAGAAAGCTTTTCCTATATTCTGTACCTCGGTGAAATCTGGCAAATTCGATAGTGGGCATCAACATAATTACATCGCCCAACAGCTCAAGGTATAAATCTCGGATTCTGCTTTTGTCCTGTGTGTCACCCAAATACTCATCAATGGTCGTCTTCAGGAAATCTTTATTAATCTGTACATGAATGAGGAAATGTTAGACAGTGTACGTTGCTGTGGGGTGAATTCTATTCAATAAGCTTCACAAACACGAACTGGGGAAGTGCGGCATTCGCAGGCAGCAGGGAAAGAACACCCAGGGCCAGAAACCTGTTCCCTTTTGGATAGCTCTCCCTGACTCCACGCCAATGTCTGTAATGGGAGGAATGCTCTTTTAATCAATGCAGTTTTTAAATGGAGAATTTACCTTCCTGACAACCCCCTGCTTTCCAGTCTCGCTGCATAAATAAATACTTACCAGCAATCTTTCAATAAATCAATCTTAGTAAGGAACGAGCACTCCCAGCCCTACCGATATAGTCTTCTAACCAAGGAATTAGATATGAATATGTTTTTGTTGATGCGTTTACTTTCCTGTGATCTGTGTCGACTCTATTCACCCATCAGGTTTAAGAACTGATACCACTGGAGAACCTCAACCCCTTGCACTAGATTCAGTCAAATCTGCTACAGGAGGGATATTTCTACCTTGGAGAGGGTTCAGAAAAGATTTACCAGGAGATTCGAGAGTTTGGGTTATAAGGATCGACTGGATAGACTGGGTCTTTTTTACCAGAGCGGAGGAGGTTGAGGGGGTGACCTTACTGAGGTTTATAAAATTATGAGGGGCAGTGATTAAGTGAACAGCAAATGTTTATTTTTCCCCATGGGGGGTTCAAAACTAGGGGCATATTTTTAAAGTGAGAGTCTAAATATTTAAAAGGGACCTGAGGGATAACATTTACACACAGATGGGGGTTCATCTATGGAATAAGCTGACAGAGGAAGTGGTGGACGCAGGTACAGTTACATCATTTAAAATAAACATTTGGACAGATACATGGATAGAAAAGGTTTAGAGGGACATGGGCCAATGCGGAAAGGTGGGACTAGTTTAGCTTGGGAAACTTGGTCGGCATGGACTAGATTAGATTCCCCAGAGGGAAACAGGCCCTTTGGCCCAACAAGTCCACACCGACCCTCTGAAGAGTAACCCACCCAGACCCATTCCTCTACCCTATATTTACCCTTGACTAATGCGTCTAACACTATGGGCAATTTAGCATGGTAAATTCACCTGACCTGCACATCTTTTGGATTGTGGGAGGAAACCGGAACACCGAGAGGAAACCCACACAGACACGGGCAGATTGTGCAAACTCCACACAGTCTGTCGCCTGAGGTGAGAATTGAACCCGGGTCTCTGGCGCTGTGAGGCAGCAGTGCTAACCACTCTTACTGAGATATTTGGATCATCGATAGTCACAGGTGAGGTGCTGGAAGACTGGAGGTTGGCTAACGTGGTGCCACTGTTTAAGAAAGGTGGTAAGGACAAGCCAGGGAACTATAGACCAGTGAGCCTGACGTCAGTGGTGGGTAAGTTGTTGGAGGGAATCCTGAGGGACAGGATGTACATGTATTTGGAAAGGCAAGGACTGATTAGGGATAGTCAGCATGGCTTTGTGTGTGGGAAATCATGTGTTACAAACTTGATTGAGTTTTTTGAAGAAGTAACAAAGAGGATTGATGAGGGCAGAGTGATGGACGTGATCTATATGGACTTCAGCAAGGTGTTCGACAAGATTCCCCATGGGAGACTGGATAGCAATGTTAGATCTCATGGAATACAGGGAGAACTAGCCATTTGGATATAGAACGTAGAAGACAGAGGGTAGTGGTAGAGGGTTGTTTTTCAGACTAGAGGCCTATAACCAGTGGAGTGTCACAAGAATCAGTGCTGAGTCCACTACTTTTCACCATTTATATAAATAATTTGGATGTGACCTTAAGAGGTACAGTTAGTAAGTTTGCAGATGACACCAAAATTGGAGGTGTAGTGGACAGTGAAGAAGGCTATCTCAGATTACAATGGGATCTTGATCAGATGGGCCAATGGGCTGAAAAGTAGCAGATGGAGTTTAATTCAGGGGCAGTTTAAATGTGAGGTGCTGCATTTTGGGAAAGCAAAACTTAGCAGGACTTATACACTTAATGGGAAGGTCCTAGGGAGTGTTGCTGAACAAGAGACCTTGGAGTGCAGGTTCATAGCTCCTTGAAAGTGGAGTCGCAGGTAGATAGGATAGTGAAGAAGGTGTTTGGTATGCTTTCCTTTATTGGTCAGAGTAGTGAGTACAGGAGTTGGGAGGTCATGCTGCAGCTGTACAGGACATTGGTTAAACCACTGTTGGAATATTGCATGCAATTCTGGTCTCCTTCCAATCGGAAAGATGTTGTGAAAGATGAAAGGGTTCAGAAAAGATTTATAAGGATGTTGCCAGGGTTGGAGAATTTGAGCTATGGGGAGAAGTTGAATAGGCTGGGGATGCTTTCCCTGGAGCGTTGGAGGCTGAGGGTGACCTTATAGAGTTTTATAAGGTCATGAGGGACATGGATAGGATAAATAGACAAAGTTGTTTCACTGGTGTGCAGGAGTCTAGAACTAGAGTGCATAGGTTTAGGGTGAGAGGGGAAAGATACAAAAGAGACATAAGGGGCAACGTTTTCATTCAGAGGGTGGTACTTGTATGGAATGAGCTGCCGGAAGAATTGGAAGATTGCAACAATTGCAACATTTAAAAGGCATCTGGATGGGTATATGAATAGGAAGGGTTTGGTGGGATGTGGACCAGGTTCTGGCTGGGGGGACTAGATTGGGTTGGGATATCTTTGTCGGTATGGACCGAAGTTGTACATCTCTATGACTACAGAGAGAAAGAGGGAAAGAGACAGAGAGACAGAGAGAGAGACATGGAGAGAGAGACAGAGAGAGAAACAGAGAGACACAGACAGAGAGACAGACAGAGAGAGAGAGAGACAGAGAGAGAAAGAGAGAGAGAAACAGAATCTACTCTCATAGCAGTGCAGAGGCCTCTCTCCATCTACAGTAAAGTCCCAAATTGTTCACTTGCCCAGGAGGCAATCAGAGAGTTGTTACTGCGATTGGTCACATCTGCACAAAGCAGTTCAGCTACTCGTTGCCAGCTAAATCACTCTCCCCACATCCCAGTGCTGGGCCATCTTCTCTCCCCTCCCCCACGGCTTGTGAAGCAGCAGTGTAAACACAACTCACAATCAGCTCCTTGTTTTAAATAGTGCAGGAATTCCTTCCTCATTCCTTGGTTTTAAAACAGACCTTTACCTGTTTCCGCCCATAGTCACAATTCAAAAAGATTGCAGTTGACAACATAGAAATGGCTGGTTTCCAAATCTTGTCTAAAAGCCTAAAGGGCAGGACCAGTTGAGAACTCACCAGACTCATGTTCGTCAGGACAGACTCCATGGTCTCCCGGTCCATCCCCTCCTCCCAGCCGGGTGGACTCAACAGCTGAAGAGCACAATAGTTCAAATCAAACGTTACGTGTGCATCATCACTTTGCCTGAATAACAGCTGACTGTCACATTCAACTGGGGGAAGGGGGGTCAATGTGACAACCTCACCCCATGACGTGTGTCCTTCAGTACAGCATGAGCCAATCAGTTGAAATCAGAGTCTAATTAAACAGAGACTCTATGAATGAGAGCGAATGCAACTCATGATTAAAACGACAGCAATGTCTCCTGAATAAAGCAGGATTATTTCCCCACCAGAATATAAGTGGAGAATACCAGATAATACAAGTGAAAACATTAATCACAAATTCACCAATAACATAATCCTAGTAACATCCCTGGGGAGTGCGCTCTTTCAGGCAGGGTAGACGGGAGGTGGAATTAACAGGGAAATAAAACAACTAAATTCCACCCCACACTTGAGACAATCCATAGATGCAGCCTTTGTCACAATGAACTGTGCCATACGCTTGGAATGCACTAGGGGATAGGATTTCTAGTAGCAGCAGCTCAGAAAGGGGCTGATATCATATTGAGGGGATTTGTGGAGACAGAAACAGTGTTAACGTTTTCAAGTTGGTCATTTATCTGAACCATTAACCACGTATATCTCTCTCCACAGGCAGTTTTTAAAAAAAAATTCATTCAAGGGATGTGGACATCACTGGCTCGGCAGCATTTATGACCCATCCCTAATTGCCCCAGAGGGCAGTTAAGGATCAACTACATTGCTGTGGGCCTGGAGTCACATGTAGGCCAGACTAGAGAAGGGACAGTAGCACCTTTCCCTAAATGACATTTACAAGCCACGTGGGCTTCCCTTACAATCGACAATGGATTCATGGTCATCGTCAGAATCCTGATTCCAGATTTGTACTGAAATCAAATTCCATCATTGGCCGTGGCGGATTCGAACCCTGGTTCCCAGAACATTACCTGGTCTCTGGATTAACAGTCTGGCGATAATACCACTATTGGACACCAAATGGGAAAGGGGCCGGTGGGTGATGCACAGAAGGTGGGACTGAGCTCCAAAAATGGGAAAAAAATCAACATTGGAAGTGGAAGGGAGAAAATGTCCCTCATGCAGCTCCTGGGCCAGTCCGAGATCGACAGCCATCAACTCAGAGCCAATCAAAGGCTGACAGTAATCTCACCTTTGCCAATAACCAACCACATTCTTGATTGGTGATTCCCAGCAGGTATGGAACCGAGTTGATCTCTTTTCCCTCAACCAATTGTTCCACCTCTCTGTGCAAGAAGGCACCATCCACCACGACAGATAGAATTGCCTCATTAGGAAAGAATACATGATGTTTAACTGGAGATACCACCAATACCTTACATACTGTAACACTGTGCAAATACTCAAAGGATCCCCCAAATAGTCAGAGTCACAGCAAAGAATATTCAAGGCAAGTGGAAGAGACAACTGTCAATGTTCTGACTGATTTAATGTCCTCTAGATCAGGAAAACAGTTTCTTTTCATTCTTTAATGGGATTTCACATCAGTGACAGGGTCAGTATTTATCACCTCTTGCCTATCACTTATCTCTAGCTGCCTTTGAGAAGGTGATGGTGAGCTACCAATTTGAACCAAGCCAGTCCACGTGCTGTGGACAGACCCACAATGCTATTGGAGAGGGATCTTGTCTTTCCAGATAGTGGGGGGTTGAGGGTTTGGAATGTTCTGTCAAAGAAGTCTTGGTGAGTCCCTGTATTGTGTCTTGTAGATGGTACACACTGCTGTCAACGGTGGAAGGAGTTAACATTGAAGGTGGTGGATGGGTTACCAATCACACCATTCCTGAGATGGCAGGATTTTGTTATGCTGGGACCATAGATATTTGTTATTTACATCATTGATCTCGATGTGAATCTACAAGGCATGATTAATAAGTTTGTGGATGATACAAAATTAGGAGGTATTGTTGATAACGAGAAAGGTTATCAAAAATTACAGAGAGGTCTTGATCAGATCGGGAAGTGGGCTGAGGATTGGCAAATGGAATTCAATACAGACAAGCATGAGGTGTTGCAATTTGGGTCAAACCAAGGTAGGACTTATACAGTAATGGTAAAGTCCTGAGGAGTGTTGTGCAACAGAGAGACCTAGGAGTACAAGTACATAGTTCTTTGAAAGTAGCATCACACGTAGACAGGGTGGTGGTGAAGAAGGCATTTAACGTGCTGGCCTTCATCGGTCGGAGCATTGAGTATACGCTTTGGGATGTTATGTTACAGCTGTATGAGTCGTTGGTGAGGCCGCACTTGGAGTAATGTGTACAGTGTAGGTCACCCTGTTATAGGAAAGACCTAGTTAAACTGGAAAGAATGCAATGAAGATTTACAAGGATATTGCCAGGACTAGGAGGCCCGAGTTACAGGGAAACATTGGCCAGGTAAGGACTTTATTCCTTAGAATGTAGAAGAATGAGGGAAGACCTGACTGAGATATGTAAAATCATGAGGGGCATAGGTAGGATTAAAGCATATAGTCCTTTTCCCAGGGACGGGGAATTGAAAACTAGAGGGCATATGTTTAAAGTGGGAGGGGAAAGATTTAAAAAGGACCTGAGGGGCAACTTCTTCACACAGAGAGTGGTGCATGTATGGAATGGGATGCCAGAGAAAGTGGTTGAGGCAGTACAACAGCAGCATTTAAAAACATTTGGATAGGTACATGGATGGGGAGGTTAGAGGGATATGGACCAAATGCGGGCAATTTAAACTAGCTGAGTGGGCACCATGGTCAGCATGGACAAGTTTGGGTTGAAGGGCCCGTTTCCATATTGTATTACTCGATGACTGACATACGAAGAGGAATTGGATCAGTTAGGACTATATTCACTGGTGTTTAGAGGAGCCAGGGGTGAACTGACAGAAACCTACAAAATTCTCACAGGTCTAGACAGGGTAAACGCAAGAAGGATGATTCCAATGATGGAGAGTCCGGAACTATAGATCACAGTTAATGATATGGGGCAGACTACGTAGGACAGAGATATGGAGAAATGCAGAAAGTGAGGAGCCTGTGGAATTCATAGCCACAGAATGTGGTTGAGACCAAAATAATGAATGTTTTCAAGAAAGAGTCAGATACAGTTCATAGGGCTAAAGGGATCAAAGAGAATGGGGAGGAAGTAGGAACAGAGCATGGAGTTAGATGATTAGCCATGAACATAATGAAGGCTGGTGCAGGCTTAAGGGCCGAATGGCATACTCTTGCTCCTATTTTCTACAATTTTATGTAAAGCCACTGTCTTGCAACAATCAGAGAGAGGAGCAGCTCACAGTGGGAGCGTGGGTTGCTGGAGAGGTGGACAAACTGGGAGCGTAGAACTGAGCAAAGCACAAAGCAGCACCAGCGCCTTCTGCTGGTCACAAACACACACTGCTTACAGAGTGGGAGAAACAGCATCAGCACAAGCTGGGTGCACATGCTGAACTGTTTCTGGTGCTTGGCCAATCAGGGTTTGGCATTAACATTTGAAGAAAGAGCAGTGATCTTATTGAGAGAGTCTTTGACAGGATGTTTACTGAGAGGATACATGCTATTTGTTTTGTCACTTGCTGACTTTGTTTCTTTACTTCCACCTCAGCACTTAATAAGGTCCTAGATTTTCCCTGATCTCTCACTTCCAATCAGCAAATATTCTCAAGGAGAGAGAGGGTGGGAGCAGACAGAAGGCAAACTGAGGAGGTCACTGCAAAATGTCTGACACCAACAAACCAAATAATGCAGAGACCAGGATCTTCCTCCTGTGTCGTTTAGGATCCATGATTCAGCAACTAGGCCCCTGTTTCCACACTAAGATGAATATTTATGTCAGCACAAACAAAGAGAAGCACCGTAATGGAATGTGAACTCAACTTTAAACAAATTCTGTAATTAAGAGTCTAATGTCACTTGTTGGGAGACAGCCTCTCGGGAATCAAATGTGTCGTCTCCAAGGACATAAAGAGTAGGAGAGAAGACAAGAACAGGAGCATGGAGGCAACAGAAAGTTGGTTATAGGAGGAAGAGGGAGGAAGGTGAAGATTTCCACAGATTAGCAGGTGGTGAGAGTATTCCTGATGAAGGGCATTTGCCTGAAACGTCAATTTTCCTGCTCCTCGGATGCTGCCTGAACTGCTGTGCTCTTCCAGCACCACTAATCCAGAATCTGGTTTCCAGCTTCTGCAGTCATTGTTTTTACCCTGACGAGAGTGAACTGGCTGGATCGTTACTTGGCATAAACAATCAGATGACTCCTTATTGTCTACGTTACACTATTGCATAAGCTCTGCAAATTTAGGATGTGACAAGTGTTTTACTGTGAATTTAACAATTTAAAAAAATTCATTCACAATGTAAGCAGCACTGGCACATGCAGCATTTATTAACCATCCCTAATTACCCAGAGGGCAGGTACAAAGTAACCACATTGCAGTGGGCCTGGAGTCACATGTAGGCCAGACCAGGGAAAGGCAGCACATTTGATTCCTGAGAGATTCTCTCCCAACAAGTGACATTAGACTCTTAATTACAGAAATTGTTTAAAAGTTGAGTTCACATTCCATCACGGTAGGAGTGGAACCTGACTCCGCAGAACCTTACCTTAGTTTTCGGATTAATAGTCTAGTGATAATACAACCAAACCATCACAGCTTACCAACTGAGATTGAGAAGAGGATGTAGGGGATATACCGGAGAAACAGAAGTGAAAGTATCTACAATGTGAAAGAAGGAAGAATGAACTTGCACCATACCTCGGGAGGTTTCACAATGTTTGACAATTCCTCTTCAGACAGCTTCTTTAGACAATCAGCAATTTCCTGGGAGTCGCTAGTGTCACAGCCGGTGGCATTAGCGATAATCTGTACAGAGTTTCAATTAAGATCAACAGTTACTGAGTTTCATCAAGAGACCACTCTGTGACAATTGTATTCAATTCCTCAGATTCGAGGCCAGTGCTACTGGATTGTTAGCTGTATCCATGAGGGCCTGTCCCCATGATGTAGGACTCTATGATTGGCCAAGGTCTTTCTCCCCAGGGAGTGGGAGTCCAAAACTAGAGAACATCGATTTAAGGTGAGAGAGGAAAGAGATAAAAGGGACCTATTTGCACACAGAGGGTGGTGTACCTATGGAATAAACTGCCTGAGGAAGTGGTGGAGACTGGTACAATTACAGCATTTATAAAGCATCCAGATGGGTATATGAATAGGAATGGTTTGGAGGGTTATGGGCCAAATGCTGCAAATGGGACTAAAGCAGTTTAGGACAACTGGTCAGCATGGATGAGATGGACAGAAGGATCTGTTTCTGTGCTGTACATCTCTTGACTCTTTGACTGGGATTTCCAGGGATGGAAATGAGATCTCAGTTGTGCACCTGGAATAACAGGCTCACACTGATAGAGGCTGATTCAGTCACGGTTTGCAGAAGGGAACTGAATAATTATCTATAGATCAAAGATTTACAGGACTATGAGGAAAGAGTGGGTGAGTGGGTCCTTACAGGAAAAGCAGATATATGTAGAGCCGGCTGAATTAATCCCTTTGTATTCTAACCCTGGCTTGTCCAATGATGAGCCCACAGCTGGAACCCAGCCTCCTGTAGGTGTCCCCCCAGTTCGTGGGGCCCTGAGTTTAAATCACAGCTCAGTGCGAGGGAAATCTCCTGCAATGATCAGCTCTTCCAATCACAGGAAATCTCACTCCCACATTTGCTGCAGGGTCAATCCCAGGGGCATCTTATAGCATGAACGTGCAAAGGGATTCTAGGGATCTAGTACAATGTGAATCCACACAGCATGGATTTCATTGATCGATTACAGTCTGATGAATACATTCCTGGGACCCTGTATATTGTGCATGTGCAAAGTCTGAAATCCTCAGGATCTGTTACACAGTCAATCTACAGACAGCTGATGCTGGGCTTCTATTCTAGATCTGTTGCAGGCTGTGCTCAGATCTATCCTTCCCCAGTCGCTGTGTGTGACTGGCCACATGTAACAATGTCAAGGGGCTACAGACAAATCACCCACATTTGCCAAAATAAAATCCTGTTATTGCAATATTGTTTGGCTCCTTGGTGGTTATTTTTATAAAACATATCAAGTGAAAATGCCTCACCATGAAATGAAGAAAACACTTCTAATTTTAAAAGGAGTAACTCACCTTAGCTGTTGATTTCGGATCAGAATGAATTCCAATCTTGATTAAAGCAGTCCCACTTTCTGATATCGCTCTGTGAAACAGACCGGAGGACAAAGGGGAAACAAGCTGGAAAACAAGAAAGAGAACAGCTGTTAGCTTCGAGCCTTTCTAAAGGCCCCACTTCCCCGCTCACCTGTCCCAGTCTGGTAGAGGAATCTACTTGGATATTGGAGGCTTCAGCTGGAATACAGACTGTCCTACCTTATAGAGTCATACAGATGTACAGCATGGACACAGACCCTTCAGTTCACTAGTCCATGCCGACCAGATACCCCAATCCAATCTAGTCCCTCCTGCCAGCACCCGGCCCATATCCCTCCAAACCCTTCCTATTCATAGACCCATCCAAATGCCTTTTAAATGTTGCAATTGTACCAGCCTCCACCACTTCCTCTGGCAGCTCATTCCACACATGTACCACCCTCTATGTGAATAAGTTGCCCCATAGTTTTCTTTTATATCTTTCTCCTCTCACCCTATAGCTATGCCCTCTAGTTCTGGACTCCCCAACGCCAGGAAAGAGACTTTGTCTATTTATCCTATCCATATCCCTCATAATTTTACAAAATTATTGTCACCCTTCAGCCTCCGATGCTCCAGGGAAAACAGCCCCAGCCTATTCAACTCCCGATAGCTCAAACCCTCCAACCCTGGCAACATCCTTGTAAATCTTTGCTGAAACCTTTCAAGTTTAACAACATCTTTCCAATAGAAGGAAACCAGAATTGTACGCAATATTTCAACAGTGGCCTAACCAATGTCCTGTACAGCCGCAACATGACCTCCCAACTCCTGTACTCAATACTCTGACCAATAAAGGAAAGCATACCAAATGCCTTCTTCGCTATCCTATCTACCTGTGACTCCACTTTCAAGGAGCTATGAACCTGCACTCCAAGGTCTCTTTGTTCAGCAACATTCCCTAGGACCTTACCATTAAGTGTATAAGTCCTGCTAAGATTTGCTTTCCCAAAATGCAGCACCTCAGATTTATCTAAATTAAACTCCATCTGCCACTTCTCAGCCCATTGGCCCATCTGATCAAGATCCTGTTGTAATCTGAGGTAACCTTCTTCGCTGTCCACTACACCTCCAATTTTGGTGTCATCAGCAAACTTACTAACTGTACCTCTTATGCTCACATCCAAATCATTTATATAAATGACGAAAAATAGTTGATCTAATACCGATCCTTGTGGCACTCCACTGGTCACAGGCCTCCAGTCTGAAAAACAACCCTCCACCACCACCCTCTATCTTCTATCTTTGAGCCAGTTCTGTATCCAAATGGTTAGATCTCCCTGTATTCCATGAGATCTAACCTTGCTAACCAGTCTCCCATGGGGAACCTTGTCGAACACCTTACTGAAGTCCATATAGATCACCTGTGATAGGGTTAGGGTTAGGGTTAGGGTTAGGGTTAACCCTAACCTTAACCCTAACCCTATCGCAGGTGTCTCTTTGTTGGCTACGTAGAGCAGTCGATCTTCTGTAATTACACCGGCACCACTCCCCACCTCTTCCTCCGCTACATTGATTACTGCATTGGCGCCACCTCGTGCTCTCACGAGGAGGTTGAGCAATTCATCAACTGCACCAACACATTCCACCCTGACCTTAAATTTACCTGGACCATCTCTGACACCTCCCTCCCCTTCCTGGATCTCTCCATCTCCATTAATGACGACCGACTTGATACCAACATTTTTATCAAACCCACCAACTCTCACAGCTACCTGGATTACACCTCTTCCCACCCTACCTCCTGCAAAAATGCCACCCCGTATTCCTAATTCCTCACTTATCTCTCCAGCCTTCAGGTTCTCTGCTTGTAGCCCTGATGAAGGGCTTTTTCCCAAAACGTCAATTTTACTGCTCCTCGGATGCTGCCTGAACTGCTGTGCTCTTCCAGCACCACTAATCCAGAATCCATATCGATCACACCTACCACTCTGCCCTCATCAATCCTCTTTGTTACTTCCTCAAAAAACTCAATCAAGTTTGTAACACATGATTTCCCACGCACAAAGCCATGTTGACTATTCCTAATCTGTCCTTGCCTTTCCGAATATATGTACCTGATATAGGATTCAGACTCAGGTCCCTGAAGAAAAAGAGTTTAATGGAATATTAAATGAATTGGAGTTCAAGAGTGAGCCAGTGAATGTTTCAGCTGTACAGAGTCCTGGCAGATTCCAGCTGGAATATTATGAAGCACATCTTGGGCAAACACTACTCATCTTTAAGGCAGTATTGAAAATATTCACCAGAATCATGGCAGGGGATTATACAGAGTGAGGACAGGCTGCAGAAAAATGACTTGTATTTCATAGAGTCCCGACAGTGTGGAAGCAAGCCATTCAGCCCATTGAGTCCACACCAACCCTCTGAAGCCCATTCCATCCCTCACCGTATAATCCTGCATTAGTTATGGCTAACCCACACAGCTTTGGACTATGAGAGGAAACCCACGCAGACACAGGGAGAATGTGCAAACTCCACACAGACAGTCACGCAAGGGTGGAATTAAATCTGGATCCCTGGCGCTGTGAGACAGCTGTATTTATTGCAGTTTAGCAGATCAATGGACAATGTAATGGAGGTGTATGAAATAATATAAGGACTTGATAGGATAGTGAAGGTATTTCCTCTGAAGAACAGACAGAAACAGACTTAAATGACAGGAAATACAAACTTTCTTTCTCCACAGATGCTGCCAGAACTGATGAGTTTCTTGGTTTTTATTACAGATTTCCAACATCCGCAGTATTTGATTGGTTTACTAAGTTCAACATCTCTTAGTTCCTGTTTATTGTCAGCAGGTTATAATACCTGGCCTTCCTCAGGCACCTTTACTGCAGAGAGAGAAAGAGTCTGAATGTCCTTTTCCAGGTATCTGCAGGTCCTCCCCTTCTGCTGTAAACCTCAACATTACTCACCGCAGTTACTGTATCGACAACTCATTTGTTTCGTGTGAAAATCTAAAATGAGAGCTTGGTTACTGGGCCGAGATGTCAGGAGAAACTCCTTCACACCGATTGGAAAGTCATGTTGTGAAACTTGAAAGGATTCAGAAAAGATTTACGAGGATGTTGCCAGGGTTGGAGGGTTGGAGCTACAGGGAGAGGCTGAATAGACTGGGGCTGTTTTACCTGAGTGTCAGAGGCTGAGGGGAGACTCATAGAGGTTTATAAAATCATGATGGGCACGGATAGAATAAATAGACAAAGTCTTTTCCCTGGGGTGGGGAGTCCAGAACTGAGGGCATAAGTTTAAGGTGAGTGGGGAAAGATATAAAAGAGACCTAAGGGGCAACTTTTTCACCCAGAGGCTGGTACATGTATGGAATGAGTTGCTGGACGAAGTGGTGGGGGCTGGTACAATTGCAGCATTTAAAAGGCATTTAGATGGATATATGAATAGGAAGGGTTTGGAGAGTTATGAGCGGAGTACTGGAAAATGGGAGTAGATTAGGTTAGGATATCTTGCTGGCATGGATGAGTTGGACTGAAGGGTGGGGTTCCGTGCTGTACATCTCTATGACTCCAGAAATAGGAGGCAATGCCTCAGGGTTCAGACAGGAGGGTGGAGTGGGCTAATCTTTACACCAGAAACTAATTTAAGACCAAAGCTAGGCCTGCGGTGTGAGGCCTTTGTGTTTGTTAAAAAGTACTCACATAAATACTCAGGACTCTATAATGGGGACAAAGAAATTAAGACAGATAGTGAAACGTTTTCCATCTCCATGATCCCCTTTTCTGCAAAAGGGGATCATGGAGATGGAAAACATTTCACTATTCCTTATGGGACACAACTGTCACTGGATGGGCCCAGCATTTATTACCCATCCTTAGTTGTCCCCTTGAGAAGGTGGGAGTGAGCTGCCTTCTTGAACTGCTGCAGTCCATGTGCTGTAGGTGGACCACAATGCTCTAAGGGAGGGAATTTCAGGAGATGGACCCAGTGACAGTGAAGGTACGGTGATATATTCCAAGTCAGAATGGAGAGCGGCTTAGAGGGGAACTTGCAAGGGGTGATGTTCCTGTGTATCTGCTGCCTTTGCCATTCTAGATGGAATGTGGTCATGGGTTTGGAAGGTGCTGTCTGAGGACCTTTGGTGAGTTTCTGTAGTGCATCTTATAGACAGTACACACTGCTGTTACTGAGTGTCAGGGATGAAGGGAGTGAGTGTTTGTGGATGTGGTGCCATTCAAGTGAGCTGCTTTGTCCTGGATGGTGGCCAGCTTCTTGAGTGTTGTTGAAGCAACACCCATCCAGGCAAGTGGGCTGTATTCCATCATACCCCTGACTTGTGCCTTGTCGATGGTGGACAGGCTTTGGGGAGTCAGGAGGTGAGTCACTCGCTGCAGGATTCCGAGCTCAGACCTGGGACATATCCCTGGCAATGTCCAGACCAGTCCAAATTGGCCAGTCTGCTCTGGGAATTAGGTTTGCCAGTTAACTGCTCTTGCTTAACTCCACCAATGATGTCCCAACCAATCAGCACCCTGTTCCATGGTATACAGAGCAGCGTGCTGAAAGAGTTGGGAGAATTGGGAACTCACTGCTACGGAGAATGGTCAAGGTGAATAACATTGATGTGTTTAACAGGGAACAAACGAGAGAAAACAATCAAATCTGTTGTTGGCATGAGGGTGAAGAGGGGCAGGGAGAAACCGGTCAGGAACAGTTGGGCTGAATGGCCTGTTCCTGTTACACTGAGCAAACGGTCACTTCATATTCTCCTGCGAGGATGAAGGGAAATGTCTCGTGTTGGGACAGACTGGTTTCACAGGCTCTTCAGCTCAACCAAGAGCACATAACATTAAACTGTGGAAATATTCACTAAAACACTTCAGACTGAAGGAGGAAGAATAAAGACCAATCACGTACATGGTATGAAACGCTCATTCCACCGGCAGATTCTCCAAATATGGTCACCAGACCTGGGTCACCTCCGAAGTTCTCAATGTTTTCCTGGACCCACTTCAGTGCTGCAACTTGATCCAACATGCCCCAGTTTCCTGGCAGATGCTCATCCCCTGTGCTGAAGACAGAACATCAGGCAGATATTGCTGTGTGTGACACTTATAACAGCAACAACAACCTGCATTTATAAAACATCAGCAACATCGGAAATCATCCCAAGGCACTTCACTGGAGCTTTATCAAACAATGTTTGATACGGAGCCAAACCTTGGTCAATGAGATTGATTTTACCGAAGCATTTTAATGGAGAGGAAGGTGAGGAGATTGAGAGGGGAATCTTAGAACGCCCAAACTTAGGGCCCAGGCAACTGAAGGCACAGCCGATGTGAAAATCAGGAACACACAGAAGGCCAGAGTTAGAGGAACCCGGATCTTGGACAGATATAGGACTGGAGGGGATTACAGAGATTGGGAAATCATAGAATCCTCGACAGTGTGGAAAGAGGTTGTTCAGCCCATCAAGTCTGCACCGCCCTCCAAGCAGCATCCCACTTAAACCCAGAGCCGTCCCTATCCCTGTAAACCCGCATTTCTCATGGACAATCCACCTAACCTACAGACCTTCAGGCTTGCGGGAGGAAACTGGAGCACCCAGCGGAAACCCATGCAGGCATTGGGAGAATGTGCAAACTCCATACAGACAGTCTCCTGAGGATAGGATCGAACCTGGGACCCTGGCGCAGTGAGGCAGCAGTGTTAACCACTGAGCCACAGTGGTTGAGGGCCTGGAGGGAACTGAAAACAAGGTTGAGAATTTTACATGTGAGCCTGGCTTTACCAGGAGCCAGCGTCGGTCAGTGAGTACAGAGGGAGATGGGTAAACAGGAGTGAGCAAGGAGCAGTGTTTTTGATCATCTCGTGCTGACCAACAGGGGTCAGCTTGAGGTCATTCAGGACAGCACTGAACTAATGGAGTGTGGCGGGGGAAACAAAAGGATAAGTACTGAGAGGCTGTTTCCTGTGGCTGAAAACTATGGCAGTGTGTCAGCGTGGGGCGGGGGTGATCAGGGATGAAATGTCTTCAACTAAAGGGCTGTGAATATTTGGAAATTCTTTACCCGAAATAGTTATGGATGCTGCATCATTGGATATAGTTAAGTTTGGGACTTAGGACACCATTTATAATTTAGACTGAGCGTTGATCATACATGGTAGCCTAATTCCAGGCTCTAACCTACATTTACTTTGGATAATGTATGTTCATCAAGCCTACATGCCCATGTGGACTCTCAGTGTGCTCCAGAGATTCTTATATTTCAATGTGCTTCTTCCAGTATTCTTTGCAGTGTGTTTGAACCCTGCCCACACTGTGATATTTATACCAAGTGATGGGCAGCTCTGTGACGTCACAGCATGATTGCTCCAGGGTCTAAACATCCTCACACAAAGACAGAGATCCAGACTCCCACTACGCTTAGGATGAAACCAATTCGTCTCCTCACTTTCCTTCTCCCCCTCCTGCCAGTCGCATCTTAAACCTGTCTTCCAGGTACTGACCTCTCTGGGAAGGAACTAGATCTTTCTGACTGGCTCGGACCTTGTTTCTAATTTTATACTCTGCAGTTGAATATCACTCTCGCCTTCTCTATTTCAAAGCAAACAACTCCAGCCCATGTAATCTTGCCTCATCTTCCAAACTAACAACACGAGCGTTAGCTCTTCAGCCCATTGAACCTGCTCCATTCTACGAACGATCTGCTGGGTCATCTTCTCTTGCCTGTCCTGTTCCCCGAATCCCCCGTGATACCAAGGATCACTCTTTGTCAATCTCAAAAGGCATCAATGACACATTGTCCGCAGCTTTCTAGGACAGAGAATTTCCAAAGATTCGCACCATTTCACTGCACCTCAGTCTGAAATGCTCATTCCCCCAACCCCTCCACCCAACTCATCCTGAGACTGTCCACCATCAAGATTGCCAAGCCTGGGGAAACAACACCTAAACTGTTCTTGACTTAATGTCTCTTTGACCAATTTGTCGGGAACCCATAATTCAACATGCCATCAAACCACACAATGAGGGAGCCTGGATTAGGCTAATGGCTTTGGTTCAGATATAATGAATCAAAGAGGCCTCTCAGCTGCAGTCAATGTTTCAGATTGTCTCTTTGTATTTACCTGATAAATCCGAGAATTCCCAGCCGATACTGGATCACCACCACGACCACATCCTCATAAGCTGCAAGTGGTGATCCATCGTAGACAGATGCACTTCCTATCATGAATCCACCACCATGGATCCAGACCATAACCTGACAGATAGAACAGGATCTGGTTAGAATATCAGAAGTGCTCACTGGGATCTGGTGGGAATCCAGCTGCTGGGTGATTGGACTGAGGGAGCTGTGTTGGATTCAGGTCTTGGTTGCTACTGAAAGACAGTCTTCTCACGATGACAACTCAAATGGATCCTTTCAATTAAAAAACTGCTCTTTACAATTTAATCGACTGTGATCAGATAAATCAGCCGGTAGAAATACAGCCATAGAGTCATACAGCAAGGAAACAGGCCCTTCGATCCAACTCAGAACAGTAATGATGTTGGACAAGGAGTGAGGAGGTACTACCCTCTGTTACACTCTGATCGAATGTCAGGAAATTTGATTTTCAAAACAAGTGAACAATAATTGGAATAAAGTCAAAACCACAGGAATTTAGGAGAGACTGAGAACAAGGAAGCACAGATTTAAGGTGATCTGCAAAGGAAACGATGGGGCCAGGAACAAGTGGTTCAGGGTCTGGAATGCACTGTCTGAGAGTGTCGGGTAGGCAGGTCCACTCGAGTGGGATCTGGATCATTATGTGAGAAGGAAACGGTTTCAGGGCAAGAGGGGACTGAGAGGACAGTGGCACGAGATGACTTGTTCCTGTATGGAAGCCATTTGGCCCATTGCAAATGGTTGATATGAAAACAAACAGCGATCCAATGCTCTGCCCACTGATGGTTCTCTCTGTGAGATCTTCCAACTTCCTCAGTTTTAAATATTTCACCAATTTTCCCTTAAGCACTTTAATGCTGACAGCACCAACAGCACCCGCGTCCTCGGTCTAGCTTCCCAAGTTCCTATGCCCCTGTGTGTCAAGACTTTTCTCCTAAACTCTGTCACTCTGAGAATTATTTTCATTGAAGGCACTTCCCCAATCAGTCTCTCCCTGATCTCTCTATGGTGCAACCTCACAGCTTTCACTCCCACAGGAGGAACATTCCCAGTCACTCAAGACTCTCTGAATGATGACTGATTCACATCTCTGGTGTCAGTTTGACTGATCCAAGCTGTTGTATCCCTCCCTCAGGCACAATGACACGATTTGTACATGAAGCTGGATTGAAGGATGACCTGTCATCTGGTCCCAAAACTGTGAATAAGACCCTGAGACCGAAACAGTGACTTGATCTCTTTGTTAGAAACACTACACACACTTAAAATTATTATTCCTTTGGTACATTATCTGCTAATCCTATTGTTCTTCGGTTTGGTCCTTCTCATCTCCACTTTCCCTCATGTCATCACTCATGTGCACCTTTTATATGGTTGAAAGTTTCAGTTTAGTTCTCGTCTTTCATGACTGTTGAGTTTTCAGTGACTCATTTCATCACACAGCAGTGAACTATTTCTCTGCTAAGTTATTTTGAGCTTGGTCCCTCCTTATCTGAGTAAACTTTGCCTTTTCAAAGTCCAAATCACACTTTGTTATTTGTGATCAGGCATGGTGTCTAATTGTTGCTCCTTTACCCTCAGCATATTACTATTGGATGAGGGACCCTTGTGATGCAGTACTAGTGTCCCAAACTCTTCAAGTCCCAAGTTCAAGTCCCACCTATTCTAGAGCTTTGTAATCACATCTCCAAACTGAGTGATTGCACAATATTGATTCTTGTTGGATTACACAACTACCACAACGGTCAGAGGTGGATGCAGGAGGAACCTTTATTCATCCAGCAATTCCTGTGTTCCTGAGCTGACAATCTACTACAATCCTGAGCGAATGCAGCTTTGTTGAAGATGCACTTTCAGTTCTGCTTGTTCCAGATGGGCCAGAAATGTGGGAGACACAATTGAAAGAGCAAATGGAGAAGTCCCCACTCAATCAACCACTCAGTAATTCCATTTCTGTTTATGGGATCTTACTCTGCACAAAACCAATGGCTACATTTGACGATAAGTTACCAGCAATTGCACCTCAAGGTTTATATAGAAATATCAACAAGTAATCAGGGTAAGCCTGCCTTGTTTAAAATGTAAACAAAACTTGGCAGTTAACTATCACTCATCATTAACCAGTACATTCTGCATTGCAAAATCTCCAGCAATCTTCTTCAGCACTCTCATTTATTGCCCATCCCTAATTGCCCAGAGGGCAGTTTAGAGTCAGAGTCAATCACATTGCTGTGGGTCTGGAGACACATGTGGGCCAGACAAGGTAATGTCAGCAGTTTCCTTCCCTAAAGGACATAAGTCAACCAGATGGGTTTTTCCCAACAATTGACAGTGGACTCACGATCAGCTTACTTCCAGATTTTACCCAGTTCAAATTACACCATCGGCCAGGACAGGATTCAAAGCCGGGTTCCCAGAAGATTACCTGGGTCTCCTGATTAACAGTCCAGCAATTAATACCACAGGATCATTGCCTCTCCGTCTGTTTTAATATTTTGAGCTGAAGAATAACTGTTACCCCCAGAATGACCTCCCAGCTCTTGTTCAACACAGTCAGATACTTTACATCTCTGTGAGTGAGGGGTGTGGGCTCAATACAGCACAGCGACAGGCCATCAAATGAAGCAGTCCCAACAGTGCAGCACTCCCTCAGCACTGCACTAGTGCATCAGCCTGAATGCATCTTCAACTGTCTGAAGTGGGACTTGAACCGACAACCATCTGATTCAGAGGTGAGAACGCAGGCACTGAGCCACAGCTGACACCATCACCACAAGAAATGGGAATGTTGACTGATTCCTCTCCTGAAAATGTGTTGCTGGAAAAGTGCAGCAGATCAGGCAGCATCCAAGGAACAGGAGAATCGACGTTTCGGGCATAAGCCCTTGTTCAGGATTGAGGAAAGTGTGTCCAGCAGGCTAAGATAAAAGGTAGGGAGGAGGGACTTGGGGGTGGGGCATTGGAAATGCGATAGGTGGAAGGAGGTCAAGGTGAGGGTGATAGGCTGGAGTGGGGTGTGGGGGAGAAGTCAGGAAGAAGATTGCAGGTTAGGAAGGCTGTGCCGAGTTCGAGGGATTTGACTGAGACAAGGTGGGGGGAGGGGAAATGAGGAAACTGGAGAAATCTGAGTTCATCCCTTGTGGTTGGAGGGTTCCTAGGCGGAAGATGAGGCGCTCTTCCTCCAACCGTCGTGTTACTATGGTCTGGCGATAGAGGAGTCCAAGGACCTGCATGTCCTTGGTGGAGTGGGAGGGGGAGTTGAAGTATTGAGCCACGGGGTGGTTGGGTTGGTTAGTCCGGGTGTCCCAGAGGTGTTCTCTGAAACGTTCCGGAAGTAGGCGGCCTGTCTCCCCAATATAGAGGAGGCCACATCGGGTGCAGCGGATGCAGTAAATGATGTGTGTGGAGGTGCAGGTGAATTTGTGGCGGATATGGAAGTGTCCCTTGGGGCCTTGGAGGGAAGTAAGGGGGGAGGTGTGGGCGCAAGTTTTGCATTTCTTGCGGTTGCAGGGGAAGGTGCCGGGAGTGGAGGATGGGTTGGTGGGGGGTGTGGACCTGACGAGGGAGTCACGGAGGGAGTGGTCTTTTCAGAACGCTCTCCTTCCTAATGAAATAACACTGAGGCCATACACAGTGATAGCTGAGACCAGGTAACTCTCACTGGTCGGGCTTGATTCAGGGACACCTGCAGTAAGTGGTGAGCATCACCCCCAATTCTGTCAGTCTGGGGAACTAGATGCTCTGAGACCTATGACCTTCCCAGCTGGTCACAGGTTGTCGTTATGGGCCAGGGAAGAATTAACGCCAACAGTTTACTCACAGGAAGTCTCTTGTTCTTGTCTTTTGGCGCGACAGGTGTGTGCACATTCAGGTACAAACAATCCTCACTTGACTTATTGGAAGCAAAACCAAATGTAATCAGTTTCTTCAAAGCCTCCAGTACAGATTCATCTTGTAGACATCTGTGGGATGTTGGAAAGAGAGAAATGGATTCCAGGTAAACAGCATTCTGAAACATTACCTGTTGTGGCAAAGTGACAGCGATGGGACTGCACTAGCACCGAGAAGTTCTCAGTTCAAATCCCATGACACCTAAACCCAGCACATAAACAGAAATTGCTGGAGAAACTCAGCAGGTCTGGCAGCATCGATGGAGAGAAAGCAGAGTTAACATTTCAAGTCCACTGACTCTCCTTCAGAAAAGAAATCCTCTTCCCTCCATCGATGCTGCCAACCCTCCTGAGTTTCTTCAGCAATGTCTGCTTTTGTTTCAGATCTTCAGCATCTGCAGTTCGTTGTTTTATTGCATTTCAGTAAACTAGGTAATCCAGGAGAAAGTGAGGATTGAGATGCTGGAGTTCAGAGTCAAGAGTGTGGTGCTGGAAAAGCACAGCAGGTCAGGCAGCATCCGAGGAGCAGGGGAATCGACGTTTCGGGCATAACCCCTTCATCAGAAATCAGGTTATCCATCAAGCTGATTCACTTTATAAAATTGCACTGTGGAGAATTCACGAACAATGGCTGCAAATAAACCATCCCCCAGTGCTTTACCATTGCCTCCACAGTATAGTGTCTGTTCCACTTTAAGAGCAGGTACCTTCAGGAGAAATCTAGCCCCAAAATGCCCTAATAAGCTGATCTTATCCAAATATCCTGCCTCTGACAATACAGCACTCCCTCAGCACTGCACTGCCATTGTCAGCCTTATGTGGAGTCTTTGGACACTTTCCTTTGTTTAAAAAGTATTGGAAAATAGAGAAAAGGGCAGTTTGATTGACAGACAAGAATCATCTCATTGGCCGATTGACGAATGGTAGGCTGGATACCACAGGACAGGTTTACTGTCACCAATGGCAGGACTGGGTGGGACTGAAGGCAGATGTCACATGATTCAACCAGGAATTCTGTCCAATCAGCTGGTTAGGCCCGAGCCTATCAGCCACTCTCTCTCTTACCCAGGAGGCTGGCTGGTTGCCTCCCTGATCCCGGTCCATGCTTCTGCTGCCTGGGGTGCAGCAAATCGCAGGGCTCCAATCGGTGGCTTTGCAAACGGGATTCCCAGGTAGTCATAGACAGGTTTAGCGGTCCCCTTCACAGACACCTTCCTTCCCTCCAGCATCCCATACTTTGTCACAACGACTGGAGACTCCTCACTGGCTCCTGAAAGGAAAAGTATCTGTCAATGGCACAGATTTCTGTTGCTGAACCACACGCTCACCTTCCCTTTTCAGGTTAAAAATAGAGGAAACACCAGCAGTTGGTTATTCAGCCCATCTAGCCTGCTCCACCATTCAACATGGTCATGGTTGCTATCTATCATCCTCCTGCTCTTTCATGTCTGGAAATATAGTTCTTTCTGAAACATATTTAGTGACTTTTCCTCCACAGTCTTATGTAGTGGAGGGTTCCACAGGTTCAGCACCCTGGCTGAACAAATTGTTTGGGGTCTCCTGTGGCTCAGTGGGTTATTCTCTCACCTTCAAGGCAGAACATCATGAGGTTCAGTCCCACTCTCGTGACCCAAGCACCCCCTCTGTGCGGTTCACCAGTGGAATACTGACCAAGTGCTGCCCTGTCTCCTGATTTTTCTGTATTTTTGATTGTGGGGAATAAAACGGTGGGGGAGCTGTTTTCAAAATCAAGGATTATGGGAAGGATTACTACGCTTTGAAAAGCAGATGACTGATACTCATTTTAAGTACTGTTTACACTGCTGTCTGTTCAAGCTGTGACAGGAGTTTACCACCAGCAAGCTGGAGCCAGGAAAATTTGACCATTACACATAGGAACTGAAGTAGGACATTCAGGCCATCCAGACTGCTCTACCATTCTGATCTGATGATTCTCAATGGCCCATTACCCTTGATTCCTTTCCTGATTAAAAATCTATTTCAGACTTGAACATATTCAATGGGCTAGCCTCAACAATCTTCAATGGGAAAGAATTCCACAGATTCACTCTCCTCAGAGAGAAGAAATTCCTCTCAGTTTTAAATGTGCCACTCTTTTCGGAGATGATGCCCTCTGGTCCTAGTCTCTCCCATAATGGGAATCAACCCTTCCCCATTTACCCTGTCAAGTCCCCTAAGAACCTTTTATGTTTCAATAAGGTCCACTCTCATTCCCCTATCTTCCAACATGAACAGGCCCAATCTATCCAACTTTCCTCATAAGACAGTCTGTCCACACCCAGGGTCAGCCCAGTGAACTTTCTCTGAACTGTCTCCAATGCCAGGATATCTTTTCTTAGATTAGGGGTGTAAAATTGTTCACGGTATTTCAGGTTTGACCATTACTTCATACAGCGTTAGCAAAACTCTGCAACTTTTATGATCCATTCCCTTTGAATAAAGGTCAACATCCCACTTGCCTGCCCCATTACCCACTACCTTGGATGCTAGCTTTTTGTAATTCATGGGTGAGGACTCCCAAATCCTTCTGCTCCACAGCTTTCTATGGTCTTTTCCCATTTTAATAATATTCAGCTCATCTCTTCCTCCTCCCAAAGTACATAACCTCACATTCCCCCACATTATATACCACCTGCCAAATGTTTGCCCACTTACTTAACTGCCTATATGGCTCTGCAGACTCTTTGTGTTACTCTCAGCACCTACCTTCCTACTTTCTTTTGTGTTATTCACAAACTTGACTGCAGTACATTCACTTTCCTCATCCAAGTCACTAAAATATATTGTAAATAATTGTGGCCTCAGCACAGTTCCTGTGACACACTTGAGGTATAAACAAGGTAAAAACAAGGACTGCAGATGCTGGAAACCAGAGTCTAGACTAGATTAGAGTGGTGCTGGAAAAGCACAGCAGGTCAGGCAGCATCCAAGGAGCAGGAAAATCGACATTTCGGGCAAAAGCCCTTCATCAGGAATAGAGGATATAGATATAGGTTGAGGTATAGGTTGCCAGCTTGAAAATGACCCCCATATCCTAACTCTCTCTATTAGCCAGCCTATCCTCTATCCATGCTTATAGACTTACTGCAACACCATTGTCTCTTGTTAAGTAGCTTATCAAGGCTTTCTGAAGTTCCAAATATATTTTATCCACTGGTTTCCCTTTATCTATCCTGTCTGTAAGCTCCTCTAAAAGTTCTAGTAAATTAGTCAGGCATGATTTTCCCTTCATGAAGTCAAGTTGATTCTGGTGCTATTGACTGGAGGAAGAGGAATATCCATATCCTCCATTATGGCCAAGGGTTGCTTCCCCAGGGTGGGGGAGTCCAAAACTAGATGGCATAGATTGAAGGTAAGAGAAGAAACATTTAAAAGGACTCATAACTTTTTCACACAGAGGGCAGTGCCCTGAATGGAATGAACTGCCAGAGGAAGTGGTGGAGGCTGGTACAATTACAACATTTAAAAGGCATCTGGATAGGTACATGAATAGGAAGGGTTTAGAGGGATATGGGCCAAATGTTGGCAAATGGGACTAGATCAAACTGTAATGTCTGGTCAGCACGGACAAGTTGGACCGAAGGGTCTATTTCTGTGTTGTATGACTCCATGCTTGATTGGATGATGTATTTCCTAATGCACTATTACATCCTTGAGAACAGGCCCTAACATTTTCCTAGTAACAGACTTAAAGATTACTTATAGCTGGCTGCTTCTTTTCCATCTCTCTTTCTAAAATAAAGGTGTTCCATTGGCAGTTTTCCAATCCTCTGGAATTTTTCCAGAATCTAAGATTCCTCTAAGATTATTCCCAGTTTATCCACTATCTCTGTATCTATTTCCTTTAGTATTCTAGGATGTATCCCAGCAGCTCCAGAGGATTTATTTGTCTTTGGTCCCATGAATCTCCCTAGCTCCTTTTCTCTGATGATAGTTATTGTATTTATTTCCTGTCCTTTCGCCCTTTGATTAAGTAATTTTGGAATGCTGTAAGTGTCGTCCACTGTGAAGACTGATACAAAGTATTTATTCAACTCCTCTACTATTTCCCAATTACCAACTATTATTTCCCCGGCCTCATTCTCTCAGGAGCCTATGATCACATTGGCTTTTTTCTTCCTTTTTACATATTTAAAGAAGCTCTTACTGTCTGTTTTGATATTGCTTGCAAGTATACACTCAAAGTTTATTTTTAAAACATTCTCAGTCCTCCAGCTTATCACTAATCTTTGTCACATTGTATTTTCTGTTTCAATCTGATGCTATCCATTTCTTCCCTGGCTAACCATGGTTAGCTTATCCCCTTCCTAGATGTGGTGGACTGGGGTGGACAAAATCAGAAGTCACACGACACCAGATTATAGTCCAACAGCTTTGTTTGAAATGACAAGCTTTCAGAGCGCTGTTCCTTCGTCTGGTGAAGTGAGAGAGAAGCACACAGAACAAAGAATTTATGGACAGACAGAGATCAAGGGCAGAGAGAAATCAAGGGCAGAGTGGTCAAAGGACCATACAAATGGTTGAGTGAAGTGTTGAATAATAAGTCCCTGCAGGTGATCCAAAATGTTAGACAGTGCAAGTAAAGTTGGGTCTAACGTTTCAGATCACCTGCAGGGACTTATTATTCAGCACTCCACTCACACCATTTGTATGGTCCTTTGACCCCTCTACCCTTGATCTCTCTCTGCCCATAAATTCTGTGACTATGTGCTTCTCTCTCACTTCACCAGACGAAGGAACAGCGCTCTGAAAGTTTGTGATTTCAAACAAACCTGTTGGACTATAAGTTGGTGTCATGCGACTTCTGGCTTTGCCCCCTGCCTACAAACCTTCTTCCTCACTGGAATAGGTCTTTGCTGTGAACCACAAACTATTTTTTTAAATGCCTGCCATTATTCCTCAATTGTCTTTCCTGCTAAACGTTATTCCTTGTTCAGTCAGCGCTGTCCCCATCTCTTTGTAGTTTTAGTGCTGTTGCTTCCAACCCTTGTTCCTCCCTCTAAGACTGAGTGCTAAATTTGACCAGGTTATGGTCATTGTTCTCTGTTTTACCTTGACATCATTTATTAAACCTGCAGTCTGCTCGACTGTGCCAATATAAACTTTAACATTTGAACAAAGAGGAAAGAACTTGTGAAGAGTCCAGCAGTGTGTGGACTGATTAAGCAACAACTCACCAAGGCTCCTTAGACAGCACTGTCTAAATATAGAGATTAATAGCATGGAAAAAGACCCTTTTTCAGACTTCCTGTGACATTGGGTCAAGCGATGAGTTTCACTCTTGTCACATTATTATATCCGAGTAAGTCAACCCTATCCACTGTTAATTTCTGAACAAACCTGACTCAATTTTCTGTACACTAAGTTATATTCTAAGTGCACTTTATAGAAAGGAATAGATATAAACTTTGACTTTCAATACACCTTCTGGAGAAGAATTACATCTTTTGCTAGAAAATGGGTTTGAGTAGTTCCTGTATTCCTTAATAATAGTTAGAGATAGATCTGACTCATTACAGAAATGAGCGGTTACTTTTCCTCTTTTCAAAAATCCTTTATACCTCTCATCTGCTTTCTTCACTTCTCCTGCATTCAAACTGCTAGAATTAGTGACCTTAATGTACACTTTACAGAATCGCTCATTGCACTGGATCACTCGTTCAGTAATTTACTCACCACTGGAACTGATTAGTCACAGGGTGTGAACTGCATTTGCTTAGCGAATACAAAGGGTTTGCTGCCACTAGAATGATCATCTTGTCTGATGTCAGACAGTCAGCATGGATTCAATGGGCTGAGGTGCCTCCTACAGTGTCACAAAGATTTCTCTCACTCTATGGCCTGTTTTTACGGGATCCTGGCTACAATGTCTGGGCCTGGATGAAGACGGGAAAGGCTCCCACAATCCCAAAGTCTTCCTTTCGTGGAGCGGAGTCCCCCTTGGAGAGTTTCTGACTGATTGGTAGCTCCATAGGAGCAATGGTCACTGCTGGAACTACAGGTAATCCCCATAGCTGAGGGGCTCAGGTATGTCTGGATGGAGGATCTCAGTGAAGGGGCTGTTGGATGGAGGGGGGGTGGGGGGAGATGGCCGTTTCAGGGGGATGTCACGATGGCCCCAAATTCAGATCTCTGCTCTTAGCTCAGTGCTGGATTCCCTGACACTATGGTCCCCCTAGCTCCCAGCCTGGGTAAAATATCAGTGTGGGGGTCGGCTGAAACTCTTCACTGGCCACTTGAGTGGTTCAACAGACCCAAAGACTGGTGAGATTTTTGGTTAAAACTTTTCAAGGCACTAATCAGACCACAGCTGGGTTACTGTGATCAAGTTTAGGTCCCTTATTCTGGGAGGATTGACACTGGAGGGAATCCAGAGAAAGTTCACTCGGCTGATCCTGGGTTTAGAGGGACTGTCTGACATGGACAGGTCGAGTAGGTTGAGTAATAAGAGATGACCCCATTGAAACACACAGGATTCTTAGAACGGACAGGTTAGATACAGAGAGGGGCCTTTTCCTTGTGGGAGAGTCTAGGATGAGAAAGTAAAATCCCAGAACAAGGCGTTACACATTTAACAGAGGGATCAGGAGGAATTTCTTCTCTCAAAGGGGAGTGAGTCTATGGAATTCTTTCCCACAGAGGGCTGTTGACACTTGTTCATTAATAAGACTGAGATGGACAGATTATTAATCAGGAAGGGATAAGGGTTATGGGGAAAGGGCAAGAAAGGGAGTTATTAATTATTAGATCAGCTGTGATCTCACTGACTGGTGGAGCAGACCCGATGGGCTGAATGGCCTATTGCTGCTCCTATGGCTTATGGTAACAGCTGATTATGGGATTGTTAGAGCTCTGATCGCTGGTGGCCAGCAGCTTTGACATTCTGCTCACTCTTCTTTCTTTCTTGTTTCTGTAGCTCGAGGTGGAATTGGACGCGGTGTTCCTTCAGCTTGCTCCCGGCCTGTTGCTTCAGGTCCAGCTGCATGTATCCTTCATCATGATCATACAGTGGCCACAATACCAGCCCTTCCCCGTTGGGATTGCTGTAACCAAGACAATTTCACACATTACTGACATGGGACCCAGGATCGGTTTGGCCCAGAGACTCCTCCCCCACCCATCTCCTTTGCCCTCTGCTAGCTCACTGGGTAGACTACAAAATCTACATGTTCCTGAGAGATCCTAGATCAAAGTGCAGCTCTGTGCAGAGTTCATTAACTCAATTGAGGGTATTGAATGGGCCTTTTGCCTTGGTGTTCCTAGGTGTTTGGGACAGAGTTGTTGACAGCCTGTGGATGGCGAGAAGGGAGACAGCAGCAAAGTGGCAACATTACTGGACAAGTCATCGAGACGCTCAGGCTAAACCTGGGTTCAAGTCCCACCCAACTGCTGATAGCATTTAAATTCAACTAATAAATCTGGAATTGAAAGCTATTCTCCAGAATAGAGATCTTGAAATTATAAATGATTGCTGTCAAAACCCACCTGGTTCACAACTGCTACAAATGCCAGCCGTGCTTGTGACAAATCACCAAGTTATTGCAATTTAGAAAGATGCCATTTGGCCCATCATGTCTGTACTGTCGCTCTGAATGACTTTTGCAGGAATATTGGAGAAGGTAAGGAATGGCACCTTCTTCCTTTCCAAATAACTAGCCGTTGGCTTTATGAAAACCTTGACAGAACCCAAGGAGGAATTTCCTTTCAGCACAGTAAATCCGTGGAATTCTTTACCACAGTGGCTGTCGAGGCTGGGTCGTTAAATTCATTCAAGGCCGAGAAAGAAAGGTTTTTAATCAGGAACAGAATCAACGGTTATGGGGGGAAAGCAAGACAGTGAAAATAAGGATTATCAGATCAGCCTGGATCTCATTGAATGGCACAGCAGACTTGATGGGCTGGATGGCCACTTCTGTACTGACATCTTATGGAACCAAGTGACCAAATGAATAAGTGTTGCTCCTGAAACCATTACTACATAGTTAGTCAGCCCCATTGGTGTGGGTCTGGAGTCACATGTAGGCCAGACCAGATAAGGATGGCAGTTTCCTTCCCTAAAAGACATTAATGAGCCATGTGGGTTTTGACAACAATTGTTTCATGGTCCCCATGAAGCTTTACCTTACAGGTTTATTGACTTTGAACTTACTTCCAGATCATTAGAGCTGGTTTCTCGGTTTTCTGGTGCAGTAACACAACCACAAGACTACTGCTCCCAGCAACTAGAAACACCTTCACCAGATCCACCCTGTTCAACCCCTTTATTATCACCTTCACCCTATCCTTCACTATCACCTGATGAAGGAACAGGCTCCGAAAGCTTGTACTTTCAATTAAGGGGATAACTGAGATGTGGCTTCAAGTGGACAGGGCCTGGGAAATGAATATTCAAGGCTATACATGCTATCGTAAGGACAGACTGACGGGCAGAGGGGGTGGGGTGGCCCTGTTGGTAAGGGATGATATTCAGTCCCTTGCGCGGGGGGACCTAGAATCAGGAGATGTAGAGTCAGTATGGATAGAACTGAGAAATTCGAAGGGTAGAAAGACCCTAATGGGAGTTATCTACAGGCGTCCAAACAGTAGTCTGGATGCAGGGTGTAAGTTGAATAAGGAGCTGAAATTGGTCTGTTGCAAAGATATTACTACAGTTGTTATGGGGGATTTCAACATGCAGGTAGACTGGGAGAATCAGGATGGTATTGGACCTCATGAAAGAGACTTTGTGGAGTGCCTCCGAGATGGATTCTTAGAACAGCTGGTGCTGGAGCCTACCAGGGAGAAGGCAATTCTGGATCTGGTATTGTGCAATGAACCAGAATTGATCAGGGACCTCGAAGTGAAGGAACCATTAGGAGGTAGTGACCATAATACAATAAGCTTCAATCTGCAATTTGAGAGGGAGAGGGTACAATCGGTAGTGACAATATTTCAGTTGAATGAAGGGAACTATGGAGCTATGAGGGAGGAGCTGGCCAAAGTTCAATGGTGCACTACCCTAGCAGGGATGACAGTGGAGGAACAATGGCAGATATTTCTGGGTATAATGCAGACATTGCAGGATCAGTTCATTCCAAAAAGGAAGAAAGATCCTATGAGGAGGCAGGGGTGGCCGTGGCTGATGAGGGAAGTTAAGAAACATATAAAGTCAAAAAAGAAAAAGTATAACATAGCAAAGATGAGTGGGAAAACGGAGGACTGGGAAGCTTTTAAAGAACAACAGAGGATTACTAAGAAGGAAATACGCAGAGAAAAAATGAGGTACGAAGGTAAACTGGCCAAAAATATAAAGGAGGATAGTAAAAGCTTTTTTAGGTATGTGAAAGGGAAAAAAATGGTTAAGACTAAAATTGGGCCCTTGAAGACAGAAACAGGGGAATATATTACGGGGAACAAAGAAATGGCAGAAGAGTTGAATTGGTATTTCAGATCTGTGTTCACTGGGGAAGACACAAGCAATCTCCCTGAGGTAACAGTGGCTGAAGGACCTGAACTTAAGGGAATTTATATTTGCCAGGAAATGGTGTTGAAGAGACTGTTAGGTCTGAAGGCTGATAAGTCCCCGGGGCCCGATGGTCTACATCCCAGGGTACTGAAGGAGGTGGCTCGGGAAATCGTGGATGCGTTGGTGATTATTTTCCAGAGTTCGATAGATTCAGGATCAGTTCCTGCGGATTGGAGGGTGGCTAATGTTGTCCCACTTTTTAAAAAAGGAGCGAGAGAGAAAGCAGGAAATTATAGACCAGTTAGTCTGATCTCAGTGGTGGGAAAGATGCTGGAGTCAATTATAAAGGATGGAATTTTGACACATCTGGATATCAGTAACAGGATTGGTCAGAGTCAGCATGGATTTATGAAGGGGAAATCATGCTCACTAATCTTCTGGAATTTTTTGAGGATGTAACTCTGAAGATGGACAAGGGAGATCCAATGGATGTAGTGTACCTGGACTTTCAGAAAGCCTTTGATAAAGTCCCACATAGGAGGTTAGTGAGCAAAATTAGGGACAATGGTATTGGGGGCAAAATACTGACTTGGATTGAAAATTGGTTGCCTGACAGGAAACAAAGAGTAGTGATAAACGGCTCCCTTTCAGAATGGCAGGTGGTGACCAGTGGGGTACCGCAGGGATCAGTGCTGGGACCACAATTTTTTACAATATATATTAATGATATAGAAGATGGTATTAATAGTAACATTAGCAAATTTGCTGATGATACAAAGCTGGGTGGCAGGGTGAAATGTGAGGAGGATGTTAGAAGGTTACAGGGTGACCTGGGCAGGTTAGGTGAGTGGACAGATGCATGGCAGATGCAGTTTAATGTGGATAAATGTATAGTTATCCACTTTGGTGGCAAGAACAGGAAGGCAGATTACTACCTAAATGGAGTCAAGTTAGGTAAAGGGGCAGTACAAAGAGATCTGGGTGTTCTTGTACACCAGTCAATGAAGGTAAGCATGCAGGTAAAGCAGGTAGTGAAGAAAGCTAATAGAATGCTGGCCTTCATAACAAGAAGGATTGAGTATAGAAGCAAATAGGTTCTTCTGCAGCTGTACAGGGCTCTGGTGAGACCGCACCTAGAATATTGTGTGCAGTTCTGGTCTCCAAATTTGAGGAAAGACATTCTGGCTATTGAGGGAGTGCAGCGTAGGTTCATGAGGTCAATTCCTGGAATGGCGGGACTATCTTATGTTGAAAGATTGGAGCGACTGGGCTTGTACACCCTTGAGTTTAGAAGACTGAGAGGGGATCTGATTGAGACGTATACGATTATTAAAGGATTGGACACTCTGGAGGCAGGAAACATGTTTCCACTGATGGGTGAGTGCCGAACCAGAGGACACAGCTTAAAAATAAGGGGTAGGCCATTTAGGACAGAGATGAGGAGAAACTTCTTCACCTAGAGAGTGGTGGCTGTGTGGAATGCTCTGCCCCAGAGGGCAGTGGAGGCCCAGTCTCTGGATTCGGTTAAGAAAGAGTTGGATAGAGCTCTCAAGGATTGTGGAATCAAGGGTTATGGAGATAAGGCAGGAACAGGATACTGATTAAGGATGATCAGCCATGATCATAATGAATGGTGGTGCAGGCTCGAAGGGCAGAATGGCCTACTCCTGCACCTAGTGTGTATTGTCTATTAAACCTGTTGGACTATAACCTGGTGTTGTGTGATTTTTAACTTTGTACACCCCAGTCCAACACCGGCATCTTCAAATCACAACTCCTCTATAACGTTAAAGAGCTCTAATGGGTCACCCCTTAGTCTTTTCTTTTCCAGAGAGCAGAGCCCCAGCCTGTTCTGTGCCACACTGAGATACAACTTACCCTTTCTTTGCAAAGTTAGCCCAGTAGGACATCACTGTTCTGCTCAGAGCCAGCTCCTCTTCGGTGACATTTACTGCAGGAGAGGTCACAACACACACAGGTAATTATTAGGAGATTAAACATGCTGCAGTTATCCAGCTCTGATAGAGAGTCATCAACAAGAAATAGCAACTCACTGTTTTTAAATTCCCTTTCATGGGGTGTGGTTGTCACTATTGGGGGCAGTATTTGTCCATCCCTAATTGCCTCTTGAACTGAAAGGATTGCGAGGCTCATTTCTAAAGGCAGTTAAGAGTCAAATATGGTGGGATTTGAACCCTTGTCTGCAAAGCATTAACCTGGGTCCCTCCTAGTCCAGTGATATCCTCACAATGACACCTTCTCAGTGACACTGAAATGTTGGGATATTGGTTGTGGTTACTGCAAATTTAAAATAAACATTAAAGATGCTCAAGATGATGCAGCAGTTCGGGCAGCATTGATCAAGGTAACCTTGACCTCAACCATTGATACAGTTTCTGTCTTCAGGTGCTATTTAAAGTCAGGGAACAGCGACTTGCTTAAAAAAGGACCAGCAGGTGGCCACTCAGCCCTTCGAGTCAGTTCTGTCAGTCAACGAGATTGTGGCTGATTTGAATCGTAAGTCCATCCACCCACCTTGACTTCTGTGCCCCCCTGCAGCAAAACTCCATCAATCTTGGATTGAAGCCCCCCCGCCCCCCCACTCACTGAGATTCAGCATCTAAAGGCAGTTCCACCCCTTGACCATCCTTTATTAACAAAATACAAGCTCCAAAGATATTCCATCCCATTCTGTTTCACTCAGTGATGTGTGCCTTGGGTAAGACACTGCTCCATTTGAGATAAATCAATCCCTCCGACTTTCTGATGAATCAATCTTGTTTCCTTCCTGAAGATGATATGTCCTTTCTAAGGCACTGTTCCTGAAACTGGATAAAGTCACCCCCTGACCTGCTCCAGACAGGGCTTGCTCTCCTTTATATTCTTGCACTTTTGTGTAAAGACTAACCTTCCATTCTGATTACATTATCATATCTGAATGCAAACAGCCTCCTGTCAGAATCTTACCTTGTTATCTTTTGGAACTAACTAAAGGCAGATTGGCTGAATCCCAATCTGGTGACCTTGGTAAAATGAGATTATATCGAGTATTGTCTGGAGGTTAGAATAATGAGAGATGATCTGACTGGATTGTGTAGAATTCTGACAGGACTTAACAGAGTCAAAGGTTATTGGGGCTTGGAGAGAATGTGAGGTCAGTCACAATCTCAATAAATGGCAGGAGCAGGTTTGAGGGGGTGAATGGCTGATTGCTTTTCCAATTCACACGCTGATCAGGTAGATGCTGAGAAAACATTACCCTCAACTGGAGAGTCTAAAACCAGTGACAACAGGCTCAGGAGAAGGGGTCGGCTAATTCAGACTAAGTTGAGGAAAAATCTTTTCATTGTTAAAAAAAAAGTAACCTATTTTTCCAATCAGCCTGCTCAGAGATGTTATTATCCACCTCTGAAGCAGATGGGACTTGAACGCAGGCCTCCTGGCCCAGTTGTAGGGACACCACTACTGCACCACAAGAAGGCACCCTTTCATTTCTAAGGTTGTGAATTTTCGGAATTCTATATCCCAGAGAGCTGGAGATACCCATGTCTAGGTGGAGAGCATCCACAAACACAGAACATCCAGTTCTCACAGGGCAAGAAGTGGGTTGGAGGGTGGTTTGTGTTCAAGCCTGTACGCTTCACGAGGACAACTGGGTAATTAAATTAGCAGCTATCTCCACCCAATTCGGATTTGGGTCATCTAGAAATGTGGAATGGGAAGTGTGCACAGTAGACCTGGTCAGAACATGTCTGAATTTTATTTGTATTTGTGCATTTAATCAGATTAGTCTTTTGGAGAGTTAAGCTCCCATCCCATTTGGATATAGTTCCAAGATTGTATTGGGTAGGCTGGGGGAGGAATTACAGATAGTGTTTAATAAAGCAAGGAGCTTCTTAAAACTGTTAAAGTTAAGCATTAATGTGAGTAAAAAGCAGATCAAGCTCATTAGCACTGACCAGACCTATCCATAGCATCTGTCAAAAATGCCCAAAAGGCTTGTGAAAAGCAATTGGCAAAAGGAACAGTCAAGATATCAAGGCATTTAAAAATCCTGCCCTTTAAATCTTTGAAGAAAAATGTCTGGAGCATTAAGAACAAAACTGCTTGCTGTTTTTATTCTGTTTAGATTTTGGACTCAGTGCCATGGTCCCAAGGTAGGGTTGCAATTACAGCACAAAAGGATGCCATTCACCCATTGTGTCTGCATCATCACTGACCCCACAAATCACAAACATATTGTCTAGCTATCACCATTGTTAACAGCTAACCCGAGAATGCAACTTTAAAAAAAGTTTTGTGATTTACACATGAAAGAAGTGAAACTATCACTGTATTCTAACAGATGAAAGGCTTAACAGACAATCAATTTTTCAATGTATAATTTCAGTTACATCACACTGCAAATATTTGCTATAAATTCTGTGTTACGATCGAGCCCTCCACAATCACCTGATGAAGGAGCGTCGCTCCGAAAGCTAGTGTGCTTCCAATTAAACCTGTTGGACTATAACATGGTGTTGTGTGATTTTTAACTTTAGACAAAGATTATGCAACTTCTCTGTCAATTTTTGATCAGACAGGAGTGAAACAGAGTTTGCGCTTCAGGTCACCATGACCCTTCATGAAAACAGCACTGACTGAAGAATGGTTATTGTCCTGAAATGTTAACACTGTCTCTCTCTCTCTCTCTCTGTTGTTTCCTTAATATTTTAGTTTTTATTTCAGATTTCCAGCATGTGCAGTATTTTCATTTAGGACTTGCATTTCTTGTTGAAAGGTTTCTCCAGGGAATTATTGAACCACAGACGATGCTCGTTAAACCATCTGCCTGGTGTCCGTGAGATTGGAGACCATACTCAGCTGGTCAAGCAGGACTTCAAAATGTGGCAAAATACACCTGGTAAAACTCCAGGGAATATTCTCACCTAATAATTTAACATCGTTGTTCCAAAATGGAGCACCAAACACAAATCCAATATCATCTCCATGGTCAGACTTGACAAAGTCAGGCCGGATGTTTCCGTATACACTGGGTCTGTGCTGAAACTCGTACAGGAAGACTGTGTTCCCAGCATCTGCAAAGAGCAAACAGAGAGATCAATCTCTTAAATCGTACTGAGAGGCTCAAGAAACTGAGACTGTTGTCCTGAGAGCAAAGATAAGTAACAGAGGAGTCTCTCTCTCTCTCTCTCTCTTTCAGGAGCAGGAACCTCAGTTGATAACCCCCCTCTCCCTAACATTGGTGTCACTGAGCTGGAGTCCCAAATCTTCATTGGCCAATGCAGGTCCCACTGGAGTTAGGATTTAGAAACTGGGATAGGTTCCAGAAAGCTGGAAAGGGGCAGTCCCAACTCAGAATGGGTTTATTCTGGGTGTGGGAGTCAGTGGAGGTGATTCAGTAGTGGACTGGATAGGGTTAATGCCCTGTACTGCCTTATCCTCTTTGATTTGAAGGGATTGGGGGGTAGTGGTGGTGCTCAAGAAAAGGGCAATGGTAGGAAGTCAGAGTCAGGGTGTGCTGCTCCAACAACACACAATATGGTCATACCATCCAGGACAAAGCAGCCTGCTTGATCAGGAGCTCATCCACCACCTTTACCATTCACTCCCTTCACAATGATGCACTGGTGAAGCAGTGTACACCATCTACAAGAGTCACTGCAGTAACTCTCCAAATCTCCAATAACAGCACCTTCCCAACCTATGGCCTCTACAGAAGGACAGGGCCGCAGATACAAAGGAAATACCACCACCAGCAGTTTCCCTTCCAAACCACTCTCCACCCTGACCGGGAATTATATCACAGTTCCTACTGTGTTGTTGGGTCTTTATCCTAGAACTGCCTTCCTAACAGCACGGTGGGTCTCAGATACAGCATGTGGACTGCAATGGTTCAAGATAGCGGCTCACCACCACCTTCTCAAAAGATAATCAGGAATTGGGCAACAAATGGCAGCCAGCCAGTGACATCCCAGCCAGTGACATCCCAGCCAGTGACATCCCCGCCAGTGACATCCCAGCCAGTGACATCCCCGCCAGTGACATTCCCGCCAGTGACATCCCAGCCAGTGACATCCCCGCCAGTGACATCCCCGCCAGTGACATCCCCGCCAGTGACATCCCAGCCAGTGACATCCCAGCCAGTGACATCCCCACCAGTGACATCCCCGCCAGTGACATCCCAGCCAGTGACATCCCCGCCAGTGACATCCCCGCCAGTGACATCCCAGCCAGTGACATCCCCACCAGTGACATCCCCGCCAGTGACATCCCAGCCAGTGAGATCCCCGCCAGTGACATCCCAGCCAGTGACATCCCAGCCAGTGACATCCCAGCCAGTGACATCCCCGCCAGTGACATCCCAGCCAGTGACATCCCCACCAGTGACATCCCAGCCAGTGACATCCCCATTCCACTATTGAAGAAAAATCAAGAGGAAGAGTTTGCAAATCAATAATGCGGAAAGGGGACGGGTGAGAAAGAGAAAGCTTTTCCTATATTCTGTACCTCGGTGAAATCTGGCAAATTCGATAGTGGGCATCAACATAATTACATCGCCCAACAGCTCAAGGTATAAATCTCGGATTCTGCTTTTGTCCTGTGTGTCACCCAAATACTCATCAATGGTCGTCTTCAGGAAATCTTTATTAATCTGTACATGAATGAGGAAATGTTAGACAGTGTACGTTGCTGTGGGGTGAATTCTATTCAATAAGCTTCACAAACACGAACTGGGGAAGTGCGGCATTCGCAGGCAGCAGGGAAAGAACACCCAGGGCCAGAAACCTGTTCCCTTTTGGATAGCTCTCCCTGACTCCACGCCAATGTCTGTAATGGGAGGAATGCTCTTTTAATCAATGCAGTTTTTAAATGGAGAATTTACCTTCCTGACAACCCCCTGCTTTCCAGTCTCGCTGCATAAATAAATACTTACCAGCAATCTTTCAATAAATCAATCTTAGTAAGGAACGAGCACTCCCAGCCCTACCGATATAGTCTTCTAACCAAGGAATTAGATATGAATATGTTTTTGTTGATGCGTTTACTTTCCTGTGATCTGTGTCGACTCTATTCACCCATCAGGTTTAAGAACTGATACCACTGGAGAACCTCAACCCCTTGCACTAGATTCAATCAAATCTGCTACAGGAGGGATATTTCTACATTGGAGAGGGTTCAGAAAAGATTTACCAGGAGATTCGAGAGTTTGGGTTATAAGGATCGACTGGATAGACTGGGTCTTTTTTACCAGAGCGGAGGAGGTTGAGGGGGTGACCTTACTGAGGTTTATAAAATTATGAGGGGCAGTGATTAAGTGAACAGCAAATGTTTATTTTACCCCTTGGGGGGTTCAAAACTAGGGGCATATTTTTAAAGTGAGAGTCTAAATATTTAAAAGGGACCTGAGGGATAACATTTACACACAGATGGCGGTTCATCTATGGAATAAGCTGCCAGAGGAAGTGGTGGACGCAGGTACAGTTACATCATTTAAAATAAACATTTGGACAGATACATGGATAGAAAAGGTTTAGAGGGATATGGGCCAAATGCGGGAAGGTGGGACTAGTTTAGCTTGGGAAACTTGGTCGGCATGGACGAGATAAGATTCCCCACAGGGAAACAGGCCCTTTGGCCCAACAAGTCCACACCGACCCTCTGAAGAGTAACCCACCCAGACCCATTCCCCTACCCTATATTTACCCTTGACTAATGCGTCTAACACTATGGGCAATTTAGCATGGCAAATTCACCTGACCTGCATATCGTTTTGATTGTGGGAGGAAAGTGGAACACCGAGAGGAAACCCACACAGACACGGGGAGATTGTGCAAACTCCACACAGTCTGTCGCCTGAGGTGAGAATTGAACCTGGGTCTCTGGCGCTGTGAGGCAGCAGTGCTAACCACTCTTACTGAGATATTTGGATCATCGATAGTCACAGGTGAGGTGCTGGAAGACTGGAGGTTGGCTAACGTGGTGCCACTGTTTAAGAAAGGTGGTAAGGACAAGCCAGGGAACTATAGACCAGTGAGCCTGACATCAGTGGCGGGTAAAAATCTTTGAGGAGAAAGTGAGGTCTGCAGATGCTGGAGATCAGAGCTGAAAATGTGTTGCTGGAAAAGCGCAGCAGGTCAGGCAGCATCCAGGGAACAGGAGAATCGACGTTTCGGGCATAAGCCCTTCTTCAGGAATGAGGAAAGTTTGTCCAGCAGGCTAAGATAAAAGGTAGGGAGGAGGGACTTGGGGGAGGGGCGTCGGAAATGTGATAGGTGGAAAGAGGTCAAGGTGAGGGTGATAGGTCAGACTGGGGTGGGGGCGGAGAGGTCGGGAAGAAGATTGCAGGTTTGGGAGGCGGTGCTGAATTCGATGGATTTGACTGAGACAGGGTGGGGGGGAGGGGAAATGAGGAAACTGGTGAAATCCGAGTTCATCCCTTGTGGTTGGAGGGTTCCTAGGCGGAAGATGAGGCGTTCTTCCTCCAACTGTCGTTTTGTTGTGGTCTGACGATGGAGGAGACCAAAGACCTGCATATCCTTGGTGGAGTGGGAGGGGGAATTGAAATGTTGAGCCACAGGGTGGTTGGGTTGGTTGGTCCGGGTGTCCCAGAGGTGTTCTCTGAAACGCTCCGCAAGTAGCCGGCCTGTCTCCCCAATATAGAGGAGGCCACATCGGGTGCAGAGGATGCAATAGATAAATTGCAGAGAGAGAAACAGAATCTACTCACATAGCAGTCCAGAGGCCTCTCTCCATCTACAGTAAAGTCCCAAATTGTTCACTTGCCCAGAGGCAATCAGAGAGTTGTTATTGTGATTGGTCACATCTGCACAAAGCAGTTCAGCTACTCGTTGCCAGCTAAATCACTCTCCCCACATCCCAGTGCTGGGCCATCTTCTCTCCCCTCCCCCACGGCTTGTGAAGCAGCAGTGTAAACATAACTCACAATCAGCTCCTTGTTTTAAATAGTGCAGGAATTCCTTCCTCATTCCTTGGTTTTAAAACAGACCTTTACCTGTTTCCGCCCATAGTCACAATTCAAAAAGATTGCAGTTGACAACATAGAAATGGCTGGTTTCCAAATCTTGTCTAAAAGCCTAAAGGGCAGGACCAGTTGAGAACTCACCAGACTCATGTTCGTCAGGACAGACTCCATGGTCTCCCGGACCATCCCCTCCTCCCAGCCGGGTGGGCTCAACAGCTGAAGAGCACAATAGTTCAAATCAAACGTTACGTGTGCATCATCACTTTGCCTGAATAACAGCTGACTGTCACATTCAACTGGGGGAAGGGGGGGGTCAATGTGACAACCTCACCCCATGACGTGTGTCCTTCAGTACAGCACCAGCCAATCAGTTGAAATCAGAGTCTAATTAAACAGAGACTCTATGAATGAGAGCGAATGCAACTCATGATTAAAACGACAGCAATGTCTCCTGAATAAAGCAGGATTATTTCCCCACCAGAATATAAGTGGAGAATACCAGATAATACAAGAGAAAACATTAATCACAAATTCACCAATAAGATAATCCTAGTAACATCCCTGGGGAGTGCGCTCTTTCAGGCAGGGTAGACGGGAGGTGGAATTAACAGGGAAATAAAACAACTAAATTCCACCCCACACTTGAGACAATCCATAGATGCAGCCTTTGTCACAATGAACTGTGCCATACGCTTGGAATGCACTAGGGGATAGGATTTCTAGTAGCAGCAGCTCAGAAAGGGGCTGATATCATATTGAGGGGATTTGTGGAGACAGAAACAGTGTTAACGTTTTCAAGTGAGTCATTTATCTGAACCATTAACCACGTATATCTCTCTCCACAGGCAGTTTTTTAAAAAAAATTCATTCAAGGGATGTGGACATCACTGGCTCGGCAGCATTTATGACCCATCCCTAATTGCCCCAGAGGGCAGTTAAGGATCAACTACATTGCTGTGGGCCTGGAGTCACATGTAGGCCAGACTAGAGAAGGGACGGTAGCACCTTTCCCTAAATGACATTTACAAGCCACGTGGGCTTCCCTTACAATCGACAATGGATTCATGGTCATCGTCAGAATCCTGATTCCAGATTTGTACTGAAATCAAATTCCATCATTGGCCGTGGCGGATTCGAACCCTGGTTCCCAGAACATTACCTGGTCTCTGGATTAACAGTCTGGCGATAATACCACCATTGGACACCAAATGGGAAAGGGGTCGGTGGGTGATGCACAGGAGGTGGGACTGAGCTCCAAATATGGGAAAAAAATCAACATTGGAAGTGGAAGGGAGAAAATGTCCCTCATGCAGCTCCTGGGCCAGTCCGAGATCGACAGCCATCAACTCAGAGCCAATCAAAGGCTGACAGTAATCTCACCTTTGCCAATAGCCAACCACATTCTTGATTGGTGATTCCCAGCAGGTATGGAACCGAGTTGATCTCTTTTCCCTCAACCAATTGTTCCACCTCTCTGTGCAAGAAGGCACCATCCACCACGACAGATAGAATTGCCTCATTAGGAAAGAATACATGATGTTTAACTGGAGATACCACCAATACCTTACATCCTGTAACACTGTGCAAATACTCAAAGGATCCCCCAAATAGTCAGAGTCACAGCAAAGAATATTCAAGGCAAGTAGAAGAGACAACTGTCAATGTTCTGACTGATTTAATGTCCTCTAGATCAGGAAAACAGTTTCTTTTCATTCTTTAATGGGATTTCACATCAGTGACAGGGTCAGTATTTATCACCTAATTGCCTATCACTTATCTCTAGCTGCCTTTGAGAAGGTGATGGTGAGCTACCAATTTGAACCAAGCCAGTCCATGTGCTGTGGACAGACCCACAATGCTATTGGAGAGGGATCTTGTCTTTCCAGATAGTGGGGGGTTGAGGGTTTGGAATGTTCTGTCAAAGAAGTCTTGGTGAGTCCCTGTATTGTGTCTTGTAGATGGTACACACTGCTGTCAACGGTGGAAGGAGTTAACATTGAAGGTGGTGGATGGGTTACCAATCACACCATTCCTGAGATGGCAGGATTTTGTTATGCTGGGACCATAGATATTTGTTATTTACATCATTGATCTCGATGTGAATCTACAAGGCATGATTAATAAGTTTGTGGATGATACAAAATTAGGAAGTATTGTTGATAACGAGAAAGGTTATCAAAAATTACAGAGAGGTCTTGATCAGATCGGGAAGTGGGCTGAGGATTGGCAAATGGAATTCAATACAGACAAGCATGAGGTGTTGCAATTTGGGTCAAACCAAAGTAGGACTTATACAGTAATGGTAAAGTCCTGAGGAGTGTTGTGCAACAGAGAGACCTAGGAGTACAAGTACATAGTTCTTTGAAAGCAGCATCACACGTAGACAGGGTGGTGGTGAAGAAGGCATTTAACGTGCTGACCTTCATCGGTCGGAGCATTGAGTATACGCTTTGGGATGTTATGTTACAGCTGTATGAGTCGTTGGTGAGGCCGCACTTGGAGTAATGTGTACAGTGTAGGTCACCCTGTTATAGGAAAGACCTGGTTAAACTGGAAAGAATGCAATGAAGATTTACAAGGATATTGCCAGGACTAGGAGGCCCGAGTTACAGGGAAACATTGGCCAGGTAAGGACTTTATTCCTTAGAATGTAGAAGAATGAGGGAAGACCTGACTGAGATATGTAAAATCATGAGGGGCATAGGTAGGATTAAAGCATATTGTCCTTTTCCCAGGGACGGGGAATTGAAAATTAGAGGGCATATGTTTAAAGTGGGAGGGGAAAGATTTAAGAAGGACCTGAGGGGCAACTTCTTCACGCAGAGAGTGGTGCATGTATGGAATGGGATGCCAGAGAAAGTGGTTGAGGCAGTACAACAGCAGCATTTAAAAACATTTGGATAGGTACATGGATGGGGAGGTTAGAGGGATATGGACCAAATGCGGGCAATTTAAACTAGCTGAGTGGGCACCATGGTCAGCATGGACAAGTTTGGGTTGAAGGGCCCGTTTCCATATTGTATTACTCGATGACTGACATACGAAGAGGAATTGGATCAGTTAGGACTATATTCACTGGAGTTTAGAGGAGCCAGGGGTGAACTGACAGAAACCTACAAAATTCTCACAGGTCTAGACAGGGTAAACGCAAGAAGGATGATTCCAATGATGGAGAGTCCGGAACTATAGATCACAGTTAATGATATGGGGCAGACTACTTAGGACAGAGATATGGAGAAATGCAGAAAGTGAGGAGCCTGTGGAATTCATAGCCACAGAATGTGGTTGAGACCAAAATAATGAATGTTTTCAAGAAAGAGTCAGATACAGTTCATAGGGCTAAAGGGATCAAAGAGAATGGGGAGGAAGTAGGAACAGAGCATGGAGTTAGATGATTCGCCATGAACATAATGAAGGCTGGTGCAGGCTTAAGGGCCGAATGGCATACTCTTGCTCCTATTTTCTACAATTTTATGTAAAGCCACTGTCTTGCAACAATCAGAGAGAGGAGCAGCTCACAGTGGGAGCGTGGGTTGCTGGAGAGGTGGACAAACTGGGAGCGTAGAACTGAGCAAAGCACAAAGCAGCACCAGCGCCTTCTGCTGGTCACAAACACACACTGCTTACAGAGTGGGAGAAACAGCATCAGCACAAGCTGGGTGCACATGCTGAACTGTTTCTGGTGCTTGGCCAATCAGGGTTTGGCATTAACATTTGAAGAAAGAGCAGTGATCTTATTGAGAGAGTCTTTGACAGGATGTTTACTGAGAGGATACATGCTATTTGTTTTGTCACTTGCTGACTTTGTTTCTTTACTTCCACCTCAGCACTTAATAAGGTCCTAGATTTTCCCTGATCTCTCACTTCCAATCAGCAAATATTCTCAAGGAGAGAGAGGGTGGGAGCAGACAGAAGGCAAACTGAGGAGGTCACTGCAAAATGTCTGACACCAACAAACCAAATAATGCAGAGACCCAGGATCTTCCTCCTGTGTCGTTTAGGATCCATGATTCAGCAACTAGGCCCCTGTTTCCACACTAAGATGAATATTTATGTCAGCACAAACAAAGAGAAGCACCGTAATGAAATGTGAACTCAACTTTAAACAAATTCTGTAATTAAGAGTCTAATGTCACTTGTTGGGAGACAGCCTCTCGGGAATCAAATGTGTCGTCTCCAAGGACATAAAGAGTAGGAGAGAAGACAAGAACAGGAGCATGGAGGCAACAGAAAGTTGGTTATGGGAGGAAGAGGGAGGAAGGTGAAGATTTCCACAGATTAGCAGGTGGTGAGAGTATTCCTGATGAAGGGCTTTTGCCTGAAATGTCAATTTTCCTGCTCCTCAGATGCTGCCTGAACTGCTGTGCTCTTCCAGCACCACTAATCCAGAATCTGGTTTCCAGCTTCTGCAGTCATTGTTTTTACCCTGACGAGAGTGAACTGGCTGGATCGTTACTTGGCATAAACAATCAGATGACTCCTTATTGTCTACGTTACACTATTGCATAAGCTCTGCAAATTTAGGATGTGACAAGTGTTTTACTGTGAATTTAACAATTTAAAAAAATTCATTCACAATGTAAGCAGCACTGGCACATGCAGCATTTATTAACCATCCCTAATTACCCAGAGGGCAGGTACAAAGTAACCACATTGCAGTGGGCCTGGAGTCACATGTAGGCCAGACCAGGGAAAGGCAGCACATTTGATTCCTGAGAGATTCTCTCCCAACAAGTGACATTAGACTCTTAATTACAGAAATTGTTTAAAAGTTGAGTTCACATTCCATCACGGTAGGAGTGGAACCTGACTCCGCAGAACCTTACCTTAGATTTCGGATTAATAGTCTAGTGATAATACAACCAAACCATCACAGCTTACCAACTGAGATTGAGAAGAGGATGCAGGGGATATACCGGAGAAACAGAAGTGAAAGTATCTACAATGTGAAGGAAGGAAGAATGAACTTGCACCATACCTCGGGAGGTTTCACAATGTTTGACAATTCCTCTTCAGACAGCTTCTTTAGACAATCAGCAATTTCCTGGGAGTCGCTAGTGTCACAGCCGGTGGCATTAGCGATAATCTGTACAGAGTTTCAATTAAGATCAACAGTTACTGAGTTTCATCAAGAGACCACTCTGTGACAATTGTATTCAATTCCTCAGATTCGAGGCCAGTGCTACTGGATTGTTAGCTGTATCCATGAGGGCCTGTCCCCATGATGTAGGACTCTATGATTGGCCAAGGTCTTTCTCCCCAGGGAGTGGGAGTCCAAAACTAGAGAACATCGATTTAAGGTGAGAGAGGAAAGAGATAAAAGGGACCTAAGGGGCAATATTTGCACGCAGAGGGTGGTGTACCTATGGAATAAACTGCCTGAGGAAGTGGTGGAGACTGGTACAATTACAGCATTTATAAAGCATCCAGATGGGTATATGAATAGGAATGGTTTGGAGGGTTATGGGCCAAATGCTGCAAATGGGACTAAAGCAGTTTAGGATAACTGGTCAGCATGGACGAGATGGACAGAAGGATCTGTTTCTGTGCTGTACATCTCTTGACTCTTTGACTTGGATTCCCAGGGATGGAAATGAGATCTCAGTTGTGCACCTGGAATAACAGGCTCACACTGATAGAGGCTGATTCAGTCACGGTTTGCAGAAGGGAACTGAATAATTATCTATAGATCAAAGATTTACAGGATGATGAGGAAAGAGTGGGTGAGTGGGTCCTTACAGGAAAAGCAGATACATGTAGAGCCGGCTGAATTAATCCCTTTGTATTCTAACCCTGGCTTGTCCAATGATGAGCCCACAGCTGGAACCCAGCCTCCTGTAAGTGTCCCCCCAGTTTGTGGGGCCCTGAGTTTAAATCACAGCTCAGTGCGAGGGAAATCTCCTGCAATGACCAGCTCTTCCAATCACAGGAAATCTCACTCCCACATTTGCTGCAGGGTCAATCCCAGGGGCATCTTATAGCATGAACGTGCAAAGGGATTCTAGGGATCTAGTACAATGTGAATCCACACAGCATGGATTTCATTGATCGATTACAGTCTGATGAATACATTCCTGGGACCCTGTATATTGTGCATGTGCAAAGTCTGAAATCCTCAGGATCTGTTACACAGTCAATCTACAGACAGCTGATGCTGGGCTTCTATTCTAGATCTGTTGCAGGCTGTGCTCAGATCTATCCTTCCCCAGTCGCTGTGTGTGACTGGCCACATGTAACAATGTCAAGGGGCTACAGACAAATCACCCACATTTGCCAAAATAAAATCCTGTTATTGCAATACTGTTTGGCTCCTTGGTGGTTATTTTTAAAAAACATATCAAGTGAAAATGCCTCACCGTGAAATGAAGAAAACACCTCTAATTTTAAAAGGAGTAACTCACCTTAGCTGTTGATTTCGGATCAGAATGAATTCCAATCTTGATTAAAGCAGTCCCACTTTCTGATATCGCTCTGTGAAACAGACCGGAGGACAAAGGGGAAACAAGCTGGAAAACAAGAAAGAGAACAGCCATTAGCTTCGAGCCTTTCTAAAGGCCCCACTTCCCCGCTCACCTGTCCCAGTCTGGTAGAGGAATCTAGTTGGATATTGGAGGCTTCAGCTGGAATACAGACTGTCCTACCTTATAGAGTCATACAGATGTACAGCATGGACACAGACCCTTCAGTCCACTAGTCCATGCCGACCAGATACCCCAATCCAATCTAGTCCCTCCTGCCAGCACCCGGCCCATATCCCTCCAAACCCTTCCTATTCATAGACCCATCCAAATGCCTTTTAAATGTTGCAATTGTACCAGCCTCCACCACTTCCTCTGGCAGCTCATTCCACACATGTACCACCCTCTATGTGAATAAGTTGCCCCATAGTTTTCTTTTATATCTTTCTCCTCTCACCCTATAGCTATGCCCTCTAGTTCTGGACTCCCCAACGCCAGGAAAGAGACTTTGTCTATTTATCCTATCCATATCCCTCATAATTTTACAAAATTATTGTCACCCTTCAGCCTCCGATGCTCCAGGGAAAACAGCCCCAGCCTATTCAACTCCCGATAGCTCAAACCCTCCAACCCTGGCAACATCCTTGTAAATCTTTGCTGAAACCTTTCAAGTTTAACAACATCTTTCCAATAGAAGGAAACCAGAATTGTACGCAATATTTCAACAGTGGCCTAACCAATGCCCTGTACAGCCGCAACATGACCTCCCAACTCCTGTACTCAATACTCTGACCAATAAAGGAAAGCATACCAAATGCCTTCTTCGCTATCCTATCTACCTGTGACTCCACTTTCAAGGAGCTATGAACCTGCACTCCAAGGTCTCTTTGTTCAGCAACATTCCCTAGGACCTTACCATTAAGTGTATAAGTCCTGCTAAGATTTGCTTTCCCAAAATGCAGCACCTCAGATTTATCTAAATTAAACTCCATCTGCCACTTCTCAGCCCATTGGCCCATCTGATCAAGATCCCGTTGTAATCTGAGGTAACCGTCTTCGCTGTCCACTACACCTCCAATTTTGGTGTCATCTGCAAACTTACTAACTGTACCTCTTATGCTCACATCCAAATCATTTATATAAATGACGAAAAATAGTTGATCTAATACCGATCCTTGGGCACTCCACTGGTCACAGGCCTCCAGTCTGAAAAACAACCCTCCACCACCACCCTCTATCTTCTACCTTTGAGCCAGTTCTGTATCCAAATGGTTAGTTCTCCCTGTATTCCATGAGATCTAACCTTGCTAACCAGTCTCCCATGGGGAACCTTGTCGAACACCTTACTGAAGTCCATATAGATCACCTGTGATAGGGTTAGGGTTAGGGTTAGGGTTAGGGTTAACCCTAACCTTAACCCTAACCCTATCGCAGGTGTCTCTTTGTTGGCTACATAGAGCAGTCGATCTTCTGTAATTACACTGGCACCACTCCCCACCTCTTCCTCCGCTACATTGATGACTGCATTGGCGCCACCTCGTGCTCTCACGAGGAGGTTGAGCAATTCATCAACTGCACCAACACATTCCACCCTGACCTTAAATTTACCTGGACCATCTCTGACACCTCCCTCCCCTTCCTGGATCTCTCCATCTCCATTAATGACGACCGACTTGATACCAACATTTTTATCAAACCCACCAACTCTCACAGCTACCTGGATTACACTTCTTCCCACCCGACCTCCTGCAAAAATGCCATCCCGTATTCCTAATTCCTCACTTATCTCTCCAGCCTTCAGGTTCTCTGCTTGTAGCCCTGATGAAGGGCTTTTTCCCAAAACGTCAATTTTACTGCTCCTCGGATGCTGCCTGAACTGCTGTGCTCTTCCAGCACCACTAATCCAGAATCCATATCGATCACACCTACCACTCTGCCCTCATCAATCCTCTTTGTTACTTCCTCAAAAAACTCAATCAAGTTTGTAACACATGATTTCCCACGCACAAAGCCATGTTGACTATTCCTAATCTGTCCTTGCCTTTCCGAATATATGTACCTGATATAGGATTCAGACTCAGGTCCCTGAAGAAAAAGAGTTTAATGGAATATTAAATGAATTGGAGTTCAAGAGTAAGCCAGTGAATGTTTCAGCTGTACAGAGTCCTGGCAGATTCCAGCTGGAATATTATGAAGCACATCTTGGGCAAACACTACTCATCTTTAAGGAAGTATTGAAAATATTCACCAGAATCATGGCAGGGGATTATACAGAGTGAGGACAGGCTGCAGAAAAATGACTTGTATTTCATAGAGTCCCGACAGTGTGGAAGCAAGCCATTCAGCCCATTGAGTCCACACCAACCCTCTGAAGCCCATTCCATCCCTCACCGTATAATCCTGCATTAGTTATGGCTAACCCACACAGCTTTGGACTATGAGAGGAAACCCACGCAGACACAGGGAGAATGTGCAAACTCCACACAGACAGTCACGCAAGGGTGGAATTAAATCTGGATCCCTGGCGCTGTGAGACAGCTGTATTTATTGCAGTTTAGCAGATCAATGGACAATGTAATGGAGGTGTATGAAATAATATAAGGACTTGATAGGATAGTGAAGGTATTTCCTCTGAAGAACAGACAGAAACAGACTTCAATGACAGGAAATACAAACTTTCTTTCTCCACAGATGCTGCCAGAACTGATGAGTTTCTTGGTTTTTATTACAGATTTCCAACATCCGCAGTATTTGATTGGTTTACTAAGTTCAACATCTCTTAGTTCCTGTTTATTGTCAGCAGGTTATAATACCTGGCCTTCCTCAGGCACCTTTAATGCAGAGAGAGAAAGAGTCTGAATGTCCTTTTCCAGGTATCTGCAGGTCCTCCCCTTCTGCTGTAAACCTCAACATTACTCACTGCAGTTACTGTATCGACAACTCATTTGTTTCGTGTGAAAATCTAAAATGAGAGCTTGGTTACTGGGCTGAGATGTCAGGAGAAACTCCTTCACACCGATTGGAAAGTCATGTTGTGAAACTTGAAAGGATTCAGAAAAGATTTACGAGGATGTTGCCAGGGTTGGAGGGTTGGAGCTACAGGGAGAGGCTGAATAGACTGGGGCTGTTTTACCTGAGTGTCAGAGGCTGAGGGGTGACTTATAGAGGTTTATAAAATCATGAGGGGCACGGATAGAATAAATAGACAAAGTCTTTTCCCTGGGGTGGGGAGTCCAGAACTGAGGGCATAAGTTTAAGGTGAGTGAGGAAAGATATAAAAGAGACCTAAGGGGCAACTTTTTCACCCAGAGGCTGGTACATGTATGGAATGAGTTGCTGGACGAAGTGGTGGGGGCTGGTACAATTGCAGCATTTAAAAGGCATTTAGATGGATATATGAATAGGAAGGGTTTGGAGAGTTATGAGCTGAGTACTGGAAAATGGGAGTAGATTAGGTTAGGATATCTTGCTGGCATGGATGAGTTGGACTGAAGGGTGGGGTTCCGTGCTGTACATCTCTATGACTCCAGAAATAGGAGGCAATGCCTCAGGGTTCAGACAGGAGGGTGGAGTGGGCTAATCTTTACACCAGAAACTAATTTAAGACCAAAGCTAGGCCTGCGGTGTGAGGCCTTTGTGTTTGTTAAAAACTACTCACATAAATACTCAGGACTCTATAATGGGGACAAAGAAATTAAGACAGATAGTGAAACGTTTTCCATCTCCATGATCCCCTTTTCTGCAAAAGGGGATCATGGAGATGGAAAACGTTTCACTATTCCTTATGGGACACAACTGTCACTGGATGGGCCCAGCATTTATTACCCATCCTTAGTTGTCCCCTTGAGAAGGTGGGAGTGAGCTGCCTTCTTGAACTGCTGCAGTCCATGTGCTTTAGGTAGACCACAATGCTCTAAGGGAGGGAATTCCAGGAGATGGACCCAGTGACAGTGAAGGTACGGTGATATATTCCAAGTCAGAATGGAGAGCGGCTTAGAGGGGAACTTGCAAGGGGTGATGTTCCTGTGTATCTGCTGCCTTTGCCATTCTAGATGGAATGTGGTCATGGGTTTGGAAGGTGCTGTCTGAGGACCTTTGGTGAGTTTCTGTAGTGCATCTTATAGACAGTACACACTGCTGTTACTGAGTGTCAGGGATGAAGGGAGTGAGTGTTTGTGGATGTGGTGCCATTCAAGTGAGCTGCTTTGTCCTGGATGGTGGCCAGCTTCTTGAGTGTTGTTGAAGCAACACCCATCCAGGCAAGTGGGCTGTATTCCATCATACCCCTGACTTGTGCCTGACTTGTGGACAGGCTTTGGGGAGTCAGGAGGTGAGTCACTCGCTGCAGGATTCCGAGCTCAGACCTGGGACATATCCCTGGCAATGTCCAGACCAGTCCAAATTGGCCAGTCTGCTCTGGGAATTAGGTTTGCCAGTTAACTGCTCTTGCTTAACTCCACCAATGATGTCCCAACCAATCAGCACCCTGTTCCATGGTATACAGAGCAGCATGCTGAAAGAGTTGGGAGAATTGGGAACTCACTGCTACGGAGAATGGTCAAGGTGAATAACATCGATGTGTTTAACAGGGAACAAACGAGAGAAAACAATCAAATCTGTTGTTGGCATGAGGGTGAAGAAGGGCAGGGAGAAACCGGTCAGGAACAGTTGGGCTGAATGGCCTGTTCCTGTTACATTGAGCAAAAGGTCACTTCATATTCTCCTGCGAGGATGAAGGGACATGTCTCGTGTTGGGACAGACTGGTTTCACAGGCTCTTCAGCTCAACCAAGAGCACATAACATTAAACTGTGGAAATATTCACTAAAACACTTCAGACTGAAGGAGGAAGAATAAAGACCAATCACGTACATGGTATGAAACGCTCATTCCACCGGCAGATTCTCCAAATATGGTCACCAGACCTGGGTCACCTCCGAAGTTCTCAATGTTTTCCTGGACCCACTTCAGTGCTGCAACTTGATCCAACATGCCCCAGTTTCCCGGCAGATGCTCATCCCCTGTGCTGAAGACAGAACATCAGGCAGATATTGCTGTGTGTGACACTTATAACAGCAACAACAACCTGCATTTATAAAACATCAGCAACATCGGAAATCATCCCAAGGCACTTCACTGGAGCTTTATCAAACAATGTTTGATACGGAGCCAAACCTTGGTCAATGAGATTGATTTTACCGAAGCATTTTAATGGAGAGGAAGGTGAGGAGATTGAGAGGGGAATCTTAGAACGCCCAAACTTAGGGCCCAGGCAACTGAAGGCACAGCCGATGTGAAAATCAGGAACACACAGAAGGCCAGAGTTAGAGGAATCCGGATCTTGGACAGATATAGGACTGGAGGGGATTACAGAGATTGGGAAATCATAGAATCCTCGACAGTGTGGAAAGAGGTTGTTCAGCCCATCAAGTCTGCACCGCCCTCCAAGCAGCATCCCACTTAAACCCAGAGCCGTCCCTATCCCTGTAAACCCGCATTTCTCATGGACAATCCACCTAACCTACAGACCTTCAGGCTTGCGGGAGGAAACTGGAGCACCCAGCGGAAACCCATGCAGGCATTGGGAGAATGTGCAAACTCCATACAGACAGTCTCCTGAGGATAGGATCGAACCTGGGACCCTGGCGCAGTGAGGCAGCAGTGTTAACCACTGAGCCACAGTGGTTGAGGGCATGGAGGGAACTGAAAACAAGGTTGAGAATTTTACATGTGAGCCTGGCTTTACCAGGAGCCAGCGTCGGTCAGTGAGTACAGGGGGAGATGGGTAAACAGGAGTGAGCAAGGAGCAGTGTTTTTGATCATCTCGTGCTGACCAACAGGGGTCAGCTTGAGGTCATTCAGGACAGCACTGAACTAATGGAGTGTGGCGGGGGAAACAAAAGGATAAGTACTGAGAGGCTGTTTCCTGTGGCTGAAAACTATGACAGTGTGTCAGCGTGGGGCGGGGGTGATCAGGGATGAAATGTCTTCAACTAAAGGGCTGTGAATATTTGGAAATTCTTTACCCGAAATAGTTATGGATGCTGCATCATTGGATATAGTTAAGTTTGGGACTTAGGACACCATTTATAATTTAGACTGAGCGTTGATCATACATGGTAGCCTAATTCCAGGCTCTAACCTACATTTACTTTGGATAATGTATGTTCATCAAGCCTACATGCCCATGTGGACTCTCAGTGTGCTCCAGAGATTCTTATATTTCAATGTGCTTCTTCCAGTATTCTTTGCAGTGTGTTTGAACCCTGCCCACACTGTGATATTTATACCAAGTGATGGGCAGCTCTGTGACGTCACAGCATGATTGCTCCAGGGTCTAAACATCCTCACACAAAGATAGAGATCCAGACTCCCACTACGCTTAGGATGAAACCAATTCGTCTCCTCACTTTCCTTCTCCCCCTCCTGCCAGTCGCAGCTTAAACCTGTCTTCCAGGTACTGACCTCTCTGGGAAGGAACTAGATCTTTCTGACTGGCTCGGACCTTGTTTCTAATTTTATACTCCGCAGTTGAATATCACTCTCGCCTTCTCTATTTCAAAGCAAACAACTCCAGCCCATGTAATCTTGCCTCATCTTCCAAACTAACAATACGAGCGTTAGCCCTTCAGCCCATTGAACCTGCTCCATTCTACGAACGATCTGCTGGGTCATCTTCTCTTGCCTGTCCTGTTCCCCGAATCCCCCGAGATACCAAGGATCACTCTTTGTCAATCTCAAAAGGCATCAATGACACATTGTCCGCAGCTTTCTAGGACAGAGAATTTCCAAAGATTCGCACCATTTCACTGCACCTCAGTCTGAAATGCTCATTCCCCCAACCCCTCCACCCAACTCATCCTGAGACTGTCCACCATCAAGATTGCCAAGCCTGGGGAAACAACACCTAAACTGTTCTTGACTTAATGTCTCTTTGACCAATTTGTCGGGAACCCATAATTCAACATGCCATCAAACCACACAATGAGGGAGCCTGGATTAGGCCAATGGCTTTGGTTCAGATATAATGAATCAAAGAGGCCTCTCAGCTGCAGTCAATGTTTCAGATTGTCTCTTTGTATTTACCTGATAAATCCGAGAATTCCCAGCCGATACTGGATCACCACCACGACCACATCCTCATAAGCTGCAAGTGGTGATCCATCGTAGATAGATGCACTTCCTATCATGAATCCACCACCATGGATCCAGACCATAACCTGACAGATAGAACAGGATCTGGTTAGAATATCAGAAGTGCTCACTGGGATCTGGTGGGAATCCAGCTGCTGGGTGATTGGACTGAGGGAGCTGTGTTGGATTCAGGTCTTGGTTGCTACTGAAAGACAGTCTTCTCACGATGACAACTCAAATGGATCCTTTCAATTAAAAAACTGCTCTTTACAATTTAATCGACTGTGATCAGATAAATCAGCCGGTAGAAATACAGCCATAGAGTCATACAGCAAGGAAACAGGCCCTTCGATCCAACTCAGAACAGTAATGATGTTGGACAAGGAGTGAGGAGGTACTACCCTCTGTTACACTCTGATCGAATGTCAGGAAATTTGATTTTCAAAACAAGTGAACAATAATTGGAATAAAGTCAAAACCACAGGAATTTAGGAGAGACTGAGAACAAGGAAGCACAGATTTAAGGTGATCTGCAAAGGAAACGATGGGGCCAGGAACAAGTGGTTCAGGGTCTGGAATGCACTGTCTGAGAGTGTCGGGGAGGCAGGTCCACTCGAGTGGGATCTGGATCATTATGTGAGAAGGAAACGGTTTCAGGGCAAGAGGGGACTGAGAGGACAGTGGCACGAGATGACTTGTTCCTGTATGGAAGCCATTTGGCCCATTGCAAATGGTTGATATGAAAACAAACAGCGATCCAATGCTCTGCCCACTGATGGTTCTCTCTGTGAGATCTTCCAACTTCCTCAGTTTTAAATATTTCACCAATTTTCCCTTAAGCACTTTAATGCTGACAGCACCAACAGCACCCGCGTCCTCGGTCTAGCTTCCCAAGTTCCTATGCCCCTGTGTGTCAAGACTTTTCTTCTAAACTCTGTCACTCTGAGAATTATTTTCATTGAAGGCACTTCCCCAATCAGTCTCTCCCTGACCTCTCTATGGTGCAACCTCACAGCTTTCACTCCCACAGGAGGAACATTCCCAGTCACTCAAGTCTCTCTGAATGATGACTGATTCACATCTCTGGTGTCAGTTTGACTGATCCAAGCTGTTGTATCCCTCCCTCAGGCACAATGACACGATTTGTACATGAAGCTGGATTGAAGGATGACCTGTCATCTGGTCCCAAAACTGTGAATAAGACCCTGAGACCGAAACAGTGACTTGATCTCTTTGTTAGAAACACTACACACACTTAAAATTATTATTCCTTTGGTACATTATCTGCTAATCCTATTGTTCTTCGGTTTGGCCCTTCTCATCTCCACTTTCCCTCATGTCATCACTCATCTGCACCTTTTATATGGTTGAAAGTTTCAGTTTAGTTCTCGTCTTTCATGACTGTTGACTTTTCAGTGACTCATTTCATCACACAGCAGTGAACTATTTCTCTGCTAAGTTATTTTGAGCTTGGTCCCTCCTTATCTGAGTAAACTTTGCCTTTTCAAAGTCCAAATCACACTTTGTTATTTGTGATCAGGCATGGTGTCTAATTGTTGCTCCTTTACCCTCAGCATATTACTATTGGATGAGGGACCCTTGTGATGCAGTACTAGTGTCCCAAACTCTTCAAGTCCCAAGTTCAAGTCCCACCTATTCTAGAGCTTTGTAATCACATCTCCAAACTGAGTGATTGCACAATATTGATTCTTGTTGGATTGCACAACTACCACAATGGTCAGAGGTGGATGCAGGAGGAACCTTTATTCATCCAGCAATTCCTGTGTTCCTGAGCTGACAATCTACTACAATCCTGAGCGAATGCAGCTCTGTTGAAGATGCATCTTCAGTTCTGCTTGTTCCAGATGGGCCAGAAATGTGGGAGACACAATTGAAAGAGCAAATGGAGAGCTCCCCACTCAAATCACCCACTCAGTAATTCCATTTCTGTTTATGGGATCTTACTCTGCACAAAACTAATGGCTACATTTGACAATAAGTTACCAGCAATTGCACCTCAAATTTTATATAAGAAATATCAACAAGTAATCAGGGTAAGCCTGCCTTGTTTAAAATATAAACAAAACTTGGCAGTTAACTATCATTCATCATTAACCAGTACATTCTGCATTGCAAAATCTCCAGCAATCTTCTTCAGCACTCTCATTTATTGCCCATCCCTAATTGCCCAGAGGGCAGTTTAGAGTCAGAGTCAATCACATTGCTGTGGGTCTGGAGACACATGTGGGCCAGACAAGGTAATGTCAGCAGTTTCCTTCCCTAAAGGACATAAGTCAACCAGATGGGTTTTTCCCAACAATTGACAGTGGACTCACGATCAGCTTACTTCCAGATTTTACCCAGTTCAAATTACACCATCGGCCAGGACAGGATTCAAAGCCGGGTTCCCAGAAGATTACCTGGGTCTCCTGATTAACAGTCCAGCAATTAATACCACAGGACCATTGCCTCTCCGTCTGTTTTAACATTTTGAGCTGAAGAATAACTGTTACCCCCAGAATGACCTCCCAGCTCTTGTTCAACACAGTCAGATACTTTACATCTCTGTGAGTGAGGGGTGTGGGCTCAATACAGCACAGCGACAGGCCATCAAATGAAGCACTCCCAACAGTGCAGCACTCCCTCAGCACTGCACTAGTGCATCAGCCTGAATGCATCTTCAATTGTCTGAAGTGGGACTTGAACCGACAACCATCTGATTCAGAGGTGAGAACGCAGGCACTGAGCCACAGCTGACACCATCACCACAAGAAATGGGAATGTTGACTGATTCCTCTCCTGAAAATGTGTCGCTGGAAAAGTGCAGCAGATCAGGCAGCATCCAAGGAACAGGAGAATCGACGTTTCGGGCATAAGCCCTTGTTCAGGATTGAGGAAAGTGTGTCCAGCAGGCTAAGATAAAAGGTAGGGAGGAGGGACTTGGGGGTGGGGCATTGGAAATGCGATAGGTGGAAGGAGGTCAAGGTGAGGGTGATAGGCTGGAGTGGGGTGTGGGGGAGAAGTCAGGAAGAAGATTGCAGGTTAGGAAGGCTGTGCCGAGTTCGAGGGATTTGACTGAGACAAGGTGGGGGGAGGGGAAATGAGGAAACTGGAGAAATCTGAGTTCATCCCTTGTGGTTGGAGGGTTCCTAGGCGGAAGATGAGGCGCTCTTCCTCCAACCGTCGTGTTACTATGATCTGGCGATAGAGGAGTCCAAGGACCTGCATGTCCTTGGTGGAGTGGGAGGGGGAGTTGAAGTATTGAGCCACGGGGTGGTTGGGTTGGTTAGTCCGGGTGTCCCAGAGGTGTTCTCTGAAACGTTCCGGAAGTAGGCGGCCTGTCTCCCCAATATAGAGGAGGCCACATCGGGTGCAGCGGATGCAGTAAATGATGTGTGTGGAGGTGCAGGTGAATTTGTGGCGGATATGGAAGTGTCCCTTGGGGCCTTGGAGGGAAGTAAGGGGGGAGGTGTGGGCGCAAGTTTTGCATTTCTTGCGGTTGCAGGGGAAGGTGCCAGGAGTGGAGGATGGGTTGGTGGGGGGTGTGGACCTGACGAGGGAGTCACGGAGGGAGTGGTCTTTTCAGAACGCTCTCCTTCCTAATGAAATAACACTGAGGCCATACACAGTGATAGCTGAGACCAGGTAACTCTCACTGGTCGGGCTTGATTCAGGGACACCTGCAGTAAGTGGTGAGCATCACCCCCAATTCTGTCAGTCTGGGGAACTAGATGCTCTGAGACCTATGACCTTCCCAGCTGGTCACAGGTTGTTGTTATGGGCCAGGGAAGAATTAACGCCAACAGTTTACTCACAGGAAGTCTCTTGTTCTTGTCTTTTGGCGCGACAGGTGTGTGCACATTCAGGTACAAACAATCCTCACTTGACTTATTGGAAGCAAAATCAAATGTAATCAGTTTCTTCAAAGCCTCCAGTACAGATTCATCTTGTAGACATCTGTGGGATGTTGGAAAGAGAGAAATGGATTCCAGGTAAACAGCATTCTGAAACATTACCTGTTGTGGCAAAGTGACAGCGATGGGACTGCACTAGCACCGAGAAATTCTCAGTTCAAATCCCATGACACCTAAACCCAGCACATAAACAGAAATTGCTGGAGAAACTCAGCAGGTCTGGCAGCATCGATGGAGAGAAAGCAGAGTTAACATTTCAAGTCCACTGACTCTCCTTCAGAAAAGAAATCCTCTTCCCTCCATCGATGCTGCCAACCCTCCTGAGTTTCTTCAGCAATGTCTGCTTTTGTTTCAGATCTTCAGCATCTGCAGTTCGTTGTTTTATTGAATTTCAGTAAACTAGGTAATCCAGGAGAAAGTGAGGATTGAGATGCTGGAGTTCAGAGTCAAGAGTGTGGTGCTGGAAAAGCACAGCAGGTCAGGCAGCATCCGAGGAGCAGGGGAATCGACGTTTCGGGCATAACCCCTTCATCAGAAATCAGGTTATCCATCAAGCTGATTCACTTTATAAAAATGCACTGTGGAGAATTCACGAACAATGGCTGCAAATAAACCATCCCCCAGTGCTTTACCATTGCCTCCACAGTATAGTGTCTGTTCCACTTTAAGAGCAGGTACCTGCAGGAGAAATCTAGCCCCAAAATGCCCTAATAAGCTGATCTTATCCAAATATCCTGCCTCTGACAATACAGCACTCCCTCAACACTGCACTGCCACTGTCAGCCTTATGTGGAGTCTTTGGACACTTTCCTTTGTTTAAAAAGTATTGGAAAATAGAGAAAAGGGCAGTTTGATTGACAGACAAGAATCATCTCATTGGCCGATTGACGAATGGTAGGCTGGATACCACAGGACAGGTTCACTGTGACCAATGGCAGGACTGGGTGGGACTGAAGGCAGATGTCACATGATTCAACCAGGAATTCTGTCCAATCAGCTGGTTAGGCCCGAGCCTATCAGCCACTCTCTCACTCTTACCCAGGAGGCTGGCTGGTTGCCTCCCTGATCCCGGTCCATGCTTCTGCTGCCTGGGGTGCAGCAAATCGCAGGGCTCCAATCGGTGGCTTTGCAAACGGGATTCCCAGGTAGTCATAGACAGGTTTAGCGGTCCCCTTCACAGACACCTTCCTTCCCTCCAGCATCCCATACTTTGTCACAATGACTGGAGACTCCTCACTGGCTCCTGAAAGGAAAAGTATCTGTCAATGGCACAGATTTCTGTTGCTGAACCACACACCCACCTTCCCTTTTCAGGTTAAAAACAGAGGAAACACCAGCAGTTGGTTATTCAGCCCATCTCGCCTAGTCCACCATTCAACATGGTCATGGTTGCTATCTATCATCCTCCTGTTCTCTCCCCATACCCACTGATGCCTGTCATGTCTAGAAATCTAGTTCTCTCTTCAATACAAACTCAGAAGTCACACAACATCAGGTTATAGTTCAACAGGTCACTTTGTTCCACCTGACAAATGGGCAGCGCTCTGAAAGCTTGTGACTTCAAATACACCTGATGGAAGATAACCCGGAGTTGTGTGACCTCTGACGTTCTCCACCCCAGTCCAACACGGGCACCTCCACATCATTTCTTAAATATACTCAGTGAGTTTTCCTCCACAGTCTTATTTTTGGAGGATTCCACAGATTCAGCACCCTGGCAGAAGAATTTGTTTGGGGTCTCCTGTGGCTTAATGGATCATATGCTCATATCCAAGGCAAGGTGTCGTGGTGTTCAGTCCTGCTCCCGAGACCCAAGCACCCCCTCCACGTGATACATCAGTGGAATACTTACCCAGTGCTGCCCTGTCAAAGGTAACAGCATCTAGATGGAATGTTAAATGGAGATCCCATCTTCCCTCTTGGCAAACGTAAAAGATCTGACAATTGCTATTCAAAGAAGAGCAATTTGTTCAGGATTAGGTTATCACAGGGAATCCTACTGGGTATTCTGGGCAATAGTTATCCCTCAATTGGTAGGACTCACTTGGGAAAGTACAAAGATACACAAGTCCCTGAAGTCTGTTAAGTATATTCAAGGCTGAGATTAACAGAACCTGTGCCTTCTGCAAGTCTGGATGTTTCTCCCCTACTATCATAAATATCCGAGCTATTCTCCTGCCAAGGAGCCAATCAGAGACTTGTTGCCGAGCTTATCCACAATCAATCAGCAATCTGTCGCTGGACGAATCTTACTCTGCACATACCTCCCAGGCACCATGGCACATTCTCCCTCCTCCACCCCTGCTTGCAAAGTAACAGTGTAAACACAACTCCCAATGAGTTCCAGTAACCCTTCCCCAGTTCTTATCTCATTTTAGTCCACAATCAAAAAGAATTTTTTAAAATGGTCTTTACACAATCAGCATCCCTAAACAAGATTACTGGGTTATTGATCTCTGCTGCTTGTGGTGTGCAGGACAGCTACTGCGTGGCTTATGTAGTTGCTCGACTTGAAACCTACAACATTGGCTGTAACATGATTTGGAGAAGACTAAATATGGGTAAAGCAATCATCACAATCTCCTTTCCTTGGCCACTCTGTCTGCCCCTTTCCCTCACCTGAAACAATAGACAATAGGTGCAGGAGTAGGCCATTCTGCCCTTCGAGCCTGCACGACCATTCAATATGATCATGGCTGATCATCCTTAATCAGTATCCTGTTCCTGCCTTATCTCCATAACCCTTGATTCCACTATCCTTGAGAGCTCTATCCAAATCTTTCTTAAATGAATCCAGAGACTGGGCCTCCACTGCCCTCTGGGGCAGAGCATTCCACACAGCCACCACTCTCTGGGTGAAGAGGTTTCTCCTCATCTCTGTCCTAAATGGTCTACTCCGTATTTTTAAGCTGTGTCCTCTGGTTTGACACTCATCCATCAGCAGAAACATGTTTCCTGCCTCCAGAGTATCCAATCCTTTAATAATCTTATATGTCTCAATCAGATCCCCTCTCAGTCTTCTAAACTCAAGGGTATACAAGCCCAGTCGCTCCAGTCTTTCAGCGTAAGGTAGTCCCGCCATTCCAGGAATTGACCTCGTGAACCTACACTGCACTCACTCAATAGCCAGAATGTCTTTCCTCAAATTTGGAGACCAGAACTGCACACAATACTCCAGGTGTGGTCTCACCAGGGCCCTGTACAGCTGCAGAAGAAACAGATGGACTGTAACCTTCTTCTGGGGATTTTTACCCCAAGATGAATCCAAACACATCACCACCAAGACCAGCCATTTCCATCTTTGTAGCATTGCCTAGTTTTGGCACAGACACAACTCATCAAGATAGATTCTTGATCAGTTTGGGAATCAAGGGTTATGGGGAAAGGGCAGGAAAGTGAACTTGAGGAATGTCAGATCAGCTATGATCCGATTGAAGGCTACTCCTACTCATGTTCCTATTTCTTATGGCCACTGTTGTGAAACACACACAGTCAGGGGCTTCATTAGCAGGACAAGTGCCGAGAAACGCAGACTGGGGTCACAGTGTTTAACTTTACAATGCACTCACCAGAAATGTACCTGGGATGTGGTGGCAGGGGGGCTGTTGGGACGTTGGCTCAGGACTCTCTTTCAGTTATGTCTTTATCCTTTTTATTCTTAAACTATTCAACATGGTTCCCCAATTATAGCGACCATTGGAACGTTCCACTGTATTTTACCATATTATTCATGAAAAATACAAATGACAACAAATAAATCATTCATTCACTTGGTCACTCGCGCTCCTTCTTTCTCTCTCCTTCACACGCTCACCATCCATCAGCCTCTCACCCTCAGACTCCTTCTCCCTCCCCTAGTCTCTCACCCTCTGCCTCTCTCCTTCCTTCCTTCCCTCCCCCAGTCTCTCCTTCCCACCCTCTTGCCCGCGCTCCCTCAGGCTCTTCTTCTCTCCCCTTCAGGCTCTCCTTCCCTCTCTCCCTCACTCTCTCCTTCCCTCTTTCCCTCCTACTCTCCCTCTCTCCTTTCCTCTCTCTCCCTCAGTCTCTCTCCTTCTCTCTCTCTCCCTCAGTCTGTCTCCTTCCCCCTCTCTCTCCCTCAGTTTCTCTCCTTCCCTCTCTCTCTCCTTCCCTCTCTCCCTCCCTCAGTCTCTCTCTCCTTCCCTCTCTCCCTCAGTCTCTCTCCTTCCTTCCCTCTCTCTCTCTCCTTCAGTCTCTCTCCTTCCCTCTCTCTCTTCCTCAGTCTCTCTCCTTCCCTCTCTCTCCCTCAGTCTCTCTCCATCCCTCTCTCTCTCACCCTCAGTCTCTCTCCCTCAGTCTCTCTCCTTCCCTCTCTCTCTCTCCCTCAGTCTCTCTCCTTCCCTCTCTCTCTCTCCCTCAGTCTCTCTCCTTCCCTCTCTCTCTTCCTCAGTCTCTCTCCTTCCCTCTTTCTCCCTAAGTCTCTCTCCTTCCCTCTCTCTCAGTCTCTCTCCTTCTCTCTCTCTCTCCCTCAGTCTCTCTCCTTCCCCCTCTCTCTCCCTCAGTTTCTCTCCTTCCCTCTCTCTCTCCTTCCCTCTCTCCCTCCCTCAGTCTCTCTCCTTCCTTCCCTCTCTCTCTCTCCTTCAGTCTCTCTCCTTCCCTCTCTCTCCCTCAGTCTCTCTCCATCCCTCTCTCTCTCTCCCTCAGTCTCTCTCCATCCCTCTCTCTCTCTCCCTCAGTCTCTCTCCCTCAGTCTCTCTCCTCCTCAGTCTCTCTCCTTCCCTCTCTCTCTCTCTCCCTCAGTCTCTCTCCTTCCCTCTCTCTCTCCCCCTCAGTCTCTCTCCTTCCCACTCTCTCGCACCCTCAGTCTCTCTCCTTCCCCCTCTCCCTCCCTCAGTCTCTCTCCTTCCCCATCTCCCTCCCTCAGTCTCTCTCCTTCCCCCTCTCCCTCCCTCAGTCTCTCTCCTTCCCCCTCTCCCTCCCTCAGTCTCTCTCCTTCCCCCTCTCTCTCCCTCAGTCTCTCTCCTTCCCTCTCTCCCTCTCCCCCTCAGTTTCTCTCTCCCTCAGTCTCTCTCCTTCCCTCTCTCTCTCTCCCACAGTCTCTCTCCTTCCCCCCTCTCTCCCTCAGTCTCTCTCCTTCCCTCTCTCTCCCTCAGTCTCTCTCCTTCCCTCTCTCTCTCCCCCTCAGTCTCTCTCCTTCCCCCTCTCTCTCCCTCAGTCTCTCTCCTTCCCTCTCTCCCTCTCCCCCTCAGTTTCTCTCTCCCTCAGTCTCTCTCCTTCCCTCTCTCTCTCTCCCACAGTCTCTCTCCTTCCCCCCTCTCTCCCTCAGTCTCTCTCCTTCCCTCTCTCTCCCTCAGTCTCTCTCCTTCCCTCTCTCTCTCCCCCTCAGTCTCTCTCCTTCCCCCTCTCTCTCCCTCAGTCTCTCTCTCCCTCAGTCTCTCTCCTTCCCCCTCTCTCTCCCTCAGTCTCTCTCCTTCTCTCTCTCTCTCCCTCAGTCTCTCTCCTTCCCTCTCTCTCTCTCCCACAGTCTCTCTCCTTCCCCCCTCTCTCCCTCAGTCTCTCTCCTTCCCTCTCTCTCCCTCAGTCTCTCTCCTTCCCTCTCTCTCTCCCCCTCAGTCTCTCTCCTTCCCCCTCTCTCCCCCTCAGTTTCTCTCTCCCTCAGTCTCTCTCCTTCCCTCTCTCTCTCTCCCACAGTCTCTCTCCTTCTCTCTCTCTCTCCCTCAGTCTCTCTCCTTCCCCCTCTCTCTCCCTCAGTTTCTCTCCTTCCCTCTCTCTCTCCTTCCCTCTCTCCCTCCCTCAGTCTCTCTCCTTCCTTCCCTCTCTCTCTCTCCTTCAGTCTCTCTCCTTCCCTCTCTCTCCCTCAGTCTCTCTCCATCCCTCTCTCTCTCTCCCTCAGTCTCTCTCCATCCCTCTCTCTCTCTCCCTCAGTCTCTCTCCCTCAGTCTCTCTCCTCCTCAGTCTCTCTCCTTCCCTCTCTCTCTCTCTCCCTCAGTCTCTCTCCTTCCCTCTCTCTCTCCCCCTCAGTCTCTCTCCTTCCCACTCTCTCGCACCCTCAGTCTCTCTCCTTCCCCCTCTCCCTCCCTCAGTCTCTCTCCTTCCCCATCTCCCTCCCTCAGTCTCTCACCTTCCCCCTCTCCCTCCCTCAGTCTCTCTCCTTCCCCCTCTCCCTCCCTCAGTCTCTCTCCTTCCCCCTCTCTCTCCCTCAGTCTCTCTCCTTCCCTCTCTCCCTCTCCCCCTCAGTTTCTCTCTCCCTCAGTCTCTCTCCTTCCCTCTCTCTCTCTCCCACAGTCTCTCTCCTTCCCCCCTCTCTCCCTCAGTCTCTCTCCTTCCCTCTCTCTCCCTCAGTCTCTCTCCTTCCCTCTCTCTCTCCCCCTCAGTCTCTCTCCTTCCCCCTCTCTCTCCCTCAGTCTCTCTCCTTCCCTCTCTCCCTCTCCCCCTCAGTTTCTCTCTCCCTCAGTCTCTCTCCTTCCCTCTCTCTCTCTCCCACAGTCTCTCTCCTTCCCCCCTCTCTCCCTCAGTCTCTCTCCTTCCCTCTCTCTCCCTCAGTCTCTCTCCTTCCCTCTCTCTCTCCCCCTCAGTCTCTCTCCTTCCCCCTCTCTCTCCCTCAGTCTCTCTCTCCCTCAGTCTCTCTCCTTTCCTCTCTCTCTCTCCCCCTCATTCTCTCTCCTTCCCTCTCTCCCTCACCCCCTCATTCTCTCTCCTTCCCTCTCTCCCTCAGTCTCTCTCCATCACCCTCTCTCCCCCTCAGTCTCTCTCCTTCCCCCTCTCCCTCCCTCAGTCTCGCTCCTTCCCCCTCTCCCTCCCTCAGTCTCTCTCCTTCCCCCACTCTCTCCCTCAGTCTCTCTCCTTCCCCCACTCTCTCCCTCAGTCTCTCTCCTTCCCCCACACTCTCCCTCAGTCTCTCTCCTTCCCTCTCTCTCTCCCCCTCAGTCTCTCTCCTTCCCTCTCTCTCTCCCCCTCAGTCTCTCTCCTTCCCTCTCTCTCTCTCTCCCTCAGTCTCTCTCTCCCTCAGTCTCTCTCCTTCCCTCTCTCCCTCCCTCAGTTTCTCTCCTTCCCTCTCTCTCTCCTTCCCTCTCTCCCTCCCTCAGTCTCTCTCCTTCCCTCTCTCCCTCAGTCTCTCTCCTTACTTCGCTCTCTCTCGCCTTCAGTCTCTCCCCTTCCCTCCTTCTCTCCCTCAGTCTCTCTCCTTCCTTCCCTCTCTCTCTCTCCTTCAGTCTCTCCCCTTCCCTCTCTCTCTCCCTCAGTCTCTCTCCTTCCCCCACTCTCTCCCTCAGTCTCTCTCCTTCCCCCACTCTCTCCCTCAGTCTCTCTCCTTCCCTCTCTCTCTCCCCCTCAGTCTCTCTCCTTCCCTCTCTCTCTCACCCCCTCAGTCTCTCTCTCCCTCAGTCTCTCTCCTTCCCTCTCTCCCTCCCTCAGTTTCTCTCCTTCCCTCTCTCTCTCCTTCCCTCTCTCCCTCCCTCAGTCTCTCTCCTTCCCTCTCTCCCTCAGTCTCTCTCCTTACTTCGCTCTCTCTCTCTCCTTCAGTCTCTCCCCTTCCCTCCCTCTCTCCCTCAGTCTCTCTCCTTCCTTCCCTCTCTCTCTCTCCTTCAGTCTCTCCCCTTCCCTCTCTCTCTCCCTCAGTCTCTCTCCTTCCCCCACTCTCTCCCTCAGTCTCTCTCCTTCCCCCACTCTCTCCCTCAGTCTCTCTCCTTCCCTCTCTCTCTCCCCCTCAGTCTCTCTCCTTCCCTCTCTCTCTCACCCCCTCAGTCTCTCTCTCCCTCAGTCTCTCTCCTTCCCTTTCTCCCTTCCTCAGTTTCTTCCTTCCCTCTCTCTCCTTCCCTCTCTCCCTCCCTCAGTCTCTCTCCTTCCCTCTCTCCCTCAGTCTCTCTCCTTCCTTTCCTCTCTCTCTCTCGTTCAGTCTCTCCCCTTCCCTCTCTCTCTTCCTCAGTCTCTCTCCTTCCCTCTCTCTCTTCCTCAGTCTCTCTCCTTCCCTCTCTCTCTCTCCCCCTCAGTCTCTCTCCTTCCCTCTCTCTCCCTCAGTCTCTCTCCTTCCCCTCTCTCCCCCTCAGTCTCTCTCCTTCCCCCCTCCCTCCCTCAGTCTCTCTCCTTCCCCATCTCCCTCCCTCAGTCTCTCTCCTTCCCCCTCTCCCTCCCTCAGTCTCTCTCCTTCCCTCTCTCCCTCCCTCAGTCTCTCTCCCTCACTCTCTCCTTCCCTCTCTCTCTCCTTCCCTCTCTCTCTCCCTCACTCTCTCTCCTTCCCTCTCTCTCTCCCTCACTCTCTCCTTCACTCTCTCCTTCCCTCACTCTCTCTCTCTCCCTCACTCGCTCTCCTTCCCTCCCACTCTCCTTCACTCCCTCCTTCCCTCTCTCTCTCCCTCACTCTCTCTCCTTCCCTCTCTCTCCTTCCCTCTCTCTCTCCCTCACTCTCTCCTTCCCTCTCTCTCTCTCTCTCCTTCCCTCTCTCTCCTTCACTCTCTCCTTCCCTCTCTCTCTCTCCCTCACTCTCTCTCCTTCCCTCTCTCTCTCCCTCACTCTCTCCTCCCCTCTCTCTCCCTCACTCTGTCTCCTTCCCTTTCTCTCCCCTTCCCTCTCTCTCCCTCACTCTCTCTCCTTCCCTCTCTCTCCCTCACTCTCTCTCCTTCCCTCTCTCTCCCTCACTCTCTCTCCTTCCCTCTCTCTCCCTCACTCTCTCTCCTTCCCGCTCTCCCTCACTCTCTCTCCTTCCATCTCTCCCTCTCCTTCCTTCTCTCTCCCTCACTCTCTCTCCTTTCCTCTCTCACTCTCTCTCTCCCTCTCTCTCTCTCCTTCCCTCCCTCTCTCTCCTTCCCTCCCTCTCTCTCCTTCCCTCTCAATCTCTCTCCCTTCCCTCTCTCTCCCTCACTGTCTCTCCTTCCCTCTCTCCCTCACTGTCTCTCCTTCCCTCTCTCTCCCTCACTCTCTCTCCTTCCCTCTCTCTCCCTCACTCTCTCTTCTTCCCTCTCTCTCTCCCTCACTCTCTCTCCTTCCCTCTCTCTCTCCCTCACTCTCTCTCCCCTTCCCTCTCTCTCTCCTTCCCCATCTCTCCCTCCCTCACTCTCTCTCCTTCCCTCTCTCTCTCCCTCACTCTCTCTCCTTCCCTCTCTCTCTCCCTCACTCTCTCTCCTTCCCTCTCTCTCCCCTTCCATCTCTCTCTCCTTCCCCATCTCTCTCCCTTCCTCACTCTCTCTCCTTCCCGCTCTCTCTCCCTCACTCTCTCTCCTTCCCTCACTCTCTCTCCTTACCCCTCTCTGTCCTTCCCCCTCTCTCTCCTTCCCTCACTCTCTCTCCTTCCCTCTCTCTCTCCTACCCTCACTCTCTCCTACCCCCACTCTCTCTTCTTCCCTCTCTCTCCCTCACTGTCTCTCCTTCCCTCTCTCTCCCTCAGTCTCTCCTTCCCTCTCTCTCTCCTTCCCTCTCTCTCCCCTTATCTCTCTCTCTCCCCTTCCCTCTCTCTCTCCCCTTCCCTCTCTCTCTCCCTCAGTCTCTCTCCTTCCCCCTCTCTCTCTCCCTCAGTCTCTCTCCTTCCCTCTCTCTCTCCTTCCCTCTCTCTCCCTCACTCTCTCTCCTTCCCTCTCTCTCTCTCCCTCACTCTCTCTCCTGACCTCTCTCTCTCTCCCTCAGTCTCTCTCCCTCACTCTCTCTCTCCCTCACTCTCTCCCCTTCCCTCTCTCTCTCCTTCCCTCTCTCTCTCCTTCCCCATCTCTCTCCCTCCCTCACTCTCTCTCCTTCCCTCTCTCCTTCCCTCACTCTCTCTCCTTACCCCTCTCTCTCCTTCCCTCACTCTCTCTCCTTCCCTCACTCTCTCTCCTTCCCTCTCTCTCTCCTACCCTCACTCTCTCCTACCCTCACTCTCTCTCCTTCCCTCTCTCTCCCTCACTGTCTCTCCTTCCCTCTCTCTCCTTCCCTCTCTCTCTCCTTCCCCCTCTCTCTCCCTCAGTTTCTTTCCTTCCCTCTCTCTCTCCTTCCCTCTCTCCCTCCCTCAGTCTCTCTCCTTCCCTCTCTCCCTCAGTCTCTCTCCTTCCTTCCCTCTCTCTCTCTCCTTCAGTCTCTCCCCTTCCCTCTCTCTCTCCCTCATTCTCTCTCTTTCCCCCTCTCTCTCTCCCTCAGTCTCTCTCCTTCCCTCTCTCTCCCTCACTCTCTCCTTCCCTCTCTCTCCCTCACTCTCTCTCCTTCCCTCTCTCTCCCTCACTCTCTCTCCTTCCCATTCTCTCTCTCCCTCACTCTCTCTCCTGACCTCTCTCTCCCTCACTCTCTCTCCTTCCCTCTCTCTCCCTCACTCTCTCTCCTTCCCTCTCTCTCCCTCACTCTCTCTCCTTCCCTCCCTCTCCCCTTCCCTCTCTCTCTCCTTCCCTCTCTCTCCCTCACTCTCTCTCCTTCCCTCTCTCTCCTTCCCTCTCTCTCTCTCCCTCAGTCTCTCTCCTTCCCCCACTCTCTCCCTCAGTCTCTCTCCTTCCCCCACTCTCTCCCTCAGTCTCTCTCCTTCCCTCTCTCTCTCCCCCTCAGTCTCTCTCCTTCCCTCTCTCTCTCACCCCCTCAGTCTCTCTCTCCCTCAGTCTCTCTCCTTCCCTTTCTCCCTTCCTCAGTTTCTTCCTTCCCTCTCTCTCTCCTTCCCTCTCTCCCTCCCTCAGTCTCTCTCCTTCCCTCTCTCCCTCAGTCTCTCTCCTTCCTTTCCTCTCTCTCTCTCGTTCAGTCTCTCCCCTTCCCTCTCTCTCTTCCTCAGTCTCTCTCCTTCCCTCTCTTCCTCAGTCTCTCTCCTTCCCTCTCTCTCTCTCCCCCTCAGTCTCTCTCCTTCCCTCTCTCTCCCTCAGTCTCTCTCCTTCCCCTCTCTCCCCCTCAGTCTCTCTCCTTCCCCCCTCCCTCCCTCAGTCTCTCTCCTTCCCCATCTCCCTCCCTCAGTCTCTCTCCTTCCCCCTCTCCCTCCCTCAGTCTCTCTCCTTCCCTCTCTCCCTCCCTCAGTCTCTCTCCCTCACTCTCTCCTTCCCTCTCTCTCTCCTTCCCTCTCTCTCTCCCTCACTCTCTCTCCTTCCCTCTCTCTCTCCCTCACTCTCTCCTTCACTCTCTCCTTCCCTCACTCTCTCTCTCTCCCTCACTCGCTCTCCTTCCCTCCCACTCTCCTTCACTCCCTCCTTCCCTCTCTCTCTCCCTCACTCTCTCTCCTTCCCTCTCTCTCCTTCCCTCTCTCTCTCCCTCACTCTCTCCTTCCCTCTCTCTCTCTCTCTCCTTCCCTCTCTCTCCTTCACTCTCTCCTTCCCTCTCTCTCTCTCCCTCACTCTCTCTCCTTCCCTCTCTCTCTCCCTCACTCTCTCCTCCCCTCTCTCTCCCTCACTCTGTCTCCTTCCCTTTCTCTCCCCTTCCCTCTCTCTCCCTCACTCTCTCTCCTTCCCTCTCTCTCCCTCACTCTCTCTCCTTCCCTCTCTCTCCCTCACTCTCTCTCCTTCCCTCTCTCTCCCTCACTCTCTCTCCTTCCCTCTCTCCCTCACTCTCTCTCCTTCCATCTCTCCCTCTCCTTCCTTCTCTCTCCCTCACTCTCTCTCCTTTCCTCTCTCACTCTCTCTCTCCCTCTCTCTCTCTCCTTCCCTCCCTCTCTCCTTCCCTCCCTCTCTCTCCTTCCCTCTCAATCTCTCTCCCTTCCCTCTCTCTCCCTCACTGTCTCTCCTTCCCTCTCTCCCTCACTGTCTCTCCTTCCCTCTCTCTCCCTCACTCTCTCTCCTTCCCTCTCTCTCCCTCACTCTCTCTTCTTCCCTCTCTCTCTCCCTCACTCTCTCTCCTTCCCTCTCTCTCTCCCTCACTCTCTCTCCCCATCCCTCTCTCTCTCCTTCCCCATCTCTCCCTCCCTCACTCTCTCTCCTTCCCTCTCTCTCCTTCCCTCTCTCTCTCCCTCACTCTCTCTCCTTCCCTCTCTCTCCCCTTCCATCTCTCTCTCCTTCCCCATCTCTCTCCCTTCCTCACTCTCTCTCCTTCCCGCTCTCTCTCCCTCACTCTCTCTCCTTCCCTCACTCTCTCTCCTTACCCCTCTCTGTCCTTCCCCCTCTCTCTCCTTCCCTCACTCTCTCTCCTTCCCTCTCTCTCTCCTACCCTCACTCTCTCCTACCCCCACTCTCTCTTCTTCCCTCTCTCTCCCTCACTGTCTCTCCTTCCCTCTCTCTCCCTCAGTCTCTCCTTCCCTCTCTCTCTCCTTCCCTCTCTCTCCCCTTCCCTCTCTCTCTCCCCTTCCCTCTCTCTCTCCCCTTCCCTCTCTCTCTCCCTCAGTCTCTCTCCTTCCCCCTCTCTCTCTCCCTCAGTCTCTCTCCTTCCCTCTCTCTCCTTCCCTCTCTCTCCCTCACTCTCTCTCCTTCCCTCTCTCTCCTTCCCTCTCTCTCTCTCCCTCACTCTCTCTCCTGACCTCTCTCTCCTTCCCTCTCTCTCTCTCCCTCACTCTCTCTCCTGACCTCTCTCTCTCTCCCTCAGTCTCTCTCCCTCACTCTCTCTCTCCCTCACTCTCTCCCCTTCCCTCTCTCTCTCCTTCCCCCTCTCTCTCCTTCCCCATCTCTCTCCCTCCCTCACTCTCTCTCCTTCCCTCTCTCTCTCCTTCCCTCACTCTCTCTCCTTCCCTCTCTCTCTCCTTCCCTCACTCTCTCTCCTTACCCCTCTCTCTCCTTCCCTCACTCTCTCCTTCCCCCCTCTCTCCTTCCCTCACTCTCTCTCCTTCCCTCTCTCTCTCCTACCCTCACTCTCTCCTACCCTCACTCTCTCTCCTTCCCTCTCTCTCCCTCACTGTCTCTCCTTCCCTCTCTCTCCTTCCCTCTCTCTCTCCGTCCCCCTCTCTCTCCCTCAGTTTCTTTCCTTCCCTCTCTCTCTCCTTCCCTCTCTCCCTCCCTCAGTCTCTCTCCTTCCCTCTCTCCCTCAGTCTCTCTCCTTCCTTCCCTCTCTCTCTCTCCTTCAGTCTCTCCCCTTCCCTCTCTCTCTCCCTCATTCTCTCTCTTTCCCCCTCTCTCTCTCCCTCAGTCTCTCTCCTTCCCTCTCTCTCCCTCACTCTCTCCTTCCCTCTCTCTCCCTCACTCTCTCTCCTTCCCTCTCTCTCCCTCACTCTCTCTCCTTCCCATTCTCTCTCTCCCTCACTCTCTCTCCTGACCTCTCTCTCCCTCACTCTCTCTCCTTCCCTCTCTCTCCCTCACTCTCTCTCCTTCCCTCTCTCTCCCTCACTCTCTCTCCCTCACTCTCTCTCCTTCCCTCCCTCTCCCCTTCCCTCTCTCTCCCTCACTGTCTCTCCTTCCCTCTCTCTCCTTCCCTCTCTCTCTCCCTCACTCTCTCTCCTTCCCTCACTCTCTCTCCTTACCCCTCTCTCTCCTTCCCTCACTCTCTCTTTCCCCCCTCTCTCCTTCCCTCACTCTCTCCTTCCCTCACTCTCTCCTAACCTCACTCTCTCTCCTTCCCTCTCTCTCCCTCATTGTCTCTCCTTCCCTCTCTCTCTCCTTCCCTCTCTCTCCCCTTCCCTCACTCTCTCTCTCCCTCACTCTCTCCCCTTCCCTCTCTCTCTCCTTCCCCCTCTCTCTCCTTCCCCATCTCTCTCCCTCCCTCACTCTCTCTCCTTCCCTCTCTCTCTCCTTCCCTCACTCTCTCTCCTTACCCCTCTCTCTCCTTCCCTCACTCTCTCTCCTTCCCCCCTCTCTCCTTCCCTCACTCTCTCTCCTTCCCTCTCTCTCTCCTACCCTCACTCTCTCCTACCCTCACTCTCTCTCCTTCCCTCTCTCTCCCTCACTGTCTCTCCTTCCCTCTCTCTCCTTCCCTCTCTCTCTCCTTCCCCCTCTCTCTCCCTCAGTTTCTTTCCTTCCCTCTCTCTCCTTCCCTCTCTCCCTCCCTCAGTCTCTCTCCTTCCCTCTCTCCCTCAGTCTCTCTCCTTCCTTCCCTCTCTCTCTCTCCTTCAGTCTCTCCCCTTCCCTCTCTCTCTCCCTCATTCTCTCTCTTTCCCCCTCTCTCTCTCCCTCAGTCTCTCTCCTTCCCTCTCTCTCCCTCACTCTCTCCTTCCCTCTCTCTCCCTCACTCTCTCTCCTTCCCTCTCTCTCCCTCACTCTCTCTCCTTCCCATTCTCTCTCTCCCTCACTCTCTCTCCTGACCTCTCTCTCCCTCACTCTCTCTCCTTCCCTCTCTCTCCCTCACTCTCTCTCCTTCCCTCTCTCTCCCTCACTCTCTCTCCCTCACTCTCTCTCCTTCCCTCCCTCTCCCCTTCCCTCTCTCTCCCTCACTGTCTCTCCTTCCCTCTCTCTCCTTCCCTCTCTCTCTCCCTCACTCTCTCTCCTTCCCTCACTCTCTCTCCTTACCCCTCTCTCTCCTTCCCTCACTCTCTCTCCTTCCCCCTCTCTCTCCTTCCCTCACTCTCTCCTTCCCTCACTCTCTCCTAACCTCACTCTCTCTCTCCTTCCCTCTCTCTCCCTCATTGTCTCTCCTTCCCTCTCTCTCCTTCCCTCTCTCTCCCTCAGTCTCTCGTTCCCTCTCTCTCTCCTTCCCTCTCTCTCTCCTTCCCTCTCTCTCCCCTTCCCTCTCTCTCTCCCCTTCCCTCTCTCTCCCCTTCCCTCTCTCTCTCCCTCAGTCTCTCTCCTTCCCTCTCTCTCCCTCAGTCTCTCTCCTTCCCTCTCTCTCTCCCTCAGTCTCTCTCCTTCCCCCTCTCTCTCTCCCTCAGTCTCTCTCCTTCCCTCTCTCTCTCCCTCAGTCTCTCTCCTTCCCTCTCTCTCCCTCAGTCTCTCTCCCTCACTCTCTCTCTTCCTCACTCATTCCTTCCCTCTCCCTCAGTCTCTCCTTCCCTCTCTCTCCCTCAGTCTCTCTCCCTCCCTCCTTCCCTCTCTCCCTCTGTCTCTCCTTCCCTCTCTCCCTCCCTCTCTCCCTCAATCTCTCCTCCCCTCTCTCAGTCTCTCTCCTTCCCTCTTTCCCTTAGTCTCTCCTTCCCTCTCTCCCTCACCTGAGGTGTAGCCCAGCGCCACAGCAGTGAGCAGGGCACAGACCAGGCTCTGGCCAGGATGCGTCGCCATTTGGCTCTGATGTTGCTGTGGGCAGGGAGCGCGGCTCCGGTCGGGACTCCGCAATCTCTCGGGCTGCCTGATGGGTCGCGGGGCTTTGCAGGACTCTCCCTGAAACCGACAGTCGGTAGAATTGCGTCGGAGCCAGGACAGGGACAAAGGTGAAAAAGAAAACTCCACAGAGCGAGCGAGAGAGAGGTGTGTCCCTGTCCCAACCCCAGCCCGAAGGTCAGGGACACACTGGGAATGTCTCTAGAAATAACAGCCTTTCAGATACAAAGCGTGCTGTGCTCTCTGAGGTCAGGCTGACAGAGAGAAGTGGTCAGGCTGACAGAGAGAAGTGGTCAGGCTGACAGAGAGAAGAGGTCAGGCTGACAGAGAGAAGTGGTCAGGCTGACAGAGAGAAGAGGTCAGGCTGACAGAGAGAAGTGGTCAGGCTGACAGAGAGAAGTGGTCAGGCTGACAGAGAGAAGAGGTCAGGCTGACAGAGAGAAGTGGTCAGGCTGACAGAGAGAAGTGGTCAGGCTGACAGAGAGAAGAGGTCAGGCTGACAGAGAGAAGTGGTCAGGCTGACAGAGAGAAGTGGTCAGGCTGACAGAGAGAAGAGGTCAGGCTGACAGAGAGAAGAGGTCAGACTGACAGAGAGAAGTGGTCAGGCTGACAGAGAGAAGAGGTCAGGCTGACAGAGAGAAGAGGTCAGGCTGACAGAGAGAAGTGGTCAGGCTGACAGAGAGAAGAGGTCAGGCTGACAGAGAGAAGTGGTCAGGCTGACAGAGAGAAGAGGTCAGGCTGACAGAGAGAAGTGGTCAGGCTGACAGAGAGAAGTGGTCAGGCTGACAGAGAGAAGAGGTCAGGCTGACAGAGAGAAGAGGTCAGGCTGACAGAGAGAAGTGGTCAGACTGACAGAGAGAAGTGGTCAGGCTGACAGAGAGAAGTGGTCAGGCTGACAGAGAGAAGAGGTCAGGCTGACAGAGAGAAGTGGTCAGGCTGACAGAGAGAAGAGGTCAGGCTGACAGAGAGAAGTGGTCAGGCTGACAGAGAGAAGTGGTCAGGCTGACAGAGAGAGAGAGAGAGGATGAGAGTGTGTGTGCGAGACAGTGAGAGAGAGAGAGAGACACACACACACAGAGAGTGAAAGTGAGAGTGTGTGTAGACAGTCTGAGAGAATTTAACTCTTACAGCAGTTTATTCCGTATACCGTATCAGTTGTATGACACTATGACCTTTTACTATAAATTCGTTGTCCTATGATCCTGCCCCACAACCACCCGATGAAAGGAGCAGCGCTTTGAAAGCTAGTGCTTCCAAACAAACCCGTTGGACTAGAACCTGGTGTTGTGTGATTTTTAACAGTGTGAGAGAAGTTAGAATCAACTCGGAGAAAGTGAGGACTGCAGATGCTGGAGATCAGAGCTGAAAAATGTGTTGCTGGAAAAGTGCAGCAGGTCAGGCAGCATCCAGGGAACAGGAGAATCGACGTTTTGGACATAAACCTGAAGAAGGGCTTATGCCCGAAACGTCGATTCTCCTGCTCCTTGGATGCTGCCTGACCTGCCGCGCTTTTCCAGCAACACATTTTCAGCTGAGAGAAGTTAGAGTTCACTGTTGAAATGGTGCTGTCGGTGAAGGAATCTCACCGCAGTGCAGGCTAAGTGTGTCAGTCTTTCTAAAGGGTTAGAATAGTTAGTTCACCTTATGGTTAGTACAGGGAGTTCAGAGAATAAGTACGTTAGTGGGGGCTATTTATTAGAAGGTAATAATTGTAACTTTTAGATAGCTAATTAAAATTTAATAGTAAACTTGCAGCCAATGGGGGCTAGTCATAAGAACTGAAATAACTGTGGATGCTGCAAATCAGAAACAAAAACAGAAGTTGCTGGAAAAGCTCAGCAAGTCCAGCAGCATCTGTGGAGAGAAACCAGAGTTAACGTTTCAGGTGCAGTGACCTTTCCTTAGAATAGTTCATAATTACATCTGCAGGAAGTGTACCCAGCTTCAGCTGCTCACTCAACAAGTGGATCTGTTTGAGAAGTAGTTGGAGACACAAGGCAATACAAATGGTGTACAGTGTCATGGATAGAGTTATAGAAATGTGGTCACAAAAAAAATACAGTCACAGCTAGATGGGAGAGTGAAGAAGGCGTTTGGTATGCTTTCCTTTATTGGTCAGAGTATTGAGTACAGGAGTTGGGAGGTCATGTTGCCGCTGTACAGGACATTGGTTAGGCCACTGTTGGAATATTGTGTGCAATTCTGATCTCCTTCCTATTGGAAAGATGTTGTGAAACTTGAAAGGGTTCAGGCAAGATTTACAAGGATGTTGCTGGTGTCGGAGGATTTGAGCTATAGTGAGAGGCTGAACAGGCTGGGGCTGTTTTCCCTGGAGCGTCAGAGGCTGAGGGGTGAACTTATAGAGGTTTACAAAATCATGAGGGACATGGATAGGATTAATAGACAAGGTCTTTTCCCTGGGGTGGAGGAGCCCAGAACCTAGAGGCCATAGGGGAAAGATATAAAAGAGACCTAAAGGGCAATGTTTTCACACAGAGAATGGTGCCCATGTGGAATGAGGTGCCAGAGGAAGTGGCAGAGGCTGGTACAATTGCAACATTTAAAAGGCATTTGGATGGGTATATGAATAGGAAGGGTTTGGAGGAATATGGGCTGGGTGCTGGCTGGTGGGACTAGATTGGGTTGGGATATCTGGTCGGCATGTATGAGTTGGATCAAACGGTCTGTTTCCATGCTGTACATCTGTATGACTCTATAGTGACTGTTTACACAGGGCAGGCAGTTAGTGCAGGAGTCCCTGCAGCTTCCCCTATCAACGAGGTATTCTATTTTGGATACCGATGAGGGCTTGGCTCATTTGGTGACAGCAGCAGCAATAGCCACTGCAGTGGCACCACAGCTGGTCCTGCTGTACAGAGGAGGGATAGAGCATAGTAGAGTAATAGTAATTAGAGATTCAATAGGCAGGGACACAGGTGCTTCTGTGGCTGCAAGAGAGACTCCAGCAAGGGTATGATGCCTCTCTGGTGCCAGGGTCATGGATGTCTCTGAGCAGGTAATGGACATCATGAAATGGGAGGGTAAACAGACAGAAGTCTGTGGGCGGCACGGTGGCACAGTGGTTAGCACTGCTGCCTCACAGCGCCAGAGACCCGGGTTCAACTCCCGCCTCAGGCGACTGACTGTGTGGAGTTTGCACGTTCTCCCTGTGTCTGCGTGGGTTTCCTCCGGGTGCTCCGGTTTCCTCCCACAGTCCAAAGATGTGCAGGTCAGGTGAATTGGCCATGCTAAATTGCCCGTAGTGTTAGGTAAGGGGTAAATGTAGGGGTATGGGTGGGTTGCGCTTCGGTGGGGCGGTGTGGACTTGTTGGACCGAAGGGCCTGTTTCCACACTGTATGTAATCTAATCTAAAAAAGTCATTGTCCACATTGGCACAAGTGACATGGGTAGGAAGAATGACACGGTCCTGCAATGACAATTCAGAGAGTTAGGTAGTAAATTTAAAAGCAGGACTTCTAGGGTAGTAATCTCAGGTTTACTCCCCATGCTACATGCTACTGAGGCTAGGAACAGAGACAGAGTACAATTGAACACATGGGTAAAGAGCTGGGTGGGGGTGGGGGGGGTGGGGGTGGGTTGGGGTCTTCAAATATGTGGATCATTGGGATGCCTTCCAGAGAAAGTGAGACCTGCACAAGAAGGACGGGTTATATCTAAACTGAAGAGGCACCAATATCCTGGCGGGGTTTCTATAGTGCTACTCAGGAAGGTTTAAACTGGTGTGACAGTGGGTGGGAATGAAGCAGCAGGTCAGTAAGTATGGAGAGTGGGGAAGAGCTTGAGACTAAGGCAAATATAGTTAAGAGGAAGGGCAGTCAGGGAGACGTTGTTGAGCTGAGCAGAACTGGAGGCTTAGACCGCACTTGCTCCAATGGAAGGAGTATAACAGGTAAAACAGGTGAACGTAGAGCCCAGATTAATGCATGCAATTATGATGCTGTTGCTATCACAGAGACATGGTTGGAAGAGGGGCAGGACTGGCAGCTTAACATTCCAGACTATCAGTGGAGGAAGCAAAACAGGTGGGGGAATTGCATCACTGATTATGGAGCATATCACAGCTGTGTTGCAAGAGGACATCCTAGAGGGATCTTGCAGTGAGGTATTATGAGTAGAGCTCAGGAGTAGGAAGGGTGCAAACACAATGCTGGGATTGTACTACAGACCTCTCAGCTGCCAATGGGAGAAAGAGGAAAAGATATGTCGTCAGATTCTGGAAAGATGTGAAAATAACAGATTGGTTGTGGTGGCTGATTTTAACTTCCCCATATTGCCTGAAACTCCCTTACTGCTGGGAAGTTTGGGGAGTAATTTGTTCAGTATGTCTAGGAGGGTTTTTGAAACAGTGTGTGGATAGTCCAATGAGGGAAGGGGCCATATTGGACCTGGTATCGGGAAATGAGCCCAGCCAGATGATCAAAGTTTAAGTGGAGGAGCTTTTAGGAGTGGTGTTTTTGATATTTATGGATAAGGACAGGAGTGGACCTTGGATGAAGGTGTTAAATTGGATGAAGGTCAACTATAACTGAAGTAGGCAAGAATTGGTTATTGTGGATTGGGAGTGGCTGTTTGAGGGTAAATCCATATCTGACAACAGGAGTCTTTTAGGACCAGATGATTAGAGTGCAGGACAGGCATGTTCCTGTGAAAATGAAGGACGGGAATTACAGGATTTGGGAACCTTGGATGACAGAGGAAGTTATCAGCTTAGAATGTGTTGCTGGAAAAGTGCAGCAGGTCAGGAAGCATCCAAGGAGCAGGAGAATCGACGTCTCGGGCATGACCCAAGGGCTCATGTGTGAAACGTCGATTCTCCTGCTCCTTGGATGCTGCCTGACCTGCTGCGCTTTTCCAGCAACACATTTTCAGCTCTGATCTCCAGCATCTGCAGTCCTCACTTTCTCCTAGAAGTTATCAGCTTAGTCAACAAAATAGGAAGCATACCAAAGATCTAGGCAATTAAAAGCAAAGTCCTTGACGAATGTAGAGAATGTAGGAAGGAGCTCAAATGAGGAGTTAGGAGGGCTAAAAGGGGCCATGAAATGTCCATGGCCAACAGAGATAAGGAGAATCCCAAGACATTTTATATATATATATTAGGAGCAAGAGGGTAGTTAAGGAAAGACTTGAGGATAAAAGAACAAAGAACAAAAAACAAAGAGAATTTACAGCCCAGGAACACGCCCTTCGGCCCTCCAAGCCTGAGTCAATCCAAATCAATTGTCTAAACCTGTCGCCCAATTCCTAAGCATCTGTATCCCTCTGCTCTTCACCTACTCATGCATCTGTCCAGATGCAACTTAAATGAATCTACCATGCTTGCCTCTACCACCTCTGTTGGCAACGCATTCCAAACACCCACCACCCTCTGTTTGAAGTACTTGCCATGGGTATCCCCCTTAAACTTTCCACCTCTCACCTTGAAAGTGTGACCTCTCGTTATTGAATCCTTCACCCTGGGAAAAAGCTTGTCTCTATCCACTCTGTCTATACCCTTCATGATTTTGTAAACGTCAATCAGGACCCCCTCAATCTCCTTTTTTCTAATGAAATAAACCTAACCTACTCAACCTCTCTTAATAGCTAGCACCTTCCATACCAGGCAACATCCTCGTAAACCTTCTCTGCACCCTCTCCAAAACGTCCACATCCTTTTAGTAATGCGGCGATCAGAACTGTACACATTTTGTAAAGGAGGGGAGGTTATATGTTGAGCCAGAGAAAATGGATGAGATCCTTAATGAGTACTTTATATCAGTCTTCACCAAAGAGAGGGACGTGAGGGATGCTGAGGTTAGGGAAAGGTGTGCAAATACTCTCGGGCAGATCAACATAATGAAGAAGGAAATTGCAATGCAATGCATGAAGGTAGACAAGTCCCCAGGGCCAGATAAGATCTACCCCAGGATACTGTGGGAGGCAAAGAAGGAAATAGCTGGGGCCTTAACGGTATTTTTGCATCCTCTTTGGCCTCGGGTCCTGAAGACTGGAGAATGACCAAGGTTGTTGCTTTGAGAAAGGTAGGAAACAGAGATAATCCAAGTAATTACAGGCCGGTGAGCCTGATGTCAGTGATGGGGAAGTTGTAATGATGAAGTGCTTTGAAAGGTTAGTCACAGCTCATATCAACTCTAGCTTCCCAGCATGCCTTGATCCCTCGCAATTCACCTACCATTGCAACAGGTCCATGGCAGATGCCATCTCCCCAGCCCTAAACTCTTCCCTGGAACATTGGGATAGCAAAGATCCTACATCAGGCTCCTATTTATTGACTACAGCTCTGCCTTCAACATTATAATTCCAATCAAACTAAACTCCAAACTCTGAGACCTAGGTCTCAGCTCACCCCTCTGCAACTGGATCCTCGATTTCTTGACCCACAGAGACTGCAATCACTGGGAACATCTCCTCCATGACAATCCTCAACACCGGTGCCCCGCAAGGATGTCTACTCAGCCCTTTACTGTACTCCCTGTACACTCACCACTGTGTGGCCAAATTTGCTCCTAACTCTATCTACAAGTTTGCCAACAACACCGCTGTTGTCGGCTGGATATCAAACAATGATGAGATAGAGTACAGGAAAGAGACAGAGTGCTTGGTGGCAGGTGTAAAGACAACAATCTCTCCCTCAAAGTCAACAAAAGGTAACTGTTGGCCATTGATTTCAGGAAACAAGGTGAGGGCATGCCCTTGTCTACATCAATGGTGCTGAGATGGAGATAATCGACAGCATCAAATTCCCTGGAGTGATGGTCATCAACAATCTGTGCTGGACCACCCATAGTTGCTGAACAAAGAGAACTTGGAGTGCAGGTTCATAGCTTCTTGAAAGTGGAGTCGCAGGTAGATAGGATAGTGAAGAAGGCATTTGGTATGCTTTCCTTTATTGGTCGGAGTATTGAGTACAGGAGTTGGGAGGTCATGATTTGGCTGTACAGGACATTGGTTAGGCCACTGTTGGAATATTGTGTGCAATTCTGGTCTCCTTCCTATCAGAAAGATGTTGTGAAACTTGAAAGGGTTCAGAAAAGATTTACAAGGATGTTGCCAGGGTTGGAGGATTTGAGCTACAGGGAGAGGCTGAACAGGCTGGGGCTGTTTTCCCTGGAGCGTAGGAGACTGAGGGTGACCTTATAGAGTTTTGCAAAATTATGAGGGGCATGGATAGGATAAATAGACAATGTCTTTTCCCTGGGGTCGGGGAGTCCAGAACTAGAGGGCATAGGTTTAGGATGAGAGGGGAAAGATATAAAAGACACCTACGGGGCAACTTCTTCATGCAGAGGGTGGTAAGTGTATGGAATGAGCTGCCAGAGGAAGTGGTGGTCCTGGTACAATTCCAACATTTGAGAGGCATTTGGATGGGTATATGAATAGGAAGGGTTTGGAGGGATATGGACCGGGTGGGACTAGATTGGATTGGAATATCTGGTTGGCATGGACAGGTTGGACCGAAGGGTCTGTTTGCATGCTGTACATCTCTATGAATCTAGGAATAGGGGGTCATGAACTCGCTTTCTGATAGGGGATGTAGAGGCAAAACCCCTCAATCACAGATGTCATTAGCTTAATGTTCTGCATGGCAGTTTTGGAAGCAGCCTGTAATGTGTCAGAGAGGAAAGCATCCAACAAAGCCCTTGCATGTTTGAGGTTAAGGAACACATAAAAGAAATGTGATCGATGTGAGCCGGTTATTTAAGAGTCTCATGGAGAAACATTGAGAACACACAGTCACAGACACGCTCTGTGGCACACTCATCCAGGGAATGGAAATGTTTTCTAGAAGTGGGCGGCATGGTGGCACAGTGGTTGTGGGTGGCACGGTGGCACAGTGGTTAGCACTGCTGCCTCACAGCGCCAGAGACCTGGGTTCAATTCCTGTCTCAGGCCACTGACTGTGTGGAGTTTGCGCATTCTCCCCGTGTCTGCGTGGGTTTCCTCCCACAGTCCAAAAATGTGCAGGTTAGGTGAATTGGCCACGCTAAATTGCCTGTAGTTTTAGGTGCAGGGGTAAATGTAGGGGAATGGGTCTGGGTGGGTTGCGCTTCGGTGGGTCAGTGTGGACTTGTTGGGCCGAAGGGCCTGTTTCCACACTGTAAGTAATCTAATCTAATCTAATCAAGAGCTGTGACAACTGAACAAGAAACTTTCAGTTGGGAACATGAAGGTTGTTGAGGCTAAAAGGTTTGTTTCTTTATTTTTGTAATAGGTTGTGTTTTCTTTCCCTTTTGCATGTAATAGACTTGGTCATTCTTTTGTTTAAAGAACATTAACAGCTTCATATGATTGACTTCAATGACTGACCACCATGGTAACCAAATTGTAAAAATATAACTGCAGGTCTGTTGAGCCAGGTGTTACTCTGGGATCTGAGAACAATTGGGATCATCAAAATAAATATAATGGGCTGAAAGACCATCTACTTATACTGTAAACTTTCTATGTTCCAGGTTGATGATTTTTTCAAAACTTGATAAAGTTTGAGATGTAACAGAAGCAGGAGAGATTCAGTACCAAATGGTGATGCTGCAGGGCGACAGGCTGGGGTAATGGAACAAGAAGAAAGATGGGTCTAGAGAAGGTACGAATGGCAATAACTGAATCAACAGAAAGATCTTCTTTCTGAAAAAAACAATGGAAAAGAAGGTGAAGCTCCCAAATTGATGAGTAGATGATTACGTCTGCAAGGTTGTAAAGCGTTTAAGTGAAAGACGTGGTGCGATTCCTCCAGCTTTGTCAAAGTACAATAGGAAGCTGAGTACAATGGTCAGAGTGAGACGGAGACAAAAACAAGACAAGTTGCAGGAAGCTTGGAATCATTGCTGTGGACGATTGGAGAGGTTCAGGAAGAAGTTCACAAAAATGGAGGAGATTACATTGTGAACAGTGGGTACAAAAGACTAAACTCGAGGAGACGATGGCTTATTGGTATTATTGCTTGACTATTCATCAGGAGACCCAGGTAATGTTATGGAATCATAGAGTCATATAGCACAGAAACAGACCCTTCAGACCAACCAGGTATCCCAACCCAATCTAGTTCCATTTGCCAGCACTTGGCCCGTATCCCTCCAAACCCTTCCTATTCATATTCCCATCCAGATGTCTTTTAAATGTTGCAATTGTACCAGCCTCCACCACTTCCTCTGGCAACTCATTCCATACACGTACCACCCTCTGTGTGAAAATGTTGCCCCTTAGGTCCTTTTAAATCTTAACCCTCTCACCTTAAATCTATGCTCCTCTAGTTCTGGACTCACCCACCCCAAGGAAAAGACCTTGATATTCACCTATCCATACCCATCATGATTTTATAAACCTCTGTAAGATCACTCCTCAGTCTCTGACGCTCCAGGGAAAACAGTCCCAGCCTATTCAGCCTCTCCCAAAGCTCAAACCCACCAATCCTGGCAACTTCCTTGGAAATCTTTTCTGAACCCTTTCAAGTTTCACAACATCCTCCCAATAACAGGAATATCAGAATTGAAGATAAAAATCACACAACACCAGGTTATAGTCCAACAGGTTTAATTGGAAGCACTAGCTTTCGGAGTGCCGCTCCCTCATCAGGTGGTTGTGGAGGACACGATTGTAAGACACAGAATTTATAGCAAAAGTTTACAGTGTGATGTAACTGAAATTATACATTGAAAAATACCTTGATTGTCTGTTGAGCCTTTCATCTATTCGAATACCATGATAGTTTCACTTCTTTCATGTGTAAATCACAAAACCTTTTTTTAAAAGTTGCATTCTCAAGTTAGCTGTAACAACTGATGTTAGCTAGACAATATGTTGAAGGTGTTAGCCCCCTGTGTTCTCTGGCTATGCCATGATGTTTAGATTGATTCTAATCTAACAAGTGAGATAACGGAGTTTTACATGAATTCATGCAGTTTTTGAGCAAAGTACAATATAACTCTGCAAGTACAAATTCACCCCACAAAATATATGTGTGCATGTCTGTCTGTGTGTGTGCCTGTCTGGGTTGGAGGTTGTGAGTGTGAGAGAGAGTGTATATGAGTGTGTAGTGAGTGTCTTAAATCTGTGAGGGGGTGCATGTGTGAGTGCTTCCAATTAAACCTGTTGGACTATAACCTGGTGTTGTGTGGTTTTTAACTTTGTCCACCCCAGTCCAACACCGACATCTCCGAATCAGAATTGAATGCAGTACTTCAAAAGTGGCCTAACCAATATCCTGTAAAGCTGTAATGTGACCTCCCAATTCCTGTACTCAATACTCTGATCAATAAAGGAAACATCTTGTCTACCTGTGACTCTACTTTCAAGGAGCTATGAACCTGCAGTCCAAAGTCTCTTTGTTTAGTGACACTCCCCAAGACCCTACCATTAAATGTATAAGTCCTGCCCTGATTTGCCTTTCCAAATGCAGCACCTCACATTTATCTAAATTAAACTCCATCTGCCAGTCGGCAGCCCATTGACCCATCTGATCGCAGTTCCATTGAACTCTAAGGTAACCTTCTTCACTGTCCACTACACCTCCAAATTTGCTGTCATCTGCAAACTTACTAACCATACCTCCTATGTTCACATCCGAATCATTTATATAAATTCTGGGGACATGGGTTTGAAATGGGAAATTGAAGGGGATTGTTCCAGTGAGAAAGGGTGAGGGAAATGACAACTGGTCTGCTGAAACGAAGCTTTCATGAATGACCTTTTATAGTCTCACCAGCTCCGGAGATGTGTAATAACGTATCTGAGCAACTCGATGAGAAAATCTGTGTGTGTGGGGAAAGTGTTCACAGGGAAGCAGTTTGCAGGTATCGGAGACCAATTATACTTAAGCTTTTAGTTAATCAATCAAAGTTCAACAATTATGCTGATTTTTGCTAAGAAAATATAGTTAAGGGAATAAAGCTGAGAACTGGAGGCAGCCGTTTGTTAAAATATTATCTAGCGCTGGGGAATTTTTGAGATTAGCTTCAGCTTCATCATCTGAAAAAGTTGAGAGAAGTCTGTGTAGTTGTTTACTCTTTTTACTGTTGCGTCGACCATTGACCTCTAACATTTTAGCTTGTTACATTTTTATTACTTGGTGTTTAATAAACCTTCTGAATTTATGAGTTGAAGTGTTCAGTCTTGCCTTATATGGTTAAGTCTCATACAGACCTGGATCTGTCAATACTGGGGACTCTTTGTAAGTTAAAATGTTAAGTCAGATAATATTAATGATTCTCACTAAAAGTATTACCATGGCAGGGCGAGACTTTAGACTGAAATTCTGGTGTAAACAGGTGAAAAAAGGAGTTAAAGCACACAATAGTGTGTTTGGGAGTTTGTGAATTAAAACAACTGTATTTGGGGCATTAAGGTGAAACCAAACATAATCTTGCAGTAGGATGCTCAGTGAGACTGTGGATGAAATGGTGGTATCCCGAAGCTGCAGGAACAGTAGTGTCAGATTTCCAGATGCGTCATGGACAAAGTTAATAAATAAATCTGAAGGCCAGTGAAGGGACTGGAATTTGCTGGTAGATAGTGACATGAAGGGTGACCAACTCAGAGAATCTATGACTTCGTACATCTGTTGAATAAAGAAAGTAAATGATGTGCTTAACAGAATTAGTTCAATGCATCGAATGATTGAAGCAGAAAGAAATGCATTTTTTTTCTTTTGTAGCACAATACAGCCAGTTCGGAGTCAGTCCTCTGAACTGAGGAGATTATAAATCCCTTGCTTATATATTTTTTTCTATTTTGTTATCCTCACAGTACTGCTCTCCAGCAGTAGTGTGATTGTTTCCCCATGGCACGCATGTTTTGTGTGTGTGTGTGTGTAAGTGCAGGGACCCAGTAAAGACACTATTGTGCAAATAATTTTACTCCATACTTTCCACCATATTGTGGCCAGGAAAGCAGTAACAAGCAAAGCCCGACAGGGGTAATGCTTGTATGAGAAAGGTGAAGGGGGAGGGTAGGGATTAAATCAAAACAGAGTTGGAGGGGGAAAGGAGGCACTCCACCCCCACAGTGCCCACCTCTCCCTAAAGACATTTACAGAAGAAATACATTTTGTGCAGATGGAAAATGTTAAGTAACAAAGTAAACAGAATTAACACAAACAAAAGGAAAAGCAGGAGAAGACTTTATGTTGTGTCCAAACCACTTGGTGCTCTTCTATCCTGACCACTACCTCTCTCCTCCCAGAACAATGACAAGATTTCTCCTTATCCCAAGGTTCCCCATGGGACACTGGTTAGCAAGATTACATCTCATGGAATAAAGGGAGAACTAGCCATTTGGATACAGAACTGGCTCAAAGGTAGAAGACAGAGGGTGGTGGTGGAGGGTTGTTTTTCAGACTGGAGGCCTGTGACCAGCGGAGTGCCACAAGGATTGGTGCTGGGTCCACTACTTTTCATCATTTATATAAATGGTTTGGATGTGAGCTTAAGAGGTACAGTTAGTAAGTTTGCAGATGACACCAAAATTGGAGGTGTAGTGGACAGCGAAGAGGGTTACCTCAGATTACAACGGGATCTGGATCAGATGGGCCAATGGGCTGAGAAGTGGCAGATGGAGTTTAACTCAGATATATGCGAAGTGCTGCATTTTGGGAAAGCAAATCTTAGCAGGACTTATATACTTAATGGTAAGGTCCTAGGGAGTGTTGCTGAACAAAGAGACCTTGGAGTGCAGGTTCATAGCTCCTTGAAAGTAGAGTCGCAGGTAGATAGGATAGTGAAGAAGGTGTTTGGTATGCTTTCCTTTATTGGTCAGAGTATTGAGTACAGGAGTTGGGAGGTCATGTTGCGGCTGTACAGGACATTGGTTAGGCCACTGTTGGAATATTGCGTGCAATTCTAGTCTCCTTCCTATCGGAAAGATGTTGTGAAACTTGAAAGGGTTCAGAAAACATTTACAAGGATGTTGTCAGGATTGGAGGATTTGAGCTATAGGGTGAGGCTAAACAGGCTGGGGCTGTTTTCCCTGGAGCGTCAGAGGCTGAGGGGAGGACCTTAGAGGTTTACAAAATTATGAGGGGCATGGATAGGATAAATAGGCAAAGTCTTTTCCCTGGGGTTGGGGAGTCCAGAACTAGAGGGCATAGGTTTAGGGTGAGAGGGGAAAGATGTAAAAGAGACCTAAGGGGCAACGTTTTCACACAGAGGGTGGTACGTGTATGGAATGAGCTGCCAGAGGATGTGGTGGAGGCTGGTACAATTGTAACATTTGAGAGGCATTTGGATGGGTATATGAATAGGAAGGGTTGGAGGGATATGGGCCGGCAGGTGGGACTAGATTGGATTGGGATATCTGGTTGGCATGGACGGGTTGGACCGAAGGGTCTGTTTCCATGCTGTACATCTCTATGACTCTATGTTCATCCAACCTCACTAGTCTCCACTTTCAAAGGACTACTGTCTGCCATTTCCACCATCTCCAGCAGGACTGCCATCACCAAAGACATCCTCCCCTCCCATCTGGGTCAGCATTCCGCAGGGACTGTTCCCTCTGTCACACTCTGGTGTGGTACAGTAGTAGTGTCCCTACCTCTGAAGCCAGGAGACCTGGGAGATTGTTGGAGGATCAGGAAGTTGCCTGTCGCTACTGCTCAATGGAAGAGGAGGAGTGAACCTGAATGCTGCTTACTCCCCTCCCCCCCCCCCTCTCCTGACTCCCACCCAACCCCAGGACTGTTTTGGTGCTGCCTGGACACCCCCCACCGGTTCTGTGAGCAGTGCTGCCTGGGGCATTTTGTTTTGCCTGATGGGAGCCTCGGATGACCGCCTGGAGAGGAGGAGGAGGGCTCAGTGATGGCGATGGGGTTGGCACGGAGTCAGTCTCCAGTCTCCAGTCTCCAGATGCAGTTTAATGTGGATAAATGTGTGGTTATCCACTTTGGTGGCAAGAACAGGAAGGCAGATTACTACCTCAATGGAATCAATTTAGGTAAAGGGGCAGTACAGAGAGATCTGGGTGTTCTTGTACACCAGTCAATGAAGGCAAGCATGCAGGTACAGCAGATAGTGAAGAAAGCTAATAGCATGTTGTCCTTCATAACAAGAGGAATTGAGTATAGAAGCAAAGAGGTGCTTCTGCAGCTGTACAGGGCCCTGGTGAGGCCACACCTGGAGTACTGTGTGCAGTTCTGGTCTCCAAATTTGAGGAAAGACATTCTGGCTATTGAGTGAGTGCAGTGTAGGTTCACGAGGTCAATTCCTGGAATGGCGGGACTACCTTACACTGAAAGACTGAAGCGACTGGGCTTGTATACCCTTGAGTTTAGAAGACTGAGAGGGGATCTGATTGAGACATATAAGATTATGAAAGGATTGGACACTCTGGCAGCAGGAAACATGTTTCCGCTGATGGGTGAGTGCCGAACCAGAGGACATAGCTTAAAAATACGGGGTAGTCCATTTAGGACAGAGATGAGGAGAAACCTCTTCACCCAGAGAGTGGTGGCTGTGTGGAATGCTCTGCCCCAGAGGGCAGTGGAAGCCCAGTCCCTGGATTCATTTAAGAAAGAGTTGGATAGAGCTCTCAAGGATAGTGGGATCAAGGGTTATGGAGATAAGGCAGGAACAGGATACTGATTAGGAATGATCAGCCATGATCATATTGAATGGCGGTGCAGGCTTGAAGGGCTGAATGGCCCACTCCTGCATCTATTGTCTATTGTCAATTGAAATTATGGATTCCTTGGTGTCCTTCCAATCACCACTGAGGAATTCTGGTAATTTCTGGGGCAAAATCTTGTTCATCAGGATGGAGTCCAGCTGGAATGATGGTGAACTGCTCTTCTGCATCCTCAATGACAGGGACCACGGCGGTGCCTGGTCTGGTTGGGCGTCGGGGAGGAAGTTGGGGGTCTTGGTCAAGTCCTTTAACCTGGTGGACGTTTGGCAGAATCTCCATCCTGACTCCATCGCCTTCACCACCTGTACGTTTCACAGGCGTACGCCTCCTGTTTTCCGGCGGCCTCCACACGGCAGGTGTCGTGCATGGACCATCACCTGGTGTGGGTGGAACTCCTTCCGTTCGGCGCCAGGCTCGTCTCCGCGCACGGGCACTTTAACAACCTGCTGCTGGAGGACGAGCGGTTCCGGGACTCGTTTCGTCGTTTCTGGGCCGGCTGGAGAAGGAAGCGGGGAAGCTTCCCCTCCCTGAGGCTATGGTGGGACGTGGGCAAGGCTCACGTCCGCGTCTTCTGTCAGGAGTACGCGAGGGGGTCGACGAAGAGGCGGAAATCCAGGATCGAGGATTTGGAGAGGGAGATGCTCGACCTGGAGTCACGCCTCGGTCAGCCCGACGCGGACCCGGCCCTGCGCGGGGCGTACGAAGAGAAGAAGGCCGTGCTCCGGGACCTGCAGCTCGTCGGGGCTCGGGGCGCGTACGTGAGGTCGCGGATCCAGCTCCTCCAGGACCTGGACTGCGGCTCCCCCTTCTTCTACTCGCTGGAAAAAAGGCGTGGCCCTCATCAGCAGCTCCTTGTGCTGCTGGCCGACGACGGGTCCCTTGTCTCGGATCCGGAGGGCATCAGGGCCCACGTCCGAAACTATTATACGGCTCTGTTCTCTCCGGATCCGTCCAGCGAGGATGCTCGCAGAGATCTGTGGGAGGACCTGCTGCAGCTCAGCCCGGAGGACGCCGGAAGGCTCGACATTAGAGGAGCTGACCATTTCTGTCTCTCGACCAGGAGAAGGCGTTCGACAGGGTCGATCACGAGTACCTCCTCGGGACTCTGCGGGCATTCGGGTTCGGGATGCAGTTCGTCGCCCGGATCCGACTTTTGTACGCCGCCACAGAGTGTCTGGTTAAAGTTAACGGGTCCCTGACACGTCCCCTTCGCTTCGGGAGAGGAGTGCGTCAAGGCTGCCCCCTGTCCGGCCAGCTGTATTCCCTGTGTGTGGAGCCTTTCCTGCGCCTCTAGAGGAGGAGGTTGTCGGAGCTGGTTCTGCGCGGCGCGGGCCCGGGGGTGGTCCTCTCGGCCTTCGCCAACGACGTGCTCCTCACTTTCACCGACCCGGCTGACCTGGGGAGGATGCGCAAGTGCCAGGCCGTGTACTCTGCAGCGTCTTCCACCAGGATCAACTGGGCCAAACATTCCGGACTACTGGTCGGTCCGTGGCGGGTGGACTCTCTGCCGGAGGAGTTACGGGGGTTCAGCTGGAGTACCACCCATCTCCTCTACCTGAGGGTCTACCTCAGCCTGGCTGGCAGGAGCTGGAGGCCAAAGTCTGGGCTCGCCTAGGCCGCTGGACAGGACTGCTCCGAGTGCTATCTTACAGGAGTCGAGTGCTGGTCATAAACCAGCTGGTGGCCGCCATGCTGTGGTACCGGCTGGTCACTTTGGTCCCTCCTCCTGGCTTTGTCGCCGATATCCATAGAACGTTAGTTCACTTTCTCTGGGACAAAAAGATGCACTGGGTCGCTGCGCAGGTTCTGAGTCTCCCCATTGAGGAGGGCGGTCAGTCGCTGGTGTGCGTCCGCACCCAGGTCGTGACGTTCCACCTTCAGACCTTGCAGCGATACCTTTACGTCGAGCCTCCCCCTCGGTGGTGCGCCCTGGCGACGTATTTTTTCTGCCAGGTGCGTAACCTCAACTACGACACGTAGCTCCTGTTCATCGACCGTGACGGTTTGGAGGTCGCCCTCAAGACGCTGCCTGTCTTTTACCAGGACCTGATCACTGTCTGGAACATGGTCGAATCGCGTCGCACCTACCTTCCGGCTGGAGTAGTGGCTGTCGTCAGGGAGCCGTTGCCCAGGAATCCGCACCTCCGTACTCGCGGGTTCGAGTGGCTGTCGGAGGGGAGGGCCGTGGCGGTGAAGGTGACCAGGGTCAGGGACGTGCTGGGTGCCGGGGGCCTGGGCTGGACGCTGCCGCAGGACATAGCGAGCAGGGCAGCGGTAGACGTCCGGTACGTGGCTACTGCCATCCGACGCCTTAAAATGGCAGTGCTCGGACCCGACGTAGTGCACCAGTTGGAGGATGCTCAGGTGTGCGGTGGGATCCCGTCCGCGCTCACCCCAACCCGGACAGAATTTCACATTGGCCCCAAGGTCCTGTACTTCCCGCGGGAACCTGTGCCCCACAACCTGTCCGCCGCCTCTGGAATTTTAGTTTTGTTCCTTTCAGGGACATATCACTGCGGGCCCTGTATTGACTGCTGCTGCTGCACACTGTCCACCTCTTCTCCCTCATCCACCATCCAGACACGCCTTGGCGTGCCCATTTGCCGCCGGGCGGTGGGGATTCCCAGTGGAGGGCTCTCTACGCAGGAGTCCTCCCACTTTTCTCTCGGCGATCTGGGGTGGAGGGTGCTGCATGCAGCGGTCCCCTGCAACCGCAAGATTGCGGTGGTTTACGGACTCCCAGCCCAACTGCTTGTTCTGTGGTGCTGTGGAGTCTGTGGACCACGTATATAAGGGGTGTGGGCACTTGCACTCCCTTTTTGTTTTCCTCAAAAACCTCTTTTATATTTTTGGCTGCACTTCAGCCCCTCGCTCCTGATCTTTGGGCCCCCCCTGCAGAGGGGGGAGGGTAGTCAGAGGACCTCCTTGTGGGTCTGCTCCTGGGCCTGGCCAAAAACAGGTCCAGGCAGTGGGCCGTGGAGGGGGTCATTATGGCTGATTGCCTGCCCCTCTTCCATGGCTACGTCTGGGCCTGGGTGTCCCTGGAGAAGAAGCACACAGTGTCTACAAACAGCCTCAGGGTTTTCAGGAGGAGTGGGCACCAAGGGGTGTAGAGTGCTTTAATTGCCCTCCAACTCTATTTTGATTGAATCCCTGCCCTTCCCTTCACTTTTTAATCATGCAACATTGCTCTTCATTGAGAAGGGCACTGGCTGTCACTGGCCACTCAGATGTTTCCTTTCTTCCTGGTGGTGGAATATAAATAAAGATTTCTGCACTCGTTGTTCTTCACTGAGTCCTACACCAACACATACACAACATGGGTGCTAGGGAATCAATAAGCACTACTGCTATTAGGCAGTAGTGTGGGGGTTTAATTGAGAAAAAAAAACAGGAAATTAGAATCTCCTAAAAAAAGCACTGAGCTGGTTTCTGTACAAGACCTATTATTTTCTAAAAGGAAATAAAATTTAACCAGACAAACCACTTTGCACACACACATGTAACTCTACCAGTGGAAACTCTAACCCTCTTTTAAATCCATACACACAGAGACAGACACACACAATAGAAAAAAAAATTGTGCAATAGGTGTAGGCAAAAATACTGAGAAAGCACAAACTTTAATAACACCAATCCAGAGGAATTATTTTTTTTTAAATCGCCCACACTACTGCCAAACAGCAGTAGTGTTTATTTCTGCCCAGTACCCATGCATTGGCTGTAACATGATTTGAACACTTTGTGGTCCTTCGCTTGAACGATGATGTAGTCTGCTGGATGCCGGGTGCTCGGAGCAGGTGTGCTGCCATTAGGTCTTGTACTTGTCCCTCTGGTGAAAACTTTGTCCCGACAATGCTCTCGGCACGTTGTCAGGAGAAGGAGAATTCCTTTAGCAGTTTATTTTCCTTTCTCCTTCCTTGCTGAATACCTTTTGCCTTTCCAAAGGTTTGTGTCACTCCAAACTCTGGGATTGAGCTCACTAAGGAGAATGTGGAGATGTGGAACAGTGATTGGTTGAGGCTGGTGGAGAATATCTTTTTTGTCTTGTCCATTGGGTCTAGGATCGGGGTGTGGGCACTGACAACTGTAATGCATTGCTTCTGGGCCAGGCTGAGACACAGGGTCATGAGGCACTTGGTTAGCCCATGGGGGGGATTTCCTGAGGTTTCTGTACGTTTCTTAGGCAAAGCCGACCCCACACAGATGCTGTTTTTCTGGTTTGCCTTTCCAGAGAAAGGTGTAACCCCTGCCTTGATCTTTAAGCTGGCCTTCTCCTGCCTGTCCTGTCTCACCCAGGGTGGCAATAGAACATAGAACAGTACAGCACAGAACAGGCCCTTCAGCCCACGATGTTGTGCCGACCATTGATCCTCATGTAAGGTAAACCTAATGTACGAACCCTCAAATTTCTGTGACCATATGCATGTCCAGCAGTCTCTTAAATATCCCCAATGACCTTGCTTCCACAACTGCTGCTGGCAACGCATTCCATGCTCTCACAACTCTCTGTGTAAAGAACCCGTCTCTGACATCCCCTCTATACTTTCCGCCAAACAGCTTAAAACTATGACTCCTCGTGTTAACAATTTCTGCCCTGGGAAAAAGTTTCTGGCTATCAACTCTATCTATGCCTCTCATTATCTTGTATACCTCAATTAGGTCCCCTCTCTTCCTTCTTTTGTCCAATGATAAAAGTCCGAGCTCAGTCAACCTCTCTTCATAAGATAAGCCCTCCATTTCAGGCAGCAACATGGTAAACCTCCTCTGAACCTGCTCCAAAGCATCCACATCTTTCCTACAATAGGGCGAGCAGAATTGGACACGGTATTCCAAGTGCGGTCTAACCAAAGTTTTATAGAGCTGCAACAAGATCTCACTACTCTTAAACTCAATCCCCCTGTTAATGAAAACCAAAATACCAAATGCTTTCTTAACAACCCTGTCCACTTGGGTGGCCATTTTAAGGGATCTATGTACCTGCACACCAAGATCCCTCTGTTCCTCCACACTGCCAAGAATCCTGTCTTTAATCCTGTACTCAACTTTCAAGAATGACCTTCCAAAATGCATCACTTTGCATTTATCCAGGTTGAACTCCATCTGCCACGTCTCAGCCCATCTCTGCATTCTGTCAATGTCCCGCTGCAGCCTACAATAGCCCTCTATACTGTCAACGGCACCTCCAACCTTTATGTCGTCTGCAAACTTGCTAACCCATCCTTCAATCCCCTCATCCAAGTCATTAATAAAAATTACAAACAGTAGAGGCCCAAGAACAGAGCCCTGTGGAACACCACTCACCACAGACCTCCAGGCAGAATATTTTCCTTCCACTACCACTCGCTGTCTTCTGTTGGCCAGCCAATTCTGTATCCAGACAGCTAAATTTCCCTGTATACCATTCCTCCTGACCTTCTGAACGAGTCTACCATGGGGAACCTTATCAAATGCCTTACTGAAATCCATATACACCACATCCACTGCTCGACCCTCACCAACTTGTCTAGTAACATCCTCAAAGAACTCAATAAGATTTGTGAGGCATGACCTGCCCCTCACAAAGCCGTGCTGACTGCCTTTAATCAAGCCATGCTCTTCCAGTTGGTCATAAATCCTATCCCTCAGAATCTTTTCTAACACCTTGCAGATGACAGATGTGAAACTGACTGGTCCGTAATTGCCAGGGATTTCCCTATTTCCTTTCTTGAAGAGAGGAATTACATTTGCCTCCCTCCGGTCCTCAGGTACAAATCCGGTGGAGAGCGAGGATGCACAGATCTTCACAAGCGGCGAAGCAATCACATTTCTCACTTCCCAAAGCAGCCAAGGACAAATCAGGTCTGCCCCTGGTGACTTGTCAATCTTAATGTTTGTCAAAATTTTCAACACATCAGCTTCCTCAATCTCTATCTGTTCCAGCATGCTTACCTGCTCCTCAATGGTTTCATTCACTACAAGGCCCTTTCCTTTAATAAAGACAGAAGCAAAAAACTCATTTAGGGTTTCCCCTACCTCCTCAGACTCTATGCTATCCCTGATCAGCCCTACTCTTTCTTTGATCATTCTCTTATTCTTCACATACATGTAAAATGCCTTTGGGTTCTCCCTAATCCTTCCTGTCAAGCCTTTTTTGTGCCCCCTCCTGGCTCTCCTCAGACCATTTTTGAGCTCCTTCCTCACCTGCCTGTAATCCTCTAGAGTTGAGCAAGACCCTTGCTTCCTCCACCTTACGTGGGCTGCCTTCTTTCTTTTGACGAGAAGCTCCTCTGCTCTTGTCATCCAAGGTTCCTTTATCTTACCCCTTCTTGCCTGTCTCAGAGGGACACATTTATGCATCACTCGCAACAACTGTTCCTTAAACAGTCTCCACATGTCTATAGTACCCTTTCTATGGAACAATTGCTCCCAGTCCATGCTTCCCAACTCACGTCTGATAGTATCATAGTTTCCTTTTCCCCAATTTAATATCCTCCCATTGTGCCTGTTTCTCTCCTTCTCCACAGTTATGTAGAATGTGAGACAGTTGTGGTCACTATCACCAAAATGCTCTCCCATCACAAGATCTGACACCTGCCCCGGCTCATTGCCGAGCACCAAATCCAAAATGGCCTCTCCCTTCGTCAGCCTGTCAACGTACTGAGTTAGGAAACCCTCCTGAACACACCTTACAAAAACAGCTCCTTCCAAACCATCTGCTCAAAGGAGGTTCCAATCAATATTGGGAAAGTTAAAGTCACCCATTACAACAACCCTACTACATTCACACTTTTCTGAAATCTGCCGAACTATAATTTCTTCAATCTCCCTGCTGCTAATGTTAATGTTGTAGTGCTGACTCTCCCAGGTGACGACGACAATCTAATGTTCAGGAGATCATTGTTGGGGTTGTCCATAACAGTCTTGACATTCCAGGTCCCAAAGTTTATCTGGGTGGGTTGCTGAGGGAGTGTTGGGTTGGAAGATTCCAGTGCATGGATTCTCTGATGTGGAGTGATCTTTGCATGGTCCCAACAGAGCAAGACCTTGACCCAATTGTGGGACAAATCTGAGACCACCAATCATTACCAATGACTGCCATGATGGAGTAGGACACATGATGATGATGGCGACCAGCAGTGTCTGGGTGTCTGGAGTGAGTGCCCACCCTCATCCAGAGAGTGAGGTTCAGTGAGAGTGTCTCCAGAAACCACAGCCTTTCAGTCACCAAACCTTCTGGGTCTCTGAGGCTAGGCCAACTGGGCATCACCATGCTTATCGAGAGAGTGAGTGAGCCCTTGTCAGAGAGAGTGAGTGTTAAGTTGTGTGTATGTAGAGAGAGAGAGAAAATGAAAGAAGGTCAGTTGGCTGGATGGCTGGTTTGTGATGCTGAATGACACCAACAGCATGGGTTCCATTCCTCCACTGGCTGAGGTTACCACGAAGAACCCTATTGTTTTACTTTTCTATCCATCACTGGTCTATATATTCCCAGGGATTTTTGCACAGTTTCCAAGGGATTCTTTATATTTCACTACACTCCCAGTGAAGGAATCATCCTCTTGGCTGGTCTCAGAATACACATACATGTATCTGCACTCCTCAAATTACCTCCTCATTAAATGTCTGGAACACTTCATCTTAAATATTATTACCCTTGTTAACTCCACTCTCAGCCAAACATCACCCATCCCTGACTGGAATTGTTTTACTCACAGAATGTTTTGCACATGACCAAAAGAAACAAACAGAAGGGAGCCAATGATGGTGTTCTAGGTCAGGTATCTCAGATTCCATCTCAGCTGATCTGCTGACAGAGGTCTCATCTGTGCTCTTGTTACCTCCAGCCTTGACTATACAAGTGTAAGTAAAGTCTCCTGGCCCATCTCCCAGCTTACACCTTTTTCAATTTATCAAAACCTGGCCATTTGGATAATACATTGCATTGAAAATTCCTGCCTTTGATTTCAAATACCCATGGTACAAATATCCCAGCATGTTTCACCGGACAGGAGCTTGACAAAAACTAATACCCCATCAAAGAAGGAAATGTGAGGATAAATGAAAATCTTTTGCCAAAAAGCTGAGTTTTAAACAGCACCTTAAATTCCAGTACTCAACCCCCTTTCCCCAGGGTAGATAAATGCACATCCGCTGATGTTGGGACAATGAAAAGCAGGTCTGAATTGGAGGAGGGCAGTGATGCCAGAGGGTTGTGGAAATGGAAGAATGAGACTCATGTTGGACTGGGCATCAATGTGGATCAGTGAAACTTAAAAACACTGCAGCTCACAAAGTAACAAAAACACAGCAATTACCTAACATTTCTGGTCTAAATCATTTCCTCAGAATCCCTGCAATGAGAGCAGACCCAAAATGGCAGCTGGTTCATGTCCTTAATTTTCACAGGCCGTACCTGACATGCAGATAGTATGTGTTTTTTGGATCTGTTTCAACTTTCCACCCTCTGCAGTTCATTGTCCCCTATGCACATATTTGTCCCAACAGATTACTGCTGAGAGACTTGTTTGGTCTTACATAATTGACAATAAGCTAATGAGTTGTTTTGTGATTAAGTGCAGGACTGGAAACTCTCCAGAGTTTTAAATTACTGCAGGTTTCATTTGAGCTTCACTCACTCACAAAGAAACACATTTCATATCATTATATTCTGCTCTACCTATTGTGCGGATAAGGGAAAGAAGAATTGATGCTGCCCATAATGGATTCAATGAGTAATGTTCATGGATCAGTAATCCAAAGGCACCAACCACAGGAAACAGGAATTCAAATCCCACCACAACTGAGAATTGAAGTTGAACAATAAATCTTGAATAACAACTTGGTAATCAGTAATGGTTGCACATCTGGTTAGTAATACAAACGGGAATAAATGATTCCCCATGCGCCTACATGTGGCTTCAGGCTCTCAAAAACAAATTTCTGACACTTAATGGCTTCAGAAATGGTTTCCACAAGGCAGTACACACCCAGGGACACAGACTGAAATAAATATCTATAACTGTCAGAGACCAACAAATCTGAAATATACTGCACACTCTGCCTGATTGGTCTGACAGTACAAAGGCCTGTTGACTAAGAGTTAGACGATGGGACTTTCCAAGCAAGAGGACCTGGAAAGGGGAAGGACCCGTCGACAGGCAGTCAGCAGCACCCAGAAGAGTGGGTGGAGTGAAAGACAGGAACTTAGAAAATTAATGTAGTAGGCTATTCAGTCCTTTGAACCATTCAATATGGCTGATCATCCATCTCTACTAAGGCCCTCGAGTCCTTCGAAAAGAATAAAATTCCCGGAAGCGATGGCTTACCGGTCGAGCTCTATTCCGCTCTGTGGGACTTGATTGGCCAGGACCTGCTGGAGGTGTCTGTCAGTATGCTTCGGGCAGGTACCGTAAGTGAATCCATGAGGAAAGGCATCATCACCCTCGTCTACAAGCGGAAGGGAGGAGAGGGAGGAACTCAAAAATTGGAGACCAATCTCACTGTTGAATGCGGATTACAAAATTCTGTCAAAGGTAATCACCAACCGGGTCAGGTCTGTTCTGGGGTCAGTGATTCACCTTGACCAAACCTGTGCTGTACCGGGCAGGAAGATCACTGAGAGTCTCGCACTCCTCAGGGATACGATCGCCTATATGCAGGACAGAGGGTTGGACACCTGCCTGAGCCTGGACCAGGAGAAAGCCTTTGACAGGATATCACACAGGTATATGAGAGATGTTCTCTACAAAATGGGCTTTGGGGAGGGAATCTGCAATTGGAATCAGACTGCTCTACACCAACATTGTCAGTGCAGTCTCAATCACTGGGTGGGAATCAGATAGCTTCCCAGTCAGATCTGGAGTCAGGCAGGGCTGCCCTCTCACTCCTGCCTTGTTTGTGTGCTGCATAGAACCATTTGCCGAGTCCATCAGGAAGGATGCGAGCCTGAGAGGGGTGACTATTCCTGGCAGCGGGGGCCTGCAGATTAAGGTCTCCCTGTAACATGGATGACGTCGCCGTTTTCTGCTCGGATCCGCTGTCCGTGCGCAGACTCACTTGCATATGTGACCAGTTCGAACGGGCCTCGGGGGCCAAGGTAAACCGAGGCAAGAGCGAGGCCATGCTCTTCGGGAACTGAGCCAACCAATCCTCAATCCCCTTCACTGTCAGGACCGACCACCTGAAGGTGCTGGGTATTTGGTTCGGGGGTAAAAACAATGACTGCAGATTCTGGATTAGTGGTGCTGGAAGAGCACAGCAGTTCAGGCAGCATCCAAGGAGCTTCGAAATCGACGTTTTGGGCAAAAGCCCTTCCTGATAAAGGGACTCGCTGTACAAAGATCTGGGCAACGGGGGAAAAAATACACCCAATGCCACCCTCACCCTGATGGCCACCTTTGTTTGGCTGCATCAAGCTGTGTGTGGATCCCCAGTACGCAAATACCAAGGGTCATTACATACCGAGGTTCTACCTGTCCCTGGTGTTGTGAAGGATGGGCCTGGCCTCGCTGCCGCGGAACGCTCCGAGTAGTTGGACCGTTCCGTATCACTTGCCCTGCGTGGAGAAGTTTATGAAGAAAAACACCTTTGACCACAAGTCCATCAGGAAGTGGTCAGCACGTAGTGTCCTTGAGACCCTTTGGGAAAAGGAGAGGATGGAGCCTATCGAGCGGTTCCCTGAGCAGACTGTCAGTCATTTGGCAGAATGCCTCATCGCCAGAACTTTCCAACAAGCACCAAGACATGGCTTGGCTGGTGGTGAGAAGGGCTCTGCCTGTGAGATTCTTTATGCACACCCGGACTCTCAGCCGCACCACACGCTGCCCTCGAAGCGGCTGCGGGGGGGAACGAGACAGTCACACACCTCCTTCTGGAATGTGCCTACGCATAAGAAGTCTGGAGAGGAATGCAGTGGTGTTTGTCGAGGTTCGTCCCGAGCAGCGCCGTGACGCGGGACTCCATGCTCTACGGCCTGTTCCCCGGGACGCACACCAAGACGAACATCAACTGTGCTTGGAGGATCATCAACTCGGTGAAGGACGCTGTCTGGGCGGTCCGAAAGCTGTTGATCTTCCAGCTGAAGGAGTTGACCCCGACTGAGTGCTGCAGACTGGCACATTCCAAGGTCCAGGACTACGTGTTGAGGGACGCGCTGAAGCTTGGGACAGCTGCCGCCAAGGCGCGGTGGGGAAAGACCACTGTGTAACGTCTGCCTGCCTAAAGAAGAACAGGGGGCCCGCGCAATCATTTGGGCTCTGCTGACACCTCAGCTAAAAATGTAATCGTACAGACCTGTAAATAGGAATGATTACTCTGTTTCGGTGTGCAAAGAAATGGAATGCGTACATATGTATGGCATGGCCAACTGTACAGACCAAAGTATTTTATGAATAAAGTATATTTTTGAAATAAAAAAAAAATCTCTACCATGTTCCCAATTTCTGCTTAGCTCCCTTTAGCCCAAAGAACTGCACCTATCACTTTCTTGAAAATATTTAATAGTTTGGACTCAACCACTCTTTTGTGGCAGAGAATTTCAAAGGTCATCATACTCTGAGTAAAGACATTTCTCCTCATCCAAAGACCTCGAAGACCATGCAATGAGAGAGATTTTGTGGAGCTGCTTCTTGGCCTACTACAGAGAAAGGAATTGACAGTTTGGTGAGTCTCTGGGGAGTAGTCAGGGTATTTCCTGTTGTTAAGTTTTAACATTGTACAGGCAGTAAGCCAGGAGTGCAGGCATGTCAGCCTCTGCAATTGACCAATACGTCTCAGAAGTTCTCTCAGCCTGTTTGGAGGAGTGGAAAGCTGCAATGTGGATGAGCAAACTGACTCTGGCATTATGGTACCATGGGGGGAGCAACAAGGCATGTCAATGTAAGGATATGTTCATGAGGGTTAGAACATAGAACAATACAGCACAGAACCGGCCCTTCGGCCCACGATGTTGTGTCGAACATTTGTCCAAGCTTAAACACCCATCCATGTACCTATCCAATTGCCGCTTAAAGGTCACCAATGATTCTGACTCTGCTGCTCCCACAGGCAGCGCATTCCATGCCCCCACCACTCTCTGGGTAAAGATCCTACCCCTGACATCTCCCCTATACCTTCCACGCTTCACCTTAAATTTATGTCCCCTTGTAACACTCTGTTGTACCCGGGGAAAAAGTTTCTGACTGTCTACTCTATCTATTCCTCTGATCATCTTATAAACCTCTATCAAGTCACCCCTCATCCTTTGCCGTTCCAATGAGAAAAGACCTAGCACTCTCAACCTATCCTCGTACGACCTATTCTCCATTCCAGGCAACATCCTGGTAAATCTTCTCTGCACCCTCTCCAACTTGTAATGCAAGACCTACCCCTGACAAATCCGTGCTGGCTGTCCCTAATTAAGCAGTGTCTTTCCAGATACTCATAAATCCTATCCCTCAGTACCCTTTCCATTACTTTGCCTACCACCGAAGTAAGACTAACTGGCCTGTAATTCCCGGGGTTATCCCTATTCCCTTTTTTGAACAGGGGCACAACATTCGCCAATCTCCAGGCCCTGGTACCACCCCCGTTGACAGTGAAGATGAAAAGATGATTGCCAACGGCTCTGCAATTTCCTCTCTTGCTTCCCACATAATCCTAGGATATATCCCATCAGGCCCGGGGGACTTGTCTATCCTCAAGTTGTTCAAAATGCCCAACACATCTTCCTTCCTAACAAGTATCTCTTCTAGCTTACCAGTCCGTTTCACACTCACCTCTTCAACAATACGGTCCCTCTCGTTTGTAAATACTGAAGTACTCATTCAAGACCTCTCCTATCTCTTCCGACTCAATACACAGTCTCCCACTACTGTCCTTGATCGGACCTACCCTCATTCTCGTCATTCTCATGTTTCTCACATACGCATAAAATGCCTTGGGGTTATCCTTGATCCTATCCGCCAAAGATTTTTCATGCCCTCTCTTAGCTCGCCTAATCCCTTTCTTCAGCTCCCTTCTGGCTATCCTGTATCCCTCCAACGCTCTGCCTGAACCTACCCTCTCCTTGCAGCCAGACCCAGCTCAGGGTTATCCTCTCCCTGCAGCCAGTTCCAGCTCAGGGCCACCCTCTCCCTGCAGTCAGCCCCAGCTCAGGGCCACCCTCTCCCTGCAGTCAGCCCCAGCTCAGGGCCACCCTCTCCCTGCAGTCAGCCCCAGCGCAGGGCCACCCTCTCCCTGCAGTCAGCCCCAGTGCAGGGTCACACTCTCCCTGCAGTCAGTCCCAGCTCAGGGCCACCCTCTCCCTGCAGTCAGCCCCAGCTCAGGGCCACCCTCTCCCTGCAGTCAGCCCCAGTGCAGGGTCACACTCTCCCTTGCAGCCAGTCCCAGCTCAGGGCCACCCTCTCCCTGCAGCCAGTCCCAGCTCAGGGCCACCCTCTCCCTGCAGTCAGCCCCAGCTCAGGGCCACCCTCTCCCTGCAGTCAGCCCCAGTGCAGGGTCACACTCTCCCTGCAGTCAGCCCCAGCTCAGGGTCACACTCTCCTTGCAGCCAGACCCAGCTCAGGGTTATCCTCTCCCTGCAGCCAGTCCCAGCTCAGGGCCACCCTCTCCCTGCAGTCAGCCCCAGCTCAGGGCCACCCTCTCCCTGCAGTCAGCCCCAGCGCAGGGTCACACTCTCCCTGCAGTCAGCCCCAGCGCAGGGCCACACTCTCCCTGCAGCCAGTCCCAGCTCAGGGCCACCATCTCCCTGCAGTCAGCCCAAGCGCAGGGCCACACTCTCCCTGCAGCCAGTCCCAGCTCAGGGCCACCCTCTCCCTGCAGCCATTCCCAGCTCAGGGTCACCCTCTCCCTGCAGCCAGTCCCAGCTCAGGGCCACCCTCTCCCTGCAGCCAGTCCCAGCTCAGGGCCACCCTCTCCCTGCAGCCAGTCCCAGCTCAGGGCCACCCTCTCCCTACAGCCAGTCCCAGCTCAGGGCCACCCTCTCCCTGCAGTCAGCCCCAGCTCAGGGCCACCCTCTCCCTGCAGTCAGCCCCAGCGCAGGGTCACACTCTCCCTGCAGTCAGCCCCAGCGCAGGATCACACTCTCCCTGCTGTCAGCCCCAGCTCAGGGTCACACTCTCCCTGCAGCCAGTCCCAGCTCAGGGCCACCCTCCCCCTGCTGTCAGCCCCAGCTCAGGCCCACCCTCCCCCTGCCGTCAGCCCCAGCTCCAGCTCAGGGCCACACTCTCCCTGCAGTCAGCCCCAGCTCTGGGCCACACTCTCTCTGACAAAAAAAAACTTATTCCTGATGAAGGGCTCATGCTCAAATCGTCGATTCTCCTGCTCCTCGGATGCTGTCTGACCGACTCTGATCTCCAATGTCTGCAGTCCTCACTTTCTCCTGTACAGGTAGGGAAGTAAAGAAAGGTTTGCACTGAATAGCTGAGGTAGGGATTGATCATATAAAGATGTGCTGAGCCAAAAAAGGAATCTGGAACTTAAAGTTCAAGAAAGGGACAAAAAGATGAATCGTAGGAATACAGCAACAACTAAAACTACAGTGTGGAAACAGGCCCGTCAGCCCAACAAGTCCACACTGACCCTCCAAAGAGCAACCCACCCAGACCCATGCTCCTAACACTATGGGCAATTTAGCATGGCCAATTCACCTGACCTGAAAATGTGTTGCTGGAAAAGCGCAGCAGGTCAGGCAGCACCCAAGGAATAGGAGGTGCCTTCCACATCCATCAAAGTTTTACCTGCAAAACCTGCGCCCACACCTCCTCCCTCACCTCCATCCAAGGCCCTAAAGGAGCCTTCCACATCCATCAAAGTTTTACTTGCACATCCACCAATATCATTTATTGTATCCGTTGCTCCCGATGCAGTCTCCTCGACATTGGGGAGACTGGACGCCTCCTAGCAGAGCGCTTTAGGGAACATCTCTGGGACACCCGCACCAATCGACCACAATGCCCCGTGGCCCAACATTTCAACTCCTCCTCCCACTCTGCCGAGGACATGGAGGTCCTGGGCCGCCTTCACCGCCGCTCCTTCACCACCCGATACCTGGAGGAAGAACGCCTCATCTTCTGCCTCGGAACACTTCAACCCCAGGGCATCAATGTGGACTTCAACAGTTTCCTCATTTTCCCTTCCCCCACCTCACCCAGTTCCAAACTTCCAGCTCAGCAATGTCCCCATGACTTGTCCTACCTGCCTATCTCCTTTTCCACCTATCCACTCCACCCTCCTCTCTGACCTATCACCTTCATCCCACCCCCATCCACCCATTGTACTCTTTGCTACCTTCCTCCACCCTCCTCCCTGACCTATCAGCTTCATCCCCACCCCCACTCACCTATTGTACTCTATGCTACTTTCCCCCCATCCCCACCCTCCTCTCATTTATCTCTCCACCCTTCAGGCACTCTGCCTGTATCCCCGATGAAGGGCTTTTGCCCGAAACGTCGGATTTTCCTGCTCCTCAGATGCTGCCTGAACTGCTGTGCTTTTCCAACACCACTCTACTCCAGAATTGGGTTTCCAGCATCTGCAGTCATTGTTTTTACCTAATGACCCTATGGTGTTAACGGATAAAATATTTTCACTGTTGGGTCTAGGACAGAGAGTTAACACATTAAAATAATTAGTATAAACTTCAGAACAGAAGTTTTAGTTCAGAAGAACCTGGAGATCAGGTCAGAGGATCTCAGTTTTTCTCAGTTCAAGGGAGTCAGTCACCTCAGCAGAAGTGGTTACTAGCCTGTGGAACGTCCGAGCCAGGAGAATTTGGATAGAAATTTTCAAGTTGTTAAATCTGAAAAGGTTTAGGCTATCAGATTGATGAAAAGTTCAAATCCACAGCCTGAGGAGGTCTTGCTTTACAAAAAGGGGCTCAACAATCTAAAGAAATAAATCGAGAAGCACACTATAAGGTTTAAAAAGGTGAAATAGGAGTAATACATCTCTGGGATCCGATGATCTTAACAAGTATGTTGAAATTTGTTTATCATATTCACTAAGTCAATGTGGGAGTTACTGGTTGAACTAGAATTTATTGCCCATCCCTAGTTACACTTGAGAAAGTGGTGATCAGCTGCCTTCTTAAATTGTTGCAGTCTCTGGGTGTAGGCACACCCAAAATGCCTTTAGGGACTTACAGGAACTTGACTCAGTGCCATTGAAGGAATGGTGATACATTTCCAAGTGAGTATGGAGGAATGTTTGGAACAGAAATTGCAGGTGGTGGTGTTCCCATGTATCTTATGTTCCCATAATTTGCGGTTTGTAACTTATAACTTTTTAACCTAACTTTCTACTTTAAACTAACTTTAACCTTTTAAATTTTGTTTTCTTTTTTGCAATAAATTTATGCTCTGTTGTAAAAGAACATTTGCAGTCTATATGAATCTGTTTCAGTGATGAACAGCCATGTGAACAAACTACTAACATTTATCATATAATGTATCAAAGCAGCTTTCTTTCTGAGATCTGCCTTGTTTAATATGACAAGCTGGTATCATAACATTACTCTAACTCAAGCAAAAAAAAAAGCAGCAAAACATCAGCTAGTGGAGTTTGTAAACTGCGATTTATTAGACGTGCACTCAAGATTATTTAAGGGCATGGTTTTACATTGCCACTTGTCAGATGGGGTATCTCAAACAGATGAATGCAGCGGTCTCTCTGAGTTTGTGTGAGGAATTAAGTGTACATATGACAGTGAGAGGATCCATGTGTGTCAGAGAAAATGGAGAGTGAGCGTTGATAAACATGCCAAGACATTTTGGGTAGCAGGTTTGTACTTCTTTCATCCCTAACATCCCATCTATATATCTCTGACCCCAATTACCCAACCTCTACACCTATTCCCTGATCACAGTCATTCAATTGCAGAAACATACTGAGCACAGGTCGAGCCATCAGGACAGGATCTTTACATCTTCTCTCTCTTCCCTCACACTAGGATTTGGTGACTGCCTCCTTCACCTACTCCTTTGCCAGAGAGACTAGCCCCCATCTGCTCCCAATAGCTGATCTGCAGACAGGCACAAAAACAGTCCCAGTAGGTGATGAATGACAGATCATTAACTCATAAGAATGTACACAAATCATTCTCTATTTACACATTGGCACAACTGCTGATTGACTTACAGATATCACACACACGAAATCCTGTCTTGGAGTTCTAACATGTGCTGGGACCTCTCAGATTTCCCTTTGGGGAAAGCCCCAACATTGCAGAGACCCTCAGACACACACACAGAGGGCTCAGAAATGCTGTGATTATTTTCTGCTGTGCTGTGCCGCTCTTCAGGCAGGTGCCACGATGTGGTCTGGTCACAACCTTTCTGAGAGACATTGATTAACAACCTCCAGCAGGTGAGAGTTCTCCAGAGCAGCTGCCACTCGTTCCTTATCAGCCAGTTGTTTGTTCACTGGAAAAAGGAGAAGATTTATTCAGAACAACAATCTGGTGCAATGCAAGAATTCCAGACCTGTTGTACTGCTCAGATACCTATATTGTGCTATAATCCCTGGCCAGGCACCAGCCCTCTTCCCGCTCTGACCTCCTACCACAGACTCAGCCTACACCTGCTCATTGAATGCACTCTGTCCCCCTCCTCACTTCCTCAACCTTGTACTCACCCCTCCATTTCCAATCCACCTCTTCCTGAGGCTATACCTACCCACAGGTTAACAATCTGATTTATTCTCAACAAGGAGCTTAATTAACAATGTCTGGGCAGTTGGCAAGAAAGACCTCAAAGGGCTCAATTACTCCCTCACCTCGCAGTACAGTGCCACATTAAATCTCTTGGATTACAAAGATTGATCACCTGCGTTTTCAGAAGCATGGGTTCCTGGAGTAATGTGGACATCCACCTAGAATAAGAAAAGCTCAATATTAGAATTAAAACTCATGTGTTATCTTGAAAAGTATATTACAGGAAGTACAGGGGAATGTGTTTGCTGCAGTCATTAAACAGCATTATGAGCAAAGGCAACCTTTATGAAATCCCCTTCCTCTATTATAAACATCAACTAATCCAGTGCACTGCACCAGTGCCAAATGCTTGAAGAAGGGAACCCGTTAGTCCCGCTATCTGTCCAGAATCACCTTACATTAGTGCAAGGTGAAACTAGTATGATTTCCTATAACATTTCCACAAAGATGCAGATTTGCACTAACCATCAAGCCAACTCCTTTTCTGCGGATTTATTCAGACAGGTAACATGCAGACATTGTCTGTAGGTTAACTGACACACAGATATTACCAGACACACATCCCCAGATAACTAATACAAGCAGAATACCAGCTAAACTAGCATAAACTTAATTACCAGACAGATAGCATGATTGAACACTCAAATTTACTCAACCTCTCTCTCAGATTGCCAGCTAACTAACACAGATTTCTGTGAACATTTCTGGTCTCCATGTTATTAAAAAAAGGAGAAATTGGAGCATGTGTAAGAAAATTGAGAAGGACGATACCAGAAAGGTGAGTATAGACCTTGTCTGAAGAGGATTAAAGGCCAGGTATCTCCTGTCTTGGAAATAAATGAGGGCTGAAGGGTTAACTATTACAATCTTTAAATTCTGACATGTTTTGTCTTGTTGAGAAGAGCATGACTGGAGGCCATCAATGTAAGATAGTCACCAAGAGTCATACAGCATGGAAACAGACTGTTCGGCCCAACCTGTCCATGTTGACCAGGTATCCTCAACTGAACTATTGCCATTTGCCTGCACTTCGCCCATATCCAGCTAAACGTTTCCACGCATAACTCCCCTCTCCAAATGTCTTTAAAATGTTGTAACTGTACCAGTCCTGGCAACATCCTTATAAATCTTTTCTGCACCCTTTCCAGTTTAGCAACATCTTTCCTATAGAAGGGCAACCAGAATTGAACACTGTTCTAAAAGTGGCCTAACCAATGTCCTGTACAGCTGCAACATGACCTCCCAACTCTTATACTCTAGGCCTAAGGAGGGAGGAAGTGTTGGGTATTCAAAAAGGCATGAAGGACAAGTCCCCAGGTCCGGATGGGATCCATCCCAGGTTACTGAGGGAAGCGAGAGAGGACATAGCTGGGGCCTTAACAGATATCTTTGCAGCATCCTTGAACACGGGTGAGGTCCCAGAGGACTGGAGAATTGCTAATGTTGTCACCTTGTTTCAGAAGGGTAGCAGGGATAATCCAGGTAATTATAGACTGGTGAACCAGATGTCAGTGGTCAGGAAGCTGCTGAGACGATACTAAGGGATAGGATCTATTCCATTTGGAAGAAAATGGGCTTATCAGTGATAGGCAACTTGGTTTTGTGCAGGGAAGATCATGTCTTACAAACCTAATAGAATTCTTTGACAAAATGACAAAGATGATTGATGAGAGAAGGGCTGTAGATGTCATATACATTGATTTTAGTAAGGCACTTGATAAGGTTCCCCATGGTAGGCTGATGGCAAAGGTGAAGTCGCATGGGGTCCACGATGTACTAGCTAGATGGACAGGGGACTGGCTGGGCAACAGGAGATATAGTAGTAGTGGAAGGGAGTTTCTCAAAATGGAGACCTGTGACCAGTGTTGTTCCACAGGGATCCGTGCTGGGACCACTGTTGTTTGTGATATACATAAATGACTTGGAGGAAGTTGTAGGTTGCCTCTTTGGCAAGTTTGCAGATGACACTAAGATTGGTGGAGTAGCAGGTAGTGAAGGGGACTGTCAGAGAATACAGCAGAATATAGTTAGATTGGAGAGTTGGGCAGAAAAGTGGCAGATGGAGTTTAATCCAGGCAGATGCGAGGTGATGCATTTTGGAAGATCCAATCCCAGAGCGAGCTATACAGTAAATGGAAAAGTCCTGCGGAAAATTGATGTACAGAGAGATCTGGGTGTTCAGGTTCATTGTTTCGTGAAGGTGGCAACACAGGTCAATAAAGGGGTCAAGAAGACATGCTTTCTGTCATCAGACAGGGTATTGAGTACAAGAGTTGGCAGAGTTAGAGTTGTATAAGACTTTGGTTCGGCCACATTTGGAATACTGCAAACAGTTCTGGTCTCCAAGCTACCAAAAGGATGTGGATGCTTTGGAGAGGGTGGAGAGGAGGTTCACCAGGATGTTGTCTGATATGGAGGGTGCTAGCTATGAAGAGAGGTTGAATAGATTAGTATTATTTTCATTAGAAAGATGGAGGTTGTGGGGGCCTTGATTGAGGTCTACAAAATCATGAGAGGTATAGACATGGTGGATAGTAAGAAGCTTTTCCCCAGAGTGGAGGACTCAATTACTAGGGGTCACGAGTTCAAAGTGAGAGGGGAAAGGTTCAGGGGAGATGAGTGGAAAGTTCTTTACACAGGGGTAGTGGGTGCCTGGAACACATTGCCAGTGTAGGTGGTAGGGTCAGGAATGATAGGGTCAGTTAAGATGTACCTAGACAGATATATGAATGGCAGGGAGCAGAGGGATACAGATCCGTAGAAAATAGGCGGTAGGTTTAGATAGAGGATCTGGATCGGCACAGCCTTGGAGGGCCGAAGGGCCTGTTCCTGTGCTTTAAATTTCTTTGTTCAATGCTCTGTCCAATGAAGGCAAGCGTTCCAAATGCCTTCTTCACCACCCTGTCTACCTGCAACGCCACTTTCAAGGAACTATGTACCTGCGCCCCTGGGTCCCTCTGTTTAACTACTTTCCCCAGGCCCCTACCAATAACTGTATATCCTGCCCTGGTTTGTCTTACCAAAATGCAACATCTCACATTTATCAGAATTAAACTCCATCTGCCCATTGGCCCAGCTGATCAAGATCTTGTTGTACTCCAAGGTAACTTTCTTCACTGTCGACTATACCACCAATTTTGTTGTCATCTGCAACCTTACTAATCATACCTCCTATATACCCATCCAAATCAAACAGTGGACCCAGCACCGATCCTTGTGGCACACTGGTGGTCAAAGACCTCCAACTGGCTACAAAAGAAATTTAACAGAGAATTCTGAGGAAACTTCTTTACCTGGTGAGAATGTGGAATTTGCTATCACAAGAAGTGGATGAAGTGAACAGTGCAGCTACATTTAAATGAAAACAAGACAAATACACAGAAAGAATGGAACAGAGAGATACACTAATCCAACTGAATATCGATAGGTGGGAATGAACTCATGTGGAACGCTAAAAGAGCATGGCCTGCTTCTGTATTGTAAATTCTGTGCAATTACCAAGTAATTAACTAGGCACTCCCAAGTTACAACACACACACAAACAACCTAAGGTAACAGCACACTATGAGATTACAGGTAACCAAAATCTGAGGGATGTGATGGCCTAATGATATCATCACCTGGATTCATATTCTGCCCTGGCAGATGCTGGAATCTGAATTCAATAAATTAAAGAGTCTAATGATGACACAAAACCATTGTTGATGGTTAGGAAAAAGCTATCTGGTTCACTCATATCCTTTAGAGGAGGAAACTGCCTACACCAGATCCACAGATATTGCGTTGATTTATCCTGTAACTGTGTTCTGGACAATTAAGGATGGGCAATAAATGCTAGGCTGGCCAGTGACAGGCATATCCTGTGAATGAATTTAAAAGAGACACCCAATCAGATTACAAAGTAATTAACATACACTGGCAGATTACCAAGCAAACAACACATTCTCAACCTGCCAACAAACTGACTGCTCAGATACTGAAGCAGTTCATGTTTGGTTTGAATTATAAGGAGAGGCTGGATAGGTTGGGATTTCTTTCCTTGGAGCATCAGAGGCTGAAGGCTGACATTATAGAGGTTTGTAAAATCATGAGGGGCAAAGATAAGGTGAATAGAGAATATCATTTTTCCCCAGAGTGGGGAAGTCCAAAACTAGAGGGCATAGGTTTAAGGTGAGAAGGGCAAAGTTTAAAAGGGACTTCAGGGGCAACTTTTTTCACAGAGGGTAATGCATGTATGGGTGAAGCTGCTGGAGGTAGTGATAGAGACGGGTACAATCATGTCATTTAAGGGATATTCGGACAGGTACATGAATAGGAAAGGTTTAGAGGGATATGGGCTAAGCACAAGAAAATGGGACAAGTTCGGTTTAGGATGCCTGTTTGGCATGAATGAGTTGGATCGAAGGATCTGTATAACTTCCACGCTGTATGACTCTGTAAATGTAATAAGATTTGGACAGTAAATATCCAAGTAAATTTGGCATGACGGCGAATCCCGTTGCCAACTTTTATAGGTGTGCCATCGAGAGCATTCTATCTGGATGTATCACTACCTGGTATGGCAACTGTACCATTCAAGATCGGAAATGGTTACAGAGAGTGGTGAACTCAGCCTGGACAATCACAAAGGCCAACCTCCCACCTATAGAACCCTTCTACGAGGCCCCGCTGTCAAGGAAAAGCCACCAACATTCTCAAAGATCCATCACGACTTGACAATGGTTTTCTACAACCACCACCATTGGGGAGAAGGTACAGAAGCCTGAACACACGCAGCAGCCGGTTTCAAAACAGTTGCTACCCTGCTGTTGTTAGAATACTGAATCAACACTCAAACTCTTAACATTCGCCTGTACCTGTGTTTTTGGCTTTGCTGCTGTTTACCTATTTTTTACTATCTATGCTGCATAACTCTGATCTGCCTGTATTGCTTGCAAGACAAAGCTTTTCACTGTGCCTCGGCACACATGACAATAAATTTAAGCCAAGCTTGGACTGACAAGTAGCAAATACCATTCACGGCACACAAATGCCAGGTAATAAGAGATCATTTAACGACTGCTTCTTGACACTTCAATGGTGTTACTGTCATTGAATGCCCCACTGTCCACATCCTGGGAGGGTTACCACCGAGCAGAAATTCAAGCGGACTTGCCACAAACTGGCTACAACAACAGGTCAGAGGTTAGGAATACTGCAGCAAGTAACTCACCTCTTGACTCCCCAAAGCCTGTCCACCATCTACAAGGCACAAGTCAGGAGTGTGATGGATTACTCTCCACTTGCCTGGATGGGTGCAGCTCCAACAAACACTCGAGAAACTTGACAACATTCAGGATAAAGCTTGATTGGTACCACAGCCACAAATATCCACTCCCTCCAACACTTCAGTAGCAGCAATGTGTATCATTGCAAAAATTCACAAAGATCCTTAGACAGCACCTTCCAAACACACAACCACTTCCATCTAGAAGAACAATAGCAGCTGATTCATGGGAACACCACCTCCTACAAACTCCCCTCCAAGCCACTCACCATCCTGACGTGGCAGTTTCTTCACTGCCATTGGGTCAAAACCTTTAAATTCCTTCCCTAAGGGCATTGTGGGTCAACCTACAGCACATGGACTGCAGAGGTTCAAGGAGGCAGCTCACTCCCACCTTCTCAAGGGGCAACTAGGGACAGACAATAAATACTGGGCCAGTGATGCCCATGTCCCATGAATGAATAAAAAACACTCAGAACATCAGATAATTATATACATTCAATCTACCAGATACCTAATATACAAACAATTGCTAAATAACTAAAATACATAGGTTTCATCAGGTAACCATCATACACACAAATTACCAGGTAGTTAATACAGACGGCAGATAATACCACACTCGCAGTTTACCAGGCAACCAACTCTCACCTTGAAGCGGGCAGGCAGCGAGCGCAGCAACTTGACTTTAATGGATAAGCCAATCAATGTAGCCATACTGCAGTGAGGAATGGTAGGTGTGAAGGCCACTGATACACTGTTCTCATGGTCAACCACCTGGTGTACAGACAGGAAAATCAAGTTCACTACAGCAAACTGGCAAGTATAACAATAAGCAAACTGGCAGATGAAGTATAATGTGGGGAAATGAGGGGTTACAAAAAAACTACTTTTTAAAGATATAAAACTTTTAAATATTGATGTTTGGAGAGACATAGGTACACTCACACAAGAAAAAAAACTTAGAATTTAATATGGTACAAGCATTAAGGCGGCAAATAGCCTACTGTCTTTTACAAGAGAACTGGATTACAAGAATAGGACATTTTGCTATAATTATATGGGGCTTAGGACAGACCACACCTGGAACATTGCAGTGTTTTAGTGTATATTTTTAAAGGAAGAATATTTTCGCAGTAGCACAGCAAATGTCCATTAAATTGGTAACCGGGAATAAGAGGTTATGAGGAAAGGGTGAATAAATTGGGCCTGTGTACTCAAAGTTGGGGTGCTCTGATATCTTTCATTATATTTAAGGCTGATTTTCAACCTGTCAGGGAACCAAGGGATGTGCACAGGAAATTGGAGTTGAGGTTACAATCAAATTAACTGTGATTACTACTATTGGATCGTATATACCCAACTGAAGGGGCAGAGAGGGTCTTGGTTTAAAGTCTCATCCAAAAGATGGAACCTTTGGCAATGCAGCACTCCCTCAGTCCTGCATTGGCAGTGTCCGCCTGGATTGTGTGCCGAATACTCTGGCTGGGACTTGAACCCATCAGATAAAAGTGAGGACTGCAGATGCTGGAGAAATGAAAAGTGTGGCACTGGAGGAGCACAGCAAGTCAGGCAGCATCTGTGAAGCAGGAGATTTGTGAAGCAGGAGATTTGTGATGAAGGGCTTTTGCCCGAAACGTCAACCCTTCTGCTTCTCAGATGCTGTCTGACCTGCTGTGCTTTTCTAGTGCCATACTTTTCAACTTGAACCCATCACCCCACTTTGTCCCACAAGAATTTCAGTCCCAAGAGTTTGGTTTAACACCAAGCAATTCGAGTTACCTAAACCACACAATGTGGAGAATTACTGGACACAGCTTAGCTCTTGTACATGTTCCGCAAAGCAGTCTCACGTGGCATTTTCCAGTGTTTCCTCAGTTCTAGCCATATACCCCCAGAATACAGTGAAACATCATATTTCATCACAATTGATGTTTTTATTCATCTCCTCCCATTCCTGTCCTCTCGCAAAGTACTGCCACAATTGGGTTATGATAATCTGGGTACTAATTACTACCAACATTTCAACAGTGACTACTCTTCACATACACACAGATGGAGTGAGCCCATGACGGTCTTGTTTCTGGGCTTATTTACCCACTGAGCCACAGCTTTCTCTTAGGTACTGGCCCAAACCACAGCTTTTAAGAATTGGCAGGCACACCCCTTCTGATTTCTTGAGTGAAGTTTAGTTGCTTGAATCCATCCTTATTATACTAATCATATTTTGAAACCATCTCAGCCCTGAAAGCATACTTACATTAACTCGAAGCTGTTCCACAACATTTAACTCCTCCAGACTCAGTGGGTGTTCTGGGTCATTGATCGATCTGATTAGATGTAAATACATTAAGGAAAGTTTCCACAGCACACTGCATTAAAAACTTTCACTCAAGGTGTGCTGCTTGCAAAAAAAAGGACACCCCTTCATTAAAGTCAAGTGAATGGGATAGAGTAGGGACAGGTTAAGGATGAAAAAACAACTGAAATCGCCCTCCTCAAAAGACAGTCAGAAGTAATACGACACCAGGTTATAGTCCACAGGTTTATTTGAAATCACAAGGTTTCTCCTTCATCAGGTGAAGGAGCAGCACTGAGAACTTGATATCAAATACTGTAAACGTGTTCGACTATAACCTGGTGTTGTGTGACTTCTGACCATGTCCACCCCGGGCCAACACTAGCACCTCAACATCGTCAAAACATGTCCCCAGCATGAATTGCCCAAAACACAGAGGAGCAAGAAGTGGGGGGGGGGATGCGGGGGGATGGAATGGGGGGGATGGGGGGGGGGGGGATGGGGGGATGAGATGGGAAGGGGAGATGGGGGAGATGAGATGGGGGGGGGGGTGAGATGGGGGGGATGAGATGGGGGGGGGGTGAGATGGGGGGGAGATGGGGGGAATGGGGGGGAGATTGGGGGGGAATGGGGGGGAGATTGGGGGGGGATGGGAGGGGATGAGATGGGGGGGGATGAGATGGGGGGGAGATGGGGGGAATGGGGGGGAGATTGGGGGGGAATGGGGGGGAGATTGGGGGGGGATGGGAGGGGATGAGATGGGGGGGGATGAGATGGGGGGGGATGAGATGGGGGGGGATGAGATGGGGGGGGATGAGATGGGGGGGGATGAGATGGGGGGGGATGAGATGGGGGGGATGAGATGGGGGGGGATGAGATGGGGGGGGGGATGAGATGGGGGGGAATGAGATGGGGGGGGATGAGATGGGGGGGATGAGATGGGGGGGGATGAGATGGGGGGGGGGATGAGATGGGGGGGATGAGATGGGGGGGATGAGATGGGGGGGGATGAGATGGGGGGGGATGAGATGGGGGGGGATGAGATGGGGGGGGATGAGATGGGGGGGGATGAGATGGGGGGGGGATGAGATGGGGGGGATGAGATGGGGGGGATGAGATGGGGGGGATGAGATGGGGGGGATGAGATGGGGGGGGGATGAGATGGGGGGGGGATGAGATGGGGGGGGGATGAGATGGGGGGATGAGATGGGGGGGATGAGATGGGGGGATGAGATGGGGGGGGGGATGAGATGGGGGGGATGAGATGGGGGGGGATGAGATGGGGGGCGATGAGATGGGGGGATGAGATGGGGGGGATGAGATGGGGGGATGAGATGGGGGGGGGGATGAGATGGGGGGCGATGAGATGGGGGGATGAGATGGGGGGGATGAGATGGGGGGATGAGATGGGGGGGGGGATGAGATGGGGGGGGATGAGATGGGGGGGATGAGATGGGGGGGGATGAGATGGGGGGGGGGTGAGATGGGGGGGGTGAGATGGGGGGGATGAGATGGGGGGGGGGGGGGACCCGCGGCCTACACCCTGTCAAGCCCCAATCCTGCGGCTCGGTTGTACACCCCGGTCCCGGATATCAAAGATCTCGCGGTTGTCGATGGTGTCCACCGCCTCCTCCTCCTGCTCCCGGGCGGTGAGAGGCCGCTCCGAGCTTCTGCCGTAAATCAGCGGGTTCGCGTTCTCCAGCCGCGCTCCGGCCGCCATGACACCCCCCCCCTCCCTCAGACACGCACTTCCGGCTCCGGGTCAGAGGGCACCGACCTCCATCGGGGGGGGGGCGGGGCTCCGCGTCTCCATAGAAACCGGAAGGAGCCCGTTCGGCCCGTCGGCTCGCTGCCAGCCGAACGCCAATGTCTCACCCCCACCCCCTCCCGGAGGTGGGTTTTGAACACGCCCCGAGGTTCTGTGCCTCCTTTGTCTGTCCCAACTCTCCCCCGGGGAACAACAGGGCCAGGCCATTCGGCCCATCATAACCTACCTTGACACTTGATATGTTGTGGCTGGCCCTAACTCCCACCCTCTGTCTCCCCCCCCCCCCACCCCCGCCTTGACTCATCATCACCGGCGGACCCTCTCGGACGAGGGCTGACTCTCGGGTGGTAGTGCACTGACCCCCGCCCCGAAGCCCCCCCCCCCCCATACCCTCGTCGGTTGGCAGCGTTGGGCTGGGCACGCCGTCCGCCTGACCGAGACGGGACTCCCCAAGCGGGCGCTCCACTCCCAGCTCCGAAACGGCAGGCCAGCCCCAGGCGGGCAGAGGGAGACGCTTCAGGGATGTACCTTCAAGGCCGCCAACCCCCACCCCGACCCGACCCGACCCGTGAAGTGCAGCATTCCCACCGACACCCTGGGAACCGCTGGCCCAAATCCCGCCAAAGTGGAGGAGGAGCAGGATCCGGGAAGGTGTGGAGCAAGTCGAGACTTGCCGTCGGGAAGAAGTGGAAGCCAGGAGAAAACAGCAAAAGGAGCGTGCCTCCACACAAGTGCCCCACACAAAACCCTTCCCGCTACCACCACTTATCCTGAGTATAACAGCCTGCAGACCCGTGACTATATTATCAAAAACCAATGCAGTGCAGCGTTGAATATATACGATGGCTGACCCTCCACTGCTCACTAACAGCTCTCCAAGAGAAGAAAAATCTCATCTCCTACTTATTTTTAATCTGTGCCCTAGTTTTAGTTTAGTCTCCCTCACAAGAGGGAACATGCTCCCAGTATTCACCCTATCAAGTTTTGTCAGGAGTTCACACGTGTCAATGAGACCCCTCTTTCTCTTCTAAACTGTATACACCCAAACTCTCAATCTTTCTTCACGAACCCCTTAGCGAAAATACCTAACTTCAAACTCCTTCTACACTTTTTTGTCAATTACTTATCTTCTGCTTCCTGGTTATTAGCTGTTACACTAACAGAAAAATGTCCTTCCACATCCAATGTCTTGCCCTGCTTTTGTGTATTTACATAGAGTCATAGAGATGTACAGCATGGAAACAGACCTTCGGTCCAACCCAATTTAGTCCCACCTGCCAGCACCCAGTCCATATCTCTCCAAACCCTTCCTATTCATATACCCATCCAAATGCCTCTTAACTATGGCAACTGTACCAGCCTCCACCACTTCCTCTGGCAGCTCATTCCATACACATACTCTGTGTGAAAACGTTGCCCCTTAGGTCTCTTTTATATCTTTCCCCTCTCACCCTAAACCTATGCCCTCTAGTTCTGGACTCCCCGATCCTAGGGAAAAGACTTTGTCTATTTACCCTATCCATGCCCCTCATAATTTTGTAAACCTCTATAAGGTCACCCCTCAGCCTCTGACGCTCCAGGGAAAACAGCCCCAGCACTCCCTCAGCACTGACCCTCTGACAGTGATGCACTCCCTCTGTTCTGACACGCTGACAGGGCAGCACTCCCTTGGGACTGTTCAGGCTCTGTTCAGCCTCTTCTTATAGCTCAACCCCTCCAAGTTTCACAATATCTTTCCAATAGGAAGGAGACCAGAACTGCACACAATATTCCAACAGTAGCCTAACTAGTGTCCTGCATAGCTACAACATGACCTCCCAACTCCTGTACTCAATACTCTGACCAATTAAAGGAAAGCATACCAAACGCCTTCTTCACTATCCTATCTACCTGCGACTCCACTTTCAAGGAGCTATGAACCTGCACTCCAAGATCTCTTTGTTCAGCAACATTCCTAGGACCTTACCATTAAGTGTCTAAGTCCTGCTAAGATTTGCTTTCCCAAAATGCAGCACCTTGCATTTATCTGAATTAAACTCCATCTGCCACTTCTCAGCCCATTGGGCCATCTGGTCAAGATCCTGTCATAATCTGAGGTAACCCTCTTTGCTGTCCACGACATCTCCAATTTTGGTGTCATCTGCAAACTTACTAAGTGTACCTCTTACGCTCGCATCCAAATCAGATGTCTGTCCCTAGTTGCCCCTTGAGAAGTTAGAAGTGAGCTGCCTTCTTAAATTGCTGTAGCCCACATGCAGTAGGTTGACTCACAGTGCCCTTAGGGAGGTAATTCCAAGATTTTTACCCAGTGACCCTGATGGAATGGCGATATATATAATTAAAATCCAAATTAAAACTTCCCTCACTTTCCTCTATCCCAGGCAGAATAACCCCAGCCTGACCAGATCACATCAACTATATGCCTATAGACCTCAAACTGTTTTTATACAGGATTCATACTGGCACATTGACAGTTGCTCTTCTGTGTGTTCATTTGGAGATGTGACCAAAAACATTCTTTCTCTCTGTCCTTTCTTAAATAGCTTTGTGTGGAGTTTAATCATGCTTCAAACCTCTTAACAGCATCCCCCCGCCCCACCAACCCCCCAAATCTCTGTTTTGACACTTTTAAACAAACAAAATTTTGGTTGACCAACCCTTAGTGAAATGTTTTGAGTTGCTGTTCATAGAATCCCTACAGTGTGGAAATAGGCCCTTTGGCCCAACAAGTCCTATTCACCCTACCCTATATTTACCCCTGACTAATACACCTAGCCTACACATCCCTGAACATGATGGCCAATTTAGCATGGCCAATGCACCTGACCTGCACATCTTTGGATTGTGGGTGGAAACCCACACAGACATGAAACCCAAGCAGACACTGGGGAGAATGTGCAAACTCCACACTGACAGTCACCTGAGGTTGGAATCAAACCTGGGACCCTGGTGCTGTGAGGTAGCAGTGCTAACCACTGAGCCAGTGTGCCGCCCCCAAACAAAACTTGCTCTCAAAGGGGCAGCTCAGTGGTTAGCACTGCTGCCTCATAGCACTAGGGACCCGAGTTCAATTTCAGCCTCAGGTGACTGTGTGGAGTTTGCACATTCGCTGTGTCCACATGGGTTTCCTCCTACAGCCCAAAGATGTGCAGGTTAGGTGAATTGGCCATGGAAAATTGCCCGTAGTGTTCAAGGATGTGCAGACTAGGTGGGATAACCATGGGAAATGCAGGGATAGGGTGGGTCTGGGTGAGGTACTCTTCAGAGGGTTGACGTGGACTTGATGGGCTAAATAGCCTGCTTCCACACTTTAGCGATTCTATGAATAAAACAACAACAGGTCTTTCTTCAGGGCTTTATCTCTCCTGCTGTCTATATTATTGGCACCAATGTGGACCATGACATCTGGCATATTCCCCATCACCTAGAAGGATCTCCTCCAGCCTGGAGTGATTCACCTGAAATGTTCACTGTTTTCTCACTTCACAGATGCTGCCAAATTTGCCCATGTATTATGTTTTTATTTCTGATTCCAATATCCACCATACTTTGTTTTAGTCTGAAGAAGTTCTGAAGAAGCGTCACTGGACTGGTAATGTTAACTCTGTCTTTCTCTCTCTCTGTCTCCCCACAGATGCTGCTGAACGTTGTGTTTCTCCAACAATTTCTGTACTGTTTTGGTCTCGTTCCCTGGCTGTCACAGCACAGTGTCACCAGCAGATGGTGGTGTGCTACAGCTTTCCATCCTTGATGAATGAGGGTGTTCTGTTCTCCTCTTTGGGACCTAAAGCAATGGATTCAAATCAGACTTTGAGTGTGAAAGGGAGGAGAGGCTTACCCAGTGGAAAATAAATGCAGACTGGACATAAATGCCAGGGAGATTGATTCTTCTTCAACCTTTCCCATGCTGTCAACTATTTTAATCCTTGTGGGGTGAGGCTTTGCTGGTTGGACCAGCATTTATGACCCATCCCTAGTTTCCCTGGACTACCCCAGCTCAGTTACATCATTCTACAACCAATCTTTGTGCTTCAATATCCAAACAAGCCACTGGATCACTGAAATCTGTTGATACTCCTTGCAATGAGATATTCAGCTCAGGCCTGTCTACCTTCCCAAGGACCAGCACCAGTGCTCAGGTGCCATGTTCAAATCAGTTACTTACTTATAAAATCTGGAAGGGTGTTGGTTGGCTCAGTTGGCTGGGCAGCTGATTTGTAATGCAGAATAATACCAACAGCGTGGGTTACCATGAAGGACTCTCCTTGACATCGCCTCTCGCCTGAGGCATGGTGACTAATAGCGCTGGTAGTCTCTCTCTAAAGAAAGAGCAGCCTTTTGGTGGCTTTACCTTTTTAAAAACCTGGAATCATTAATAATAATCATGAAACTATTGATTGCTGTAAAAACAATGTGAATCTGATGTGGTTAACTCTTTACTGTCCTCTGAAATGACTGAGCAAACCACTCAGTTCACAGGCAATTAGTGATGGGTAAGAAATGCTGGCATTGCCAGGATTTTCCACATCCCAAGAAAATAATTCTAAAAAAAAACATAATATTGCATGGTGCTACTTGATGAAGAGCTGGAGAGTTCAGCCAAGTTTTCTGTCTAATAGTAATCTCACAGTTAACAGTGAATGTAGACTTGATGCTGACTCATCTCAGTTATGTTTGTGATAGGGATCCATTTGGCCACCTTTCCAACTTCAGAAACACTTTGTTGACTGTGAAGCACTTTGGAATAAGGTCACGGAAGGTGCTATAAAAATGCAAGTTCCTTTTTTGGCATTTTCTTCACCTACTGATCTCTTGAAAGCCTAGACTACTTGGAAAAAGCCAAGACGTAGAGGCAGTCAGGTATATGTAAATTAGAAACAAAAATAGAAGTTGCTAGAAAAGCTCAGCAGGTCTGGCAGCATCTGTGAAGAGAAATCACAGTTAATATTTTGAGTCCCGTGATCCTTCCTCAGAGTACTGATGAAGGATCATCAGACCCGAAACTTTAACTCTGATTTCTCTTCGCAGATGCTGCCAGACCTGCTGAGCTTTTCCAGCAACTTCTGTTTTTGTCTTTTGGTTTTTATGTGTAAAGCTGAGCTTATCTAAATTCCTGCTTTCCACCTCATCACTCACACCATGTTCTGACAGTCCTGTGCTAACTGACCTACATCAGCATTGAGAGTGTGGTGCTGGAAAAGCACAGCAGGTCAGACAGTATCTGAGGAGCAGGAGAATCGATGTTTCGGGCCCTAATCCATCAGCCTGTTGAATTTAAATTTCCCTGCTCTGTTTTCAAATTTCTCTCTAGATTAAACTCCGTCTGCCATTTTTCCGCTCAACTTTCCAGCTGATCCATAAACTGCTGTATCCTTTGATAACATTCCTCATTATCCACAACTCCATCAATTTTCATGTTGTCCGCAAGTTTATCAATCAAAGTACCGACATTTTACTTTCAAACAGTCAAAAACACGACAACACCTCTACTTCCTCAGGCAGCTCAGGAAATTTGTCATGTCCATAAGGACCCTCACCAATTTTTATAGATGCATCAGAGAAAGCATTTTATATGGATGCATAACAGCATGATTTGGCAAGTGCTCTGCCAAGGACCATACAACACTACAGGAAGTTGTGAAACACAGACTGATGCTAACCTTCCACCCATTAACTCCATCTATATTTCTCGTTGCTGTGGAAAAGCAGCCAACATCATCAAAGACCCTGGTGATGCTGTCCTAAAACGTCTTCCGTCAGGCAGAAGATATAAAAGCTTAAACACATGTACCAACAGATTCAAGAACAGCTTCTTCCCCTTCTGAATGGACTTGTCATATTTCAAATCTAATATTGATCTTGCTTTTTGTGCACCTTCTTTGCAGCTGTAAGTTTGAATTTCTCACTCTGTTCGATTGCCCTATGATCTATATGTCCTTGTTTGCTCTCTACCTCTCACAAAACAAAGGTTTTCACTGTACAGTTGACAATACACGGTACATTTGACAGTAACAATAAATTAATCAAATCATATGTATATTTTTCAAACAGCAGAGGTCCCAGCACTGTTTCTTGCGTAACACACTGGTCATAGATCTCCAGTCAGAAAAAACATCTTCCACAACTACCCCCTATCTTCTGTGAGCAAGCCAGTTGTGTGTCCAACTTATCAACTCACCATGGATCCCATGTAACTTTGTTGTAAGTCATGCAATAATTTTTTAAAGACTATTCATTGCCTATGCACAGTCATGGGCATGTGCCCTTGTTTCAGAATAAATGACCTCATTTTCAAATGTAATATTAGGCCAATTTTAGGAACCAAATACTGGCAAATGGGACTAGATCAGTTTAGGTTATCTGGTTGACATGGACGAATTGGACCGAAGGGTCTGTTTCTGTGCTGTATAATCCTATGACAATGACTCTATGACTATGACTGTGGTCACACATCCTGAATGGTTCTTTTCCAACAGGATTGTTAACTGGCCCTTCCTCAATGCATCTTACCAGATTTAGATCACTGCAGGTACCTTCTAGTTGTGAGCAGATGTTCTGAGCCACCTGAACTCTTGCTCTTTGCTGCAGAAAGCAGCGTCAATCCCTCAAGGAGGAAGTGAGGATTACAGATGCTGGAGATCAGAGTCAAGAGTGTAGTGCTGGAAAAACACAGCAGGTCAAGCAGCATCCGAGGAGCAGGAGAATTGACATTTCGAGTTTAAGCCCTTCCCTATATTTTCATTCCTGATGAAGGGCTTATGCCCGAAACGTTGATTCTCCTGCTTCTCAGATGGTGTCAATCCCTCTCCTTAGGCTATCCCCAACACTCACTTCATTCCTTGTTACTGTCTCCATTTGAATGGCTTCCTATACCATAATGCAGCACCAACCCCCTCACCTCACTCTCCTCCAAACAAGCTGAAATCCTAAAATCTACTGTACAATTGCAGAGGCTGACACTCCTGGCCCTACCTGCCTCACTCACTGTCACACCATCCTGTCCTTGACCACTGACCACATCAGAAGTCCCTGTGCTACATGGTGTGACTGCCTCTTGGTAGAAAGAGTGCAGGTAACATGCCCTCTTCCTGATGTGTCGCTGTGTTACAATGCAACCATTATATTCATTTCCAAGTTTTATTGCCCCTCTGGGAAACAGAGTACATAACAGTTCCCCTGACCACCATCCCTCCCTCCCCTACCCAACACCATCATCCATCCCATTTCTGGCTGTGGGTGTTTGTTCTGTGTACATTGGCATCGCAAGAACATAACAGTCAAACATCTGCAAGGTTTGTGAAGGTTTGTAGCTCAGGTTGAGGTTTAGGGTGTAGGCTTGCTCGCTGAGCTGTAGGTTTGATATCCAGACGTTTCATTACCTGGCTAGGTAACATCATCAGTGGCGACCTCCAAGTGAAGCGAAGCTGTTGTCTCCTGCTTTCTATTTATATCTTTCTCCTGGATGGGGTTCCTGGGGTTTGTGGTGATGTCATTTCCTGTTCGTTTTCTGAGGGGGGTTGATAGATGGCATCTAGATCTATGTGTTTGTTTATGGCGTTGTGGTTGGAGTGCCAGGCCTCTAGGAATTCTCTGCCATGTCTTTGCTTAGCCTGTCCCAGGATAGATGTGTTGTCCCAGTCGAAATGGTGGTTTTTTTCATCCGTGTGTAGGGCTACGAGGGAGAGAGGGTCGTGTCTTTTTGTGGCGAGCTGGTGTTCGTGTATCCTGGTGGCTAATTTTCTTCCTGTTTGTCCTACGTAGTGTTTGTGGCAGTCCTTGCATGGAATTTTGTAGATGACATTAGTTTTGTCCATGGGTTGTACTGGGTCTTTTAAGTTTGTTTGAGAGTGTTGGTGGGTTTGTGTGCTACTAGGATTCCGAGGGGTTTTAGTAGCCTGGCTGTCATTTCTGAAACTTCTTTGATATAGGGTAAGGTGGTTAGGGTTTCTGGCTGTGTTTGGTCTGCTTGTCGTGGTTTGTTCTTGAGGAATCTGCGCACTGTATTTTTTGAGTATCCGTTCTTCTTGAATACGTTGTATAGGTGGTTCTCCTCTGTTTTCCGAAGTTCAACTGTTTTGGGTCCAAAAATCTGGATCCGCTACATAGAAATCACCTTTGTCATCACAAAACGAAACAAGATAGAAGAGACATTTAACATCATCAACAACACTCTCACAGGCATAAAGTTCACCAAGGAGGAAGAAACCAACAACAAACTCGCATTCCTGGACGTCACAGTCAAAAGAAAAGACAACGGAGAACTACAAACCTGCGTATACAGAAAACCGACAAACACTGACCAAATACTTAACTACACCAGCAACCATCCCAACACACACAAACAAAGCTGTATCAGAACACTATTCCAACGAGCCACCACACACTGCAGCACAGATGAACTTCGGAAAACAGAGGAGAACCACCTATACAACGTATTCAAGAAGAACGGATACTCAAAAAATACAACCCATGGACAAAACCAACGTCATCGACAAAATTCCATGCAAGGACTGCCACAAACACTATGTAGGACAAACAGGAAGAAAGTTAGCCACCAGGATACACGAACACCAGCTCGCCACAAAAAGACACGACCCTAAAGTCAAACATCTAGAGTACAGGAAAAGGAGCACTGGGATACCAGGAAAGACACATTGGAATTCGAGAAAGGGAATTGGAATAGCATTTTAGCAAAGACAAATGGAGTTACCCAGAGTGCTGGGAAAAGTGAACAGGATTCAGACCCAGGCATGGGTACCAGGTAAGAGGCATTAAAATCCTCAGCCTGGTACAGGCACTGAGGAAAAACTGAAAGAGCAGTGAATGTGAGCATCATCCCAGAAAAGAGAACTGGAATATCCGTGCAGGAAAGAAAAATGAATGTCACCCTAGGAGAGAGACATGTGGAATGTCATCTTGGATATTTATGCCAACTTTCCACTGAAGACAAGATATTTTATAATTAGCCTGTTCAGAGAGGTTATCACACAGCTCTGGAGCAGGTTGGACTTGGACCCTCAGAGCTCAGGACATTCCCACTACAGCACAGGAGTCCTACCCTGCTGGAGGCTAACTCTGGGAGGATGATTCAATACTCCTGCGCATGAAGGGTTAACAGCGCTTGCAGAACAGAGCAGCAGGGCTCAGGGTTTTCTGCTGTAACATTATATAAAGTACTGCTTTGTTCACTGTATAAAAATATCAGCAACACGCAACATAGAATAACTTGATACAGAAGCCAACTGCGCAACTCTATCGGGTATTCACTGTACATTTATAACTGGGCTAAAATAAAAATGGCTGTAAGAGCACAGATATACATCTTACATAGTCATCATTAAAGAAGCTACACCACTCAGATGTGAAGCATTGCAAAGTCATAATTCCCTAAGTGTTAGGTTAACATCAAAAAGATGATTCACCCACAATCCAATCTCCTCTGCTGATCCTTAAGAATGAAATATGCTCACATCTGAGCTGATGGGAATCTGATGAATTTTCAAATCGGTGACATTGTGTGTTTACACATAGAGCTCAAAGGTTGAGGATATCAAGTGAGAAAGCAAGAATCGACAAAGAGATCAGCCAAGGAACAACCTCTTCAGTATCCAATAGCATGATGCAGAAAGTTCTCATTGTTCCACTCTCGCTCTGTGCCAGAACTCTAACCTCCACAGGTCATGGCTTCATGTTTCGGAGATCTGGACACATTATTTAGGTGAACACTCCCAATGCAGCCCAGAGGGAATGCAGCCCTGTCAGAAGAGGTCACACCCATTGTCTCAGTTGCACAAGACCCATGGGCAATTGAGGGAATTTTTCTCTGATTTCATAGCAAATATTTATCACTTAAGCAACATCAGAAGGACTGTTTCTTAAAATTCATTCATAGGATGTGGGCCTCTCCAATGGGCCAACATTTATTGGCCATCCTTATTTATCCTTGAGAAGGTGCTGATGAGCTACTTTCTTGAACAGCAATCCTTTTGGTGTAAATTGATCCACAATGTCATTAGGAAGGGAATTTCAGGATTTTCACCCAGTGACAGTGAAGGGACAGCAATGTACTTTCAAGTCAGGATGATGAATAACTTGAAGGGGGATGTGGATGTGGATGTGTGGTCTTCTCAGGTGAGGTGACAGTGATAGCCCATGGCATCAAGGTTGCATTTGGCCAAGTGTGGCATCAAGAAGCCCTGGCAAAACTGGAATAAATGGGTATCAGGGGCAATCTCCCCACTGGTTGGAGTCATACCTGGCACATAGGAAAGTGGTTGTGGTTGTGGGAGGTCAGTCATCTCAGCTCCGGACCTCCCTGCAAGGGTTCGCCAGGTAAGTGTCCAAGCATCTTCAGCTGGGAACATCACCAACTGCAAGTTCTTCTCCAAACCACTCACCATCCTAATTTGAAAATTTATCACCGTTCCTTCACTTTTGCTGGGTCAATATTCTGGAATTCCCTCTCTAAGAGCATTGTGGGTCAACCCACAGCAAATGGACTGCAGCGGTTCAAGAAAGCAACTCACCCCCACCTTCTCAAGGGGCAACTATGGACGGGCAATAAATGCTGGTCCAGCCAGTGATGCCCATGTCCCACAAGAGAATTTGTTAAAAAAATATGATGATTTGGCCAATAAGTGAACTCTATGAAGGAGACTGAAAGCCTGAGGATTGCTTTCCACTCTGATCAGTCTGTCTCGTATATGTCACTCTGTAGGACTTGCAGGTGGTGGTGCTTGAACAATGGTAACCCCTGGGATGATGATAATGGGGATTCAGTGATGGTAACACCATCGAACATCAAGGGGCAGTGGTTAGATTGTCTCTTGTTGGAGATAGTTATTACCTGGCACTTACGTGGTTCAAATGTTACTTGCCACTTGTTAATCCAAGCCTGGATATTTTATAGGTTTTATTGCATTTGAACATGGACTGCTTCAGTATCTGGGGAGTTGTGAAGGTGCTGAATATTGTGCAATCATCAGTGAACATCCCCAATTCTGACCTTATGATGGAGGGAAGGTCATTGATGAAGCAGCTGAAGATGTTTGAGCCTAAGACAATACCCTGAGGAACTCCTGCAGAGATGTTTTGGAACTGAGATGACTGACCAACAACCATAGCAATCTTCCTTTGGGCTCGGTATGACTCCAACCTGTGGAGAGCTTTCCCCACTTTCCATTGACTTTAGTTTTGCTCAGGTCTTAATGCTGCTATCAGTTAAATACAGCCTTGATGTCAAGGGCTGTCCCTCTCCCCTCCCCTCTGGAATCCAGCCTCTTTTGTCCATGTTTGACCCAAGGCTGTAATGAGGTCAGGAGCTGAGTGGCCCTGGGGGAACCCAAACTGGGTGTCAGGGAGCTGGTGCTGTTGGATGTGCACTGTTGATGACACCTTCCCTCTTTTTATGGTCAAGAGTGGACTAATGGGACAGGAACTGACCGGTATGGGAATGTTCTGCTTTTTATGTACAGGGCATGAGCAATTTTCTGTATTGTCGGGTAGAGGCCAGTGTTATGTTTGTTTTCATTGCTAGTTACCAGATAATGCTGTATGCAAATTAACTGCTATGTTCCCTACATTACAGCAATGATTACACCCTAAATATATCTCATTGATTTCAGATCATTTTAGGATAACTGCTTTTCGTCATTTATATAAATGATTTGGATGTGAACACAGGTGGTATGATTAGTAAGTTTGCAGATGACATGAAAATTGGAGGTGTAGTGGACAGCGAAGAAGGTTACCTCAGAGTATCACAGGACCTTGATCAGATGGGTTAATGGGCCGAGGAGTGGCAGATGGAGTTTCATTTAGATAAAGGTGCTGTATTTTGGAAATGTTGGGGAGTGTTGCTGAACAAAGAGACCTGCAGTGCAGGTTCACAATGTTATGGACCAGGGCAGACCCCTTCAAAACATTTCAAGAAGGTAGCCCAGATCCTAACTTTGCAAGTTGTTTTCAGCAGGTGTGAGTGGATATTCCAGGAGGAATGCAGCTGGCCCAACCACTCAGTTTTAAACAACACAGAATTTACTTTTGCAGAATACTGAATAAAACATGAACAAGAGAGAACCAAATTTGGAATAAGTTAACCTGTCTGAAAACCCAGTTGACTCTGTCGTAACTTAATGATGTTGTTCCAAATACTCTTAACATCCCATAAACAACCCCTTGGCAATAAAGGTAAAATCAAACATAAGTTCTTACGGGAGAGATGTCAGAGAGAAAGTCAGCCAGAAAACCTCTGTTGAATCTGGGAACTTTCTCCCCAGCTAAAACTTGACCAGCAGCTTCAAACAGACTGCTTGCTGAAACCAAACCAGAAAACACCCTGAACTGGGAAAACTGACTATTCCCTTTTCATTGTACAAGTGCTTTTAAAAAAAAAGCTTTTCAGAGAACATAGAACAATACAGCGCAGAACAGGCCCTTCAGCCCTCAATATTGCACCAACCTGTGAACTAATCTAAGCCCATCCCCCCACACTATCCCATCATCATTCATGTGCTTATCCAAGGATTGTTTAATGCCCCCAATGTGGCTGAGTTGACTACATTAGCAGGTAGGGTATTCCACGCCCTTATCACTCTCTGCGTAAAGAACCTGCCTCTGACATCTGTCTTAAATCTATCACCCCTCAACTTGTAGTTATGCCCCCTAATACAAGCTGACGTCATCAACCTAGGAAAAAGACTTTCACTGTCTACCCTATCTAATCCTCTGATCATCTTGTATGTCCCTATCAAATCCCCCCTTAGCCTTCTTCTCTCCAATGAGAACAGACCCAACTCTCTCAGCCTTTCCTCATAAGGCCTTCCCTCCAGATCAGGCAACACCCTGGTAAATCTCCTCTGCACCTTTTCCAATGCTTCCACATCCTTCCTGTAATGGAGCGACTGGAACTGTACACAATATTCCAAGTGCGGCCGCATCAGCATTTTGTATAGTTGCAGCATGACATCACGGCTCCGGAACTCAATCTCTCTACCAATAAAACCTAACACACCTTATGCCTTCTGAACAGCACTATCCGCCTGGGTGGCAACTTTCATAGATACTGACTCCAAGATCCCTCTGCATATTCACTCTACCAAGAATCTTTTCATTGACCCCCAGTATCCTGCCTTCCTGTTATTCTTCCCAAAGTGAATTAGATTCCCTACAGTGTGGAAACAGGCCCTTCGGCCCAACTAGTCCACACCGACCCTCCGAAGAGTAACCCACCCAGACCCATTTCCCTCTGACTAATGTACCTAACACTATGGGCAATTTAGCATGGCCAATTCACCTAACCTGCACATCTTTGGACTGTGGGAGGAAACCGGAGCACCCGGAGGAAACCCACGCAGACACGGGGAGAATGTGCAAACTCCATACAGTCAGTCGCCCGAGGCTAGAGTCCAACCTGGGACCCTTGTGCTGTGAGGCAGCAATGCTAACCAATGAGCCACGGTGCCGCCACCTCACATTTATCTGCATTGAACTCCATTTGCCACCTCTCAGCCCAATTCTACAGTTTTAAGTAGATATTTCCAATTATATCAGAACCTCTGCCTTTATGACCCCTCTCAAAAAAAACCAAGGACAGAATAACCTTGTTAAAGAAACAGCATTGACACTATAGTTCCTTGGAAGTGGCGTGGCAGACAAATAGGATAGTGAACCATTATCCTTTTGTACACTTGCCTTTATTGGACAGTACATTGAGTACAGAAGTTGGGAGGCCATGTTTAGGTTGTACAGGACATTGGTTAGGCCACAATTGGAAAACTGCATGTAATTCTGGTCGCCCTACTATAGGAAGGATGGTGTGAAACTTGAAAGGTTTCAGAAAAGATTTACAAGGATGTTGCCGGGGTTGGACGGTTAAAGCTATAGGGAGAAGCTGAATAGGTTGGGGCTGTTTTCTTTGCAGTGTCGGAGGCTGAGGGGTGATCTTGAAGAGGTTTATAAAATCAAAAGGGGCATGGAAGGGATAAATAGACAAGGTCTTTTCCCTGGGGTTGGGGAGTCCAGAACTAGAGCATAAATTTAAGGTGAGAGGGGAAAAATTTACAAGGGACCTAAGGGGCAACCTTTTCACGCAGAGAGTGGTGCATGTATGGGATGAGCTGCCGGAGGAAATGGTGGAGGCTGGTACAATTACATGGTTTAAAAGGGATCTGGATGGGTATATGAATAGGAAGAGTTTAGAGGGATAAGGGCCAAGTGCTCTTGGCAAATGGGACTAGATTAGGTTGGAATATTTGATCGAATGGCTGTGTTAGACTGAAGGATCTGTTTCCATGCTGTACATCTCTATGACTGTACTATTCTAAGTCCTGAAAGTGCTATATCAGTGCAACACTTTCTTTCTCAAAGCACTTTAAATCAGGGATAGGAATGTCAGAGCTTCTTTACCAATGGAGCAAAGCTGAAGGAACCTTTTAAAGAGTGGCATTTCTTATTGCGACCCAAAACAAACACAGAATATTTCAGCAAAGAGTCCAGGTGCTTGAAGTACAAGAATGATTTCCTAACAAATGCATGACAGGAACATTGACTGGAACACTTGCAAAAGTGACAGCTCACTCTGAATAAAACATCTTACTGGTTGAAGCTAATGAATTGCACACCTTCCCAGAAGAGTGAATCAAGTAAACATATCGCAGGCGTGTTTGTGATGACGTGGGTCTGTGGCAGATCTTGATGATCCTGCTTTGTGTCATTAATTTGACAGCGGAGATTAATAGCTGCAAATTTTTAGACCTTCATTCCCAGCAATAACTTGACAGACAACAACAGCCAGACCACACTTGGGCTGTGCAAACAGTGGCCTGACAATGCCTGCCAACTATTCCATGCAAAGGTACTTAGTGACAGAAAACGACCAGCTCCTCAACCCTCACCTCCCAAGCACATTTGAGACAATGCCACAGACTCTAAATTGTTTACCATGTTAATGTCATGGGTGCAGAAATCTGGCTGGAGAAGGAAGAATGCAGGCAAGATCTATATGATTTTTTCATTCTTTTTTCTTCCCCCATTAAAATATCAGGAAAAGGTAGAAAAACATGAATGAATACTGTCATGTTAGGATGCTACTATATTTACAGGAGCAGAGGTCACAAATCAATCTCACCTACATTGTACAGAGCCTAAACCCCAAGATTGCAAGAAGACCTGATTGATGAGGGTCACCTTTAACTGAGCCATCCAGGAAAATATCACGGCCTCCCCATCATAAAATTCAATTGGTTCTTAAAAGGTTTCAAAGTTTTGTTAGAAATGCAAAGGTTTATAAGGCTATTGGGACTGTGTCTTTAATTTAGGGTAAAAATGAATGGGATCCCATGACCCATTCTGAAGTCTGCCTGATCACAAGTCTAGGTTACGAGGCTGTTAAAGATTAAAGGGAGGCCTGGTTTTTTCACTACCAGGTTAGTGTTTGAGGTTTGCACTAGGATTCATTGGCAGCAGCATCAGTGTTTACAGTCATTTGGCTGCTAGTCTCCAAAGTCAAATGAAGATGTTGTGAATGTCAGGATATGAGTTACTAGCTGCAGAATTCCCCAGTTTCTGATCTGCTCTGGTAGCATATGGTTAATCCAGTTCAGTTTCTGTTTAATGGTCACCCCAAGTATGTTTTTAGTGAGGGATTTAGTAATGATATAGCCATTGAATGTCAAGGAGTGATGGTTAAATCGTCTCTTGTTAAAGATAGTCATTTGCTAGCACTTGTATGACATGAATGTTACTTGCAACTTGTCAGCACGAGCCCAGACATTATCCAGATCTTGCTGCATTCAAACGAGTATCTGAGAAGTCGCAACTGGTGCTGAACATTGTGCAATCATCAGTGAACATGGTCGATTTTGAACCTTAATCACACTTTCCCATCCCACTGCCTTTTATTTAATTTCCATTGTGTTCTGAAAAACCTATCAATCTGCTTTGAGTTATGTCAATAATGGAGCATCCACAATACCCTTCAGGTGAAAATTCAAAGCTCTGTAATTTTCTCAGAGAAGGAATTTTTCTCAGATCGGTCTGAAATCCAGTAATTCTTATTTCTAACTGGGTAAACAGCTGCTCAGTATCTACCCTGGCATACACTCTAAAATAATGATATATGCAAACACATATTCCTCAATAAGATCATCCCTTAGAGATTCCTTCTGCTTTTTGTCAGAAGAAGGTATACTTTTCTGTTAGCCATATATAACCCTCTGAAAGCCCTGACACTCAGAACAAGCTTTGCTGTAATTTTCCTCCTGACTCTATCATTTTAATTTGTCATTTGTATCTTGTTGACCCAGTGCTCAGTGGGAATCTGACCACACCTAGATACAGGTCAAAGTGACCAGGGCTCTCCCAGTTTGTGTGAATCTTCCTCTGACCTGCGCTCTTCTGTTTCAATTACCTCATTCAATATTTTTATTTGAACCAATTGATCTGTTCATTTTCATATGGTACTATTTCCACACCATTCATCAAGCATGACTGTTTTGTTTTAACTTCCATTGCACTATATTTTAATGTCAGCTTCTGTGCCTAGTACATATAGTTGCATAGACATGCACATACACAGGTTGCACATGTGCTGACAGACAGATGCATGGACTGACGTATGAAGACACAGACTTGCATGACAGATGTAAAAAGAAAAAAAGGTCCTTCCAATTATAAGACACCTTTCTCAATTTCAGGATGCTCCAAAACAGAACAACTCAGCACATTTACAAAAGTCACGGTTATTATGTAGGAAGCACAGCAAGGTCCCACAAGTAGCAATATGATAACACCCAGGCAAGCTGTTACATTGAGGGATAAAGATTTGTCACACCAACAAGAGGGAACAGATGAGACCTTGTTTTGACATCTGATCTGACTGCTTGTATCTCCAACACTCCCTCAGTACTAACACCATAAGTAACTGCATAGACTGTACACCTACATATCTAGAGCGGGCCTTGAACCCATAATAGTTTGGCTTAAAGGTAAGATAATTCTCCACTGAACTCCAACTAAATCCAGCAGGCAGTCTGAGGCCCTGAGGAAAATTAGCTCCAGTAGTTTTACCAGTATTTTAATGAAAATGTTAGCAATGTAAAGGATGTTGTAAATACTTCTCTGTAGTGTGACTTATACATACCAGTAATTACTATACAGTCAGGTAACTGTATCTGATGCCCTAGGCTCAGTTGTCACCTGACATCATGTAAATTCCCTCTGCTCAAATTCAGTGCCAAGTCAAGGAGTGACATTTCCAAGTCTAATCTCCAGCAACTCAGCGAATGTGGGCAACCTGCCAATGGAATACCAATGCCAAACGGAAGATATGGTAATGTGTCTAGACTCTTTGAGCTTGCTTTGATGCACTTCTTGACGAAAGTTAATAACCCTCTGGTGTAAACAACATGGGCCCAGCTGGAATGCTCCTTTAGCACCTTCTCCTTAACCTATCAGCAACAAGTCACTGTGGACATAAGGAAATCTTAATGAATTAAACTTGCTCATTGGTAACATGTCACTTCTTCACATGGATTAGTAGGCTCCATTAGTAGGATAGTAATGAATCAACACTATCAGACTGATCCCATAACTCCCCATCCAATTCCGTGCTGGTTACTAAAATGCTTTGGTGTGACCTGAGAGGTTCTTACCTCCAAACCCGATACGTTCAAGGCTCTCCTGGACACTCCCCTGTCCTCCACCTCAAACAGTCTCATCTACCTCAGCTAAGACTCTTCTCTCTCAATCTTGTGCTGTTCATTGCTGTGCTCACTGTCCTGCACCAGCTCCCAGCAACACCTCCGTTTAAACATTCTGAACCTCGCTTTTGAATTCCCCCCATGGCATTGGCCCCACCCTCTCTCTGTAACCTCCCCCAGCCCCTTGACCTGAGCCCGAGGCAGGGTGGGAGTACATAAGGGCCCAGTTGCTGTGGCCTGGGGCGTTAGGCTTGGATTATGACCTGGGGCACAGGCCACAAGCAGCACCCAGGGGCTGTGATTTCAGTCTGTGTGCCTGCCTACAAAGCTGGAAGATTCTCTGTGCTCCTCCAGTACTGACCTCCTGCCCATTCCTGAGCTAATTGCAGAGTCGGTACATCTCTCTCTCTCTCTCTCTCTCTCAGCTCTGTGCTAGGTGGTGGGTTAAAGGTTATGGGGAGAAGGCAAGAGAATGGGATTGAGAAACATCTCAACCATGATCGAATGGTTGAGCAGTCTCGATGGGCCGAACAGTCTAATTCTGCACCAACATCTTATGACTTTCTGGTGTGAGTTCAAGTTCCATTTAGGCAGTGCATTGCTGAGGGATGTTATAATCTAAATATGGAGCGGATTCTCAGGTGGGACATTAAACTTCTACAAGGCAGGCATCCTTGCAAGAGGATTCGCAGTAGGGTTAAAATCAACTAGGTAAAAACAATGACTGCAGATGCTGGAAACCAGAGTCTAGATTAGAGTGGTGCTGGAAAAGCACAGCAGGTCAGGCAGCATCCGAGGAGCAGGAAAATCGACGTTTCGGGCAAAAGCCCTTCATCAGGAATCGAGGCAGGGAGCCTGCAGAGTGGAGAGATAAATGAGAGGGAGTAGGGGTGGGGAGAAAGTAGCATAGAGTACAATAGGTGAATGGGGGTGGGGATGGAGGTGATAGGTCAGAGAGGAGGGTGGGAGAAAGTAGCAAGACATACAATAGGTGAATGGAGGTGGGATGAAGGTGATAGATCAGAGAGGAGGGTAGAGTGGATAGGTGGAAAGGAAGATAGGCAGGTAGGACAGGTCATGAGGGCAGTGCTGAGCTGAAAGGTTGGAGCTGAGGTGAGGTGGGGGAAAGGGAAATGAGGAAACTGGTGAAATCCACATTGATGCCCTGGGGTTGAAGTGTTCCGAGGCGGAAGATGAGGTCTTCCTCCTCCAGGCATTGGGTGGTGAGGAAGTGGCGGTGGAGGAGGCCCAGGACCTGCATGTCCTCGGCAGAGTGGGAGGGGGAGTTGAAATGTTGGGCCACGGGGTGGTGAGGTTGATTGGTGTGGGTGACCCAGAGATGTTCCCTAAAGCGCTCTGCTAGGAGGCGTCCAGTCTCCCCAATGTAGAGGAGACCGCATCGGGAACAACGGATACAATAGATGATATCAGTGGATGTGCAGGTAAAACTTTGATGGATGTGGAAGGCTCCTTTAGGGCCTTGGATGGAGGTGAGGGAGGAGGTGTAGGCACAGGTTTTACAGTTCCTGCGGTGGCAGGGGAAAGTGCCAGGATGGGAGGGTGGGTTGTTGGGGGGCGTGACCTGACCAGGTAGTCACAGAGGAAACGGTCTTTGCGGAAGGCGGAAAGGGGTGGGGAGGGAAATATATCCCTGGTGGTGGGGTCTGTTTGGAGGTGGCGAAAATGTCGGTGGATGATTTGGTTTATGCGAAGGTTGGTAGGGTGGAAGGTGAGCACCAAGGGCGTTCTGTCCTTGTTACGGTTGGAGGGGTGGGGTCTGAGGGCGGAGGTGCGGGATGTGGACGAGATGCGTTGGAGGGCACCTTTAACCACGTGGGAAGGGAAATTGCGGTCTCTAAAGAAGGAGGCCATCTGGTGTGTTCTGTGGTGGAACTGGTCCTCCTGGGAGCAGATACGGCGGAGGTGGAGGAATTGGGAATACGGGATGGCATTTTTGCAGGAGGTAGGGTGGGAAGAGGTGTAATCCAGGTAGCTGTGGGAGTCGGTGGGTTTGTAAAAAATGTCAGTGTCAAGTCGGTCGTCACTAATGGAGATGGAGAGGTCCAGGAAGGGGAGGGAGGTGTCAGAGATGGTCCAGGTAAATTTAAGGTCAGGGTGGAATGTGTTGGTGAAGTTGATGAATTGTCTGCACAGCTGACTGTTCCTCAGGTATAACAAAATCCCAAGGTCACTCTGTCAAAAGTGGGCAGGGGAAGTTCTCCTGGTGTCCTCAAGCAGCAACACCACAAGAAAAACATGATCACATCGTGGGATCTTGCTGTGCGCAGGTTGCCTGCTGCAGCTCCTGTATTACAGCGGCGCTTAGCACTTCCTGACTGCATCTGTGAACGGCGCTATATAAACGCAGTCGGAAACCAGTTCCCAGGAGCTGAAGCTTGGATTGAGCTCTGCGGCTCCATTTGGGATGTTTTTCTTCCAAAGTGAGATTGAAGCGAATTTTGGATGAAGCAGCGACACGTGGGAAGTGGGGCTTGGGGGCGGGGTGGTGAGTGGGGCAGTTGTTGGGTATTTCTGAGCAATTCTTGGGCCATGTCTCAGTCAGAGTCAGCTGTTCACCGCTTCATGCAAACTATTCTGGGCGCTGACAGTCATCGAGTTTCACTGATGTCAGGGGCTGACTTCACCGGCTGGCGATTATAAATAGGAGCTGGGAGCCGGGCAGGAGCTCCCCAAACCGCCAGAGAGACAGACAGAGAGGACATTACCGCCCAGCTTCAGGTAGGAACCTCTGCAGGGACTGCTCTTCCCTGACTGTCTGGGACAGAGCCGCACGGTGGGAGGGAGAGGGACCCGGGGGCTTGTCCTGATCCCGGCCGCAAAGTTATTGGGATCGTTCTGTGCATCTTCTCCAGAATGGCCTCAGCGGAATGAGTGCTGGGCAGGAAGAGTGTACAATTCATTCCAGTTATTTTTAAAGGTGGGACAGATTGTCAGCTCAGCAGAAATATCCGTGAAGATGACTTGTGGTAATCAAAACGTTGCCCGTTTAACGCAAGTGTTGAATGAACTTGCCAAAGTTATCACAAATTCCAGAAATATTTACCGCCCACTCACAGCAGGTGCTGGTTTCCAGACTGTGAACAGAAAGTTGATCTCAACAAGGGTCGCTCATTCACTGAGAGAAGGGTCTGTGTCTCTATCACAAGCCAGTCTCAGTGTGTGCTTCCCAGACAGCATTCCCTCAGCACTGACCCTTGGTGCAATGTGGCACTCCCTGTAGCTCTGGATACTGCTATCAGCGCCAGTTTAATGAGGATGGTGTCCTAATTGACGTAATCCCAGATAATTGTCCCTCTCCTGTTTCTGAGCAGTTTCTCCTCTTCCCACGTTCACCTGAGCAGGACTGAGTCAAATCCGAAAATTCCTAATGTTCAAGAAAGTGCTCATGTGCTAATTTGTAAAGGCTTCCTGGTGTCTGGGGAGAATGCAAGAAGGTGGCATTCAGAGAGCAGATCACCCATTCTCATGATGAGTGACGGGACAGGCTGGAAGGGCCGAACTGCCTGCTATTGCTCCCAGTTTGTCTGAGACAGCCCACACGTGGCTAATCCCCCCCGGGTACATCACAGTCTCTCTCCTGCTCGGGACTCTCGTGTTAAAGTCAATTCTTTACTGGTAATATCGACTTGCTAAATAAAATAAAATATATTTTCTGTCTCTGCTTCCCTCCCTATCCCCCCCACCCCCCTCAGGGAGACAGCAATGACTCTAAACAAGACGGACAGGAGCCGGGCACTGGAGCGGAGACGGGGCAGTACCCCTCTACATGCCCACCGCCGGAGTATGCCAGTGGATGAGCGAGAGCTGTGTGCCTCTCTGCAAGCAGGCACCTTATCCAACCTGGTCCGCTGTACCTCCTACAACCCGGGCCAGGCCTCCCAGGCGTCCCACTCCTCTGAGTCCCTCAGCTCCAGCGGCAGCGACTCCGACAGCAGCCTGTACAAGGTGGTGCTGCTGGGCGAACACCGAGTGGGCAAGAGCAGCCTGGCCCGGATATTCGGGGGGCTGGAGGAAAGCGAGCCCCAGGAGACTGAAGGAAGAGGTGAGTGTATGTGCGTGTGTCAGTGAGTGTGTGTGTCAGCATGGGTATGAGCGTGTGAGTAAGTTTGTGTGTGAGTGTGAGTGTGGGGAGCTGCTCTAAAAGGAGATAGAGAGAGAGCAGGGATTAGCAGCTGTAGAGAGAGGGACCCACACAGACAGAGAATGTCAAAGACCTGGGAATATTGGACCAAGAGAAATAGACAGCAAGCAGTTAACAAGCAGAGTGAGAATTGATTTGGAAAAAGTGTGTGAGAGAGGTTGGTATGGACAACATAAAGGGAGGAGAGAGAGAGAGAGATACTGGGATGGAGAAATGTGCTTGAAACAGTGTAGAAACAGATTTGTGTTTCTAAACATTTGTGTTTAATCAAAGTGTCAGCTGTGACTGAGAGAATAACCCTCACAGCACTGTGCTGGGAACGGCTGAATTCAATAAAGGAAACACTCTTGAAGAACTGCCGATGCTGAAAATCTGAAACAAAAAGTCAGAAAATGTTGGAGAAACTCAGAGGTCTGGCAGCATCTGTGGAGAGAGAAGCAGAGGGACCCTTCTTCATTGTGGGTGGCACGGTGACTCAGTGGTTAGCACTGCTGCCTCATAGCACCAGGGTCCCAGGTTTGATTCCCGCCTCGGGCGACTGTCTGTCTGTGTGGAGTTTGCACATTCTCCCCGTGTCTGCGCGGGTTTCCTCCCGGTGATCCAATTTCCTTCTACAGTCACTAAATTGTGCAGGTCAGGTGGCCAAGCTAAATTGCCTATTGTGTTAGGTGCATTAGTCAGAGGGAAATGGGTCTGGGTGGGTTACTCTTCGGATCGTCGGTGTGGACTTGTTGGGCCGAAGGGCCTGTTTCCACACTTTAGGGAATCTAATCAGAACTGGACTTGTCACATTAACTCTGCCTTCTCTCTACAGACACTGCCAGATCTAATGAGTTTCTCCAGCAATTTCTGTTACTGTTTCTGAATTTAATTATGCCCTAAATCTCAATCTAAGCTGATATTTACATTACAACACTGAGGGAGTGCCGCACTGTCGGAGGGTCAGTGCTGAGTGAATGCCGCACTGTCGGAGGGTCAGTGCTGAGGGAGAGGCGCACTGTCAGAGGGTCAGTGCTGAGGGAGAGGCGCACTGTCAGAGGGTCAGTGCTGAGGGAGTGCCGCACTGTCGGAGGGTCAGTGCTGAGGGAGTGCCGCACTGTCGGAGGGTCAGTGCTGAGGGAGTGCCGCACTGTCGGAGGGTCAGTGCTGAGGGAGTGCCGCACTGTCGGAGGGTCAGTGCTGAGGGAGTGCCGCACTGTCGGAGGGTCAGTGCTGAGGGAGTGCCGCACTGTCGGAGGGTCAGTGCTGAGGGAGTGCCGCACTGTCGGAGGGTCAGTGCTGAGGGAGTGCCGCACTGTCGGAGGGTCAGTGCTGAGGGAGTGCCGCACTGTCGGAGGGTCAGTGCTGAGGGAGTGCCGCACTGTCGGAGGGTCAGTGCTGAGGGGAGTGTGTCGCTTTCAAGAGGACGTTATTTCTCTTCAAATAATCATTCAATATGCAATGAATGGGGAAAGGCAGGAGAGTGGCACTGAGGCTGATTTGGAGAACCAGTACAGATACAATGGGCCAAATAGCCTCCTTGTGCCCCATAATAATTCTAGGATTCTGTGAATTGTGAAATGGTCAGTGTTTCCGTGAGATGTTAAGATCTTGGTGGTCGCATAATATCCCGTGACATTATTTTGTACTGGAATAGGGCGATTGTGTCCAATGTCCCAGCCAATAGTTAATGCTGTGATCATTTATCTCCTCATTGTTGGGGCAATCCTGCTGAGTGAACATTAGCTGTGGTGTTTCCACATTGCAACAGTAACCATGCCTCAGGAAGTATTCCATTGGCTGCAGTGTGCTGTGTGTGTCTTGAGGTAGTAGCAGTTGCTGTGTAAATACAAGTCCTCTATTCTCTCTTTATCCTCTCCTGTTTTAATGCAATGCTGGACTCTGCTCCTTGTTTCTTTCTCTGGCTTTCCCAGTATTACCAACGTAATTGTACTGTAATCATTGCTGCTTTTAGAATCTGGCCCCAGGAGCTCAGGGAGTCCAAGCACTTTATTGATTTTGTTAAAATTGGCCATGTAAGATCCACTCACTGACTCCAGACTCAGCAAATCTCAAGATATTAATAGATTCACCTTCCAAGATTGTCATTGGATAAACCTGAGTCATCTCAGCCTGTACTAAGTAATGGAAACTTAACCACAATGTTCTCAGTTGCACCTAAGAATGGTTAGAGTGGAAAGTCACTCATCAGACTGACAGCCAGACTCTACATTAATACTGGGCACAGTAATACTGCCAGCAGCTCCATCCCACTGCTTCAATCACACAAGGGGCACATTGACCAGTGTCTCTTACCCAGATCAGACCAATAGTGTAGGTCACTATTTACAAATTCAGGATACCTAACAGAGACAGCAAATTGACAATTTCCATGGCAGCCTGGAATCTTCTCAGACACCACCCTGCACGGACAAGGGAGACTGACAAACTGTTACAGGTTTTCCAGAAGCAGTAGTGAATTTTATGAATGACCTCCCTCATTCTAATCTCCCTTGGGATCTGGGTGCTACTGATGTGAAACTAATTGAACATTCACATTCCCAACAGGAAATGTCTTTACTAACTCCAGAAAACCTAGTCAAATTGGCTCCTTGTTAAAACCAGAGTTCATTTGGTTCATTCCTCTTTACCCAGGGATCTTGACAATTTGAAGTATCCCGTCACAAATTGTGAAACACCCAGACCTAGGTGCAGCCTCTCAGGTCACTTAATAACTTGGTTATGTGTTGTGGCTTTGAGGGGTTAGACCAAATGACTTGCCTTCAAAGTCCTCAGGAGAATTTCATGGAGTAAGAAAAGACCGATTGTTTACTGCAACAAGTGCTGAAAATGTGTTGCTGGAATAGCGCAGCAGGTCAGGCAGCATCCAGGGAACAGGAGAATCGACGTTTCGGGCATAAGCCCTTCTTCAGGAATGAGGAAAGGGACCCTACCTTTTATCTTAGTCTGCTGGACACACTTTCCTCATTCCTGAAGAAGGGCTTATGCCCGAAACGTCGATTCTCCTGTTCCCTGGATGCTGCCTGACCTGCTGCGCTGTTCCAGCAACACATTTTCAGCTCTGATCTCCAGCATCTGCAGACCTCACTTTCTCCTACTGCAACAAGTGAGCAAGTTGAGGAATAACAGCAGAACCCAGCAGGTGCTGGGAATCTGAAACAAACCTAGAGAATGCTGGACGGGCTCAGCAAATCTGGCAGTGTCTGTGGAGAGAGAAACAGTTTTAAGTCTGCTATGACTCCTTTGGTAGTAGGTTGTGGTTACAATTTTTAATATAATTGACCCAAGAACCAGGAACGAGATCAGTTTTTTTTTTTTACTCAATGATTTGTGATCTGGGACACACTGCCTGAAAAGGCAGTGAAATCATATGCAATGGAAACTTTCAGAAAAGGAGTTGGATAAATACTTGAAAAGGAGAAGTTTGCATTGCTGTGGGGAAAGTGGAATAGCTCTGTCAAAGAAGCAGCAAAGACACAATGCATCTGTTGTTGTATGAGGCGTGAAGATTCCACAAAACAAGACTCACTGTAAATCCAATCTCTGCCCTTTCAGGAGACACGTTCGACAGATCGATGGTGGTGGATGGTGAAGAAGCAAACCTTTTGTTGTTTGATATCTGGGAGCAGGTTGGTCCTTGCTATGAATGCTGCTAGTCTAAGTGCAAATGTGTTATTTACTGTTTTGTCCCATTGTCAATTGCCTAATTGGACATTGTCTTCTTCAGTACTGATAGCACCGTGGTATTTCACCCCAAGTGACCACTCTGTGTGCCAGGGTTAATGTGGAACGGTGACACACACTCGCACTCTCTCTCTCACGCACTCTCTCTCACACACACCCACATATGCACTCTCTCTCACACACACACACGCACCCTCTCTCTCTCTCTCTCTCGCACACGACTCTCTCTCCCACACACCCACACACACATTCTCTCTCTTAACACGACTCTCTCTCTCACACACACACGCACTCTCTCTCACACACACCCTCTCTCTCTTACACACGACTCTCTCTCACATACACACACGACTCTCTCTCATACACACATGCACTCTCTCTCTCTCTCTCACACACACACACACGACTCTCTCTCACACACACACACACACACACACACACACGACTCTCTCTCACACACACACATGCACTCTCTCTCTCTCACACACACACACCCACTCTCTATCTCTCACTCTCTCTCTCTCTCTTGCTGGAGTTCAAAAGTTTGAGAGGGGATTTCAAAGAAACCTATAAAATGCTTTATTCACCCACCCCCTGAATTAGCCAGACCAAAGTTAATGTAAAAATATAGCGTTGCCCAAGTGGATACGTAGGTTTTAAAAGGAAGAAATTTCACCAGATTCTCTTGGCTTAACAAAGAGAGTGAGTTTATTTCTTACAAAACACAAGAAGGAATAATAACGCAGCACACACATACACAGATTAGAAATGAGCAGTGAGTCTAAAAAGAGAAATGTCAAAAAGATATGCAGACCAGTCCCTGAATTGTTTGTAAAGAGCAGATAAGAAAATGTAGTAGCTGTTATTGGATGGTGTTGATGATGTAGACACTGACTGTTGAGCAGTCAATTGCAAGATTCTTGGCTATCCAGGTTGGCAGAAATTCTGTGATTTTGATTCCTTTGAGATTGACTGACTGAATTTTAGTCTTTGATTTTGTTTTACGTACCAAGGCGTTTAAAAAGGCTGTTCTCCACACAGTGCTCCTCACAGCACTGTAATATACAGACTAGAATGCCCAGCCAATAATACACAGATAAGGACTGCAGTCAGGTTCTCACCCAGTTGTTTAATATTCCTGGACAAAAAACACACACGTCAGAAAGAGGAGGTTCTCTGCTGTGAAGGGGATTGTGAGCCACTGCATTACCTCCTCGGGTTAAATATCTCCCTGTTTGATTCCACAAGTTTCACGCAGTGTTTTGCCAGTCACAGAATTCGCAAACACAGCTTCCCTTGTCTCAGTCCTGTTTTGAAAAAAATGTTTTCAAATTAAAAGTAAAAAATATCAATAATTATTTCAAGGTTCCAATTCATCCATCATTCTAAGAACAAATACACAAGGAATGCAATATTGAGGTACTGGCCAAAGATAGGCTATAGAGAGGGAATGCCGCACTGTCGGAGGGTCAGTGCCGTGGGAGCGCCGCACTGTCGGAGGGTCAGTGCCGTGGGAGCGCCGCACTGTCGGAGGGTCAGTGCCGTGGGAGCGCCGCACTGTCGGAGGGTCAGTGCCGTGGGAGCGCCGCACTGTCGGAGGGTCAGTGCCGTGGGAGCGCCGCACTGTCGGAGGGTCAGTGCCGTGGGAGCGCCGCACTGTCGGAGGGTCAGTGCTGAGGGAGTGCTGCACTGAGGGAGGGTGACTTTTGAGTTGAGACATTAAATTGAAACCCTCTCTTTCCTGTCATGTAATCTTGGTCATTGTGTTTGTGAGAGTGCTGTCAGGAGAATGAAATGTACCTTTATTCATCATTTCAGGATGACACCAACTGGATCCGTGAGCACTGTATGAAGCTGGGAGATGCCTATATCATCGTGTATTCAGTGACAGACCGAGCCAGCTTTGAGAAGGCTTCAGAACTGAGGATCCAGCTGAGGAGGGCGAGACAGGCAGAGGACATCCCAATTATCCTGGTCGGGAACAAAAGTGACTTGGTTCGGTCCAGAGAGGTGTCTGTGGAAGGTACGCAGAGTTGCACTCAATGCTTCCAAAGCTAGTGTTTGAATTGGGAACAAGGCAGTTTGCATGTGAAAGAGTTCTGAAGGTGAAGACCCTCAGAGTGCTCTCAACAAAGACAAGTGCAAATGAATAATTAGCTATCTCTCTGTCTTTCTCCATTACTATTTCTCTTTCTTTCTGTCTCTGAATCAATATATCTGCGTCTCTTTCATTTCTCCATCACCACTGCTACATATCTCCCTGTCTCCTTTCTTTCTTTCCCTCTCTTTCCCTATTTCTCGCTGTCTATGTCCCTCTGAAAGCAATGGTTCTGGGGTTATTGAGAGTTGTCCTTGATCCTGCTTTTGGATGAGATGGTGAGCTGAGATTCCGTCTGCTTTCTCAGTAGAACATAAAGAATCGCCAGAGACTTAGCCAATATTTCTCCCTCAGTCACAGTCACTGAAAGCAGATGAACTGGTCAATATCTTGCTGCTGTTCCTGGGAGGTGGTTTTTTGACAATTGTTTGCCATATCTGCTATGTAACTTTGAAAGTATTTCATCAGCTGCAAAGTGCTTTGGGAGATGCTGGAAGGTGCTATATAAATTCAAACCCTTCTTTCTTCTTGAAGGCTAACAGTGATTCTCTGGTTTGTCTACAGAGGGGAGATCCTGTGCTGTGGTTTTCAACTGCAAATTCATCGAGACCTCAGCTGCTCTCCACCACAACGTCCGGGATCTCTTTGAGGGTATCATCCGGCAGATTCGGCTGCGCAGGGACAGCAAGGAAGCCAACGAGAGGCGACTGGCGAGTGCCAAGAGGCGGGAGAGCATCGGTCAGAGGGCCAAACGATTCCTCAGCCGCATCGCAGCCAGAAACAACAAGAAGATGGCCTTCAAACAGAAGTCCAAGTCCTGCCACGATCTGTCTGTCCTCTGAGTGAGATTGAGAAAACCCAATGGTCACCTTGGCTGCTGTGCAACCATGAGTAAATGTGTGTGTCCTTTGTGGTTATAGAAAGATAGAAGTTACTGCTCAGAGAATACACATTATCTGGAACTATATAGAAGGAATTTGAGATCCTGCTGGTGAACACTGTGTTGCATTTCTTGCATGTTGCCTGTGCTGCAGCTGAAGGCCTCCTGCCTAACATGGTGAGACTGACAACGTGGATTGCCTCCGCAGATTGTGGAACCAAGTGGCAACCAATCTCTCCACCAAGAGGCCTCCTGCCTCCCTCACTCTTTTTACCTGTCTTCTGACACACCTTATCCTGCTCATACATCCAGCTCCTTCCCAATATCAATGGGGAACCATTCCAACACTGACTGATAGAGAGAGAGCTGATGGAAGTGGCTGACAAGATTCGGGAAGAATTGAAACCTTGTCATTGGAGAAACTGCATGGTTTTTATTTCAGAAGCTTCTCGGAAGCTGCCCCTGTAATCCCCTTGTTAGAGGGTCTGCCTCAGTACTCCATCTGTTACCACCAGCTCTTGGGCTTGTGCCCAGAAACTGTTCGTTAATCAGTTGGTTTGGGCATATGTCTGTGACGGGTTTGGGGGGGGGTGGGAGGAGGGAGGAGGGAGAAGGTGTTCAAAGTCAGTCTGCCTGGCCTATGGATAGGGACACTCCCCTCTCCATTTACAGCAGAAATCAGCTGGAACATTGGCTGCTATGGGCACTCTGTGTTCCATTTAATTAATAAGGCTTTCTCACTGTACATAGAATCAGACAATGATCACTGAATCAGACTTTGAATTCAGTGGTGGACTTATTAAGAATTGGTCGCTGGGTGTCTAATATGGCTCTGAGGTTGTGACAGTCTGCCCTCTGCCATTTGGCCAATCCTAACTGTCCTGGCTCTTTGAGACATTTATCCAATTAGACCCACTCACCATGTCTTTCCCCACAGCCCTTAAGGACTCATGAGTATTGGGAAAGAATTACTGGTCCACATGAATCCAGCTTAGTCGGAGCTGCCTGTGTTAACAAATTGACAGGCTATTTGACAGCTGCAGTTTCAGATTCTGGTACACTTGGGGATTGTTGATTCTGGAGGTGGTTCATTGTAAATCAGTCACCATCAATAACTCAAGGAATGGGCTGAGGAGAAATTTTGCTTTATTTAACAGAAGCAGTTAAGTCTCTTTTGTGATATATAAAGCAGAAACGATGGTGCAATCAGCACCAAGACTTTGTAAAGCACCAGGAATTTTAGAGGTGAGAGGGTTTTATTGAGCTGACTGTTAAACAGAGTGAAAGGGAATGAAAGCGTGTTTAGGTATGTTTGGGGATGTGTGACGTGCGCAGGCTCGTACAGAAACATCACATGGAATAGTTAGCTGTATCACAAGTTCAGAGGCAGCTGCTGTGAAACTAAAATTAAAAAAGCAATAATCCATCATCACTGTGGTTCCATGCTCATTGTATCAGATTCCTTTGCACTTCTGTTTAATATTATTCAAATCATTTCTTAACTGTTTACATATCGATTTTTGTATTTAAAATAAAATTTAGTCAGCCTTGCAACAGTGTGTTGGTATCTTTCTGCAGTAGTGAGCACTTTGCTGGGACAGTCTTTACTCTATATATTATAAAACTGATTGCAACAACCGTATCTTGACTGATCTTAACCAGCTCCCTCACACTGTCACTCAGTAACCCCTCTCCCCCTGTGTCGTGTTATTGACTGTACCTCTACTGATGTTAATCCAGCTCCCTCACACTACCACTCAGTAACCCCTCTCTCCCAGAGCCCTGTATTACTGACTGTATCTCTACTGATGTTAATCCAGCTCCCTCACACTGTCACTCAGTAACCCCTCTCCCCCCAGAGCCCTGTGTTACTGACTGTATCTCTACTGGTGTTAATCCAGCTCCCTCACACTGTAGGAGAGTATAATGATGTATCTATCATGCCTGTTAGACCCAGAACATGCTTTACTGGAACAATTATAAACATATATTTTATTGCTGTTTGAAGTTTAATGCAATTCCATTTCTTTCATGGACTTACAGAATATTTTAATCCATATTTCCGAAGTACCAATCAACCCAGTGCACCTTCTCTGTGTTCTTCCCAGAAGTCTGCACTTGCCTTATGAGTCATGATCCCAATCCCTTCTGAATGTCTTAATTCTTCTGGATCCTTTCCCCAAAAGGAACAATTTCTCTCTTTCTACTTTGTCCAGACCCCTCCCGGTTTTCATGGAACCCCTACAGTGTGGAAACAGGCCATTCGGCCCAATAAATGTACACCGACCCTCCAAATAGCAACCCACCCAGACCCATTCCTCTACCCTATCATCCACATTTACCCCTGGCTCATGCACCGAGCCCTCACATCCCTGGAGACTATGGGCAATTTAGCATGGCCAATCCACTGACCTGCACATTTTTGGACAGAAGCCAGAGTACCCAGAGGAAACCCACACAGACACCGGGAGAATGTACAAACTCCACACAGACAGTTGCCCAAGGTGGGAATCTAACCTGGGTCCCTGGTGCTGTGAGGCAGCAGTGCTAACCACTGAGCCACCATTGCACCCCTCTTTCGAATCTCCTCTCAGTCCTGTATTCTCCCGGGAGGATGGGCCTGACCCCTCCTTTGCCAAGGAAGAGAAAGTGAGGGCTGCAGATGCTGGAGATCAGAGTTGAGAGTGTGGAGTTGGAAAAGCACAGCAGGTCAGGCAGCATCTGAGGAGCAGGAGAATTGACGTTTTGGGCATAAGCCCAAAATGCTGAATCTTCTGCCCCTCGGATACTGCCTGACCTGCTGTGCTTTTCCAGCACCACACTCTCGACTCTCCTTTGCCAACCTGCACTGCCCCATTTAGTGACCTGTACATGTATAGACAGCTCTCTGTCTCTGCCCCATGTTACAGATGTGCCTTTCTTCATGTTGATTTGTGTCCTTCCTCCCAAAATGAAGCATTTCCCACTTCCCCACAGCCACATTTCTGCCCAGTTCCACCTGCTGAAGTTTAACACTATCCTCTACACAGTTCACAATGCCTCCCAGTGTCACATCATCCACAAATGTTGAAATTGGTTTATAGGGGACAATGTTGATATCGTCACTATATATCAGGGACAGTGAAGGTTCTAAAGCCAAGCTCTGGGGAACTCCAATTTAAACTGAGAAAAGCATCCATTAGCCTTTCCTGTTTTCTGTCACACAGCCAATGTTTGTTTCCACATCCGTGCTGCTCCTTTTATCATAGAATCCCTACGGTGTGGAAACAGGCCATTCAGCCCCTCTGAAGAGCATCCCACCCAACCCCTGCATATGATCCACCTAGCCTGCACATTATGAGTAATTTAGCACGGCCAATCCACCCTAAACTACACATCTTTGGACTGTGGGAGGAAACCCACGCAGACACGGGGAGAATGTGCAAACTCCACACAGACAGTCACCCGAGGGTGGAATTGAACCCGGGTCCCTGACGCTGCGAGGCAGCAGTGTTAACCACTGAGCCATCATTCCATTCTTCGGCTCTCACTTTGCTCAAAGCTCTGTTATGTGGAACTGTAACAAATGTCTTTTGGAAGCCCACATACGCTACACCAGAGCAGAACTGAGCAGAAGAAAGTGAAATTGTTCATGTATGGGGAGGGTTTAACCTGGGATGACCTGCTCCTGGGATGGTCAGTTTTGTTCTGCTTCCATCCTTCCACTTGACCAAGAATTTGATACAAATCATTATCAGGGCAAGGGCAGCCTGTGGCCGAAATCAGATGTAATTGGGAAATCTTTCTGATTCGCATCTATAGCAAATCCTTACTTAATGCTGTGTTCCTGAAAATCACAACTTTACCTGAAATATCTTCAAGTGAAACGTTGTTTCTCATAGAAACCATTGGTAAAATTGAGTAATGCTGAAAAAGGTCATATTTTATTGAAGCCTTTTGTTTTGTACTCATCAGGACACTTTGCAAGAATACCAATTCAAGGGGAAAATCAGCTGTGTGACAAGAGTGTGCTGATTGGGTGGATAATGAAAACTTCCGGGAAAGGTAGAATAGAATATGAAGCAATCCAACAAAAATATAAAAGTTTGCGAACAAAAATTGGACAGTAAAACTTTCTATAGATATGTAAAAAGGAAACATTTGGCTACAGCAAATGTAGGTGCAATAAAGGCAAAGTCAGCAGAATTTGTAATTCTCTAATTTATTGAAAATGTAGAAGTAGGAAAACAGGGAACTATACCCTTATTAGTCTTACATCACTAGTAGGTAAGTGTCAGGATTCATTATAAAGGATGGGATTAGTAGACCCCTTGTTCATAATGATCTACTTGGGCATAGTCAGCATGGATTTATCAAGGGGAAATCATGTTTGGTGGACTTATTGGAGTTTTTTGAAGATGTTACTAACAAAATTGTAAAAGGAAAGAAAATAGATGAGGTATATTGAGATTATCAGAGACTTCTGATAAAGTGTGCCTGCAGGAAGTAAATTAGAAAGATTGAGGCACGTGGATAGGAAGGAATATACTGGTGTGGATTACTGATTGGCTAACAGACAGAAACAGAGAGCAGGAATAAATGGGTCATTCTCAAATTGGCAGATGTGACGAGTGGGGTACCACAAGGATCAGTACTTAGGCAACAGCTGTTCACAATATTTATCAATGATTTGGAGGTGGAGACAAGCTGTAATATTTCTAAGTTTGCAGATGCTACAAATCTCAGTGGGAATGGGTGTTGTCCGGAAGGTGTAAAGAGGCTTCAGGAGAATTTGGACAGGCTTAATGAGTGGGTGAGATCATGGCAGGTGGAATATAATGTGAGGTTATCTACCTTGGTCAGTGAAGCTGATGTGCAGAGTATTTTTGAAATAGTGAGAGGCTGGAAAGTGTAGATGTACAAAGGGAACAAACAAAATCAGAAATTGATGAAGAAATTCAGCAGATTGGGCAGCATATGTGAAGAGAGAAACAGAATTAAGGTTTCGAGTCCAGTTTAACTCTTCTTCGGAAGAAGGGTCCCTAGACCCGAAACATTAGCTCTGCTTCTCTATCAACAGATGCTGCCCGACCTGCTGAGTTTCTCCAGCAATTTCTGATTTTGACAGTTTCACATCTCCAGGATCTGCACTTTTTTGCCTTTTTTTTGTACAGAGGAGTCTGGGTCTCCTTGTCAGTAAAAGACTGGAGGCTAACACGCAGATGCAGCAAGTTATTAGGATGGTTTATGGTATGTTAGCCAAAATTGCAGGAGGGTTTGAGTCCAGAAGGAGTGAAGTCTTGTTCCAATTATACAGGAGCTTGGTTAGACTGCACCTGGAGTACTGTGTGCAGCTTTGGTGGTCTTCTTTCAGGAAGGGCATTATTGCCATAGATGGAGTGCAACCAAGGGTTACCCAGGATGGTGGCACTGTCCAAGTTGAGATATTGATAACCCCTTTTTTTCTCTCTGCCATTTGTTAAAGTTAATTGTGTTTCAAATAAATTAATGATAAAATTTATTTTCCGTTTGTGACTAATTGTTTTTACCCGAGCAGTAGTCAGTGAGGAAAGCTCATCATTGTAGTGATTCAATGATATTTTATACATTTTGTGCCAGGCTGTGGAACAATGGACAACGATTAGCAGCACTCTCCTGCCAGTTCAATCATGGCCCCAGCATAGACCAAAGGACTAGATTAGAGTGGTGCTGGAAAAACACAGCAGGTCAGGCAGCATCTGAGGAGCAGGAAAATCGATGTTTCGGGCAAAAGCCCTTCATCAGGAATACAGGCAGGGAGCCTGCAGAGTGGAGAGATAAATGAGAGGGGGGTGGGGGTGGGGAGAAAGTAGCATAGAGTACAATAGGTGAATGGGGGTGAGGATGGAGGTGATAGGTCAGAGGGGAGGGTGGAGTGGATAGGTGGAAAAGAAGATAGGCAGGTAGGACAGGTCATGAGGGTGGTGCTGAGCTGGAAGGTTGGAACTGGGGTGAGGTGGGGGAAGGGGAAATGAGGAAACTGGTGCGAGTCTGTTTGAGGACATGGTTGAAGAGCTTCAGGGCAGAGGAGATGACCTGGGGATTGCAGTGAGAGAGAGAGACTCACTGAGATTCTTGTGGAAAGAGGAGGAAAACGTCTTCAAGTTGATTTTAACCCTACTGCGACTCCTCTTGCAAGAATGCTTGCCTTGAAGAAGTTTTCCTTCCAGCTCAGCCCCACCCTCATGACCTGTCCTACCTGCCTATCTTCCTTTCCACCTATCCACTCCACCTTCCCCTGACCTATCACTTTCATCCCCACCCCCATCCACCCATTGTACTCTTTGCTACCTTCCTCCACCCTCCCCTCTGACCTATCACCTCCATCCCCACCCCCACTCACCTATTGTACTCTATGCTACTTTCTCCCCACCCCACCCCCCCCCCCCCCCTCTCATTTATCTCTCCACCCTGAAGGCTCCCTGCTCTATTCCTGATGAAGGGCTTTTGCCTGAAACGTCGATTTTCCTGCTCCTCGGATGCTGTCTGATCTGCTGTGCTTTTCCAGCACCACTCTAATCGAGACTCTGATTTCTAGCATCTGCAGTCATTGTTTTTATCTGAGGACCAAAGGACTGTTGTGCTAAGAAGCTGACTCCAGGCATCAGCTGATGGATGAGACATGAGACCATGCTCCACAAGCTCTTTCTGGACAATGTCAAAGATGTTAGAGCCAATATATGAAGACAGTACGGGAGTTTGTTCCTGAAACACTGAGCTAATGCTTCCTCCTCCGCCGACAGAATGAAAAGATTACTTGGTTATTATCATTGTGCTGTTTGCAGTTAGTTGGAGCTTGCTATGAACACAATGATTTTAGTGACTCCTATAGTAGATACATTTCAAAGGAACTTTACTCTCTGGTTGCAAAGTACATTGGGAAGCCTTACATCAAGGATGATGCTGCCGAAATGTGGTTTTTTTCTCAGGAAAAATACTGGCACAGACGTGATGGGCCAAATAGTCTGGTTTAATCATTTTTAATTTTTTAATGTTTTTGTTTTGTTCCCTCTGTTACTTTCACTTCCTTTGTGCTCCAGCACTCCTCTCTATTTGTTCATTTATGTCTTTCTCTGCCCCTGGTTCCAGTCCTCTATCTCTCTCTGCATCATCTCACTCTCTCTGTTTCCTCTCTATGATACTGCCCTGCTACCTGTTGACACCTCTATCCCTTCTTGCCTCTTGGTATCTTTCTCTCTGTCTACCCATCCTCCTCTGTCAATATCCCTTTCTCTGACTCTTTCTTTCTTTATCAAGGCTCAGTGCTGGGTTGCTTACTGTGCGTGATATTCCAAAATGATGTCAATGACAATGTAGGGGGCAATGTTAAATGTTTGTGGCTGACACAAAGATTGGCTGGATGATGCCAGTGAGGAGGGCTGTGTGAGATTATGGGAGGATAGAGACTGATCAGTCGGATGGACAGATCAATGGCAGATGATTTTAACCTTGATCAGTGTGAGGTGATGCACTTTGGGAGAAGTAACAAGACAAGGGAGTACTCGATGAATGGCAGGACACCAGGAAGTTCAGAGAAACAGAGGGATCTTGGGATGCTTGTCCACAGAGCCCTGAAGACAGCAGGACAGGTTAATAGGGTTAAGAAGGCATACATGACCCTTGCTTTAACAGTCATGGCATAGATTATAAGAGCAGGGAGGTGATGTCAGAGCTGTCCGGGACTTTGGTTAGGCCCCAGCTGGAGGACTGTGTGCCGGTCTGGTCCCCACACTACGGGGAGGATGGGATTGCACTGGAGAGGGTGCAGAGGAGGTTCACCAGGATGTTTCCTGGGATGGAGCATTTCAGCGATGGAGAGAGGCTGGATAAGCTTGGGTTGTTTACTTTGGAGCAGAGAAGGCTGAGGGGGGGACCGGATTGCAGTGGATAAGACTGTGAGGGATGTTGACAGTGTGACTCAAAAGTAACTCTTTCCCTTTCTGAAAGGGTCAATAACAGAGGGTATAATTGTAAAGTGAAAGGCAGGAGGTTTAGAGGGGATTTGAGGAATTGTTTTCATCCAGAATGTGGTGGGAGTCTGGAATGCGCTGCCTGGGAGGAAATCTCAACCTTTAAAAAGGTAATTGATGAACACATGGAGCGTCCAGGGACATTGGGCTAGTGTTGGGAGTGATGCATATTTTTGGTGATGCAGACTCAAAGGGCCTTTTCTGTCCTGTATGATTCGACAATCTGTCAGTACGTCTGTATTGCTTCTCTCACTATCGTTATCCCTCTGTCTATTGGTCTGGTTTTCTCTTTCTCTTTCACAGCCTGCTTTCCAAATTCCCTCCATGGCTGGTTACATTCCTTTGTCACTCTTTCTTTTTCAAAGTTAATTTATGGATCACACTCATCAAGCGCTGCCTTAATTTCGTGGGCAGTTACTCTCGCCTCACCAAGTAATACCTGTGCCACACAAACACCAGGCTATGACCATCTCCAACGAGAGACAATCTAACCAGCAGCCCATGACATTCAATGGTGTTGCCATCACTGAATTCCTCACTGTCAGCATTCTGGGGTTTACTATTGACCAGAAATTCAATTGGACATGCCACATAATCACAATGGCCACAAGAGCAGTCAGATGCTGTGAATACTGTAGCAAATAACTCACCTCCTGACTCCCTAAAGCCTGTCCACCATCTACAAGGCACAAGTCAGGAGTGTGATGGAATACTCCTCACTTGCCCTGGATGGGGGCAGCTCCAACAACACTCAAGAAGCTCAACACCATCCACGACAAAGCAGCCCCGCTTGATTGGCACCACATCCACAAGCATTCACTCCCTCCAACACCGACGCTCAGTAGCAGCAGTGTGTACCATCTACAAGATACACTGCAGACATTCACCAAAGATCTTCAGACAGCACCTTCCAAACCCTTGGCCACTGCCATCAGAAGGACAAGGGCAGCAGTGTCTGTCATGCAACTTCCCCTCCAAGCCACTCACCATCCTGACTTGGAAATATATCGCCGTTCCTTCAGTGTCACTGGGTCAAAATCCTGCAATTCCCTCTCTCAAGGCATTATGGGTCAATTTTGGGAAAGCAAATCTTAGCAGGACTTATACAACTTAATGGTAAGGTCCTAGGAAATGTTACTGAACAAAGAGACCTTGGAGTGCAGGTTCATAGCTCCTTGAAAGTGGAGTCGCAGGTAGATAGGATAGTGAAGAAGGCGTTTGGTATGCTTTCCTTTATTGGTCAGAGTATTGAGTACAGGAGTCGGGAGGCCATGTTGCGGCTGTACAGGACATTGGTTAGGCCACTGTTGGAATATTGTGTGCAATTCTGGTCTCCTTCCTATCGGAAAGATGTTGTGAAACTTGAAAGAGTTCAGAAAAGATTTACAAGGATATTGCCAGGGTTGGAGGATTTGAGCTACAAGGAGAGGCTGAATAGGCTGGGGCTGTTTTCCCTGGAGCGTAGGAGGCTGAGAGTGACCTTATAGAGGTTTATAAAATCATGAGGGGCATGGATAGGGTAAATAGACAAAGTCTTTTCCCTGGGGTGGGTGAAGTCCAGAACTAGAGCGTGTAGGTTTAGTGTGAGAAGGGAAAGATATAAAAAAGACCTGAGGGGCAACCGTTTTCACCCAGAGGATGTGGTGGAGGCTGGTACAATTACAACATTTAAAAGGCATTTGGATGGGTATATGAATAGGAAGGGTTTGGAGGGATATGGGCTGGGTGCTGGCAGGAGGGCCTAGATTGGGTTGGGATATCTGGTCGGCATGGACGGGTTGGACCGAAGGGTCTGTTTCCGTGCTGTACATCTCTGTGACTCTATGACTCTCAGTCACAGCATGTGGACTGCAGCGGTTCCAGAAGGCAGCTCACCCCCACCTTCTCGAGGGGCAACGAGGGACGGGCAATGAATGCTGGCCCAGTCAGTGACACCCATGTCTCACGAGTGAATAAATAAAGAAAGACTCTGGAATTCAGCTCTTTTTGTCCGTGTTTGAACCAATGTTGTCATGAGGTCAGGGGCTAAGTGGCCCTGGCAGAACCCAAACTGAGCAGGTTATTGCTAAGTAAGTGCTGCTTGTGGTGCCAAGGCATACAAGACGATGGAATAAGTGCTGGAAATTGGGACTAGAACAGTTAGGCAGTTGTCTTTGACCAGCATGGAGTTGATGGGCCAAAGGGCCTTTTTCCATGCTGTAGATCTCTCTGGGTCTATGACCTTGCATCATGTTTCGGATCTCTGGATTGGACTGGAGGGGCAGTGATTGGCCAGCCTAAAGCTCTTCTACTGCCTTTGTCACCTTTCTGTGAAAGAAGTGGCTGTGGGCTGTGGCTGATTTAAGATTGGTTCGTGTGAAACAGGAAGTCAATGATTAACACTGGATTCTAAGCAGTTTATAAGAACGTTTCCTTGCGACAGGGGACTGTCTGAGGCACGGTCGCTTTGACCAGGTAAGAGTTTAGCTGCTTTGTCTCTGACTTGACCTTTTCTCTGTCCTGAAAGCCAACCTGATCCATGCCAGGAGAGGAGTGGAGTGGAAGGGGGTGATCCAGCCTAGACTGATACTTCTTACATGGTCAGACAGCGACAATCTGACCCCTGCTTCATTACAGAGCGTCTGGAATTCTAAATTCCAGAAATGTCCGGCTGAAATCCAGGAAATCTTTCTTGAATCTTTAAATATGATATTTTGAAGTATTTGCATCAGAAAAATGACAAGGAATTAGAGTATTCTTAAATTTTAGGTCACAAGGACTGATGTATTCCTCATTCTATGGAAGCACTAGCTTTCGGAGCGCTGCTCCTTCATCAGGTGGTTGTGGAGTACACAACTGTAAGGGCACAGTGTAAACTTTTGAGATAAATTCTGTGTCTTACAATTGTGTCCTCCACAACCACCTGATGAAGGAGCGTCACTCCGAAAGCTAGTGCTTCCAATTAAACCTGTTGGACTATAACCTGGTGTTGTGTGATTTTTAACTTTGTCCACCCCAGTCCAACACCGGCATCTCCGAATCATTCTGTGGAGAGTAGATGGGGTGGGAGATTACTGTCTGAACCTCACTGAAGGGAGTTTTGCTTTGGCTGTGTCACCATCAACATTTTAAACAGAAAACTGCGTTCAAGGTCACCCTGAATTGATTGGATTTGCCTTTAAACTATGTTTTACTGCATCACTAACTGAAGGCAGGCATCGTTAAATAGGAATGAAATTTGAGTGTCACTGGATTATTGGACCAAGTTAAAAATCTCACAACACCAGGTTAGAGTCCAATAGGTTTATTTGGAAGCACAAGCTTTCGGAGCGCTGCTCCTTTGTCAGGTAGCCAATGGGGCAGGATCATAGCACACATAGTGTTATAAATTCTGTGTCCTATGATCCTGCCCCACTAGCTACCTGACAAAGGAGCAGCGCTCTGAAAACTTGTGCTTCCAAATAAACCTGTTGGACTATAACCTGGTGTTGTGGGATTTTTAACTTGGCCCATCCCAGTCCAACACCGGCATCTCCACATCATGGATTGTTGGAGTGTGGGCAGAGAGAGCAACAGGAAACAAAAACTGAGGGAATCCACCAGCTAGACTTATACAGGGGAAGTGAATGTGAGGCAGACTGTTGTGGCACGGAGAGAGACAGAGTGAGCTTAAGCAACAGAAAGAGAAAGAGAAAGGAAGAGGTGGATGGGGCCAGAGGAATATTTAGAGGAAAGAGAAAAATAGGATAGAGAGGGGAAACCGATAGAGAGAGGGAGGGAGGGAGAGAGGGAGGGAGGGAGGGAGAGAGGGAGAGAGAGAGAGAGAGAGGGAGGGAGGGAGGGAGAGAGAGAGAGAGGGGAGACCGATAGAGAGAGGAAGGGAGGGAGGGAGAGAGAGAGGGCAGGAGGGAGAGAGAGAGGGAGGGAGGGAGGGAAGGAGGGGGAGAGAGAGGGCAGGAGGGAGAGAGGGAGGGAGGGAGGGCAGGAGGGAGAGAGAGGGGAGACCGATAGAGAACAGGAGGGAGAGAGAGAGGGAGGGAGGGCAGAAGGGAGAGAGAGGGGAGACCGATAGAGAACAGGAGGGAGAGAGAGAGAGGGAGGGAGGGCAGGAGGGAGAGAGAGGGGAGACCGATAGAGAACAGGCCGGAGAGAGAGAGAGGGAGGGAGGGCTGGAGGGGGAGAGAGAGGGGAGACCGATAGAGAACAGGTGGGAGAGAGAGAGGGAGGGAGGGCAGGAGGGAGAGAGAGAGAGGGCAGGAGGCAGAGAGGGAGGGAGGGAGGGCAGGAGGGGGAGAGAGAGGGGAGACCGATAGAGAACAGGAGGGAGAAAGAGAGGGAGGGAGGACAGGAGGGGGAGAGAGAAGGAGGGAGGGCAGGAGGGGGAGAGAGGGGAAACCGATAGAGAACAGAAGGGAGAGAGAGAGAGGGAAGGAGGGCAGAAGGGAGAGAGGGAGGGAGGGCAGGACGGAGAGAGAGGGTAGACCGATAGAGAACAGGAGGGAGAGAGAGAGGGAGGGAGGGCAGGAGGGAGAGAGAGGGGAGACCGATAGAGAACAGGAGGGAGAGAGAGAGGGAGGGAGGGCAGGAGGGAGAGAGAGAGGGAGGGAGGGCATAAAGGAGAGAGAGAGGAAGGGCAGGAGGGAGAGAGAGAGGGGAGACCGATAGAGAACAGGAGGGAGAGAGAGAGGGAGGGAGGGCAGGAGGGAGAGAGAGAGAGGGGAGACCGATAGAGAACAGGAGGGAGAGAGAGGGAGAGGGAGGGCTGGAGGGAGAGAGAGAGGGAGGGAAGGCATGAAGGAGAGAGAGAGGGAGGGCAGGAGGCAGAGAGAGAGGGAGGGAGAGAGAGAGGGAGGGTGGGCAGGAGGGGGAGAGAGAGAGGGGAGACTGATAGAGAACAGGATGGAGAGAGAGAGAGGGAGGGAGGGCAGGAGGGAGAGAGAGGGGAGACCGATAGAGAACAGGAGGGAGAGAGAGAGGGAGGGAGGGCAGGAGGCAGAGAGAGAGGGCAGGAGGGAGAGAGAGAGAGAGAGAGAGAGGGGAGACCGATAGAGAACAGGAGGGAGAGAGAGAGAGGGAGGGAGGGAGGGCAGGAGGGAGAGAGAGGGAGGGAGGGAGAGAGAGAGGGGGAGGGCAGGAGGGAGAGAGAGAGAGGGAGGGCAGAAGGGAGAGAGAGAGGGAGGGAGGGCAGGAGGTAGAGAGAGGGAGAGAGGGAGAGAGGGAGGGCAGGAGGGAGAGAGAGAGGGAGGGCAGGAGGGAGAGAGAGAGAGTGGGAGGGCAGGAGGGAGAGAGAGAGGGAGGTAGGGCAGGAGGGAGAGAGAGGGAGGGAGGGAGAGAGAGAGAGTGTGAGGGCAGGAGGGAGAGAGAGAGGGAGGGCAGGAGGGAGAGAGAGGGAGGGAGGGAGAAAGAGAGAGGGAGGGCAGTAGGGAGAGAGAGAGGGAGGGAGGGCAGGAGGGAGAGAGAGGGAGGGAGGGAGAGAGTGAGATGGAGGGCAGGAGGGAGAGAGAGAGAGGGGAGACCGATAGAGAACAGGAGGGGGAGAGAGAGAGAGAGGGAGGGCAGGAGGGAGAGAGAGAGAGAGAGGGAGGGCAGGAGGGAGAGAAAGAGTGGGAGGGCAGGAGGGAGAGAGAGATAGGGCAGGCAGGAGGGAGAGAGAGAGAGAGGGAGGGCAGGAGGCAGAGAGAGAGAGAGGGAGGGCAGGAGGGAGAGAGAGATAGAGCAGGCAGGAGGGAGAGAGAGAGGGAGGGCAGGAGGCAAAGAGAGAGAGGGAGGGCAGGAGGCAGAGAGAGGGGAGACTGATAGAGAACAGGAGGGAGAGAGAGGGAGGGAGGGCAGGAGGGAGGGCAGGAGGGAGAGAATGAGAGTGAGAGGGCAGGAGGGGGAGAGAGAGAGGGAGGGCAGGAAGCAGAGAGAGAGAGGGAGAGCAGGAGGCAGAGGGAGAGAGAGAGAGGGAGGGCAGGAGGCAGAGAGAGAGAGAGGGAGGGCAGGAGGCAGAGAGAGAGAGAGGGAGGGCAGGAGGCAGAGAGAGAGAGAGAGGGAGGGCAGGAGGCAGAGAGAGGGGAGGCGAGGGAGGGCAGGAGGCAGAGAGAGAGAGAGGGAGGGCAGGAGGCAGAGAGGGGGAGAGAGGGAGGGCAGGAGGCAGAGAGAGAGAGAGGGAGGGCAGGAGGCAGAGAGAGGGGGAGTGAGGGAGTGAGGGAGGGCAGGAGGCAGAGAGAGGGGGAGAGAGGTAGGGCAGGAGGCAAAGGGAGCGCGAGAGTGGGAGGGCAGGAGGCAAAGAGAGAGAGAGAGAGAGAGAGGAGACACAGAAAGTATAGAACAAGAGTTAGACAGAAGGTGAATAAAAGAGAGAGGGTAGGAAAATAGCCGGGGAAAGAAAAATGGGATGAAAAGATAGATACAGAGAGATGAACAGAGAGGCAGAAAGAGACAAAAAAAGTGAAGAATACTGGCTTGTAACTTTAGGAATAAGTCAAATGAAATTCATGGGTTAATTGCACAGACAGAAGGTCATTCCAAAGGTGATTGTTAATGAGGACGCACGTGAATCCAGGTAATGGCAGGCCTTAAAAAGTTACCCTGTCCATCTGACCCTGAAGCAACAGAGAAGCTGCTTTTGAATTTTGTGGGGATGGGGTTGTTCCTGTTTGTCTGTGGAACACTGGGGTGGGAGAAAGGAGGCTGCATTAACAGCTGGTGTACTTATGCTCTGCAGAATCTGGAGCGATGATTCCGAAGGGATTTGTGCATCTCAAGGATTTCAGCCAGGTTGGTAATAGCAGCCTCTCCTTCTTAAATCTGTTCATTAGTTAGGGAAGGGAACAGCGCTGGTTGAATACAAACCACTCTCACTTTTGGTTCTGTTCTCGTTTTCCACCCTCACCTTTTCTCAGTGCTCTCTCTTGCACACTTCATTTTTCATTTTTATTTCACTCTCACCCAAACTTTCGCTCTTGTTCTCTTCCCTCATTTTATTTTCTTTCACCTTTTCTTTCCGCTTTCTATCTGCTAAACTCTCAAATTCCTTTCATTTCACATGATCACATCTTCCATTTCTCAGTCTTGCTTTGTTTGAGATTTGTCTCCCATTCACATCTTATTCTGCAATTCCTTGCCTGTTCCTTATTTATCTTCCTCTGTCTATCTTCGCTTTCTGTGTAACCTGCGTTTGTGAGTATAATGTTCACAGCCAGCCTTCACCCTTTCCATTCTCCCAGCAGAGTCAGAGATTCTGTTTTATTGATAAGTCGAACCTCTGTCTGGCCTCTCAGGTGGAAATGAAACAGTTCCATGTGGGATTATGAGGAGATTCAGGGGAGTTATTGTCAGGGTCTTGAGGATAATATTTATCCCTCATGATCGACATGATAAATCAGATGATCTGGTTATGTTTTCATTGGTGGAAGTGGGATCTTTCTGTGCACAAACTGGCTGCCATACTTTTCTACATTACTTCACAGGCCTTTCATTGATTGGGGAGTGCTTTGGGGATAGACTGAGGTTGTAAAAGATGCTATATAAATGCAAATTATTTCCTGCTTGTTTCTGACCAGAAGCAACACCTGGCAATTGGGAGAAGATGAAATGATGGAAAGGTCAGGCCCTGGGGATGGAGTGGGAGGGAGGGGGGAGTTAGTGGGTGTGGATGGGGAGGAGCTGCAGTGACAGAGTGAGCACTGTGGGTTGGATCGGTTTCTCTCATGATCTTCAATTGCCCTCCTCCTATTCTTTGCTTTGAATATCACTTCCTCTTTGTTGTCTGGGCAACAACCTCAAAATGGTACCTGGTTTACCCAGCGGTCAGGGCATGGTCAGGAGGTACCAGGTCCACACTGGGACCTCTGTCTCTGACCTGCTCGCAGGAGGAACACTATCAGCCTGGGCTACAGAGGAGAAGCATCCTTCACTTCCAACCCTCACCAATTGCTCCCTGAATCTAACTAAAAGAGAAAATGCTGGAAATACTCAGCAGCTCCTCTGGCAGTGAAGAGAGAGTCAACAGGATGGATTTTATTCCCCACCATCACAGTGGCGAGCTGTCCACCCAAAACCCACTGCTTGACTGTTGGTTCATGGCATGGAGCATTCACTGCCCAAGGTCATGACTTATGGCCAATCAGAGAAGGAACAAGACCCAACTTTGAGAACTGCTGGCCAATCCAGTTGCCTGACAGCTCTGTAGACCCAACAGCACCAGGTTGGTGCAGTGGCTACTGCTGGTACTGCAGGCAGAATCCCAACAAGAGATTACAGCATGGAAAGTGTCCCTTCGGCCCATTGTCTCTGTGCCAGTTATCAAGCACTTACCCAGGAATAAAAAATTCCAGCACTTGACTCATAGCCTTGTATTTTATAGCTGTTCAATTGATCATTTAAACAATTCTTCAATATTGTGATGAATCCTGTCTCTTCCACTCTTTCAGGGAGTGAGTTCCAGATACCATCCAAAATAAAATACTCCTTAGATCCCTTCTAAAGCCCATTCTCTTTACCTTAAAACACAATCCACTGGTTATTGACCCTTCTACTAAGGGGAAACATTTTTCTCTATCTACTCTGTCTATACCCTTAGACTTTTGTACACTCCAGTCAGGTCCTCCTTCAACCTTCTCTGCTCTAACAACACTAACCTCTTTAGTTTCTCTTCACTCCAGCCCAGGCAACATCCTGGTGAGTCTCCTCTGCAATCCCATCCACCCTATAGTGTGGGGACCAGAACGGCACACAGGCCTCCAGCTGTGGCCTCACTAATGTTATGTACCCCTCCATCATAACCACCAGTTCTTGTATTCAATGCCCTGGGGCGAATAAAATGTTAATATTATTGGTCAAATCAAATTCCAGATTTTATTCCTTCATGGGATGTTTGTGTTACTGGCGAGGTCAGCATTTATTACCCATCCTAATTACTCTCCGGGCCATTTCAAAGGGCAGTTAAGAGTTTGCTACATCACTGTGGGTCTGTACACACATAGGGCACAGACCACAGATAACCCCCTAGAGGGAATGAATGAGATGAGTTTTACAAACAATCAATGATGTTTGTTTGATGACTAGTTTATAGTCTAGAAATTATGGATGGAGGTTCAGCCCCCATTCCCACAAGCTGCTGTGGTGGGATCCGAACCCATTCTCTCAAACCAGCCTGCACCTCTGAGCCCCAGTGTATTGCACCACCTCCCCCCGCCCCCAGTGACAGGCCCTGACCAACACAGCTCAGTGAGAGATACTGAGGGGGTTAAGAGGGGGCCAAGGGTGTTAAAGAAGGGGTCGGGTCATGGGGGAGGGTTGTTCCTGCTGTGGGGTACAGAATATCCCTAAAGAAGGATCACTCTGCCTCAGTATTCACAGGGAAATGGCAACGAAGGTGGAATGAGGGACTTCAGTGGGCAGTTCTGAAGAAGGGTGACCGGACCTGAAATGGTAGCTCTGCTTTCTCTGCACAAATCTGCTGGAGTTTCTCCAGCAATTTCTGCTTTTGGCCCAAATGACCCAAAAGGGTCTGAAACTTCCTTGAGCCACGGTGACCTGGGGGAGAGGTGGAGGGGTCACTGCAGACATTGAAGGGGATGGATGGGGGGTATTTGGGGGGCGTTGGGTGGTGAGATGGGGTGTGGGGGAGGGGGTTGGTGCTCAACTCCATCTCAGCATTCCTGCTCAACAATCCACTTGTCAGAGTCTTCCTGAATATTTCCAGCCCTGGTTCCACTGCCCAGTGATCACTGCAGTATTCTCTTTCCAAGCAGCAGACTCTGCTTTAACTACATCAGTCAATTCTGTTAATTATGCAAACTAACTTTTTTAGCTGTAGTTTCAGCTGAAAGCCATGAGCAGGTTGCTGAGTGCCAGATCTGACACAGACCTGAGTAAGCAGGCAGCTTTTAGGGGAACAAATAATTTTTAAAGAAAATTTGCATTCATATATTCCGTGATATGTTTGAAAGTGATGACTTGATCCAGGTTTTATTAATCCAATTACAAACCGGAACAGATTCAATCTGAGTGTTTAATTCAAGTCTCCACATTTTAAACCATTGCAGATGACTGGAGACAGTTTATCCCTGAGTGGTTACAAGACCATGACCCTTTGGTTGCTGGTGATTGGAACTAAACTCAGATCATGCTCCAAACACCAGCAACAGTGCACAGAGAAACCTGAGATGGCATGGGCCACCCATAGGTGGCAAAGCTGGAGGGTGAAGCAACAAAACAGGGTGCTGCATCACTGGCCTTATGCCCTCTCTGGCCCCCAGCCTGATTCCACAAGTGACAAGGGGGAGGGGAGTCTTTGCAGTGACCAACCCCCACCCTACGGCCCAAACAAAAGCCTTCAGTGAGTAACTAATGCTCATCAAAGGATCTCATTCAGCCCAAAGTCAACAAACAGCCTGTCCCTCAGAGGGGCTGCAGTGATAGGATGGGGAACGGGGAGCCTCCTTGGTGCCAGTTGGAGGTTCCAGCTGCGGTTGACCCCTGCTCTGAGCACCCTGCCTAATGTACGACACCCCCTCCCCACATACCCTGCCACCCAGCCTCCTTCTGTGCCAGCCTGACCACAGTGAGTGTCCAGGGCTATATGATTGGCACAGTACCAACTGTGGCCATCACTCCCAGTGGTGCTATTGGGGCGATGCAGCTGCGGGTCTCTGATTGGCTGGCAGCTCCATGATGGAATGGGGTGGAATCCTGGCTTATTTGTTAATAAAACGGGCAAGCAGGCCGAGAACTCCCCTCGGTATATACTCTGGATGTAGGGAGAGTATGTTCTCAACAGGTAGTCACACCCTAGAGTCTTGTAGCCCAGTGGTAGTGTCCCTGACTCTACGCCAGTAAAGCCTGGCTTCAAGTCCTGTCTACCCTGAGCTGTGTCTGAACAGGTTGATTAAAAATCATGAGACTCAAGCCCTGCGTTTCGGATCAATGAGCTTTCCTCGGAATTCCTGGGAAGAATTAAAATAATCCAAGAGATAACATAAAGGTGTAGGATCAGGAGTGATCCATTCGGGCCATCCAGTTCACTCTGCAATTCGATGAGATCGAGGCTGATCCAATAATCCTCAACTCCACCTTCCTTTCTTTTCCCCAAAAGCTCTCGATTCCCTTCCTGATTCCACATCGACCTATCCCAGCCTTGAACATATGTAATGACACACCCTCGACAGCCCCCTACAGGAAAGCATTCCACACATTCATGACCCTCTGAGAGCAGAAATTCCTCCATATTCTCCCTGTCTTCAATGGGTGAACCCTTATTCTGAGGTTATGCCCCTGGTTATAGACTCCCTCACAAGGAGAAACAACTTCTCCAAATCAACTCTGCGAAGTCCCCATAAGAGTTTCAATACGTTTGCCACAATAAACACCATAGAATACAGACCCAATCTGCTTGGGTCCCAAGGACTCCTCCTAATGGTAAACAAACATAACCTGGAGAGATTACACAAACAGACTGAGCGTGGAACCATCATGGGATGGGTTCAGCCTGGCCTAGGGTCTAGGCTGGTTTATGAACCACATTGCTCAGGTTCAGTTTGTACAGTGTAACATGCCGTTGAGAATTCCTCACTCCTGGGCTGCCTTCAGCTGATTGGGAGGCAGGATGGGAGTGGGAGGGAGGCTGGGTGGATACAGTGCTCAAAACTATCCCAAAATTCCCATGGAGCCAATGTAAAATCTTTGCTGTTGTAATCCATTCCTCTGTTTGTAAAATCAAGAAATGAATTTTTAAAACCGTTGCTTCTGAACAGCTTGTTGCCCTCCTGTTCACGCTCAACGTCCTGTCTGTGGCCAAAGTGGTGACAGTGCCGGAGAATTACGAGGGTGAAATTCCTTGGTTCCTGACGAGGGTAAGATTCCTGTTGCAAAGACAAGTTCTCAAGGAATCCAGGCAAGTGCTCAATGCCGTTCCAAGGGAGACTACCTCAGGATTGATGGAGTCCTGTTCCCACTCCCGGTTTGATGGTTTCTGAGATGGCCTGATGAATTCAATGAGTGGATTTTGCCACATGCAGGGGCAGCTGGGAATTGGAGGGTTAGGTGCCTGGGTTGTTTGGGGGTTTATTACACCCTCCAGTACCTCACCCTCTCCTGCGCACATTCCTGACAGACTTCCTCAATGTTTTCGGCTCCTTTATAAATGCATCCCCTCCGTTATGGTCTCTCACCAGCCAGAGTTGCCCCGTGGGTCAGAGGTGAATATTTGACCCCCTACAGGAATTGTCTGAGGAAATACCTGGGTTCTGTGGAATCTCCGGCCAGGATCATGTTTGACGGGCAACCAGGGATCAGAGCCTCAATGTGGGCACAAGAATTGGAGAGTCTGACAAAGGCATCGCTGGGAGGATCCTGCTGTGGGTTGGCCGAGCCTCTGAGGGAGGGAGGGATCAGCTCTGCCCAGGAAACCCCAGCAACCCCCCTCGCCACCCTTGTCCCACACACACATACTCCGGCCTTCAGACAGACAGTCCCTCTGTCAGCTGAGGGATGGGTTCACACAATACAGACATGTTTGGATGATCATGTGGGCTTTCACTGACAAAAGGCTCCCAAGATTCAGACAATCATTTACATTTCCAAAATCCTGGCAAGAATCGTAATTTCAGAGAGTGCTGCATTGTCGGAGGGTCAGCACTGAGGGAATGTCGCACTGTCGGAGGGTCAGCACTGAGGGAACGCCGCACTGTCGGAAGGTCAGTGCTGAGGGAGTGCCGCACTGTCGGAGGGTCAGTGCTGAGAGAGTGCCGCACTGTCGGAGGGTCAGTGCTGAGGGAGCGCTGCACTGTCGGAGGGTCAGCACTGAGAGAGTGCCGCACTGTCGGAGGGTCAGTGCTGAGGGAGTGCCGCACTGTCGGAGGGTCAGTGCTGAGGGAGTGCCGCACTGTCGGAGGGTCAGCGCTGAGGGAGTGCTGCACAGTCGGAGGGTCAGCACTGATGGAGTGCCACACTTTGGAGGGTCAGTGCTGAGGGAGTGCCACACTGTCGGAGGGTCAGTGCTGAGGGAGTGCCGCATTGTCGGAGGTTTAGCACTGAGAGAGTGCCACACTGTGAGAGGGTCAGTGCTGAGGGAGTGCCGCACTGTCGGAGGGTCAGCGCTGAGGGAGTGCCACACTTTGGAGGGTCAGTGCTGAGGGAGTGCCGCACTGTCGGAGGGTTAGCACTGAGAGAGTGCCGCACTGTGAGAGGGTCAGCACTGAGAGAGTGCCGCACTGTCGGAGGGTCAGTGCTGAGGGAGTGCCGCAATGTCGGAGGGTCAGCACTGAGGGAACGCCGCACATCGGAGGGTCAGCACTGAGGGAACGCTGCACTGTCGGATGGTCAGCGCTGAGGGTGTGCCACACTGTCGGAGGGTCAGTGCTGAGGGAGTGCCGCACTGTCAGAGGGTCAGTGCTGAGGATGCGCCGCACTATCAGAGGGTCAGCTCTGAGGGAGTGCCGCACTGTCAGAGGGTCAGTGCTGAGGGAGTGCCGCACTGTCAAGGGGTCAGTGCTGAGAGAGTCCACACTGTCAGGGGGTCAGTGCTGAGGGAGTGCCACACTTTGGAGGGTCAGTGCTGAGGGAGTGCCGCACTGTCGGAGGGTCAGCGCTGAGGGAGTGCCGCACTGTCGGAGGGTCAGGGCTGAGGGAGTTCCGTGCTGTCGGAGGGTCAGTACTGAGGGACTGCTGCACTGTTGGAGGGTCAGCACTGAGACAGTGCCGCACTGTCGGAGGGTCAGTGCTGAGGGAGCACTGCACTGTCGGAGGGTCAGTGCTGAGGGAGTGCTGCACTGTCGGAGGGTCAGTGCTGAGGGAGTGCCGCACTGTCGGAGGGTCAGTGCTGAGGGAGTGCTGCACTGTCGGAGGGTCAGTGCTGAGGGAATGCCGCACTGTCGGAGGGTCAGCGCTGAGGGAGTGCCGCACTGTCGGAGGGTCAGCACTGATGGAGTGCCACACTTTGGAGGGTCAGTGCTGAGGGAGTGCCACACTGTCGGAGGGTCAGTGCTGAGGGAGTGCCGCATTGTCGGAGGTTTAGCACTGAGAGAGTGCCGCACTGAGAGGGTCAGTGCTGAGGGAGTGCTGCACTGTCGGAGGGTCAGCGCTGAGGGAGTGCCACACTTTGGAGGGTCAGTGCTGAGGGAGTGCCGCACTGTCGGAGGGTTAGCACTGAGAGAGTGCCGCACTGTGAGAGGGTCAGCACTGAGAGAGTGCCGCACTGTCGGAGGGTCAGTGCTGAGGGAGTGCCGCACTGTCGGAGGGTCAGCACTGAGGGAACGCCGCACATCGGAGGGTCAGCACTGAGGGAACGCTGCACTGTCGGATGGTCAGCACTGAGGGAATGCCGCACTGTCGGAGGGTCAGCACTGAGGGAACGCCGCACTGTCGGATGGTCAGCGCTGAGGGAGTGCCGCACTGTCAGAGGGTCAGTGCTGAGGGAGTGCTGCACTGTCGGAGGGTCAGTGCTGAGGGAGTGCCGCACTGTCGGAGGGTCAGCGCTGAGGGAGTGCCGCACTGTCGGAGGGTCAGCACTGATGGAGTGCCACACTTTGGAGGGTCAGTGCTGAGGGAGTGCCACACTGTTGCAGGGTCAGTGTTGAGGGAGTGCCGCACTGTCGGAGGGTCAGCACTGAGGGAGTGCAGCACTGTCGGAGGGTCAGCACTGAGGGAGTGCAGCACTGTCGGAGGGTCAGCACTGAGGGAACGCCGCACTATCGGAGGGTCAGCACTGAGGTAACGCCGCACTGTCGGAGGGTCAGCACTGAGGTAACGCCGCACTGTCGGATGGTCAGCGCTGAGGGAGTGCCGCACTGTCGGAGGGTCAGTGTTGAGGGAGTGCCGCACTGTCGGAGGGTCAGTGTTGAGGGAGTGCCGCACTGTCGGAGGGTTAGTGCTGAGGGTGCGCCGCACTGTCGGAGGGTCAGCGCTGAGGGAGTGCCGCACTGTTAGAGGGTCAGCTCTGAGGGAGTGCCGCACTGTCGGAGGGTCAGCACTGAGGGAGTGCTGCACTGTCGGAGGATCAGTGCTGAGGGAGTGCCGCACTGTCGGAGGGTCAGCACTGAGGGAGTGCCACACTTTGGAGGGTCAGTGCTGAGAGAGTGCCGCACTGTTGGAGGGTCAGCGCTGAGGGAGTGCCGCACTGTCGGAGGGTCAGCACTGAGGGAGTGCCACACTTTGGAGGGTCAGCACTGAGAGAGTGCCGCACTGTCGGAGGGTCAGCGCTGAGGGAGTGCCGCACTGTCGGAGGGTCAGCACTGAGGGAGTGCCACACTTTGGAGGGTCAGTGCTGAGGGAGTGCCGCACTGTCGGAGGGTCAGCGCTGAGGGAGTGCCGCACTGTCGGAGGGTCAGTGCTGAGGGAGTGCCGCACTGTCGGAGGGTCAGCGCTGAGGGAGTGCCGCACTGTCGGAGGGTCAGTGCTGAGGGAGTGCCGCACTGTGAGAGGGTCAGTGCTGAGGGAGTGCCGCACTGTCGGAGGGTCAGTGCTGAGGGAGTGCCGTGATGTGGTGTATATGGACATCAGCAAGGCATTTGATAGGGTTCCCCATGGTAGGCTCATTCATAAAGTCAGGAAGTATGGGATACAGGGAGATTTAGGGATCTGGATTCAGAATTGATTGGCTGACAGAAGGCAGAGAGTGGTTGTAGATGGAAAGTATTCTGCCTGGAGGTCCGTGTTGAGTGGGTTCCCGCAGGGCTCTGTTCATGGGCCTCTGCTCCTTGTAGTGTTTATAAATGACTTGGATGAGGAGGTTGAGGGGTGGGTTAGTAAATTTGCAGATGACACAAAGGTTGGAGGTGTCATTGATAGTATCGAGGGCTACTACAGGCTGCAGCGTGACATAGACAGGATGCAGAGCTGGGCTGAGAAATGGCAGATGGTGTTCAACCTGGATAAATGCGAAATGATGCATTTTGGAGGGTCAAACTCAAATGCTGAATATAGGATTAAAGACAGGATTCTTGGCAGTGTGCAGGAACAGAGGGATCTGGGTGTGCAGGTACATAGATCCCTCAAAGTTGCCACCCAAGTGGATAGGGTTGTTAATAAAGCATATGGTGTTTTGGCTTTCATTAACAGGGGGATCGAGTTTAAGAGCTGCGAGGTTTTGCTACAGCTTTACAAGTCCCTGGTGAGACCACACTTGGAATATTGTGTCCAGTTCTGGTCGCCGTACTATAGGAAAGATACAGAGGCTTTGGAGAGGGTGCAAAGGAGGTTTACCAGGATGCTGCCTGAATTGGAAGGCTTGCCTTATGAAGAAAGGTTGAATAAGCTCAGACTTTTCTCTCTGGAGAGAAGGAGGAAGAGAGGTGACCTGACCGAGGTATACAAGGTAATGAGAGGAATAGATAGAATCAATAGCCAGAGACTTTTCCCCAGGGCAGGATGGACTGGTACGAGGAATCATACTTTGAAGATATTGAAGATATTAGGAGGAAGGTATAGAGGAGACGCCAGAGATAAGTTCTTTACACAGAGAGTTGTGAATGCATGGAATCCGTTGCCAGCTGTGGTGGTGGAAGCAGAGTCATTGGGGACATTTAAGCGACTGCTGGACATGCACATGGATAGCAGTGAGGTGAGGGGTGCATAGGTTGAGTTATTATATTTTACATTGGGATTAAACTGCGGCACAACATCGTGGGCCAAAGGGCCTGTTCTGTGCTGTACTTTTCTATGTTCTATGTTCTATGTTGGAAGGTCAGCGCTGAGGGAGAGCCACACTGTCGGAGGGTCAGCACTGAGGGAGAGCCACACTGTCGCAGGGTCAGCACTGAGGGAGAGCCACACTGTCGCAGAGTCAGCACTGAGGGAGTGCCACACTGTCGCAGGGTCAGCACTGAGGGAGTGCCACACTGTCGCAGAGTCAGCACTGAGGGAGTGCCACACTGTCGCAGGGTCAGCACTGAGGGAGAGCCACACTGTCGCAGGGTCAGCACTGAGGGAGTGCCGCACTGTCGCAGGGTCAGCACTGAGGGATCGCCACACTGTCGCAGAGTCAGCACTGAGGGAGTGCCACACTGTCGCAGGGTCAGCACTGAGGGAGTGCCACACTGTCGCAGGGTCAGCACTGAGGGAGTGCCACACTGTCGCAGGGTCAGCACTGAGGGAGAGCCGCACTGTCGCAGGGTCAGCACTGAGGGAGTGCCGCACTGTCGCAGGGTCAGCACTGAGGGAGTGCAGCACTGTCGCAGGGTCAGCCCTGAGGGAGTGCCACACTGTCGCAGGGTCAGCACCGAGGGAGTGCCACACTGTCGCAGGGTCAGCACTGAGGGAGTGCTACACTGTCGCAGGGTCAGCACTGAGGGAGTGCCACACTGTCGCAGGGTCAGCACTGAGGGAGTGCCACACTGTCGCAGGGTCAGCACTGAGGGAGTGCCGCACTGTCGCAGGGTCAGCACTGAGGGAGTGCCGCACTGTCGCAGGGTCAGCACTGAGGGAGTGCTACACTGTCGCAGGGTGAGCACTGAGGGAGTGCCACACTGTCGCAGGGTGAGCACTGAGGGAGTGCCACACTTCACAGGGTCAGCGCTGAGGGAGTGCCACACTGTTGCAGGGTCAGCGCTGAGGGAGTGCCACACTGTTGCAGGGTCAGTGCTGAGGGAGTGCCGCACTGTCGGAGGGTCAGCACTGAGAGAGTGCTGCACTGTCGGAGGGTCAGCACTGAGGGAGTGCAGCACTGTCGGAGGGTCAGCACTGAGGGAACACCGCACTGTCGGAGGGTCAGCTCTGAGGGAGTGCCGCACTGTCGGAGGGACAGCTCTGAGGGAGTGCCGCACTGTCGGAGGGTCAGTGCTGAGGGAGTGCTGCACTGTCAGAGGGTCAGCACTGAGGGAGTGCTGCACTGTCGGAGGGTCAGCACTGAGGGAACGCCGCACTATCGGAGGGTCAGCACTGAGGGAACACCGCACTGTCGGAGGGTCAGCACTGAGGGAACGCCGCACTGTCAGAGGGTCAGCACTAAGGGAACGCCGCGCTGTCGGAGGGTCGGTGCTGAGGGAGTGCAGCACTGTCGGAGGGTCAGTGCTGAGGGAGTTCCACACTGTTGCAGGGTCAGTGCTGAGGGAGTGCCGGACTGTCGGAGGGTCAGCACTGAGGGAGTGCTGCACTGTCGGAGGGTCAGCACTGAGGGAACGCCGCACTGTCAGAGGGTCAGTGCTGAGGGAGTGCCACACTGTCGGAGGGTCAGTGTTGAGGGAATGCCACACTGTCGGAGGGTCAGTGCTGAGGGTGCGCCGCACTATCAGAGGGTCAGCTCTGAGGGAGTGCCGCACTGTCAGAGGGTCAGTGCTGAGGGAGTGCCGCACTGTCAGGGGGTCAGTGCTGTGGGAGTGCCGCACTTTCGGAGGCTCAGCACTGAGGGAACGTCGCACTGTCGGAGGGTCAGCACTGAGGGAACGCCGCACTGTCGGAGGGTCAGGACTAAGGGAACGCCGCGCTGTCGGAGGGTCAGTGCTGAGGGAGTACAGCACTGTCGGTGGGTCAGTGCTGAGGGAATGCCACACTGTTGCAGGGTCAGTGCTGAGGGAGTGCCGCACTGTCGGAGGGTCAGCACTGAGGGAGTGCTGCACTGTCGGAGGGTCAGCACTGAGGGAGTGCAGCACTGTCGGAGGGTCAGCACTGAGGGAACTCCGCACTGTCAGAGGGTCAGCACTGAGGGAGTGCTGCACTGTCGGAGGGTCAGCACTGAGGGAGTGCAGCACTGTCGGAGGGTCAGCACTGAGGGAACACCGCACTGTCGGAGGGTCAGCTCTGAGGGAGTGCCGCACTGTCGGAGGGACAGCTCTGAGGGAGTGCCGCACTGTCGGAGGGTCAGTGCTGAGGGAGTGCTGCACTGTCAGAGGGTCAGCACTGAGGGAGTGCTGCACTGTCGGAGGGTCAGCACTGAGGGAACGCCGCACTATCGGAGGGTCAGCACTGAGGGAACACCGCACTGTCGGAGGGTCAGCACTGAGGGAACGCCGCACTGTCAGAGGGTCAGCACTAAGGGAACGCCGCGCTGTCGGAGGGTCGGTGCTGAGGGAGTGCAGCACTGTCGGAGGGTCAGTGCTGAGGGAGTTCCACACTGTTGCAGGGTCAGTGCTGAGGGAGTGCCGGACTGTCGGAGGGTCAGCACTGAGGGAGTGCTGCACTGTCGGAGGGTCAGCACTGAGGGAACGCCGCACTGTCAGAGGGTCAGTGCTGAGGGAGTGCCACACTGTCGGAGGGTCAGTGTTGAGGGAATGCCACACTGTCGGAGGGTCAGTGCTGAGGGTGCGCCGCACTATCAGAGGGTCAGCTCTGAGGGAGTGCCGCACTGTCAGAGGGTCAGTGCTGAGGGAGTGCCGCACTGTCAGGGGGTCAGTGCTGTGGGAGTGCCGCACTGTCGGAGGGTCAGTGCTGAGAGAGTGCCGCACTGTCGGAGGGTCAGTGCTGAGAGAGTGCTGCACTGTCGGAGGGTCAGTGCTGAGGGAGCGCCGCACTTTCGGAGGCTCAGCACTGAGGGAACGTCGCACTGTCGGAGGGTCAGCACTGAGGGAACGCCGCACTGTCGGAGGGTCAGGACTAAGGGAACGCCGCGCTGTCGGAGGGTCAGTGCTGAGGGAGTACAGCACTGTCGGTGGGTCAGTGCTGAGGGAATGCCACACTGTTGCAGGGTCAGTGCTGAGGGAGTGCCGCACTGTCGGAGGGTCAGCACTGAGGGAGTGCTGCACTGTCGGAGGGTCAGCACTGAGGGAGTGCAGCACTGTCGGAGGGTCAGCACTGAGGGAACTCCGCACTGTCAGAGGGTCAGCACTGAGGTAACGCCGCACTGTCGGATGGTCAGTGCTGAGGGAGTGCCGCACTGTCAGAGGGTCAGTGCTGAGGAAGTGCCACACTGTCGGAGGGTCAGTGTTGAGGGAGCGCCGCACTGTCAGGGGGTCAGTGCTGGGAGAGTGCCGCACTGTGAGAGGGTCAGTGCTGAGGGAGTGCCGCACTGTCAGAGGGTCAGTGCTGAGGAAGTGCCACACTGTCGGAGGGTCAGTGCTGAGAGAGTGCCGCACTGTCGGAGGGTCAGCACTGAGAGAGTGCCGCACTGTGAGAGGGTCAGTGCTGAGGGAGTGCCGCACTGTCAGAGGGTCAGTGCTGAGGGTGCGCCGCACTGTCAGGGGGTCAGTGCTGAGAGAGTGCCGCACTGTCGGAGGGTCAGCGCTGAGGTAACGCCGCACTGTCGGATGGTCAGCGCTGAGGGAGTGCCGCACTGTCAGAGGGTCAGTGCTGAGGGAGTGCCACACTGTCGGAGGGTCAGTGTTGAGGGAGTGCCGTACTGTCAGAGGGTCAGTGCTGAGGGAGTGCCACACTGTCGGAGGGTCAGTGTTGAGGGAGTGCCGCACTGTCAGAGGGTCAGTGCTGAGGGTGCGCCGCACTATCAGAGGGTCAGCTCTGAGGGAGTGCCGCACTGTCAGAGGGTCAGTGCTGAGGGAGTGCCGCACTGTCAGGGGGTCAGTGCTGAGAGAGTGCTGCACTGTCGGAGGGTCAGCACTAAGGGAGTGCCTCACTGTCGGAGGGTCAGTGCTGAGGGAGTGCCGCACTGTCGGAGGGTCAGCACTGAGGGAACGCCGCACTGTTGGAGGGTCAGCACTGAGGTAACGCCGCACTGTCAGATGGTCAGTGCTGAGGGAGTGCCGCACTGTCAGAGGGTCAGTGCTGAGGGAGTGCCACACTGTCGGAGGGTCAGTGCTGAGGGAGTGCCACACTGTCGGAGGGTCAGTGTTGAGGGAGTGCCGCACTGTCAGGGGGTCAGTGCTGGGAGAATGCCGCACTGTCGGAGGGTCAGTGCTGAGAGAGTGCCGCACTGTCGGAGGGTCAGTGCTGAGGGAGTGCCGCACTGTCGGAGGGTCAGTGCTGAGGGAGTGCCGCACTGTCGGAGGGTCAGTGCTGAGAGAGTGCCGCACTGTCGGAGGGTCAGTGCTGAGGGAGTGCCGCACTGTCGGAGGGTCAGTGCTGAGGGAGTGCCGCACTGTCGGAGGGTCAGCTCTGAGGGAGTGCCACAATGTCGGAGGGTCAGTGCTGAGGGAGCGCCACACTGCTGCAGGGTCAGCACTGAGGGAGTGCCACACTGTTGCAGGGTCAGCACTGAGGGAGCGCCACACTGTCGCAGGGTCAGTGCTGAGGGAGTGCCACACTGTCGCAGGGTCAGCACTGAGGGAGTGCCGCACTGTTGCAGGGTCAGTGCTGAGGGAGTGCCACACTGTCGCAGGGTCAGCACTGAGGGAGTGCCGCACTGTCGCAGGGTCTGTGCTGAGGGAGTGCCACACTGTCGCAGGGTCAGTGTTGAGGGAGTGCCACACTGTCGCAGGGTCTTTATCACTGTGTTAATTGTGGGAACTTGCTGAGAACAAACTGGTTGCTGTGTACCCTCCAGTGGAGCAATGACTAAATGTGCGAGATAGTTTCATTCGCTGCAAAGCACTGTGGGACATCCTGATAGGGTGAAGGTCGCTACAGAAATGTACACTGTTTCTAACTGTACCTGTAATGGAGATGATCTCAAGTCTGTCTGGTCCATGGAAGTCTCTGATTGGGGTTTGGCGGAGTGGGGAGGGGAGTGTTTGTGTTTGCAGGGTGGGGGGGTGGGGAGTGGAGGGGAGTGTGTGTGTTGCAGGGTGGGTGGGGCGTGGGGAGGAGAGGGGAGTGTGTGTTTGCAGGGTGGGTGGGGGTTGGGAAGGGGAGGGGAGTGTGTGTTTGCAGGGTGGGTCAGGGTTGGGGAGGGGAGGGGAGTGTGTGTTTGCAGGGTGGGTGGGAGGAGTGAGGAGGGGAGTGTGTGTTTGCAGGGTGGGTGGGGGTAGTGGGGAGGGAAGCGGAGTGTGTATTTGCAGAGTGGGTGGGGGTGGGGAGGGGAGGAGAGTGTGTGTATGCAGTGTCGGTGGGGGGAGTGGAGAGGGGAGGGGAGTGTGTGTTTGCAGGGTGAGTGGGGGGTGTGGAGGGGAGTGTGTGTTTGCAGGGTGGGTGGGGGGGTGGAGAGGGGAGGGGAGTGTGTGTTTGCAGGGTGGGTGGGGGTAGTGGGGAGGGGAGGGGAGTGTGTGTTTGCAGGGTGGGTGGGGGGTGGGGAGGGGAAGGGAATGTGTGTTTGCAGGGTGGGTGGGAGTGGAGAGGTGAGGGGAGTGTGTTTGCAGGGTGGGTGGGGTGAGTGGGGAAGAGAGGGTAGTGTGTGTTTGCAGGATGGGTTGAGAGAGTGCCGCACTGTCAGAGGGTCAGTGCTGAGGGTGCGCCGCACTGTCAGGGGGTCAGTGCTGAGAGAGTGCCGCACTGTCGGAGGGTCTGTGCTGAGAGAGTGCCGCACTGTTGGAGGGTCAGTGCTGAGGGAGTGCCGCACTGTCAGGGGGTCAGTGCTGAGAGAGTGCCGCACTGTCGGAGGGTCAGTGCTGAGGGAGTGCCGCACTGTCGGAGGGTCAGCACTGAGGGAGTGCCACACTGTTGCAGGGTCAGCACTGAGGGAGCGCCACACTGTCGCAGGGTCAGTGCTGAGGGAGTGCCACACTGTCGCAGGGTCAGCACTGAGGGAGTGCCGCACTGTTGCAGGGTCAGTGCTGAGGGAGTGCCACACTGTCGCAGGGTCAGCACTGAGGGAGTGCCGCACTGTCGCAGGGTCTGTGCTGAGGGAGTGCCACACTGTCGCAGGGTCAGTGTTGAGGGAGTGCCACACTGTCGCAGGGTCTTTATCACTGTGTTAATTGTGGGAACTTGCTGAGAACAAACTGGTTGCTGTGTACCCTCCAGTGGAGCAATGACTAAATGTGCGAGATAGTTTCATTCGCTGCAAAGCACTGTGGGACATCCTGATAGGGTGAAGGTCGCTACAGAAATGTACACTGTTTCTAACTGTACCTGTAATGGAGATGATCTCAAGTCTGTCTGGTCCATGGAAGTCTCTGATTGGGGTTTGGCGGAGTGGGGAGGGGAGTGTTTGTGTTTGCAGGGTGGGGGGGGTGGGGAGGGGAGGGGAGTGTGTGTTTGCAGGGTCAGTGGGGGTGTGGAGGGGAGGGGAGTGTGTGTTTGCAGGGTGGGTGGGGGTGGGGAGTGGAGGGGAGTGTGTGTGTTGCAGGGTGGGTGGGCGTGGGGAGGGAGGGGAGTGTGTGTTTGCAGGGTGGGTGGGGCGTGGGGAGGAGAGGGGAGTGTGTGTTTGCAGGGTGGGTGGGGGTTGGGAAGGGGAGGGGAGTGTGTGTTTGCAGGGTGGGTCAGGGTTGGGGAGGGGAGGGGAGTGTGTGTTTGCAGGGTGGGTGGGAGGAGTGAGGAGGGGAGTGTGTGTTTGCAGGGTGGGTGGGGGTAGTGGGGAGGGAAGCGGAGTGTGTATTTGCAGGGTGGGTGGGGGTGGGGAGGGGAGGAGAGTGTGTGTATGCAGTGTCGGTGGGGGGAGTGGAGAGGGGAGGGGAGTGTGTGTTTGCAGGGTGAGTGGGGGGTGTGGAGGGGAGTGTGTGTTTGCAGGGTGGGTGGGGGGGTGGAGAGGGGAGGGGAGTGTGTGTTTGCAGGGTGGGTGGGGGTAGTGGGGAGGGGAGGGGAGTGTGTGTTTGCAGGGTGGGTGGGGGGTGGGGAGGGGAAGGGAATGTGTGTTTGCAGGGTGGGTGGGGGGAGTGGGGAGGGGAGGGTAGTGTGTGTTTGCAGGGTGGGTGGGGGGAGTGGGGACGGGAGTGTGTGTTTGCAGGGTGGGTGGGGAGGGGAGGGGAGGGGAGTGTGTGTTTGCAGGGTGGGTGGGGGGTGAAGGTGGGAGGGGAGTGTGTATTTGCAGGGTGGGGGGGGCTGAGGAAGGGAGGGGAGTGTGTGTTTGCAGGGTGGGTGGGGGTGGGTGGGGGTGGGAGTGTGTGTTTGCAGGGTGGGTGCGGGTGGGGAGGGGAGGGAATTGTGTGTTTGCAGGGTAGATGGGGAGTGGAGAGGGGATGGGAGAGTGTGTTTGCAGGGTGGGTGGGGGGTGAAGATGGGAGGGGAGTGTGTATTTGCAGGGTGGGGGGGGTGAGGAAGGGAGGGGAGTGTGTGTTTGCAGGGTGGGTGCGGGTGGGGAGGGGAGGGAATTGTGTGTTTGCAGGGTAGATGGGGAGTGGAGAGGGGATGGGAGAGTGTGTTTGCAGGGTGGGTGGGGGGTGAAGATGGGAGGGGAGTGTGTATTTGCAGGGTGGGGGGGGTGAGGAAGGGAGGGGAGTGTGTGTTTGCAGGGTGGGTGGGGGTAGTGGGTAGGGGAGGGGAGTGTGTGTTTGCAGGGTGGGTGGGTGTGGAGAGGGGAGAGAGTGTTTGCAGGGTGGGTGGGGAGTGGGAGGGGAGGGGAGTGTGTGTTTGCAGGGTGGGTGGGGGGAGTGGGGATGGGAGGGGAGTGTGTGTTTGCAGGGTGGGTGGGGGCACGGAGGGGAGGGGAGGGGAGTGTGTGTTTGCAGGGTGGATGGGGGGTGGGGAGGGGAGGGGACTGTGTGTTTGCAGTGTGGGTGGGGGGTGGGGTGGGGAGGGGAGGGGAGTGTGTGTTTGCAGGGTCAGTGGGGGTGGGGAAGGGAGTGTGTGTTTGCAGGGGGGGTGGTGGGGAGAGGAGGGGAGTGTGTGTTTGCAGGGTCAGTGGGGGTGTGGAGGGGAGGGGAGTGTGTGTTTGCAGGGTGGGGAGGGGAGGGGAGTGTGTGTTTGCAGGGTGGGGAGGGGAGGGGAGTGTGTGTTTGCAGGGTGGGTGGTGCGTGGGGAGGGGAGGGGAGTGTGTGTTTGCAGGGAGGGTGGGGGTTGGGGAGGAGAGGGGAGTGTGTGTTTGCAGGGTGGGGAGGGGAGGGGAGTGTGTGTTTGCAGGGTGGGTGGGGGTGGGGAGGGGAGGGGTGTGTGTGTTTGCAGGGTGGGGGAGTGGAGAGGGGAGGAGAGTGTGTGTTTGCAGGGTGGGGGAGTGGAGAGGGGAGGGGAGTGTGTGTTTGCAGGGTGGGTGGGGGGTGGGGAGGGGAGGGGAGTGTGTGTTTGCAGGGTGGGTGGGGGTGGGGAGGGGAGTGTGTGTTTGCAGGGTGGGTGGCGGTGGGGAGGGGAGGGGAGTGTGTGTTTGCAGGGTGGGTGGGGGTGGGGAGGGGAGGGGTGTGTGTGTTTGCAGGGTGGGGGAGTGGAGAGGGGAGGAGAGTGTGTGTTTGCAGGGTGGGGGAGTGGAGAGGGGAGGGGAGTGTGTGTTTGCAGGGTGGGTGGGGGGTGTGGAGGGGAGTGTTTGTTTGCAGGGTCGGGGAGGGGAGTGGAGAGGGGAGGGGAGAGGAGTGGTGATTGCAGGGTGGGTGGAGGTGGGGAGGGGAGGGGACTGTGTGTTTGCAGGGTGGGTGGGAGTGGGTAGAGGGGAGGGGAGGTGAATGTGTGTTTGCAGGGTGGGTAGGGGGTGGGGAGGGGAGGGGAGTGTGTGTTTGCAGGGTGGGTGGGGGTGGGGAGGGGAGGGGAGTGTGTGTTTGCAGGGTGGGTGGGGGTAGAGGGGAGGGGAGGGGAATGTGTGTTTGCAGGGTGGGTAGGGGGTGGGGAGGGGAGGGGAGTGTGTGTTTGCAGGGTGGGTGGGGGTAGAGGGGAGGGGAGGGGAATGTGTGTTTGCAGGGTGGGTGGGGGGTGGGGAGGGGATGGGAGTGTATGTTTGCAGGGTGGGTAGGGGGTGGGGAGGGGAGGGGAATGTGTGTTTGCCGGGAGGGTGAGGGGTGGGGAGGGGAGGGGAGTGTGTGTTTGCAGGGTGGGTGGGGGGTGGGGAGGGGAGGGGAATGCGTGTTTGCAGGGTGGGTGGAGGGAGTGAGGAGGGGAGGGGAGTGTGTGTTTGCAGGGTGGGTGGGGGTGGAGAGGGCAGGGGAGTGTGTGTTTACAGGGTGAGTGGGGGTAGAGAGGTGAGGGGAGTGTGTGTTTGCAGGGTGGGTGGGGGTGGAGAGGGGAGGGGAGTGTGTGTTTGCAGGGTGGGTGGGGGGAGTGAGGAGGGGAGGGGAGTGTGTGTTTGCAGGGTGGGTCAGGGTTGGGGTGGGGAGGGGATTGTGTGTTTGCAGGGTGGGTGGGAGGAGTGGGGAGGGGAGTGTGTGTTTGCAGGGTGGGTGGGGGGAGTGGGGAGTGGAGTGTGCGTTTGCAGGGTGGGTGGGGGTAGTGGGGAGGGGAGCGGAGTGTGTATTTACAGGGTGAGTGGGGGGAGTGGAGAGGGGAGGGGAGTGTGTGTTTGCAGGGTGAGTGGGGGGTGTGGAGGGAAGTGTGTGTTTGCAGGGTGGGTGGGGGGGTGGAGAGGGGAGGGGAGTGTGTGTTTGCAGGGTGGGTGGGGGTAGGGAGGGGAGGAGAGGGTAGTGTGTGTTTGCAGGATGGGTGGGGGAAGGGGGGAGGGGAGTGTGTGTTTGCAGGGTGGGTGGGGGGAGTGGGGAGGGGAGTGTGTGTTTGCAGGGTGGGTGGGGGGAGTGGGGACGGGAGTGTGTGTTTGCAGGGTGCGTGGGGGTAGTGGGGAGGGGAGTGTGTGTTTGCAGGGTGGGTGGGGGGAGTGGGGAGGGGAGTGTGTGTTTGCAGGTGGGTGGGGAGGGGAGGGGAGGGGAGTGTGTGTTTGCAGGGTGGGTGGGGGGTGAAGAGGGGAGGGGAGTGTGTATTTGCAGGGTGGGGGGGTGAGGAAGGGAGGGGAGTGTGTTTGCAGGGTGGGTGGGGGTGGGAGGGGGTGGGAGAGTGTGTTTGCAGGGTGGGTGGGGTAGTGGGTAGGGGAGGGGAGTGTGTGTTTGCAGGGTGGGTGGGTGTGGAGAGGTGAGTATGTGTTTGCAAGGTGAGTGGGGGTGGGTAGGGGAGGGGAGGGTGTGTTTGCAGGGTGGGTGGGGAGTGGGAGGGGAGGGGAGTGTGTGTTTGCAGGGTGGGTGGGGGGAGTGGGGATGGGAGGGGAGTGTGTATTTGCAGGGTGGGTGGGGGCTGAGGAGGGGAGGGGAGTGTGTTTGCAGGGTGGGTGGGGGTGGAGAGTGGAGTGTGTGTTTGCAGGGTGGGTGGGGGTGGGGAGGGGAGCGTGTGTTTGCAGGGTGGATGGGGGGTGGGGAGGGGAGGGGAGTGTGTGTTTGCAGTGTGGGTGGGGGGTGGGATGGGGAGGGAAGTGTGCGTTTGCAGGGTGGGGTGGACAGGGGAGTGTGTGTTTGCAGCTTGGGTGGTGGGGAGAGGAGGGGAGTGTGTATTTGCAGGGTGGGTGGGGGGAGTGGGGAGGGGAGGGGAGTGTGTGCTTGCATGGTGGGTGTGAGTGGAGAGTGGAGTGTGTGTTTGCAGGGTGGGTGGGGGTAGTGGGGAGGGGAGTGTGTGTTTGCAGGGTGGGTGGGGGAGTGGGGAGTGGAGTGTGTGTTTGCAGGGTGGGTGGGGGTAGTGGGGAGGGGAGCGGAGTGTGTATTTGCAGGGTGGGTGGGGGGGGAGAGGGGAGGGGAGTGTGTGTTTGCAGGGTTGATGGTGGGGGCTGCGGAGGGGAGGGGAGTGTGTTTGCAGTGTTGATGGTGGGGGGCTGCGGAGGGGAGGGGAAAGTGTTTGCAGGGTGGGTGGTGTGTGGGGAGGGGAGTGTGTGTGTGCAGGGTAGGTGGGGGCACGGAGGGGAGGGGAGTGTGTGCTTGCATGGTGGGTGGGGGTGGAGAGTGGAGTGTGTGTTTGCAGGGTGGGTGGGGGTGGGGAGGGGAGGGGAGTGTGTGTTTGCAGGGTGGGTCAGGGTTGGGGAGGGGAGGGGAGTGTGTGTTTGCAGGGTGGGTGGGGGGAGTGGCGTGGGGAGGAGAGGGGAGTGTGTGTTTGCAGGGTGGGTGGGGGTGGGAGGGGGTGGGAGTGTGTGTTTGCAGGGTGGGTGCGGGTGGGGAGGGGAGGGGATTGTGTGTTTGCAGGGTAGATGGGGGCTGGAGAGGGGAGGGGAGTGTGTGTTTGCAGGGTGGGTGGGGGTAGTGGGTAGGGGAGGGGAGTGTGTGTTTGCAGGGTGGGTGGGTGTGGAGAGGGGAGTATGTGTTTGCAAGGTGGGTGGGGGTGGGTAGGGGAGGGGAGTGTGTGTTTGCAGGGTGGGTGGGGAGTGGGAGGGAAGGGGAGTGTGTGTTTGCAGGGTGGGTGGGGGGAGTGGAATGGGAGGGGAGTGTGTGTTTGCAGGATGGGTGGGGGCTGAGGAGGGGAGGGGAGTGTGTTTGCAGGGTTGATGGTGGGGGGCTGCGGAGGGGAGGGGAGTGTGTTTGCAGGGTGGGTGGGGGGTGGGGAGGGGAGGGGAGTGTGTGTTTGCAGGGTGGATGGAGGTGGGGAGGGGAGTGTGAGTTTGCAGGGTGGGTGGGAGTGGGGAGGGGAGTGTGTATTTGCAGGGTAATTGGGGGAGTGGGTAGGGGAGAGCAGTGTGTGTTTGCAGAGTGGGTGGGGGAGTGAGGAGGGGACGGCAGTGTGTGTTTGCAGGGTGGGTGGGGGTGGTGAGGGGAGGGCAATGTGTGTTTGCAGAGTGGGTGGGGGAGTGAGGAGGGGACGGCAGTGTGTGTTTGCAGGGTGGGTGGGGGTGGGGAGGGGAGGGCAGTGTGTGTTTGCAGAGTGGGTGGGGGAGTGAGGAGGGGACGGCAGTGTGTGCTTGCATGGTGGGTGGGGGTGGAGAGTGGAGTGTGTGTTTGCAGGGTGGGTGGGGGTGGGGAGGGGAGCGTGTGTTTGCAGGGTGGGTGGGGGGTGGGATGGGGAGAGAAGTGTGTGTTTGCAGGGTGGGGTGGACAGGGGAGTGTGTGTTTGCAGCTTGGGTGGTGGGGAGAGGAGGGGAGTGTGTGTTTGCAGGGTGGGTGGGGGGAGTGGAGTGGGGAGGAGAGGGGAGTGTGTGTTTGCAGGGTGGGTGGGGGTGGGAGGGGGTGGGAGTGTGTGTTTGCAGGGTGGGTGGGTGTGGAGAGGGGAGTATGTGTTTGCAGGGTGGGTGCGGGTGGGGAGGGGAGGGGATTGTGTTTTTGCAGGGTGGGTGGGGGTAGTGGGTAGGGGAGGGGAGTGTGTGTTTGCAGGGTGGGTGGGGGGTGGAGAGGGGAGTGTGTGTTTGCAAGGTGGGTGGGGGTGGGTAGGGGAGGGGAGGGTGTGTTTGCAGGGTGGGTGGGGGGGGGGGATGGGAGGGGAGTGTGTGTTTGCAGGGTGGGTGGGGACTGAGGAGGGGAGGGGAGTATGTTTGCAGGGTTGGTGGTGTGTCCGGGGAGGGGAGTGTGTGTTTGCAGGGTTGATGGTGGGGGGCTGTGGAGGGGAGGGGAGTGTGTGTTTGCAGGGTTGATGGTGGGGGGCTGTGGAGGGGAGGGGAGTGTGTGTTTGCAGGGTTGATGGTGGGGGGCTGCGGAGGGGAGGGGAGTGTGTTTGCAGGGTGGGTGGTGTGTGGGGAGGGGAGTGTGTGTTTGCAGGGTAGGTGGGGGCACGGAGGGGAGGGGAGTGTGTGCTTGCATGGTGGGTGGGGGTGGAGAGTGGAGTGTGTGTTTGCAGGGTGGATGCGGGGTGGGGAGGGGAGGGGAGTGTGTGTTTGCAGTGTGGGTTGGGTGTGGGGTGGGGAGGGAAGTGTGTGTTTGCAGGGTGGGGTGGACAGGGGAGTGTGTGTTTGCAGGGTGGGTTGTGGGGAGAGGAGGGGAGTGTGTGTTTGCAGGGTGGGTGGGAGGAGTGGGGAGGGGAGTGTGTGTTTGCAGGGTGGGTGGGGGTAGTGGGGAGGGGAGCGGAGTGTGTATTTCCAGGGTGGGTGGGGGTGGGGAGGGGAGGGGAGTGTGTGTATGCAGTGTCGGTGGGGGGAGTGGAGAGGGGAGGGGAGTGTGTGTTTGCAGGGTGAGTGGGGGGTGTGGAAGGGAGTGTGTGTTTGCAGGGTGGGTGGGGGGGTGGAGAGGGGAGGGGAGTGTGTGTTTGCAGGGTGGGTGGGGGGTGGGGAGGGGAGGGGAATGAGTTTTTGCAGGGTTGGTGGGAGTGGAGAGGTGAGGGGAGTGTGTGGTTGCAGGGTGGGTGGGGAGAGTGGGGAGGAGAGGGTAGTGTGTGTTTGCAGGATGGATGGGAGGAGTGGGGAGGGGAGGGTAGTGTGTGTTTGCAGGGTGGGTCAGGGTTGGGGAGGGGAGGGGATTGTGCGTTTGCAGGGTGGGTGGGGGGAGTGGGGAAGGGAGTGTGTGTTTGCAGGGTGGGTGGGGGGTGGGGAGGGGAGGGGAGTGTGTGTTTGCAGTGTGGGTGGGGGTGGGATGGGGAGAGAAGTGTGTGTTTGCAGGGTGGGGTGGACAGGGGAGTGTGTGTTTGCAGCTTGGGTGGTGGGGAGAGGAGGGGAGTGTGTGTTTGCAGGGTGGGTGGGGGGAGTGGCGTGGGGAGGAGAGGGGAGTGTGTGTTTGCAGGGTGGGTGGGGGTGGGAGGGGGTGGGAGTGTGTGTTTGCAGGGTGGGTGGGTGTGGAGAGGGGAGTATGTGTTTGCAGGGTGGGTGCGGGTGGGGAGGGGAGGGGATTGTGTTTTTGCAGGGTGGGTGGGGGTAGTGGGTAGGGGAGGGGAGTGTGTGTTTGCAGGGTGGGTGGGGGGTGGAGAGGGGAGTGTGTGTTTGCAAGGTGGGTGGGGGTGGGTAGGGGAGGGGAGGGTGTGTTTGCAGGGTGGGTGGGGAGTGGGAGGGGAGGGGAGTGTGTGTTTGCAGGGTGGGTGGGGGGAGTGGGGATGGGAGGGGAGTGTGTGTTTGCAGGGTGGGTGGGGACTGAGGAGGGGAGGGGAGTATGTTTGCAGGGTGGTTGGGGGCACGGAGGGGAGGGGAGTGTGTGCTTGCATGGTGGGTGGGGGTGGAGAGTGGAGTGTGTGTTTGCAGGGTGGGTGGGGGTGGGGAGGGGAGGGGAGTGTGTGTATGCAGTGTCGGTGGGGGGAGTGGAGAGGGGAGGGGAGTGTGTGTTTGCAGGGTGAGTGGGGGGTGTGGAAGGGAGTGTGTGTTTGCAGGGTGGGTGGGGGGGTGGAGAGGGGAGGGGAGTGTGTGTTTGCAGGGTGGGTGGGGGGTGGGGAGGGGAGGGGAATGAGTTTTTGCAGGGTTGGTGGGAGTGGAGAGGTGAGGGGAGTGTGTGGTTGCAGGGTGGGTGGGGGGAGTGGGGAGGAGAGGGTAGTGTGTGTTTGCAGGATGGGTGGGGGGAGTGGGGAGGGGAGGGTAGTGTGTGTTTGCAGGGTGGGTCAGGGTTGGGGAGGGGAGGGGATTGTGCGTTTGCAGGGTGGGTGGGGGGAGTGGGGAGGGGAGTGTGTGTTTGCAGGGTGGGTGGGGGGAGTGGGGAGGGGAGTGTGTGTTTGCAGGTGGGTGGGGAGGGGAGGGGAGTGTGTGTTTGCAGGGTGGGTGGGGAGGGGAGGGGAGTGTGTGTTTGCAGGGTGGGTGGGGGGTGAAGAGGGGAGGGGAGTGTGTATTTGCAGGGTGGGGGGGGTGAGGAAGGGAGAGAAGTGTGTGTTTGCAGGGTGGGTGGGGGTGGGAGGGGATGGGAGTGTGTGTTTGCAGGGTGGGTGCGGGTGGGGTGGGGAGGGGATTGTGTGTTTGCCGGGTGGGTGGGGGTAGTGGGTAGGGGAGGGGAGTGTGTGTTTGCAGGGTGGGTGGGGGTAGTGGGTAGGGGAGGGGAGTGTTTGTTTGCAGGGTGGGTGGGGGAGTGAGGAGGGGAGGGGAGTGTGTGTTTGCAGGGTAGATGGGGGGTGGAGAGGGGATGGGAGAGTGTGTTTGCAGGGTGGGTGGGTGTGGAGAGGGGAGTATGTGTTTGCAAGGTGGGTGGGGGTGGGTAGGGGAGGGGAGGGGAGTCTGTGTTTGCAGGGTGGGTGGGGGGAGTGGGGATGGGAGGGGAGTGTGTGTTTGCCAGGTGGGTGTGGGCTGAGGAGGGGAGGGTAGTGTGTTTGCAGGGTTGATGGTGGGAGGCTGCGGAGGGGAGGGGAGTGTGTGTTTGCAGGGTGGGTGGGGGTGGAGAGTGGAGTGTGTGTTTGCAGGGTGGGTGGGGGTGGGGAGGGGCAGGGAGTGTGTGTTTGCAGGGTGGGTGGGGGTGGAGAGTGGAGTGTGTGTTTGCAGGGTGGGTGGGGGTGGGGAGTGGCAGGGAGTGTGTGTTTGCAGGGTGGATGGGGGGGTGGGGAGGCGAGGGGAGTGTGTGTTTGCAGTGTGGGTGGGGGGTGGGATGGGGAGGGAAGTGTGTGTTTGCAGGGTGGGGTGGACAGGGGAGTGTGTGTTTGCAGCTTGGGTGGTGGGGAGAGGAGGGGAGTGTGTGTTTGCAGGGTGGGTGGGGGGAGTGGCGTGGGGAGGAGAGGGGAGTGTGTGTTTGCAGGGTGGGTGGGGGGTGGGGAGGGGAGTGTGTGCTTGCATGGTGGGTGGGAGTGGGGAGGGGAGTGTGTATTTGCAGGGTAGTTGGGGGAGTGGGTAGGGGAGAGCAGTGTGTGTTTGCAGGGTGGGTGGGGGGAGTGAGGAGGGGACGGCAGTGTGTGTTTGCAGGGTGGGTGGGAGAGTGAGGAGGGGAGGGCAGTGTGTGTTTGCAGTGTGGGTGGGGGAGTGAGGAGGGGAGGAGAGTGTGTGTTTGCAGAGTGGGTGGGGGGTGGGGAAGGGAGTGTGTGTTTGCAGGGTGGGTGGGGGAGTGGGGAGCGGAGGGCAGTGTGTGATTGCAGGGAGGGTGGGGGGTGGGGAGGGGAGTGTGTGTTTGCAGGGTGGGTGGGGGGAGTGGAGAGGGGAGGGGAGTGTGTGTTTGCAGGGTGGGTGGGGGAGTGGGGAAGGGAGTGTGTGTTTGCAGGGTGGGTGGGAGAGTGGAGAGGGGAGGGGTGTGTGTGTTTGCAGGGTGGGTGGGGAGGGGAGTGTGTGTTTGCAGGGTGGGTGGGGGTGTGGAGAGGGGAGGGGAGTGTGTCTTTGCAGGGTGGGTGGGGGGAGTGGAGAGGGGAGGGGAGTCTGTGTTTGCAGGGTGGGTGGGGGTAGTGGGGAGGGGAGTGAGTGCTTGCAGGGTGGGTAGGGGTTGGGGAGGGGAGTGTGTGTTTGCAGAGTGGGTGGGGGTGTGGAGAGAGGAAGGGAGTGTGTGTTTGCAGGGTGGGTGGGAGAGTGGAGAGGGGAGGGGAGTGTGTGTTTGCAGGGTGGGGATGGGGAGGGGAGGGGAGTGTGTGTGTGTTGCAGGGTGGGTGGGGGGAGTGGGGAGGGGAGGGGAGGGGAGTGTGTGTTTGCAGGGTGGGTGGGGGGAGTGGGGAGGGGAGGGGAGTGTGTGTTAGCAGGGTGGGTGGGGGTGGGGAGGGGAGTGTGTGTTTGCAGTATGGGTGGGGAGTGAGGAGGGAAGTGTGTGTTTGAAGGGTTGGTGGGGGGTGGGGACTGGAGGGGAGTGTGTGTTTGCAGGGTGGGTGGGGGGTGGGGAGGGTGTGTGTGTTTGCAGGGTGGGTGGGGCGATGGGGAGGGTGTGTGTGTTTGCAGTATGGGTGGGGAGTGAGGAGGGAAGTGTGTGTTTGCAGGGTGGGTGGGGGGTGGGGAGGGGAGGGGAGTGTGTTTGAAGGGTGGGTGGGAGGTGGAAACTGGTGTGGAGTGTGTGTTTGTAGGGTGGGTGGGGGGAGTGGGGTGGGGAGCGGAGTGTGTGTTTGCAGGGTGGGTGGGGCGATGGGGAGGGTGTGTGAGTTTGCAGGGTGGGTGGGGAGTGAGGAGGGAAGTGTGTGTTTGAAGGGTTGGTGGGGTGTGGGGACTGGAGGGGAGTGTGTGTTTGCAGGGTGGGTGGGGGGTGGGGAGGGGAGGGGAGTGTGTTTGAAGGGTGGGTGGGGGGAGTGGGGAGGGGAGGGGAGTGTGTGTTTGCAGGGTGGGTGGGGGGTGGGGAGGGGAGGGGAGTGTGTTTGAAGGGTGGGTGGGGGGAGTGGGGTGGGGAGGGGAGTGTGTGTTAGCAGGGTGGGTGGGGGGAGTGGGGAGGGGAGGGGAGTGTGTGTTTGCAGGGTGGGTGGGGGGAGTGGGGAGGGGAGGGGAGTGTGTGTTAGCAGGGTGGGTGGGGGTGGGGAGGGGAGTGTGTGTTTGCAGGGTGGGTGGGGCGATGGGGAGGGGAGGGGAGTGTGTGTTTGCAGGGTGGGTGGGGGGTGGGGTGGGGAGTGTGTGTTTGCAGGGTGGGGGGGGTGATGGGAGGTGGGTGTGTGTGTGGGTGGGAGTAGGGGTGGCGTTGTGTGACGGTGCGTATGCGTGTGTGTGTGTGTGGGTTGGGGTGGGTGTGGGTCGGAGGAGGGGTGGTTGGCTGCTGGAGTAGAATGCAGATTCAGGGAGGGTGTAAAACACTTGTCAATTTTCAGGAAATGTTTGCATTTGCAGCTTGAACCAGTTGTTTCTGGGAAATTGCGCCTGGAGCTGATCGATGATTACAATGGAACCTTTGGGATTGAAGACCATCTCTTGCTGTTCACTCTCAAGTCTTTTGATCGCGAAGAGCAGTCCGTGTACGAGCTGAAGGTTTGTATCTCCGAAACATATCTCACACGCTGGGCAAGTAGCCAAAGCAATGTTATTGCATACATCCTCTGCCTCGATCATCCACCACCCTGCTTCATATCAGAGACAAAAAATCAGAAACTTCCAAGGTTTTCTCCAGGCAAGAACAGAGGGGCAGCAGTGGACCCTTCTGGGGCCTAGATCATGGCAAACATCTACCAACATACTGCAGTCGCACACTATCCTCAAACAGCTTTGACCCCTTTGGTTAGCACTGTTGCCTCACAGCGCCAGGGACCCTGGGTTCAATTCCCGCCTCAGGCGACTGTGTGGAGTTGCACATTCTCCCCGTGTCTATGTGGGTTTCCTCCAGGTGCTCCGATTCCCTCCCACAGTCCAAAAATGTGCAGGTCAGGTAAATTGGCCATGCTAAATTGCCCGTAGTGTTAGGTGAAGGGATAAATGTAGGGGAATGGGTCTGGATGGGTTGCGCTTCGGCGGGTCGGTGTGGATTTGTCGGGCCAAAAGGCCTGTTTCCACACTGTAAGTAATCTAATCTAATCTAGTATCTCGATATCTCGCATTCCCTGTCTTGAGCATACTCAGTGATTGAAACTGCTTGGTTGGTGTTGGAGAATTGCAATAATAGATCACCTTCCTCGTCTGTGTACTAAATGTCCCATGTTTCAATCTGAGTCATGTCCCCTGGTTCTAAACACCCCATGCAGTGGAAACATCCATTGGGATGGAAACAGGTCAGGTCTCAGGGGTTTGTCACTCTATCAAACCATGAATTTCCTCATTACCGATGTTTCACTCAGATTAATTTTATTCAGTCCCTGTTCCTGATTCACTGTTGATTTCTTCAAATTTGGGCCCAAGCCTTTTACTACGATCAGTGATAACTGAATCAGCTGCTTCTCAGAAGAGACCGGGATGGGAGTTGTACCGTTAAACAGTAAAGGTTCCCCAGTACAGGTTCTCAGTCCAGCCGAGGTCTCATGTAAACTTAAGGGTTGGAGTTCAGAGTGAATTTGTTAAAGATGGGGGATCCCACCATCACTGATAAGGCTGCGCTGATATCGATCTCCATTAGAACCAAATGACTATTTAACCAGACATTTATTTTGATTGGTTCTGATTTGGATGTTGCTAAGCAATTTAATTGTTCCAATCCAGATGTAGGTGGGCTTTCCAGGGTGTGCACTCTCCTGGATACCAACCTATGTGTTCTCTTACTCCATTTAGGTCTAGTGGGACTCTTTTACTGTCTCAAGTCCGTGTACCAGCAACAACTACAATGGCTTGTTAGCCCAGATCCTGAAGAAACTTTAACCATTTTCCTGAGGCTTGGCTTTGTTTTGGAGTTTTGCTGTGAGTGACCGAGAGTCCCTCTGTTCAGGACATGTCCTGAGTGAGGCTATGCAATTGCCTGCCCTCAAGTGGTGTTCCCTAAATTCAGTTGGACTGTTAAGGATGTCCACTTCCGTCAGAATATCCTGCAAGACATGTTCCACTTACTGTATTTTCCAAAGATAAAGCCGGTTGTAGTGCCTGTTTGAAGTCCAGTAGGGTTTCAGCTAGTTGCAATTCTGCACAGTTACATCATTAATCTCACATTCCAAACGGTCTCTCAGCATCTCGTTAAAGGCTAAACCAAATTCAAATGCCTCTGCACGTCACCCTAACCTAGTCAAATATCCTGATATGGATTCCTCTGGATCTCAAATTCCAAATAAAACCAATAGTGTCTCAGAATTACAGGAGGTTTGGGGTAGTAATATTTATGAACTAAATCCATCAGTTCTTGAAAGTAACTGGTTTCTCAGGGAAGGTTAGGTTCCTAACAAACTGTCAGAAGGATTATTACTCATTGCTTTTCATCTTTCCCAGTGTCAGTTGCCTGTAAAATGTAATGCATTCTCTCCATGTACTGGGCCCAGTCTTCAGTGGCAGGATCAAATGAGTCAAGCTTCCCAAATAACAGCATGATGGCAGAAATGCTTACCCCCAATGCAAAGATGACTGTTGGAAGTGAATGTCTTCAGAAACATGCTTTTCCCTCATCGCCACTGAAATATTTCTATAGATTCTGGTATCCCATCACCAAGTCCCTCTTTATTTACATGCGGAGAGTCCTTGACACTGACCCAGCTCCTTCAGAGACAGCTCTCAGAGTGAGCAGAGTGTCTGACATGCCTGTTCTTATCTGTCAGCCAGGGCTCCCTGATTGGACCAGTTTAACAGCTCCAATCAGGGATCACATTTCCATGAGGTACACCTGGCTGACCTTGTTACAATCACCAGGAGGCTATTCAGCCCCTTGAGCGTGCTCCATCATTCAATATGATCATGACTGATCTCATCTTTCTGCCCTCTCCCTATAATCCTTTATCCTATTACTCATTCAAAATGTCTGTCTCCTCCTCAAATTTATTCAAAGTCCCACCATCCACCAACATCTGAGGGAGTGAATTCCACAGATTCACGACCCTTTGAGATAAGTAACTTCTCCTCACCTCTCTTTTAAACCTGCCATCCTTATCTTAATCCTAAAGACCTCTCATTCTAGCTGCACATGCCTATGTCTACTTTGTTAATTCCCTTTAGCATCTTTTTCCTGAATTTGATTTCCTCTCATTCTTTAAGTCGAGAGAATATCAGCCTATAGTGCTCAATCTCTCACGTTTTCACCCTCTTGAGCCATTGGGTATCCTACACTCCAGGTTGGTTAAATGAGGGGCCATTTTGATGGGAAGAACTTTTAGAGACAATGCAAAAGAAAGGGTTCAACTCTAAAGGGGCTGAGAAACAGAGGGCCGTGGGAGTATCTGGTCATGAGTCATTGCCAGTGGCAGGACAGGTTGAGAACATTATAAGGGGGCTCGGTTAGCTCATTTAGCTGGAAGGCTGGTTTGTGTTGCAGAGTGACCCCAACAATGTGGGTTCAATTCCCATAACGGCTGAGGCTAGGTGAAGGACTCTCCTCCTGAACCTCTCCCTTTGTCTGAGGCATGGTGACCCTCAGGTTAAAGCCCCACCAGTCATCTCTCCCTGGTGAGAGAGCAGCCTCTGGTCTGGTAAGGCTGTGGTGACTTTACCTAGTAAAGCACATAGTCTTCATTAATAGGGATGTAGTGTAAAAGAGCAGGAAGGTGATGGTAAATGTTGTTAAAATATTTGATGATCTCAGCAATGATATTGCAATCAGTTCTGGGGGCCAGACTTTAAGAAGGTTGAGCAGATTTCAGAGAGGATGCAGAGGATGATGGTTCCAGGGGTGAGGAACACAGATAACTTGAATGATAGGGTTGAAAGGACATTCAATAGTTCTGCCTGAAACCATCAAGGGATTTGAATGGTGTGGAAGGATTGAGAGTGAGAGGACACAGATGTAATGTAATTGTTATAAGAAAGAATGGTAACACAGGAAAGACTTTTTTCATACACGGAGATTGGGGACCTGCCTAACAGTGTGGCAGAGGCAGGGTCAGGCCAGCTGTTTCAGAGGGAATTGGTACATTGTGGATGTACGTTTGCTCGCTGAGCTGGAAGGTTCATTTTCAGATATTTCGTCACCATACCAGGTAACATTATCAATGAGCCGCCAGTGAAACACTGGTGTTAGTGACCCGCTTTCTATTAGTAACCTTCCTTAGTAACCCAAGGAAATCTAAACACATCAATAGAAAGCAGGTCACTAACACCAGTGCTTCACCGGAGGCTCACTGATGATGTTACCTAGTGTGGTGATGAAACATCTGAAAATGAACCTTTCAGCTCAGCGAGCAAACCTACATCAAGAACCTCAATCTTCTCGAAACTCACTAATTGGTACGTTATGTGAAAAGGAAGAAAGTTCATGGCTACAGGGAGGAGGTGGAGACTGGCACAAGGTGAATTTGCATCTTCAGAGAGCTAGTACAGGACAATGGGCCAAATGAGCTCCTTCCTTGCTGTGACAATTCTATGATGGTTCCTTTCTCCTGTTGTCTCTCTTTTTGTCCTAGGTGAAGGTTACAGATGATGAAGGGAGACAACTTGATGATCCCATTTCCATAACGATCATCGTCACTGACAGGAATGACAACGCTCCAGTGTTTGTACAGGAGACATTTTCAGCAAGAATCCACAGGGGAGCACGTGCAGGTAACCTGAACACCACACCCCAATCAAAACACAGCCCTGCAGATTCCAGCAATCAGAAACAAAAACAAAAACAAAAACAAAACTGGTCAATCTTGAAGCAGCCAGCAGGTCGGGGGGACTGAGGGTTTACCAAATGGAACATTTCTGCCCTGGTTCAGTGTGTACCTAATTCAGTAAAAAAAACACACACTCCATCACGGACCTCACTAAACAACGCACCGACCAATGAAATGAGAAAGGAAACTGCTTATTCCACCACCTTCTAGTGGATCCAGTTAAGATAGTGACTGAGACCTTTAGGTGCCGTGGTCACAGGCCATGTGACAGTGATGACATTATGAGCATGTCACTGTGACACGTCAGGAGGGGAGTGTTTGGATAGGAGGAAGGGAAAGACAAGGCTATAATCTGCAGGTGAGCAGTTCCCTCCTATTTACTCCCAATGGCTCCTATCCCAGCAGCTCAGGTGTGTGGCTATTGGTGGAGAGAGAGATGTGATGCTTCTGATGTTGCATAGCCTGCAACAAGTCACTGTCAACACTCACACACTTGAATGACCGTTGTAGTATCGCGTTGCTCCTGCAACTGCATCTCATCAAGGCATAAGGAGAGGAGCAATTCCAGAAAGACATTTTCTCTAAAAAAATCTATGAATAATCAAAACTATTAAACTTGTAGTGACATTTGCTCTAAGTTTCACTTTTTACCTTTTCTTCAATATAAGATAGTTTCAGAGCTCATTTGAGAAGAGTTTACTGATTATCGAGCACCCTATTCCACAAACAATCACAAATGTGTAACCAATGACAAGACATTGGTTAGGCCACTTTCGGAATGCTGCATACAATTCTGGTCTCCCTGCTATAGGAAGGATGTTGTGAAACTTGAGAGGGTTCAGAAAAGATCTACAAGGATGTTGCCAGGGTTGGAGGATTTGAGTTATAGGGAGAGGCTGAACAGGCTGGGGCTGTTTTCCTGGAGTGTCAGAGGCTGAGGGCAGAGGTTTATAAAATTATAAGGGGCATGGATAGGGTAAATAGACAAAGTCTTTCCCCTGGGTCAGGGAGTCCAGAACTAGCGGGCATAGGGTTAGGGTGAGAAGGGAAAGATATAAAAGGGATATAAAGGGCAACTTTTTCATGCAAATGCCAGAGGAAGGTGGAGGCTGGTATAATTACAACGTTTAAAATGACTAGGAAGGGTTTAGAGGGATATAGGCCAAATGCTGGCAAACAGGACTAGATTAATTTAGGATATCTGGTCGGCATGGCCGAGTTGAACCGAAGGGTCTTTTTCCATGCTGGACATCTCTATGACTATGACCCAGTGAAACCCACTAGGACTGAGGACATTCATACCAGGTTCATTAGTAACAGAAAACTAATGTTTTTTATTATAAACAAACCTATTCTTTAATAAATGGCGAACATGTCCAAGCGGAGCAACTTAAGCAATATCTCTTTAAAAACACTGACATGTATCCTGATTCAGGAATAAGACTGACAAAAGCAGATGGTTTGGTACAAAATATAATGAGTGGAAAAATATAAACAGGGAAAAGCAAATTCAAGAGTCCACAAGGGTGTGAGAAGTTGTTTCTTTGAGTTCTTGTGATTTCTTTTACTGATGTTAACTGACTACAGGCAATGCTGATTGGGTGGACCCAGGTCTTTCCTGGCATTGGAACCCTTCTTTAGAGATTCTAGTTGTTTTTGTCTTTTCACTGAGTGAGAGACAGAGTGAGATGGTGAGAGATGCCTCTGGATGTCTTTGAGTGCAGAGGACAATCTGCATTTATCCCGGGCTGCTCCGGGAAGCGAGAAAGGAGGTTGCTAAGCCACTGGCGAGGATATTTGCCTCCTCACTCTCCACGGGAGTCATACCAGAGGATTGGAAGGAGACGAACGGTGTTCCTCTTTCCAAGAAGGGTAATAGGGAAATCCCTGGCAATTACAGACCAGTCAGTCTTATATCTGTGGTCAGCAAAGTTTTGGAAAGAATTCTGAGGGATAGGATTTATGACTATCTGGCAAAGCATAGTGTGATTAAAGGCAGTCAGCAAGGCTTTGTGCGGAGCAGGTCATGCCTCACAAATCTTATTGAGTTCTTTGAGGAGGTGACAACACAGGTCAACAAAGGTTGAGCAGTGGATGTGGTGTATATGGACATCAGCAAGGCATTTGATAAGGTTCACCATGGTAGGCTCATTCATAAAGTCAGGAAGTATGGGATACAGGGAGATTTGTCTATCAGGATTCAAAATTGACTGGCTGATAGTGGTTGTAGATGGAAAGTATTCTGCCTGGAGGACAGTGTTGAGTGGGGTCCCGCAGGGCTCTGTTCTTGGGCCTCTGCTCTTTGTAGTTTTTATAAATGATTTGGATGAGGAGGTTGAGGGGTGGGTTAGTAAATTTGCAGATGACACAAAGGTTGGAGGTGTCGTTGCATCCTCTCCAAAGATACAGAGGCTTTGGAGAGGGTGCAAAGAAGGTTTACCAGGATGCTGCCTGGACTGGAGGGCTTGCCTTATGAAGAGAGGTTGACTAAGCTCAGACTTTTCTCTCTGGAGAGAAGGAGGAAGAGAGGAGACCTGATCAAGGTATACAAGATAATGAGAGGCATGGATAGAGCCAATAGCCAGAGACTTTTCCCCAGTGTAGGTTTGACTGGTACAAGGAGTCACAGTTTTAGGAGAAAGGTATAGAGGGGAAGTCAGAGGTAGGTTCTTTATGCAGAGAGTTGTGAATGCATGGAATGCGTTGCCAGCGGTGGTGGTGGAAGCAGAGTCATTGGGGACATTTAATCGACTTCTGTGGACATGCACATGGATAGCAGTGAGTTGAGGGGTGCGTAGGTTAAGTTACTATATTTTACATTAGGATTAAACCTCAGCACAGCATCGTGGGCCAAAGGGCCTATTCTGTGCTGTACTTTTCTATGTTCTGTGTTCTATGACTAGAACAGACTGTGGCTGTACCAATCTGAAGGCCGTCATTAGGGAGTGTTTCCTTTACTCAGAGACTCCTGATGCCATTCTGTCTCATAAAGCATCCTCTGACTACTGTGGAAAGTAACACTATCTTGTGTGGCTAAAATATACACCATACAATCCCACCTGATTTCTAATTTACAAAAAAAAATCTCCTGTTACTTGTTAGTGTCAAACTTCCATTTTCCAGTTTACAATCCAAAGGATAAAGTATATGTTCCCTTACAATCATCTCTAATAAATCCATGAGAACACTCTTGTTCACCCAGAGATGAGTGAGCATGTGAGCACTCACTATCACAGGCCCTTCGGCCCAACATTTGAGAGGGAACAGGATGGAAGGATCTGCTGATAATATGAGGTGGAGGGAGTTGGCAGTTTTCCTGTGGGCTATAAACACTGGTAGAGACTGAATGGGCCAAATGGCCTCTCTGTGTACTGTCATAGGATACAGGATTCTGTCTGCAGCCGCCACTGACCTTGATGACCCCCTCCTGCCTAGTAGTGACCTGCGCTACAAAATCCTCCAGCAAATTCCAGCACAGCCCTCGGACGGAATGTTCCAGATTGATCCTCGGAATGGTGACATCTCACTGACTGCAGAAGGTATGGTCTCTCCCTCTCTCCATTCTCCACCTGTGACTGTAGCCCCTTCAGCTATTCACCTGCGAGGGCAGCATTTGTTTTCCTTTATTCTTCCATGGACTGTGGGCATCTGTTACCAGTCCCGAGTTGCCCTTGAACAGAGCAATTTAATTGGCCATTTCAGAGGGCAGTTAGGAGTCAACCAGATGGGTCTGGAGTCAAATGTAAACCAAACCAGGTAAGAACAGCTGAGCTCATTTAGCAAAAGTGGTTTTATTAATCAAATACTGCCGAGACAAGCTTTATAATTTGAATTCAAGTGGGCACAGTGGCTCAGTGGTTAGCACTGCTGCCTCACAGCACCAGGGACACAGGTTCGATTCCAACCTCAAGTGACAGACTGTGTGAAGTTTGCACGTTCGCCCAGTATCTGCGTGGGTTTCCACCGGGTGCTCCGGTTTCCTCGCACAGTCCAAAGATGTGCAGGTTAGGTGGATTAACCATGGGAAATGCAGGGATACAGGGATAAGGTTGGGGGGGTGGGTGGGTGTGGGTAGGTGGGATGTTCTTTGCAGGGTTGGTGTGGACTTGATGGGTCAAATGGCCTGCTTCCACACTGTAGGGATTTGATGATATTCCCACACTGGCCTTGCTGGGATTTGAATCTGGCCATTAGTTTGGGCCTCAGGGATTAATAGGAGAAAGTGAGGTCTGCAGATGCTGGAGATCAGAGCTGGAAATGTGTTGCTGGAAAAGCGCAGCAGGTCAGGCAGCATCCAGGGAACAGGAGAATCGACGTTTCGGGCATAAGCCCTTCTTCAGGAAGGGCTTATGCCCGAAACGTCGATTCTCCTGTTCCCTGGATGCTGCTTGACCTGCTGCGCTTTTCCAGCAACATATTTCCACCTCAGGGATTAATAGCCCAGTGACATTACTGATACATTGCTGTCTCCCCCTCTGTCAAGCTCAGTCCTGTGTAGATGTGACATCCAGATCTAGCCATTAGGATTGAGTTCAAGGTGGGACCCTCAGTTGATCCCACGATCCCATCTCATTCCCAACCTTCTAGTCCGGTGAATCCATTGAATCCAGCACTGACACAGACCCTTATTCTTCCTGCCCAAGATGGAGACATTCACATTTGCCTGCATTATACTGTACTCCACTGGCTGGGTCACTCTGGGTGTCCACTTCTATCCTTCCTGTGTTGATGTTGACTGTCCACACAGACCTTCACTACAGCAACATTCCTGTAATCCGCTGGACCCAGGGTCAACTAGGGTCCAAGGATTGAGCTTCAGCTCTGGAATGGAGAAAGTGCAGTTATGAAAGAGCTTCTATAAAGATCATAAATTCAGCTAAAACATGACCTTCAATGAATAAGCAAGTGCAGACTAACAGCCAGACAGGTAACACAATCAGAACAATACCAGCAGTTCCACAGCACCTTATCACAGTAAAACCGCTCACTGATTTCACACAATAAATTCCTTTTGCAATGTGCTGACTGTTGTGTGTCATACAGGAGCAGGAGGTGACTCATCGTTCTTGCCTATAGCTGTTAAAATGATGTCTATTCAATGTGACTTCTCCATCAACGTTTGCTCACTATTGTCACTGGCACTTGTTACAGTCACAGGCGCAGGTTGTGTTTGTATCATTGTGGTTGGAAGGTGTGACATTTGCTCCAAATGAACGGATGAAATGCTAGTTTGATGTAAAGAAACAAAAGTTTGGGCATATGCTGAATCTATTCCGAGTGGAGTAGACGTTATTCTGTTCTCTCAAACTAATTCAATTGAACTTTTGTTTGGTTAGGGCCTGTGTGCGTCACACTGATTACAAACCTTGATATCATTCTTGACCACACAGAGCTCCATCCTGTTCAGTTGGAGTCAGCTCCAGAATGTACTTTCTTTTTTGAACAGATATTGAATATGTTTTTTGTCTGATTCTACAGCCTCTAACCACAAGATCACAGTATAATGTAATGTTGTTGTGCTGGAGCAGCTTTCCTGTTCATTGTAAATCAGATCCTTTAAGATAGTCTCGGTTCTGTAATAGGGAGGCAATTATTTTAAATAGTAAAAGTACAGCAGGAGGCCACTTAGAGTCAAGATTAGAGTGGTGCTGGAAAAGCACAGCAGGTCAGACAGCATCCGAGGAGCAGGAAAATCAACGTTTCGGGCAAAAGCCCTTCATCAGGAAGGGTGATTCCTGATGAAGGGCTCCTGCCTGAAATGTGGTTTTTCCTGCTCCTCGGATGCCGCCTGACCTGCTGTGCTTTTCCGACCCCACTCTAATCTTGACTCTAATCTCCAGCATCTGCAGTACCCACTTTCGCCGAGGAGGCCACTTAGCCCATCAAGACTATCCTTGCACTTCTAAATGGCAATCCAGTTAGTCCCAGCATCCACCCACTCTTTCCAATTTACTGAGTGACATTTAACGTGTTTCCATTGGCCTGTCATTGAATTGCACGTCACAACCTGTTAAAAAGGATTTGCTTCACCCCACCAAGAATGCTTATTACCCAAAACCTGTTGCCTGTCAGTATTCTTAGTCTTTGACAGGTTTGGAAACAGGTTCTCTTTATTTACTCTGCTAAACTGTTCTCGAATTTAAGTGCCTCTGTCAAATCTTCTCTTAGGTGTCCAAGAGCATTGGCCTAGGGTTTCCTTGCAGGAGATGTGAGATTCTTGCTTCTGCTATTTTCAGGAGCTGAGTCGTTGGTTCTTGGTTTGGTTGAGCAGTATGTCCTGACTGTTCAAGTCAAAGATATGGGAGATCGACCACAAGGACACTATATACGAGGGGAAGTCACGATCACTGTCACAGAAAACCTGTGGGTTCCTCCTAGTCCTGTCGCAGTCCGGGAAAACCACCAAGGGCCTTATCCTCTGGCTGTCTCAAAGGTAAGGAGCACTGGTGTTAGAGCTTTCTCTTTAATTGGTTCATGTGTTGTGACCATCTCTGGGTGAGCCAGCAATCATAGCCCATTCCTAATCACCAAGTGGGCATTTAGGAGTCAGCACCATTTGGAATCATACACAGGCCAGACCAGGTAGGGACGGACAGGAAGCTGGAAGAACACTGCAAGCCAGGCAGTATCAGGAGATGGAGAAGTCAATGTTTCGGGTGTAATCCTTCATCAGAACTGGGGAAAAATTCAGGGAGCTAGGGCGGAAGCTTAGAGTTAGGACAAACAGAGTTGTTATCTCTGATTTGTTGCCCATGCCACATGCTAATGAGGCGAGGAATAGGGAGAAAGAGGAGCTGAACACGTGGCTACAGGGATGGTGCAGGAGGGAGGGTTTTGGATACCTGGATAATTGGGGCTCTTTCTGGGGTAGGTGGGACCTCAACAAACAGGACGGTCTCCATCTAAACCAGAGGGGTACCAATATCCTGGGGGGGTGGGGGAGGCAGGGAGGCCGTGGGGGGAGAGAGAGTTTGCTAATGCTTTTCGGTGGGTTTGACCTAATTCAGCAGGGGGCTGGGAACCTGAATTGCAGTTTGAGTATACAGGGGGTTGAGAGTACTGAGGTCAGAACTAAGGACGCACAAGGCACCAGCGAGCAAGGCGTTGGTTTGAAGTGTGTCTACTCCAACGCCAGGTGCATCCGGAATAAGGTGGGTGAATAGGGTGGCACAGTGGCTCAAGTGGTTAGTGCTGCTGACTCACAGTGCCAGGGACCTGGGTTTGATTCCAGCCTCGGGCAACTGTCTGTGTGGAGCTTGCACATTCTCCCTCTGTCTCCTCCGGGTGCTCCAGTTTCCTCCCACAATCCAAAGATGTGCAGATTAGGTGAATTGGCCATGCTAAATTGCCCGTAGTGTTCAGGGATGCCGAGGTTAGCTGCATTAGTCGGGGGAAATGTAGGGGATTGGGTCTGGGTGGGTTACTGTTCGGAGGGTCAGTGTGGACCTGGGCTGAAGGGCTTGTTACCGCACTATAGGGATTCTATTTAAAAAACTTGCAGCATGGGCTGGTACCTGGGATTTCGATGTTGTGGCCATTTCGGAGACATGGGTAGGGCAGGGACAGGAATGGTTGTTGCAGGTTCTGGGATTTAGATGTTTCAGTAAGTATAGAGAAAATGTAAAAGTGGGGGCATGTGGCATTGTTGGTCAAGGACAGTATTACAGTGGCAGAAAGGACATTTGAGGATTCCTCTACTGAGGTAGTATGGGCTGAGGTTAGAAACAGGAAAGGAGAGGTCACCCTGTTGGCAGTTTTCTATAGGCTTCTGAATAGGTCCAGAGGTGTCGAGGATAGGATAGCAAAGCTGATCCTCAATAGGAGCGAGAGTGACAGGATGGTTGTTATGGGGGCTTTTAACTTTGCAACTATTGACTGGGAATACTATAGTTCAAGTATTTTAGATCTGTCAGTTTTTGTCCAATGTGTGTAGGAAGGTTTCCTGACACAGTATGTAGACAGGCCAACAAGGGGCATTAGATTTGGTACTGGGTAATGAACCCAGCCAGGTGTTAGATTTGGAGGTAGGTGAGCACTTTGAAGATAGTGACCACAATTCGGTTATGTTTACTTTAGCGATGGAAAAGGATAGGTATATACCGCAGGGCAAGAGTTATAGCTGGGGGAAAGGCAACTACGATGCGATTAGGCAAGATTTAGGATGCATAGGATGGAAAAGGAAACTGCAGGAGATGGGCACAATTGAAATATGGAGCTTATTCAAGGACCAGCTACTGTGTGTCCTAGATAAGTATGTATCGGTCAGGCAGGGAGGAAGTTTTTGAGCACGGGAGTCGTGGTTTATGAAGGAAGTTGAATCTCTCTTCATGAGGAAGAAGAAGGCTTAGGTTAGGATGAGATGTGATGACTCAGTTAGGGCTGTTGAGAGTTACAAGTTAGCCAGGAAAGACCTAAAGAGAGGTAGGAAGAGCCAGAAGGGGACAAGAGAAGTCATTGGCGGGTAGGATCAAGGAAAACCCTAAGGATTCTATAGCTATATCAGGAACAAAAGAATGACTAGAGTAAGATTAGGGCCAATGAAGCATAGTAGTGGGAAGTTGTGCATGGAGTCAGAGGAGATAGTGGAAGTGCTAAATGGATACTTTTCATCAATATTCACACTCGAGAAAGATAACGTGGTCGAGGAGAATATTGAGATACGGGCTACTAGACTAGATGGGATTGAGGTGCATAAGGAGGAGATGTTAGCAATTCTGGAAAGTTTAAAAATAGATAAATCCCCTGGGCCTGATGGGATTTGCCCTGGGATTCTCTGAGACACCAGGGAGAAGATTGCAGAGCCTTTGGCTTTGATCTTTATGTCGTAATTGTCTATAGGAATGGTACCAAAAGACTGGAAGATAGTGAATGTTGTTCCCTTGTTTAAGCAGGGGCGTAGAGACAACCCTGGGAATTACAGGCCAGTGAACCTTACTTCAGAAAGAGTTGGAAAGGGTTATAAGAGATAGGATTTATAATCATCTAGGGAGAAATAAGTTGATTAGGAATAGTCAACATGGTTTTGTGAAGGTTGGTTTTGCCTCACAAACCTTATTGTGTTCTTTAATGGGAAATATTCATCCTGGAGTTCAGTTACTAGTGGAATATCACAAGGATCTGTTTGTCATTTATATAAATGACCTGGACGAAGGCATAGAAAGATGGGTTAGTAAATTTACGGATGATAGAGTTGTGGATAGTGCCAAAGGATGTTGTAGGTTACAGAGGGACGTAGAAAAGCTGCAGAGCTGGGCTGAGAGGTGGCAAATGGAGTTTAATGCAGAAAAGTGTGAGGTGATTCACTTTGGAAGGAGTAACAGGAATGCGGAGTACTGGGCTAATGGTAAGATTCTTGGTAGTGTAGATGAGCAGAGAGATCTCAGTGCCGGGAGGGACGTGAAGTTGTTTTCATTAGACAGCAGAATGTTGAGAGGTGACTTAATCAAGACCTATAAGGTAATCAGAGGGTTAGATAGGGTGGACAGTGACAGCCTTTTTCCTCAAATGGTGATGGCTAGCATTAGGGGACATAGCTTTAAATTGAGGGGTGATAGATATAGGACAGATGTCAGAGGTAGTTTCTTTACTCAGAGAGCAGTATGAAAATGTGTTGCTGGAAAAGCACAGCAGGTCAGGCAACATCCAAGGAGCAGGAGAATCGACGTTTCGGGCATAAGCCCTTCTTCAGTCCCTTTTTCAATTCCTGAAGAAGGGCTGATGCCCGAAACGTCGATTCTCCTGCTCCTTGGATGCTGCCTGACCTGCTGCACTTTTCCAGCAACACATTTTCAGCTCTGATCTCCAGCATCTGCAGTCCTCACTTTCTCCTCAGAGAGTAGTAATGGCATGGAACACATTGCCTGCATCAGTCGTAGACTCGCAAACTTTAAGGGCGTTTAAATGATAATTGGATAAGCATTTGGACGAGAATGGAATAGTGTAGGTTAGATGAGCTTCAGATTGGTTCCACATGTTGATGCAACATTGAGGGCTGAAAGGCCTATACTGTGCTGTGTCCTATGTCTATATAGGCCTATGTCCTATGTTTTATGCGGGTGGGTGCAGGGGGAGCTGCAGATAGAGGGGGTGGCAGGGACAGGGTGGTGAAGTGGGTATAGGTGAAGACGGGCAGAGGATACGACCTGGTTGGTCAATGGGAGGAATGAATCTGGTTGGTGGAAGGGAGGGGGAGGGGCTGGGAAGGGAGTCAGGGGATGGGAAGGGAAATTATTTGAAATTAGAGAATTCAATGTTGATTCTCTGGGCTGAAGGCTGCCCAGGCGGAGGATGAGGTGTTGTTCCTCCAATTTGCGTTCTGGTTCCCTGTGGCAATGGAGGAGGCCTAGGATGGTCATGTCAGAAAGGGAGTGGGAAGGGGAATTAAAATGGGCAGTGACTGGGAGGTCAGGTTAGCCCCTGTGGGCTCGGCTGTGATGCTCGGTGAACCGTTCCCTAAGTTTACGTTCGATCTTCCTGATGTACAGAAGACCACATCGGGAGCAGCTGATGCAATAAACTAGTTTGAACGAGAGGCAGATGAACCTCTGTCTCACCTGGAAGGAGTGTTTTGGGCTCTGGATGGAGCTGAGGGGGTTGGGGTACCGGCAGGTTTTACATCTTTTCCTGTTGCAGGGGAAAGTTCATGGGGGTTCAGGGGGTTGGTGGGCAGAGTGGCATAAACCAAGGACTGTTGACAGGAATGGTCCTTGTGGAGAGCAGGGAGGGGTGGGGAGGGGAAGGTGTTCCTTGTGATGGGGTCTAGTTGGAGTTGGTGGAAGTGTTTAAGGATGATGCATTGGATGCAGAGACTAAGTCATAGAGAGTTATAGAGATGTACAGCACAGAAACAGACCCTTCAGTTCAACTCATCCATGCCAACCAAATATCCCAACCTAATCTAGTTCCATTTGCCAACATTTGGCCCATATCCCTCTAAACCCTTCCTATTCATATACTCGTCCAAATGCCTTTTAAATGCTGTAATGTACCTGCCTCCACCACCTCTTCTGGCAGCTCATTCAATACACATACCACCCTCTGTGTTAAAGTTTTGCCTCTTAGGTCCCTTTTATGTCTTTCCCATTTCACCTTAAATCTATGCCCTCTAGTTCTGGACTCCCCCACTCGGGGGGAAAAGACATCTATTTATTCTATCCATGTCACTCTTGATTTTGTAAACCTCTATAAGATCACTCTTCAATCTCCGCTGCTCCAGGGAAAACAGCCCCAACCTGTTCAGCCTCTCCCTCTAGCTCAAATCCTCCAACCCTGGCAACATCCTTGTAAATCTTTTCTAAACCCTTTCAAGTTTCACAACATCCTTCCGATAGGAAGGAGACCAGAATTACACACATAATTCCAACAGTGGCCTAACCAATGTCCTGTACAGCTGCAACATGACCTCCCAACTCCTGTACTCAATACTCTGACCAATAAAGGAAAGCATACCCAACGCCTTTTTCTACCTGCGACTCTCCTGTCTACCTGTGACTGTGCTTTCAAGGAGCTTTGAACCTGCACTCCAAGGTCTCTTTGTTCAACAACACTCCCTCGGACCTTACCATTAAGTCCTGCTCTCATTTGTATTTCCAAAATGCAGCAACTCGCTGCATTTATCTAAACTAAATTCCATCTGCCACTCCTCAGCCCATTAGCCCATTTGATCAAGATCCTGTTGAGGTAACCTTCTTCGCTGTCCATTACACCTCCAGTTTTGGTGTCATCTGCAAACTTACTAACTATACCTCCTATGTTCACATCCAAATCATTTATGTAAATGATGAAAAGTAGGGGACCCAGCACTGATCCTTGCGGCACTCCACTGGTCACAGGCCTCCAGTTTGAAAAACAACACTCTACCACCACTCTCTGTCTTCTATCTTTGAGCCAGTTCTATATCCAAATGGCTAGTTCTCCTTGTATTCCATGCTAACCAGTCTCCCATGGGGAACCTTGTTGAATGGCTTACTGAAGTCCATGTAGATCACACCTACTGCTCAGCCCTCATCAATCCTCTTTGTTACTTCTTCAAAAAGCTCAATCAGGTTTGTGAGACATGATTTCCCACGCACAAAGCCATGTTGACTATCCCTAATCAGTCCTTGCCTTTCCAAATACATGTACATCCTATCCCTCAGGATTCCCTCCAACAACTTACCCACCGGTCTATAGTTCCCTGTGTTTTCTTTACCATCTTTCTTCAATAGTGGCATCACATTAGCCAACCTCCAGTCTAATGGCACCTCACCTCTGGCTATCTATGATACAAATATCGATTACAAATGATGCAAATACCACTCTGATGGAGTGGTATCTAAGGACAAGGGGGACTCTATCTTTATTGCATTTGTAGGGGGGGGGTTCACAGCAGTAGAACAGGGAATGGAGGTGATGCAGTGGAGGACTGTCTGCATGACAGAGGGAGGAAAAACCGTTGTTTGAAAGAGATGCTTGGGAGTGAAATGATTCCTTGAGCAGATGTGGTGGAGGTGGAGGAATTGGGTGAACAGGATGGATACTGGCAAGATACTGGGTGGGAGGCCCTCCCCACTCCCTTTCTGACATGACCATCCTCGGCCTGCTCCATTGCCACAACGAACCAAACCACAAATTGGAGGAGCAACACCTCATCTTCCGCCTGGGCAGCCTGCAGCCAGGAGGATTGAACATTGAGTTCTCCAATTTCAAATAATCTCCCTTCCCAAACCCTGACACCCTTCCCAGCCCCTCCCCCCCTCCCTTCCACCGACTGGATTCATTCCTCCCATTGTCAGGAAGAATAAATGGAAGCATATTTTTTAAATGATGAGAGATTATGGAGCTCTGGGTTGCACTGGAATTTGGGTGTGCTTGTGCATGAATTGCAAAGGGCTAGCATGCAGGAACAGCAAGTAATCAGGAATGCTCATAGAATGTTATCATTTACCATGAGGGGGAGCTGAATACAAGGGTTAGGGAGGCTATACTTGAATTATGCAGGGCGCTGGTGAGACCAGATCAGGAGTATTGTGTACAATATTGCCAGAAGAAGAAAGACATCATTTAAAAAATATGCTTCCATTTATTCTTCCTGACAAAATGGACAGGTTCACATTTTCACATATTGTAGTCCATTTGACACATCTTTGACCACTTCTCTAGCCTGTCTATATCTTTCTGCACGCTCTCTTCACATCTTATTTTCCTACCTACCTTAGTGTCATTGGTAAATGTAGCAATCCTCCCTTCCATCCCTTCATCTAACTCATTAATAAAAATGTAAGCAGTCAGGGTCTCTGCTTCCTGTTAGCCAAAGATGACAGTTCAGGCTCTGATACAGATATTTCCTTGGTTTCAGCCGCATCTGGTCCTCAGTACTTGGACCTCAACTCCTTCACTCTGACCCTTCCCAATATCCAGGTCAGCAATAGCAAAGCCCAGTGACTCAACACTCTCCAAACCTCAGCTTCTGGAAGGTGCTGTCACATGACCCTACTTTCTTTCCAAAACAAACATATAGATTTTGTTCAAATGAGATTCAGCAGTAAATCTTTTTACAAATTGTGTCCCTAACATGACAAAGTAGACAAGCCAGATAGGGACAAAACCTGACACCAAGGCAGGGAGAGTGATGTAAGGACAAGTGAACAAATATTTTATTCCATTTACTCCCCCTTTATTCAATAAACTCTTGCCTTTTTTGGAATCTCGGTTATGGAAGGTCAACTAACCCAGCCTCAACAGGATATCAGGACAGAGGGAATTCCAAATTCCCACTCCCCTTTCTCTGAAGCATTACTTCCTGACGTCAGTTCCTGATCAACTCTGGCTTTACTCTTGAAGGTGCGCGGGATAGTACCTCAGTGGTTAGCACTGCTGCCTCACAGCGCCAGGGACCCGGGTTTCAATTCCAGCCTTTGTGTGACTATCTGTGTGGAGTTTGCACATTCTCCCTGTGTCTACGTGGGTTTCCTCTGGGTGCTCCGGTTTCCTAAGATGTGCAGGTTAGGTGGATTGGACATGGGAAATGCAGGGTAACAGGGGAGGGGAATGGGTCTGAGTGAGATACCCTTTGAATGCTTGGTGTGGACTTGATGGACTGAATAGCCTGCCCCCATACTGTGGGGAATCTATGATCTGTCCATTTTTAGTAACATCTCCATTCACCAGAGGAAATGGCTTCTCTTTATCTACCCAAGTGAACTCTCTGATCATATTAAAGATCCCAATTAGATCACACTATGACCACCTAAACCTAAGGGACTGTAAATCTGTTTCAGTAGGATGATGAGATGAGGATTACTGCACATGAAGGAGACCTGAGGTTGCCCAAGATAATTATGAAAATGAGGAATTGAACAGAGTTACAAATGTTTCAGTGGAAATATAATCTGAGTTCTGGTTAGAGTTTAAAGAGTGATTATGATGATGACATGCTGTAGTGGTAATGACCCTGGGCTGGTAATCCAATTATCCCCAGGCTAAGGTTCTGGCAACATGGGATCCTTCAGGAGATGCAGGAATTTGATTCACATTTTAAAGAATAAATCTTCAATTAAAAAGGTAGCCCAATGGTGATCATGTAAACACGATTGATTGTGATAAAACGTCATCTAGTTTACTGGTGCTATAGTGGTTTACAGTGGTTTACTGGTGGTTGAAACTTTATTGCTGGAACAGCACAGCAGGTCAGGCAGCATCCAGGGAACAGGAGATTCGACGTTTCGGGCACAGGCCCTTCTTCAGGAATTCACTGGTGGTGAATTGGTGGTTTACTGGTGCTGTAGTTGGTTGTTTATGGTGGTTTACTGGTGGTGTGTTGATTTACTGGTGCTGTAGTTGTGTTTTACTGGTGGATTACTTATGATATGGTGTGGTTTACTGGTGATAAGTAATGGTTTGCTGCTGGTAGGTTGTTGTTTACTAGTTTGGTGTTGGTGGTTTACTGGTGGTTTACTGGGGTGAGTGGGGGTGGTTTACTGGTGGTTTACTGGTGGTGGGTTGTGGTTTACTGGTAGTTTACTAGTGGTGGTGTTGTGGTTTACTGGTGGTGGGTTGGTGGTTTGCTGGCAGTGTGGTGGTGCTGATGTGGGCCGGTAACCCAGGCTGATGCATTGTTGACAGGAGTTAAGACCTCAGCTCAGCAACTGGTACAATTTCAATTAATTTCTTTGAAAAATCTGAATAGAAAATGGTTCCTGTGAAGCTATCCTTGATTGTACGGTCCATTCCTGCCCCTCCAGGGAAGGAAATTGGCCGACCTTACCCTGGTTGTGCCGATATGTGACTCCAGATTCACACCAATGTGGGGTTCACTCTGAACCCAAAAAACAAAACTGTTGATGCTGGAAATGTAAAGACAGAAATTGCTGGAGAAACTCAGCAGCTCTGGCAGCATCTATGGAGAGAAAGCAGAGTTAACATTTCGGGTGCAGTGACATTTCTTCAGAACTCTCTGGTTAATACTAAACTGCCCCGTGGGCAACTAGGGTGGGGCAATAAATGCTTGTCCAACCAGTGCCACCCACACTGTGTGAACAACTTTCAAAAATAAACCAATTTAGGAAATCAGAAGCCAATTTGTGCACAGCAAGCTCCCACAAACACATGGTGATAATTATCAGGCTGTTTGAGTCTGGGTGATGTGGTTTGAGGTGAAACATTTGCACAAATCCTGGAGGGGATTCCACCCACTTCCTTGAATAGTTACCGCAGGATTGCTTTCAATCAGGAAAGTGAATGGCAATACTTTAAATATCTCACTTAAGTACTGATAGTGCAATGCTCCCTCAGTACTGACCTTCTGACAGTACGGCACTCCCTCAACACCGACTCTCCAACAGTGCGGTACTCCCTCAGTACTGACCCTCTGACAGTGAGGTACTCCCTCAGCATGGATCCTCCGACAGTGCGGCACTCCCTCAGCGCTGACCCTCCGACAGTGCGGCACTCCCTCAGCACTGACCCTCCGACAGTGCGGCACTCCCTCAGCGCTGACCCTCTGACATTATGGCACTCCCTCAGCACTGACCCTCTGACAGTGCGGCACTCCCTCAGCACTGACCCTCCGACAGTGCGGCACTCCTTCAGTACTGCACTGAAGAGCCAGCCTAGCCTCTCATACTGACATTGCTTGTGAGGGATGTTGTGATTGTAGCGAGGTCAGCCAGGTGGATCTCACAGAAAATAAATAAAAACCGAAAGGACTATGGAAACTAGAAATCAGAAACAAAAACAGAAATTGCTGGAAAAGCTCAGCAGGTCTGCCAGCATTTGCGGAGAGAAATCAGAGTTAACGTTTCAGGTTTGCACATAGAATAGAGTTCCCTGATTGGGGCTGTTAACTGGACCAATCAGGGAGCCCTGGCTGACAGATAAGAACAGGAGTGTCAGACATCCTCCTCACTCTGAGAGCTGTCTCCGAGGGAGCTGGATCAGTGTCAAGGACTTTCTATGTGTAAATAAAGGGGGAGTTGGTGATGGGATAGCAGCCTTTGGGGAGTTATTTCAAGGCTCGAATGTAGACTCAGGGCTGAGAGGGATTTTTCCGAGATGTGAAGTTAAGTGAGTACTTGGAAAAATACAAGGGAAGGAAATTGAAGCATATGTTATATATGGTGGGGTGGAGCAGCAGGAGACCATTCAGCCCCTCAAGTAAGTTCCCCCAATCAATGAGACTGTGTCTGATTTGCATCTGGAAACATTGGTTCTGGAACCAGGGAGCCTGACTGACAAAAATCTACAAACCAAAGGATGGAATTGATTAAAGCCAAACAGGATCTGCAGAGAGATCGGGACTGCGAGAGAGAGAAAGAGAGAGAGAGGCGGGGGATGTACTGGTGGAAGTGCAGTGAAGATGTTATCTTTCTCGTCATCATTTCTCTGCCATCATTTACTGAAACTGAACCCTCAGGGATATCGAACTGTGTTTAAATATAGATGCATGCTGAGGGAACGGGAGACGTTGAGTTAATTCTGGACAGCAAATTCAATAAAATGTTTCTGTTCTTAGACAGTGATGGTATAAATATTCAGTACTTTGATGAGGGAAGTATCAAGCAGTGATGGGATTTCACCTTTCGATGGTTTGTTATTGTGGAACTGAAGATAACGCTGGTTCCATTGACAGACTGTGATATTGATGTCTGATAAACATTTGGGGATTCTGCCTGACTCTTTAGCTAAGGCTACAGCCTGGACTCATTTCTCCTTCCTGCTTTACCAAATCAATGGGAAGCTAGGGAAGTGATTGCTGGGTCCCTTGCTGAGTTAGTTGTAACATCAACAGTCACAGGTGAGGTGCCGGAAGACTGGAGGTTGGCAAACGTGGTGCCACTATTTAAGAAGGGTGGTAAAGACAAGCCAGGGAACTATAGACCAGTGAGCCTGACGTCAGTGATGGGCAAGTTGTTGGAGGGAGTCTTGAGGGGCAGGACTTGTATGTATTTGATAAGACAAGGACTGATTAGGGACAGTCAACTTGGCTTTGTGCAAGGGAAATCATGTCTCACAAACTTGATTGAGTTTTTGAAGAAGTAACAAAGAGGATTGATGAGGGCAGAGCGGTAGATGTGATCTACCACTTTAGTAAGGCTTCGACAAGGTTCCCCATGGGAGACTGATTAGCAAGGTCAGATCTCACGGGGAGAACTAGCCATTTTGATACGGAACTGGCTCAAAAGGTAGAAGACAGAGGATGGTGGTGGAGGGTTGTTTTTCAGACTGGAGGCCTGTGACCAGTGGAGTGCCACAAGGATCGGTGCTGGGTCCACCACTTTTCGTCATTAACATAAATGATTTGGATGTGAGCTTAAGAGGTACAGTTAGTAAGTTTGCTGATGACACCAAAATTGGAGGTGTAGTGGATAGCAAAGAAGGTTACCTCAGATGACAACAGGAGTGGTAGATGGAGTTTAATTCAGATAAATGCGAGGTGCTGCATTTTGGAAAAGCAAATCAGTACTTATACTCTTAATGGTAAGGTCCTAGGGAGTGTTGCTGAACAAAGAGACCTTGGAGTGCAGGTTCATAGCTCCTTGATAGTGGAGTCACAGGTAGATAGGATAGTGAAGAAGGCGTTTGGTATGCTTTCCTTTATTGGTCAGAGTATTGAGCATAGGGGTTGGGAGATCATGTTTTAATAGAATCCCTACAGTGTGGAAACAGGCCCTTCGGTCCAACAAGTCCACACCAACGCTCTGAAGAGCAAATCACCCAGACCATTTACCCCTACTAATGCACCTAATCTACACATCCCTGAACACTATGGTAAATTTGCCACGGCCAATTTACCTAACCTGCACATCTTTGGACTGTGGAACAAAACTAGAGCACCCAGAGGAAGCCCACACAGATACATGGAGAATGTGCAAACTCCACACAGGCAGTTACCCAAGGCTGGAATTGAATGGAGGTTCCTGGCACTGTGAGGCAGCAGTGCTAACCACTGAGCCATCGTGCCAGCCAGGACATTGCGGCTGTACAGGACATTGGTTCGGCCACTTTTGAAATACTGCATACAATTCTGGTCTCCCTGCTATTGGAAGGTTATTATGAAACTTGAAAAGGTTCAGAAAAGATTTACAAGGATGTTGCCAGGCTTGGAGGATTTGAGCTATAGGGAGAGGCTGAACAGGCTGGGGCTGTTTTCCCTGGAGCGTTGAAGGCTGAGAGGTGACCTTAGAGAGGTTTATAAAATCGTGAGGGGCATGGATAGGATGAATAGATGAGGTCTTTTCCTTGGGGTGGGGGAGTCCAGAACTAGAGGGCATAGGTTTAGTGTGAGAGGGGAAAAATTTAAAAGGGATCTGAGGGGCAACTTTTTCTCGCAGAGGATGGTACATGTTTGGAATGAGCAGCCAGAGGAAGTGGTGGAGGCTGGTACAATTACAACATTTAAAAGACATCTGGATGGGTTTATGAGTAGGAAGGGTTTAGAGGGATATGGGCCAAGTGCTGGCAAATGGGACTAGATTAGCTTGACATGGACAAGTTGGACTGAAGGATCTGTTTCCATGCTGTGTATTTCTATGGCTCTATAGCTCAGTGTTTCTCTCTTCCTGCTCTCACTGATCCCCTCTGCTTTACACTGTCATGTTGGTTTCTAATTTCTCTCTCTGTTTCCGTCTGTCTCTCCGCTCTCTCTCTGTTAGCCAGCCCTAGGAGGTTACTGTCAAGTTGGCTCTCAGGCCTGCTCAGTTGCAAAGCAAAACAGGGAGATAAAAGCAAAATACTGCAGATGTTGGAAATCTGAAATAAAAATGGAAAGTGCTGTGAAGTGCTGTCAGCAGCTGTGAAGAGAGAACCAGAGTTAACGTTTAGTCTGATATGATTCTTCTTCAGAAATCTGTTGGACTTGAAATATGAATTCAGCTTCTGACCGAACAGATCGGGATTGATTGAAGGTTTGGGAAGCTGATTGACCAGTTGAAAAGTTTGGTATGAGCTGAAGAGGTGGCCATATTGCTAATGGTGAGGACACAGGAGAGGAGTATTTTTTAATTGAGTACCCTAAATATTGAGTATTTAAAGAGAGATTGCTGGGGTAAGGTAGCCAGCAGGTAGGAAATGGACAATGTATTCTGTAAATAAACTCATTATCAAGGAAAGTGATGCGGGATGGACAGATTTGGATCGTTTCCTCTGGCTTTTCAAAGAATAAGATGTGACTTGATTAAAAGTTAAAAGATGCTGGGAGGTCTTTACAGGGTGGATACATAAAGGATGTTTCTCCTAGAACTAGGGGTCACTGTTTAAAATCAGGGGTGCCCAGTTAAACAGAAATGAGGAGAAAGCTTTTCACTAAACTCTCATTCTGGAAATGCAGTAGAAGCAGAGTCCTTGCATATTTTCAAAGCAGAGGTAAGGAGATTCTTGCTGAGGAAGACAGTGAAAGGTTAGCAGGGGGTGGGTGGGTGTGTGCAGTACAGATAAGCCATGACCTTATTCAATTGTGGCACAGGTTCGAGGGGCTGAGTGGCCTTTTGTCTGCTCCGAACTCATATATATATATGTGTGTGTGTGTGAGAGAGAGATAGAGAGAAAGAGAGAGTGTGTGTAGAGATGTGCGTGTAGGTGTGTGTGTGTGTGTAGGGGTGTGTGTGTGTGTAGGTGTGTGTGTGTGTGTGTGTGTAGGGATGTGTGTGTGTGTGTGTGTAGGGGTGTGTGTGTGTGAAAGAGAGAGAGAGACTGTGTGTGTGAGAGTGTGAGAGAGACAGAGAAAGTGTGCGTGTTGAACACTATCTGGTCTGATACTCGCAGGGTTTTACACTGTCAGGTCTATGGTCCTTCTGATGTGATGTGAAACTGAAACCTGCCTGCCCTCCCAAAACTAAATGATCCCATGGAGCTACCCCAGAAAAATCTTGCTGATATCCCACATTAATACTAGTCCCTCAACCAACATCCTGAAGGAATAAGCCAGCTTGTGTACCTGGTCATTATCATATCACATCACTATTTGTGGGATCTTGCTGTATGTAAATTGGCTGTTGCGTTTCCAATTGTACACCATTCATTTCATTTTAACAGTACCTTGACATGAAGCAATCCTCACTATTCTGAGTTTGTGAAAGATTGAAATATAAGCTTTGTTTTGGTTCATATTTTATATTTCTTGCCTCTCTCTTTCTATGTCAAAAAGTGTGGTGCTGGAAAAGCACAGCCGGCTAGGCAACGTCCAAGGAGCAGGAGAGTCGATGTTTCGAGCATAAGCTCTTCATCAGAAATCTCATTCTGTGCCTTGTTAATTATATATTCATTTTGTATTTTTGTGCTCCCTATGGATAGACACAAACTGAAACACTGGCGGCTGGATTCAGAGGCATATATTTTATTCATTCACAGGATGTGAGCATCACTGTCTGGGCCCAGCATTTATTGCCTATCCCTAATTGCCCCTTGAGAAGGTGGGGGTGAGTCCATGTGCTGTGGGTAGACCCACAATACCCTGAGGGAGGGAATTCCAGGATTCTGACCCAGTGACAGTGAAGGAACAGCGATATATTTCTAAGTAGGCTGGGGAGTGACTTGGAGGGGAACATGCAGGGGGTAGTGTTCCCAAGTATCTGCTGTCCTTGTCTTTTCAGATGGAAGTGGTCATGGGTTTAAAAGGTGCTGTCTAAGGAGCCTTAGTGAATTTCTGCAGTACATCTTGTAGATGGTACACACTGCTGCTACTGAGCATCAATACTGGAGGGAGTGGATGTGATGCCAATCAAATGGTCTGCTTTGTCCTGGATGGTGTTGAGCTTCTTGAGTGTTGTTGGAGCTACATCCATCCCAGCAAGTGGGGAGTATTCCATCCCACTCCTGACTTGTGCCTTGTAGATGGTGGACAGGCTTTGGGGAGGTGAGTTACTCACTGCAGGATTCCTAGCCTCAGACCTCCTCTTTTAGCCACTGTATTTATATGACCAGTTCAGTTAAGTTGCTGGTTTCAGGATGTTGAAAGTGGGCCTTTTAGTGACGATAATACCATTGAATGTCAAGGGACAATGGTCAGAGTCTCTCTTATTGGTGATGGTCATAGACTGGCATTTGTGCAGCGTGAATATTATTTGCCACTTGTCAGCCCAAGCCTGGATATTGTCCAGATCTTGTTGCATTTGGACACAGACTGCTTCAGTATCTGAGGAGTTGGGAATGGTACTGAACATTGTGCAATCATCAGTGAACATCCCCACTCCTGACCTTCTGATGGAGGGAAGGTCATTGATGAAGCAGCTGAAGATGGTTGGACCTAAGACAATACCCTGAGGAATTCCTGCAGAGATATCCTGGAGCTGAGATGACTGACGTCCAACAACGTCGACCATCTTCCTATGTGCCATTATGACTCCATCAGTCGAGAGTTTGCCGCCTGATACCCATTCATTCCAGTTTTGCCAGGGCTCGTTGACGTCACACACGGTCGAATGCAGCCTTGATGTCAATAGCTGTCACTCTCACCTCCCTTCTGGGATTCTACTCCTTAGTCCATGTTTGAACTAAGGCTGGTTCCATGAAAATAGCTACCTATAATAGGCAGCATGGTGGCACAGTGGTTAGCACTGCTGCCTCACAGCGTCAGAGACCCGGGTTCAATTCCCACATCAGGCGACTGACTGTGTGGAGTTTTCACATTCTCCTAGTTTCTGCGTGGGTTTCCTGTGGGTGCTCCAGTTTCCTCCCACAGTCCAAAAATGTAGTGCCTGTAGTGTTAGGTGAAGGGGGGAATGGGAGTGGGTGGGTTGCGCTTCGGCGGGTCAGTGTGGACTTGTTGGGCTGATGGGCCTGTTTCCACACTGTAAGTAATCTAATTTAAACGTGTGAAGGGATAGTTCTGGTCGAATATCTCTCTGGGATTGTCAGACTGGGCCAGTCTCACCTCCCCCAGCAAATGTCCAGCTTTATTTTGCTGTAATGCCATCGAGTCAGCAGAGAGAGGGAAGCGTGAGTGCAATACGGACTGGGTTTGGGGCTAATGACAGTGAGCTTATCCAGTCGAGAGTGTGCTGCTGGAAAAGCACAGCAGGTCAGGCAGCATCCGATGGACTTTTGCCCGAAACACCAATTCTCTTGCTCCTCGGATGCTGCCTGACCTGCTGTGCTTTTCCAGCACCACACTCTTTAACTCTGATCTCCAGCATCTGTGGTCCTCCCTTTTTTCTAGTGTGCCAATCCAGCCCACCTCCCACTGTCACCATCAAGGAGAGCGAGAGAGTTCACCATCATCTTCACGAATGAGTTGGAAACATTGTGTTACTGATCAGTCCGGGATTGAAGAAGGATCAAGAATTTATATAGCACCTTTCACAACAAGGTCTCATTGCGCTCCACAGTCAATGATATATTTTCCTCATGTAGTTAACATTGCAAAAGGGGGAGTGTGACAACATGCTTGTGTGCAGTAAGATCTCACAGGCAGCTCTGTGTCCATGGACAGATCATCTGTTTCCAGTGATAGTGGCTGAAAGATAAATATTGGAGGTGACTGGGGAGACCCCCTACCCCACCACGGGGAGTACAGTGAGTGAGAGTCACTGCAGAGTCTCAGCCAGGCTCAGAGCTGCATCCTGGGCAGATCAGAGGTGAGTGAGACTACTCAGAAACATGTTCAATGATCAAGTGTGTCGAATATAATCTTAATGACAATAAAAACACACAAACATCAAACATTATAAATACTAATTATTATTAGGTAATAATCTAATGGTAGTATGAATATGTAAAATATAAAAAGTGAGAGGAGAAAGGGAAGGGACCTTCAGTGAAAGGAAATAAAGCACTTTTTGTGTAATATATTGTACCATGAGGAGGGAGGAAATGTAACTTTATCACAACAATAAATACTAGCCCAAACTTGACCAAACTGGATTGCCCACAATCCAACATGTTAAAGTAATCCCAAATTAATCAAGTTAATAAAACAACCTTTGATGCACACATGACCAAGTCTCTGACTAGCTCCACACTTGGGAAGGGGGCTCAGCCTTTGGGCAGTCACCCCTGCCCCCCCAGAGCCGTCAGTGGGTCCTGCTCCTTCTGTGGGGACTGCAGCGGTGAATTCTCAGAGTGGTCTGTCAATGAAGCCAAAACTCTATGCTATACCCCAGCCTCTCGATTCTCCCATCAGAGATTCTCAATACAAAAGGTCTGAACCAAGCATGAGTCTTATCGCTCAGACTTATCAAAATCTGCATAAAACTTCAGTTGTTGACCTGTCCACAGTGGTGTCTCTCAAATGGAAACTGTCCATCTCTCCAACTCCATTTCACTGACCATCTCCTCTTCATTATCCTGGCCGGAGCCCAAGGGTTATTGAAGTCAATTCATGAAGGGCACGTTCTCTTTTTAAACAGAAAGGCGGTGAAATTGAGAGTGAAAACATTATCCCATTAAAACAACAGCTGGATTATGATATCATTGGAACAGGGTCAAAATCCATGGCTAGAAAAAATGGTTACTGATCACATTATTGATTAAATTGATCTAAAGAAGAATCACTCCTGCTTTTAAACTTTACAAAGTAAGAACTCAGTTCAGGTCTTCTTAAAGATCTGAAGTGAAACAGAAAAAAAAACAATGGACAAGTTTGGGAAAATGAATGAATTCCTGGTATAGACCTGTAGGATCGAACTCTGTGGGGCAGAACGAGACAGGTTTGAGTTTATTGTCTAAAGGAGAGCGTCGCTGACAGTGCAGCGGTCTGTTGGTAAGGGAGTGAAGGGGATGATTTTGTGTCCAGTTTTACAGAGTGGCTCACCCTCTGACTGGAAGCTGAGAATGTGAGTGTCCATGTCACAACGCGCCTGTGAGTTCTCCTGAGAGTAACTAGGCGACCACTTCATGAGTGAAAGATGAAAGGCTGCACTGTACAGGTTTTTGTTTTGGCTGAAAGTTCTCAATGGCTGGCTGATTCCTGCTCTTGTTTTAAACTCTGGTGCTTTTAGGTTCAATGGAATAATGATCGAGTGAACTACAGCCTGGAGGCCAAACCACCTTCTCCTGAAGGCCCTTTCATCATCGACCAAGAAGGCCAGATCTATTTAACTGAACCGCTGGACCGGGAACAAGGAGCAGAGGTAAACTATAGAATCATCGAATCCTAGAGCACGGAACAAGGCCATTTGATCCATTGTACCTATAGAACATAGAACAATACAGCGCAGAACAGGCCCTTCGGCCCTCGATGTTGCGCCGACCTGTGAACTATTCCCAGCTCCTCCCCCTACACTATCCCAAAATCATCCATGTGCTTATGTAAGGATTGTTTAAATCTCCCTAATGTGGCTGAGTTAACTACATTGGCAGGTAGAGCATTCCACGCCCTTACCACTCTCTGCGTAAAGAACCTGCCTCTGACAGCTGTCTTAAATCTATCACCCTGCAATTTGTAGTTATGCCCCCTCATACACGCTGACGTCAGCATCCTAGGAAAAAGTCTTTTACTGTCTACCCTATCTAATCCTCTGATCATCTTGTATGTCTCTATCAAATCCCCCCTTAGCCTTCTTCTCTCCAGTGGGAACAGACCCAAGTCTCTCAGCCTTTCCTCATAAGACCTTCCCTCCAGATCAGACAACATCCTGGTAAATCTCCTCTGCACCTTTTCCAATGCTTCCACATCCTTCCCGAAATATGGGGACCTGAACTGTACACAATATTCCAAATGTGGCCGCACCAGCATTTTGTATAGCTGCAGCATGATATTGCGGCTTTGGAACTCAATCCCTCTACCAATAAAACCTAACACACCGTGTGCCTTCTTAACAGCACTATCCACCTGGGTGGCAACTTTCAGGGATCTATGCACATGGACTCCAAGATCCCTCTGCACATCCACACGACTAAGACTCTTTCCACTGACTCAGTACTCTGCCTTCCTGTTATTCTTCCCAAAGTGCATCACCTCACATTTAGCTGCATTGAACTCCATTTGCCACCTCTCAGCCCAGTTCTGCAGTTTTTCCAAGTTCCCCTGCAACCTGTAACATTCTTCCAAACTGTCCACTACTCCACCGACTTTAGTGTCATCTGCAAATTTATTAATCCATCCACCTATGCCTGCGTCTAAGTCATTTATAAAAATGAAAACAGCAATGGTCCCAAAACAGATCCTTGTGGCACACCACTAGTGACTGGACTCTAGGCTGAATATTTTCCATCAACCACCATTCGCTGCCTTCTTTCAGAAAGCCAGTTTCTAATCCAAACTGCTAAATCACCCTCAATTCCATGCCTCTGCATTTTCTCCATCAGCCTACCATGTGGAACTTTATCAAAGGCTTTACCGAAGTCCATGTACACCATGTCAACTGCCCTACCCATATCCACATGCTTGGTCACCTTCTCAAAAAACTCAATGAGATTTGTGAGACATGACCTGCCCTTGATGAAACCATGTTGACTATCTGCAATCAAATTGCTGCTTGCTAGATGATTATAAATCTTATCTTTTATAATTCTGTCCAAAATCTTTCCTACAACAGATGTAAGGCTCACTGGTCCATAATTACCTGGGTCATCTCTACTGCCCTTCTTGAGCAAGGGCACAACATTTGCTCCAGTCCTCAGGTACTAAACCTATAGACAATGACAACTCAAATATCAAAGCCAAAGACTCTGCTATCTCCTCCCTAGCTTCCCAGAGAATCCTCGGATAAATCCCATCCAGCCCAGGGGACGTGTCTACTTTCACTCCTTCTAGATTTGATAACACCTGTTCGTAACTAACCTCAATCCTTTCCAGTCTAATTTCTCGTACCTCATTCTTCTCCTCTATAATATTCTCCTTTTCCTGAGTGAAAACCGATGAGAAATGTTCATTTAGCACCTCTCCGATCTCCACAGGGTCCACACTCAACTTCCCACTTCTGTCTTTGACTGGCTCTAGTCCTACCCTAATCATCCTTTTATTCCTCACATACCTATAGAAAGCTTTAGGGTTCTCCTTTATTCTATTTGCTAAAGACTGCTTGTGTCCTCCCGTTGCGCTTCTTAACTCTCTCTTTAAATCCTTCCTCGCTGATCTGTAACTCTCCATCACCTCATCTGTACCATCTTGTCTCACCGTCACATAAGCCTCCCTCTTCTTCTTAACAAGAAATTCAATTTCTGTAGTAAACCATGGTTCCCTTACCTTATCACTTCCTCCCTGCCTGACAGGGACATACCTATCAAGGACACACAATATCTGTTCCTTAAACCAGCCCCACATTTCCATTGTCTGCATCCCCTACATTTTGCTACCCCCATTCTATGCATCCTAATTCTTGCCTAATTGCATTATAATTGCCCTTGCCCCATCAATAACTCTTGACCTGTGGCATGTACCTATCCCTTTCCATCGCTAAACTAAACGTAACTGAATTATGGTCACTCCCTCCAAAGTGCTCACCTACAACTAAATCAAACACCTGGCCTGGTTCATTACCAAGCACCAGATCCAGTGTGGCCTCCCCTCTTGTCGGCCCTTTGACATACTGTGTCAGGAAACCCTTCTGTACACATTGGACAAAAACTGATCCATCCGACATACTAGGGTTATAGCATTTCCAGTCAATGTTGGGGGAGTTAAAGTCCCCCATAATGACCACCCTGTTCATTTCACTCCTACTCAGAATAATTTTGCCAATCCTCTCTTCCACCTCCCTGGAACTCTGCGGAGGCCTTTAAAAAACCTCCAAGCAGTATGACTTTTTCTCTCTCCTGACCTCTCCTCTAACCTCAGCCCACACTACTTCAGTCGACGAGTCCTCATCAAAAATTCTCTCAGCCACCATTATACTATCTTTGACTAACAAAGCCACACCTCTCCCTCTTTTACCACCTTGCCTGTCCTTAATGAAAGATCTAAACCCTGGAATTTGCAACATCCATTCCTCACCCTGCTCTATCCATGTCTCCGAAATGGCCACAACATCCAAGTCCCAGGTACCTATCCATGCTGCAAGCTCACCTACCTTATTTTGGATACTTCTGGTGTTGAAGTAGACACACTTCAAACCACTTTGCTGTCTGTGACCCTGAAATCCTGTCCCTGTCCTTCCTACTCTCACCCTCCTGTGCACTGCAACTACACCTCTGGTTCCCATCCCCCTGCTGAGCTAGTTTAAACCCACCCGAATAGCACCAGCAAATTTCCCACCCAAAATATTAGTACCCCTCCAGTTCAAGTGAAGACCGTCCTGTTTGTACAAGTCCCATCTTCCCCAGAATGAGCCCCAATTATCCAAGAACCTGAAACCCTCCCTCCAGCACCATCCTTGCAGCCACGTGTTCAGCTGATAACTCTCCCTATTCCTTGCCTCGGGATCACGTGGCACGGGTAACAAACCAGAGATGACAACTCTGTTTGTTCTAGCCCTCAGCTTCCACCCTAGCTCCCTGAAATCCTGCCTTACATCCCTATCCCTCTTTCTACCTATGTCGTTGTTACCTACATGGTCAACAACTTGAAGCTGGTCACCCTCTCCCTTCAAGATCCCAAAGATACAATCCGAGATCTCACGGACCTTGGCACCTGGGAGGCAACACACCGACCGCAAGTCTCGTTCATTCCTTTGATAGCCCTGCTCTCCAGTTCTTTCCCCACAACCCTGTCTCTAATGAATCTGTTTACACCTCCTTCTCAGGCAGCGTGTTCCAGATCACCAGAACTCACTGTCGAAATGAAAATTGCAATAGCGTTGACATTTGTGTCCTGTCCTCACTAACCCAGTTCCTGTGGAAGCAGTTTAACCTGAACTACTCAATCTATCCGGCCTAGGATTCTGGACATCACAGTTACATCTCCCCTTGACTGTCTCTGTCAAACACCCGAGATTGAGTTTTTCAGTTTGATTCCATTTTAATTCAAAGTACACATCACCAAACTCTAAACCCGTTCCCCATGTGTCTTGATGAAGTTGGCAGGGCTCCCAGTGAATGGTGATAGAACTCCTGCCTCTCGGGCCAAGAAATTTGGGCCCAGGTCCCACCTTCTCCAAACATGGATTTTAAAAATGTTTTAATTAAAATATCTACATCCAGTCAAGTATTACCTAGTTGTCCCCTCAATTGACATCTAATCATCTGTTCCCTAGTTTGATTTCTTAGGTATCTCTGCCGACTCCTACTCGATGTAAAATTCTGTGTGAGGGTGAACAATCTCACCACCTCCAGCATCTCCACATCACTGATACATTCCAGTAAATCTCCCCAACTCCCTCTCCAATTCCTTGACATCTTCTCTCAAGTTCTTATGAAACTAATCATTTTTACAAATTTCTGCATTAAATTTCAGCAGCTATGCATCTATTTCTCTGTCTACCAGTCTCTATCTCCCTGATGAAGGACTTTTGCCCGAAACGTCGATTTCGCTGCTCCTTGGATGCTTCCTGAACTGCTGTGCTCTTCCAGCACCACTAATCCAGAATCTATCTCCCTGAAGTCTGTTTCTCTCCACATTACTATGCACTGCCACATTTACAATTTGTGTCATCAGTCACCTTTTAAATGATGCTTTGTCCACCTCAGAGCAGGTAATTAATGCATCTCAAAAGGAGTAAGGATCACAACACTGGTCCCTGCAGAAACTCGATGTAGATTTCGCTCCTTCCACTCTCCAAGTGAGGAACTTGTCCCTTACATCTCCTTTGAACTTTTCCCTCTCATCTTAAATGCACACCCCTAGTATTCAATATTCCAACTCTGGGAGAAGCTTGATAAGGTTGTGGTTGATCTGGTTGTAATCTCAGCTCCACAATCCTGCCTTGCTCCCCCTCCCACCCCTCACCAACACTGCCCTCCCCCCGCCATTCCCACCCACCACCTCTCATAAGCCTAACTCTCTTGTTGGTTAAAGATCTGTCTCACTCAGAATAAATTTAAAGAGGAAACATTCAATACTACTGGGAAAGAAAATTCCACACTCCCACAAGAAACAAAAATTCCCCTCATCCCTGCCTTAGAATCAGGAACTCACCTTTACTCCCCTGGTTTTGATCCTCAGCTTTAGTCTCCCCCCAACGAGAGGGAAGTCCTCAACTTGACCCTGTCCCCTGACAACCTCAAATGTTTCAGTAAGAAAGGGAAGCAATGGCCTAATGGTATTATTACTAGACTATTAATCTGAGGACCTGGGTTCAAACCCCGCCATGGCAGATGGTGGAACGTGAATTAAATGAAAATTAACAGCCTATCGATGATCAACAATCAATTGTCAAGAAAAATCGTCCATCTTGTTCCCTAACATCCTTTAGGGAAGGAAACTGCCTTCCTTACCCGGTCTGGCCTATGTGTGACTCCAGACCCACAGTGATGTGGTTGACTCTTAACTTCCCTCTGGGCAATAAGGGATGGGCCGTCAATGCTGCCAAGCCAGTTACGCCCTCACCTATGAATGAAGAAAGAAAAAAAAAACACCCTTCATTGTTCTAAAGCACAAAGAGCTTAAGCCCTGCTCCTGGTCTCTGTCCTGGAGTACTGTAGACAATCAAAGGGTGGTACCTCTTCAGTCATGATGGAAAGGTCTTCAAATGACGGATGAGTGAGTTGGGAGTTCTGCTCTGAGAAGATGTTGGATAGTTAGAGGCCTTTCCCTTGGAACCAAGAAGGTTGGGAGGAAGTAGAGATTCCCAAGGTGTGGACAGATAGACTGAGGAAAGCCAATTATCTTGTGCAAGTGATAGCGCTCGAGGGGATACAGAGGAGGTTCACCAGGATGTTGTCTGGGATGGAGCTAGAAGGAGAGACTAGATAGGCTTGGATTGTTTTCTTTAGAGCAGAGAAGACCATGGAGGGGGACATAACTGAGATGTAGAAGGTTATGAGAGGCATGGACAGGGTAAAGAGTGAGCAGCTGTTCCCCTTGGTCGAGGGGTCAGTTACAACTGGATATAGTTTTAGGGTAAGGGGCAGGAGTTTCAGAGAGGATTTGGGAAAATTTTCACTCAGCAGATGGTGGGCATCTGGAATGCACTGTTTGGAAAAGTAGGGGAGGCTGGAAACCTTAGAACCTTTAAAAAAAAAATTGATGAGTATTTCAAATATCATAACATTCAAGGGTATGGGACAAGTGCAAGAAATTGGGGTCAGCGCACTTTTAGTGGTAGTTATGTCAGTGCAGACTCGATGGGCCGAAGGGCCTGTTCTGCACTGTATGAATCTATGAGGCTATGAGTGGATCAGTAACCAGAGCCAAGGACTTAACAGCATTGCCAACAGATCCTGAGGGGAGCTGAGGAGAAAGATCTTCACTCTGAGAGATGTTAGGATTTGGAATATTCATTCTGGAAAGCTGATGGGATTTGATTCTATAAAGAAATTTTAAATTGAGTTGGAAGGAGATGCAGAAATGAGGGAGTTATGGTCAAAAAGAGGGAATTTTGAACTTGGAATGATTGCACTTTCAAAGAGCCAGCAAAGGCCCAGTCGACCGAATGGCCTCTTATGGTGCTATCCAGTGTCTTGCAGCTGTCCCCAGCCACCTCCTGAAGGAGGTGCATGTGATTAGAGCTACCCTGAGGATGGGAGCAATTGCACTGTGATGCCTTCCATAGTTGACCAGCTGCCAATATCCTCTGGAGCAGAGTATCTGGGTGAGGGGATTGAACCCGAGTTATTGCTGGTGGAGAAATGAAGGGAATGTGGTTATTAAGCATCTGGATTATTTCCCTGGGGAGGTTTGTAATGGTGATTGTATGCAGAGTGTAATCTAGCTGATGTTGAAAGTTTTGACCCTCTCCTTTAGTATGCACTGCTGATATCTGTAGAGAGCTCTGATGGAGAGCTTCTTGATGAGCCACTGGAGTTGAGAGTATCGGTGACGGACGACAACGACAACGCGCCCGTGTGCATCCCTGAGAGTTACCAGGCAACAGTCCGTGAGCAACAGGTTCAAGGTGATCAACCTAACATCACAGTTATCACAACAGAGAGCAGGGGAAAGAAATGAAAACAGCGAAAGCTGGAGAAACTCAGCAGGTCTGGTAGCATCTGTGGAGAGAGAGAAACAGAGTTAACCTTTCAGATGAAGAAGAGACATATCAGAGTTGAAACATTAACTTTGTTTCTCTCTCAACAGAAAAGTAACATTCACACCACACACATGCCAAACAATGACCATCACCAACAAGAGACAATCTAACCACTGCCCCTTGACATTCAACGGTATTACCATCACCGAAACCCCCACTGTCAACATCCTGGGGGTTATCATTGACCAGAAACTCAACTGGACTCACCACATAAACACAGTGGCTACTAGAGCAGGTCAGAGGCTGGGAACACTGCAGCAAATATCTCCCCTCCTGACTCCCCAAATCCTGTCCACCATCTACAAGGATCAAGTCAGGGGTGTGATGGAATACTCCCCACTTACCCAGATGGGGGCAGCTACAACAAACACTCCAGAAGCTTGACCCCAATCTCGGACAAAGCAGCCCCCCTTGATTGGCACCACATCCACAGGCATCCACTCCCTCCACCGACTCTCAGTAGCAACAGTGTGTACCATCTGCAAGATACTCGGCACAAATTCACCAAACATTCTCAGACAGCACCTTGTAAATCCAGGACCACTTCCATCTCGAAGGACAAGGGCAGCAGATACATGGGAACACCACCCCCTGCAAGTTCCCCTCCAAGCCAATCATCATCCTGATGTGGAAATATATCACCATTCCTTCAGTGTCACTGGGCCAGAATCCTGGAATTCCCTCCCCAAGGGCATTGTGGATCTACCTACAGCACATGGACTGCAGCGGTTCAAGAAGGCAGCTCACCCCCACCTTCTCAAGGGGCAACTAGGGACGGGCAATAAATGCTGGGCCCAGGCAGCGACGCCCATGTCAAATGAGTGAATAAATAAAGATGCTGCCAAACCTGCTGCATTTCTCCAGCACTTTCTGCTTTTATAATCAGATCTATAGCATTTACAGTGTTTTACTTTTATGTAGAAAAATAGGAAAGACTTAGATTCGTGTATCACCTCAGTGATGCCTCCCCTATGTGCTTGGACATTGGGTGAGACAGCACTGGACTAGATTGCTATAGTCCACTGACTAATCCTCACAGTGTAAACCCAGCTGAGCTTAGCCTGGTATCAGGACAGTGAGGGGGAGAGTTGGGAATGTAACATCACGCAGACTGTTAACCTTCCATTTCTGTTTGGAACCAGAATCTCTTCCTGTCCATCCCTCAGGGAGAAGATGACCATGGCCACTCTCTGGGTGGTTTCCCAGGGTTCCAGTGGGAATGGCTGTACCTGCTCAGGCTGACCAAGCGAGGGGACTGCAGGCGATTGAGGTTGAGAGTGTTGTTGGCTCAGCATTTCCTCTCCTTGTCTTTTAGAAACATGGAAACCTAGAAAACAGGAGCAGGAGAAGGCCACTCGGCCCTTTGAGCCTGCTCTGCCATTCAATATGATCATGGCTGATCATCCACACCCTGTGACTGCTTTCTCCTGAGTCCTTTCATTGGGAATACTGTATCCCTAAGAACTTTACCTAACGCATTCTTGAAAATATTCAATGTTTTGACCTCAACCACCTCAACCCACTCACTGGGTGAAACCATTTCTCCTCATCTCAGTCTGAAATGGCCAAGCCCGAATTGTTAGACTGTGACCCTCTAGTTCTGGACTCCCCGACCCCAGGGAAAAGCCCTTGTCTTTTTATTCTATCCATGCCCTTCATGATTTTATAAACCTCTATAAGGTCACCCCTCAGCCTCCAACACTCCAGGGAAAACACTCCAGGGAAAACACTCCTGTTCAGCCTCTCCCTGTAGCTCAGATCGAGTTTATTATAAGATACTGATAAAGTTCAAGCTCTAACAGTTGATTAGACTTTGTTACTGATGCTATCAGAGGATCTGTGGTCATCACTCCATGAGATCTCAAACAGCAACTTCCCCGTCAAACCAGAACATCACCTGATTAGGTGGAGCTTCATTAACCCTGTCAGAACCAGGACAGTGTTCGCTTACAGAGTTGGGATTGTTCACCTCCCCAGCTGACTGGGGGAGTTGGGGGTGTGGTGGGATGGAGGTGTTGTTTGGGGGGGGGGGGGGGAGGAGATTTCATTGCGGATGAATATTGTGAAGGGATTTGACAGGACTAATAGGGATAACTTGATTCTGTTGGTCAGAGGGTCTATGTTAGGATGTGGAACACCATACCTGTAAGAATGAGAAACAATGGATAAATAGTTGGAGAGCTAAAACATGCAGCATGAAATAGAAAGAGCTGATTGTAGAGCTCCTTTAAAGAGAGAATACAGAGATGATGGGCTGAATGGCCAGCTTCTATCCCATCTTATTGAGTGATGCTGCAGATTGCTGACTCCTTTTCCAGGTTCACATCTGGTCACCTTGACAGCGACTGATCAGGATGATCCCAGGACTGAAAACGCCCACCTTTCCTTCCGACTCCACAGCCAGGAACCTTGGAATGATGGCAGGCTGCTATTTACCATCAGTGCCAACGGGACCTTGACACTGGCCAGGGACATGACCGGCTACACATCAATGAAATACCAACTGGAGGTGCTGGTGGCTGACCATGCTGGTGAGGAAGCACAGGCAGTGATTGGAACTGAAATGTTTCAGACAGTGGCATTGAGTGGGCAGCATAGACAGGCCATTCAGCTTATCTGGTCTTTGCTGGGCATTATGCCCCACATGGACACTCCTCCAACCGCAATCAGGGAACAATCCTTTCCGTCTCCTTCCCCACTTCATCAAAAGCTTCACAGCCTTCGACAGTTATTGACCCCCCCTCCCCCAACAACAACTTCTCCAGCTCCTTCACATACTGTGATCAATTGGAATAATCTCCTCTGCGGCATCTCCAGGATGTGAGACCTTTCCAATGCTGTGCAGGCTTTTCCTTAAATACATTTAACATAAATACCTCACCTGAAGACATTTTTCCTTCATCCCCTTGACAATAAATCAGTAAGAAATGTCCCATTGAACAGAAAATCATAGAATGACCCTCCCAGGTCAGGGACAGCACAGGGTTAGATACAGAGTAAAACTCTCTCTACACTATTCCCATCAAACACTCCCAGGACAGGGATAGCACAGGGTTAGATACAGAATTAAGCTCTCTCTACGCTGTCCCCATCTAACACTCCCAGGACAGAGATAGCACGGGGTTAGATACAGAGTAAAGTTACCTCTTGAACGTGTGGCTGGGGAACTGGTGCAGGAAGCAAGGATTTAAATTCTTGGATCACTGGGGTATGTTTTGTGGTAAGTGTAAGTTATACAAGAGAGAAGGTTTGCACCTTAATAGGGACCAGCATTCTGGTAGGCAGGTTTGCTACTGCAACACAGCTACGTTTAAACTAAGTAGCGGGGGGGAGGGGACAAACTGGATGTTTAAGAAGGAAATTGAAGGGAAAGTTAGAACAAGGGAAGTCAAGAAAGACAACGGTATCAAAGAGGCAGAAAACTCAGAAAGGGATCATGCTGTAAGGTTGAGTGAAATAAGGGTTGATGGGAAGGGTGAGGGCAGTAACAAATTAAAAATACTATACATGAATGCACGAAGTATTAGAAATAAGATGGATGAGCTTGAGGCTCTTTTGGAAATTGGCAGATACGATATTGTGGGGATAACTGAGACGTGGCTTCAAGTGGACAGGGCCTGGGAAATGAATATTCAAGGCTACACGTGCTATCGTAAGGACAGACTGACGGGGAGAGGGGGTGGGGTGGCCTTGTTGGTAAGGGATGATATTCAGTCCCTTGCGCAGAGCGACCTAGAATCAGGGGATGTAGAGTCAGTATGGATAGAGCTGAGAAACTCTAAGGGTAAAAAGACCCTCTTGGGAGTTATCTACAGGCCCCCAAACAGTAGTCTGGATGTCGGATGTAAGTTAAATCAGGAGCTGAAATTGGCCTGTCACAAAGATGTCACTACAGTTGTTATGGGGATTTCAACATGCAGGTAGACTGGGAGAATCAGGATGGTATTGGGCCACATGAAAGAGACTTTGTGGAGTGCCTCCGAGATGGATTCTTAGAACAGCTGGTGCTGGAGCCTACCAGGGAGAAGACAATTCTGGATCTGGTATTGTGCAATGAACCAGAATTGATCAGGGATCTCGAAGTGAAGGAGCCATTAGGAGGTAGTGACCATAATACAATAAGCTTCAATCTGCAATTTGAGAGGGAGAGGGTACAATCGGTAGTGACAATATTTCAGTTGAATGAAGGGAACTATGGAGCTATGAGGGAGGAGCTGGCCAAAGTTCAATGGTGCAATACCTTAGCAGGGATGACAGTGGAGGAACAATAGCAGATATTTCTGTGTATAATGCAGACGTTGCAGGATCAGTTCATTCCAAAAAGGAAGTAAGATCCCAGGAGGAGGCAGGGGCGGTCGTGGCTGACGAGGGAAGTTAAGAAACATATAAAGTTAAAAAAAAAGTATAACATAGCAAAGATAAGTGGGAAAACGGAGGAATGGGAAGCTTTTAAAGAGCAACAGAGGATTACTAAGAAAGAAATACGCAGAGAAAAAATGAGGTACGAAGGTAAACTGGCCAAAAATATAAAGGAGGATAGTAAAAGCTTTTTTAGGTATGTGAAAGGGAAAAAAATGGTTAAGACTAAAATTGGGCCCTTGAAGACAGAAACAGGAGAATATATTACGGGGAACAAAGAAATGGCAGAAGAATTGAATCTGTGTTCACTGGGAAAGATACAAGCAATCTCCCTGAGGTAACAGTGGCTGAAGGACCTGAACTGAAGGGAATTTATATTTGCCAGGAAATGGTGTTGGAGAGACTGTTAGGTGTGAAGGCTGATAAGTCCCTGGGGCCGGATGGTCTACATCCCAGGGTACTGAAGGAGGTGGCTCGAGAAATCGTGGATGCGTTGGTGATTATTTTCCAGAGTTCGATAGATTCGGGATCAGTTCCTGCGGATTGGAGGGTGGCAAATGTTGTACCACTTTTTAAGAAAGGTGGGAGAGAGAAAGCAGGAAATTATAGACCAGTTAGTCTGACCTCAGTGGTGGGAAAGATGCTGGAGTCTATTATAAAGGATGAAATTACGACACATCTGGATAGTAGTAACAGGATAGGTCAGAGTCAGCATGGATTTATGAAGGGGATAGCACAGGGTTAGTAACAGAGTAAAGCAGCCCGTACCTTGTCCCTATCAAACAGAATAAAGCTCTGTTCAATCATAATTAGCTCATGGTGGGTCATGAAAAATGGTGTTTTTATTGATGTAGGAACCTTGCCTCACATCCTCCACACATCATCAATTCCTTTCCTGTTGCATTGCCAAATGATAATGCAGGACAAAAAGACAATATAAGGTGAAATAAAGGAGTAATAGGAATGGGCTGAATGGAGTATAAGAACTGGTCTTAACTGAGCTTGTTGCAAAGTGAGTTTCTGTGCTGTCCATTCTCTGTTACAAACAGCCAGGTAATCTGGTTGTGATATTGAAGTTGGTGGAAGACTGGAGGCCATAGAAGAATCATAGAAACCCTATAGTGTGGGAACAGGCCCTTCGGCCCAACTAGTCTACATCAGCCCTCCGACGAGTAACCCACCCAGACCCTATCATCCTATATTTTTACGCCAACCTAATTTTCACATGCCTGAACACTGTGGGTAATTTAGCATGGCCAATTCACCCTGACCTGCACATCTCTGGACTGTGGGAGGAAACCCACACAGACACAGGGAGAATGTGCAAACCTCAACCAGACAGTTACCCAAGGCTGGAATTGAACCAGGGTTCCTGGTGCTGTGAGGCAGCAGTGCTAACCACTGAGCCACCGTGCCGCCCTGCTCAGTCAGTGACACTGATTCCACTGTTTCCCATCATCTCACAGAACCTGTAACATTACCTAAACAAAAGGCACACACCACAGCAGGTCATGAGATTTGATTTCAATTAAAAAGCAACTAGAATTAATAATTAATCTGAGTCTTGGTCTGCTGGTTGTTATAAAAACCCAACAGGTTCTTTCACATCCTCTCAGCCATCGTTACCTGGTCTGCTCCTCACCCACAGCAATGGGCTTGACACTTAACTGCCCTCTGAACAATTAGTGAGGGGTAATAAAAGCTGGTGAGACCAGAGACACACTCCTCCCATTAAGAAATAACATTCGAAACAATAAAATGATTTATTAAATGATAAAATGATGCCACGTTGCAGCCCAATTTCTGGATTGTCAGTAAGATTACCTCTCAGGAAGGCACTTGAAGTCACAACCCTCTGATTAATGTCACTAACTGAGCGCTGCCATTACAAGAGCTCTTTGATGTGAAAGCTGGTCTTAACGCTGCCTGAGGGGCATTCGGATACATGGTGTCCACGGGAATGTTTTATCACAAACCTAACTCTGAGTCTGTGTTGAACTTTCTTTGACAGGATTGTCAGGGACTTGCACAGTGACTGTCGATATTGAGGAGGTGAATGACAATGCACCAGTATTCCCGCAGAAACAGGTACACCAGTGAGGAACGTTCTTTGGTATTGTTTCAACATTCACATGTAGGATGCTCAGGAAAAGCCATGTCAGACCACAGTTCCCCTGATACTGTCCCCATCAAGCGAAAGCAGCAGTAGCCACTACAATTTGTTAAGTGCACTCAGGAAAGTTTCCTCAAGCAGTATATAGAGGGTGCTACTCGGGAAGGGGCAAAACTCGACCCACTTTTAGGAAATAGGGGAGGACAGATGATGGAGGTGACAGTGGGGCAGCACTTTAGGACCAGTGACCATAGTTTTATTAGTTTTAAAACAGTTATGGAGAGGGATAAAACTGGTTCACAGCTTCAAGTTCGAAATTGGGACAAGGCAAATTTGTACAGAATTGGACAGGATTTGCAGGGGTTGATTGGAGATTGGAGTAGTTTGTTTGCAGGCAAAGGGATGTCCGGCAAGTGGGAGGCCTTTAAAAGTGAGATAACTAGAGATCAAGGTTCATATGTCCCTGTGAGGGAGAAGGGCAAGACTAGCAGGAATAGGGAACCCTGGATGACAAGAGATATTGAAGCTTTGACCAGAAAGAAAGGAGGTGGCGTGGCTCAGGTACAGGCAGCTGGGATCGAGGGAATCCCTGGAGGTATACAGGGAATACAGGAGTTTACTGAAGAAGGAAATCAGGAGGGTGAAAAAGGGACACGTGATAGCCTTGGCTGAGAAGATTAGGGTGAATCCAAAGAGGTCCTTTAAGTATATTAAAGGCAAAAGAATAACTAGAGAGAGAACAGGGCATCTCAAGGACAAAGTGGACACGTGTAGAACAACATGAGATGGGCGAGGTTCTCAATGAGTATTTCTCCTCCTGTGTTTACCATGGAGAAAGACAAGACAACTTGGGAGCTTGGGGAAGTTAGTGGTGATATCTTGGGGACCATCCATATCACAGTAGAGGTGGTGTTGGATGTATTAGAATGTGTGCAGATGGATAAATCTCCTGGTCCTGACCAGATATATCCATGAACATTGCAAGAGGCTAGAGAAGAAATTGCGGGGACCCTGGCTGATAGTTTTGCACCGTCGTTAGGCCTGGGTGAGGTCCCAGAAGATTGGATGGTAGCGAATGTTGTGCCATTATTCAAGAAGGGCTGCAAAGAGAAGCCTGGGAACTATAGACCAGTAAGCTTAACATCTGTAATGGCTAAGTTACTTGAGAAGATTCTGAGGGATAGGATATATGTGCATTTGGAAAGACAGGGTTTGATTAGGAGTGGTCAGCATGGCTTTGTGAATGGGAAAATCATGCCTCACAAATTTGCTACAAATCTTTGATGAAGTGACCAGGAAGGTTGACGAGGGCAGGGTGGTAGATGTAGTTGATATGGATTTCAGTAAGGCCTTTGATAAGGTTCCACATGGTGGGCTGCTCTGGAAGGTTAGATTGCATGGAATCGAGGGAAACCTGGCAAATTGGATACAAAATTGGCTTGATGGTGGGAAGCAGAGGGTAATAGTGAAATGATGCTTGTTGGACTGGAGGCCTGTGACTAGTGGAGTGCCTCAGGAGTTGGTGCTGGACCCATTACTGCTTGTAATCTATATCAATGATTTGAATGAGAACGTACAAGGCATGATTACTAAGTTTGCAGATGACATTAAAATATGAAGTATCGTGGACAGTGAAGGTGGTTATCAGAAATTGCAGCAGGACCTTGATCAGCTGGGGAAGTCGGCTGAGAAATAACAAATGGAGTTTAACACAGGTAAGTGCAAGGCCTTGCATTTTGGAAAGTCGAATCAAGGTAGGAGTTTCATTATGAATGGTAGGGCCTTAAGTAGTGTAGTGGAGCAGAGGGATCTTGGGGTTCAGGTGCATGGTTCTCTGAAAGTGGAGTTCACAGGTAGACAGGGCAGTGGAGGAGGCTTTTGGCACACTGGCCTTCATCAGTCAGGGCACTGGGCAGAGAGGTTGGGACGTTATGTTGCAGTTATACAGGTCGTTGGTGAAACCGCACTTGGAGTAGTGTATTCAGTTTTGGTCACCTTCCTGTAGGAAGGTGTTATTAAACTGGAAAGACAGCAAAAAACATCTACAAGGATGTTGCCTGGACTCAATGTCTGAGTTATAGGGAGAGGTTGGACAAACTAGGACGTTTATCTTTAGAGTGTGGGAGCCTGAGGGGGCTCTTATAGAAGTGTATAAAATCATGAGAGGCATGTATAGGGTGAATGCACTCAGTCTTTTTCCCAGGGTTGGGGAATCAAGGACTAGAGGGGAAAGAATAAAAGGGAACCTGAGGGGTAACCTTTTTACACAGAGGGTGGAATGAGCTGCCAGTGGAAGTGGATGAGATGGGTACAATATTTAAAAGGCATTCGGCCAAATACTTGGATAGGAAAGGAAGGATAGGAGCCAAATGCAGGGAAATGGGGTTAGCGTTTTGTTCAGCATGGACCTGTTTGGGCCAGAGGGCCTTCTCCATGCTGTAGGACTCTATAACTCCATCAAACACTCCCAGGACGGGACAGCAAAGGGTTAGATACAGACTAGGGCTCCTTGTTGTAAAGTATTTGAGGTAGAGATTGGTAAATGTTCTGCTATTGGTTCATTGGTCTCTATCCATTGCTGTGATTTAGTTTGGTCCATTCACCGTTGCTGAGAACACTGACATTGGGAACCTGATCACCACCATCAATGTATCAGACATGGATTATCCATTGACCAGCAGTTGGCTTGTTCAATACACCATTGAGGCTGGGAACGAGCAACACCAATTTGGAATTTCCCAAGAGGAACACAGCAACACTGGCAGCCTCTCATTAAATAAGGTGCACCTGGGATTGCATCTCTCTCCCTCAGTCTTTCACTTTATTCCTCAATCTCTGTCTCAATTTCTGTCCATGACTACTCACTGCCTAGTATCTGACAGTCCACTCACTGAGTCTCCTTTTTGTATTTTCCTTTCTTCTGTCTCAATTTTTCTTTCTCAAGTTGTCTCCATGTGTCTCTCACCACCTCCTAGGCTCTGTTTCCCTCTCTATCCCACCTCTCTTTCTCTCTCTCCCTCTCTCAGTTTGCCTTTGTGTCTTCTCCATTCCTGTACCGTCTCCTCATTTTATCAGGATCTCTCCATTCTTCTCCAGCTTTCTCTTTCTGTCTCTCTCCATCTTTGTTTTGGTCAATTCTCCTCTCAACGGTCTAGTCTGTGTTCATCCCATCACTGTCCCATCACTTACCATTTGGTCCCCTGTCTTTGTCCACATCCCCCAGTCACTCTCCACGTGTCCCTGTCTCTCTCTGTGTGCCTGTCTCCCTCTGCATGTCCCTGTATCCCACCCTGTGTCCCTGTCTCTGTCCATATGTCCCTGTCTCCTTCCGCGTGTCCCTGTCACCTTCTGCGTGTCCCTGTCACCTTCTGCGTGTCCCTGTCTCCCTCCGTGTGTCTCTGTCTCCCTCTGTGTGTCCCTGTCTCCCTCTGTGTGTCCCAGTCTCTCTCTCCGTGTCCCTGTATCTCTCTGCATGTCCCTGTCTCTCTCTCCTTGTCCCTGTCTCCCTCCGTGTGTCTCTGTCTCCCTCTGTGTGTCCCTGTCTCCCTCCTCGTGTCCCTGTCTCTCTCTGCGTGTCCCTGTATCTCTCTGCGTGTCCCTGTCTCTCTCTCTCCGTGTCCCTGTCTCTCTGCGCGTGTCCCTGTCTCCCTTTGCATGTCCCTGTCTCCCTCCGCGTGTCACTGTCTCCCTCCATGTGTCCCTGTCTCCCTCTACGTGTCCCTGTCTCCCTCTGCATGTCCCAGTCTCCCTCCGCGTGTTCCCGTCCCTCTCCATGTGTCCCTGTCACTCTCCCCGTGCGTCTCTGTTTGTCTCCATGTGTCCCAGTCACCCTCTGTGTGTCCCTGTCTCTCTCTCCGTGTCCCTGTCACCCTCTGTGTGTCCCTGTCTCTCTCTCCGTGTCCCTGTCTCTCTCTCCGTGTCCCTGTCTCTCTCCGTGTCCCTGTCTCTCTCTCCGTGTCCCTGTCTCTCTCTCCGTGTCCCTGTCTCTCTCTCTCCGTGTCCCTGTCTCTCTCCGTGTCCCTGTCTCTCTCTCCGTGTCCCTGTCTCTCTCTCCGTGTCCCTGTCTCTCTCCGTGTCCCTGTCTCTCTCTCTCCGTGTCCCTGTCTCTCTCTCCGTGTCCCTGTCTCTCTCTCCGTGTCCCTGTCTCTCTCCGTGTCCCTGTCTCTCTCTCCGTGTCCCTGTCTCTCTCTCCGTGTCCCTGTCTCTCTCCGTGTCCCTGTCTCTCTCTCCGTGTCCCTGTCTCTCTCTCTCCGTGTCCCTGTCTCTCTCTCCGTGTCCCTGTCTCTCTCCGTGTCCCTGTCTCTCTCTCTCCGTGTCCCTGTCTCTCTCCGTGTCCCTGTCTCTCTCTCTCCGTGTCCCTGTCTCTCTCCGTGTCCTTGTCTCTCTCTCCGTGTCCCTGTCTCTCTCCGTGTCCCTGTCTCTCTCTCCGTGTCCCTGTCTCTCTCTCCGTGTCCCTGTCTCTCTCTCCGTGTCCCTGTCTCTCTCCGTGTCCCTGTCTCTCTCTCTCCGTGTCCCTGTCTCTCTCTCCGTGTCCCTGTCTCTCTCTCTCCGTGTCCCTGTCTCCCTCCGCGTGTCCCTGTCTCTCTCTCTCCGTGTCCCTGTCTCTCTCCGTGTCCCTGTCTCTCTCCGTGTCCCTGTCTCTCTCTCTCCGTGTCCCTGTCTCTCTCCGTGTCCCTGTCTCTCTCTCTCCGTGTCCCTGTCTCTCTCTCCGTGTCCCTGTCTCTCTCTCTCCGTGTCCCTGTCTCCCTCCGCGTGTCCCTGTCTCTCTCTCTCCGTGTCCCTGTCTCTCTCCGTGTCCCTGTCTCTCTCCGTGTCCCTGTCTCTCTCTCTCCGTGTCCCTGACTCTCTCCGTGTCCCTGTCTCTCTCTCTCCGTGTCCCTGTCTCTCTCTCCGTGTCCCTGTCTCTCTCCGTGTCCCTGTCTCTCTCTCTCCGTGTCCCTGTCTCTCTCCGTGTCCCTGTCTCTCTCTCTCCATGTCCCTGTCTCTCTCCGTGTCCCTGTCTCTCTCCGTGTCCCTGTCTCTCTCTCTCCGTGTCCCTGTCTCTCTCCGTGTCCCTGTCTCTCTCTCTCCGTGTCCCTGTCTCTCTCCGTGTCCCTGTCTCTCTCTCTCCGTGTCCCTGTCTCTCTCTCTCCGTGTCCCTGTCTCTCTCCGTGTCCCTGTCTCTCTCCGTGTCCCTGTCTCTCTCTCCGTGTCCCTGTCTCTCTCCGTGTCCCTGTCTCTCTCTCTCCGTGTCCCTGTCTCTCTCTCCGTGTCCCTGTCTCTCTCTCTCCGTGTCCCTGTCTCTCTCTCTCCGTGTCCCTGTCTCTCTCCGTGTCCCTGTCTCTCTCTCCGTCTCCCTGTCTCTCTCTCTCCGTGTCCCTGTCTCTCTCTCTCTCCGTGTCCCTGTCTCTCTCCGTGTCCCTGTCTCTCTCCGTGTCCCTGTCTCTCTCCGTGTCCCTGTCTCTCTCTCTCCGTGTCCCTGTCTCTCTCCGTGTCCCTGTCTCTCTCCGTGTCCCTGTCTCTCTCTCTCCGTGTCCCTGTCTCTCTCTGTGTCCCTGTCTCTCTCCGTGTCCCTGTCTCTCTCCGTGTCCCTGTCTCTCTCTCCGTGTCCCTGTCTCTCTCCGTGTCCCTGTCTCTCTCTCTCCGTGTCCCTGTCTCTCTCTCCGTGTCCCTGTCTCTCTCCGTGTCCCTGTCTCTCTCTCTCTGTGTCCCTGTCTCTCTCTCTCCGTGTCCCTGTCTCTCTCTCCGTGTCCCTGTCTCTCTCCGTGTCCCTGTCTCTCTCTCTCCGTGTCCCTGTCTCTCTCTCCGTGTCCCTGTCTCTCTCCGTGTCCCTGTCTCTCTCTCTCTGTGTCCCTGTCTCTCTCTCTCCGTGTCCCTGTCTCTCTCTCTCCGTGTCCCTGTCTCTCTCTCTCCGTGTCCCTGTCTCTCTCCGTGTCCCTGTCTCTCTCTCTCCGTGTCCCTGTCTCTCTCTCTCCGTGTCCCTGTCTCTCTCTCTCCGTGTCCCTGTCTCTCTCTCTCCGTGTCCCTGTCTCTCTCCGTGTCCCTGTCTCTCTCTCTCCGTGTCCCTGTCTCTCTCTCCGTGTCCCTGTCTCTCTCTCTCCGTGTCCCTGTCTCTCTCTCTCCGTGTCCCTGTCTCTCTCTCTCCGTGTCCCTGTCTCTCTCCGTGTCCCTGTCTCTCTCTCTCCGTGTCCCTGTCTCTCTCTCCGTGTCCCTGTCTCTCTCCGTGTCCCTGTCTCTCTCTCTCCGTGTCCCTGTCTCTCTCTCCGTGTCCCTGTCTCTCTCTCTCCGTGTCCCTGTCTCTCTCTCTCCGTGTCCCTGTCTCTCTCCGTGTCCCTGTCTCTCTCTCTCCGTGTCCCTGTCTCTCTCTCTCCGTGTCCCTGTCTCTCTCTCTCCGTGTCCCTGTCTCTCTCCGTGTCCCTGTCTCTCTCTCTCCGTGTCCCTGTCTCTCTCTCCGTGTCCCTGTCTCTCTCTCTCCGTGTCCCTGTCTCTCTCTCTCTCCGTGTCCCTGTCTCTCTCTCTCCGTGTCCCTGTCTCTCTCCGTGTCCCTGTCTCTCTCTCTCCGTGTCCCTGTCTCTCTCCGTGTCCCTGTCTCTCTCTCTCCGTGTCCCTGTCTCTCTCCGTGTCCCTGTCTCTCTCTCTCCGTGTCCCTGTCTCTCTCTCTCCGTGTCCCTGTCTCTCTCTCCGTGTCCCTGTCTCTCTCTCTCCGTGTCCCTGTCTCTCTCTCTCCGTGTCCCTGTCTCTCTCTCTCCGTGTCCCTGTCTCTCTCTCCGTGTCCCTGTCTCTCTCTCCGTGTCCCTGTCTCTCTCCGTGTCCCTGTCTCTCTCTCTCCGTGTCCCTGTCTCTCTCTCCGTGTCCCTGTCTCTCTCTCTCCGTGTCCCTGTCTCTCTCTCCGTGTCCCTGTCTCTCTCTCTCCGTGTCCCTGTCTCTCTCTCCGTGTCCCTGTCTCTCTCTCCGTGTCCCTGTCTCTCTCTCCGTGTCCCTGTCTCTCTCCGTGTCCCTGTCTCTCTCTCTCCGTGTCCCTGTCTCTCTCTCCGTGTCCCTGTCTCTCTCTCCGTGTCCCTGTCTCTCTCCGTGTCCCTGTCTCTCTCTCTCCGTGTCCCTGTCTCTCTCTCTCCGTGTCTCTGTCTCTCTCTCTCCGTGTCCCTGTCTCTCTCCGTGTCCCTGTCTCTCTCTCCGTGTCCCTGTCTCTCTCTCTCCGTGTCCCTGTCTCTCTCTCTCCGTGTCTCTGTCTCTCTCTCTCCGTGTCCCTGTCTCTCTCCGTGTCCCTGTCTCTCTCCGTGTCCCTGTCTCTCTCCGTGTCCCTGTCTCTCTCTCCGTGTCCCTGTCTCTCTCTCTCCGTGTCCCTGTCTCTCTCTCTCCGTGTCCCTGTCTCTCTCTCCGTGTCCCTGTCTCTCTCTCTCCGTGTCCCTGTCTCTCTCTCTCCGTGTCCCTGTCTCTCTCTCCGTGTCCCTGTCTCTCTCTCCGTGTCCCTGTCTCTCTCTCTCCGTGTCCCTGTCTCTCTCTCTCCGTGTCCCTGTCTCTCTCCGTGTCCCTGTCTCTCTCTCCGTGTCCCTGTCTCTCTCTCTCCGTGTCCCTGTCTCTCTCTCTCCGTGTCCCTGTCTCTCTCCGTGTCCCTGTCTCTCTCTCTCCGTGTCCCTGTCTCTCTCTCTCCGTGTCCCTGTCTCTCTCCGTGTCCCTGTCTCTCTCTCTCCGTGTCCCTGTCTCTCTCTCTCCGTGTCCCTGTCTCTCTCCGTGTCCCTGTCTCTCTCTCTCCGTGTCCCTGTCTCTCTCCGTGTCCCTGTCTCTCTCTCTCCGTGTCCCTGTCTCTCTCTCTCCGTGTCCCTGTCTCTCTCTCTCCGTGTCCCTGTCTCTCTCTCCGTGTCCCTGTCTCTCTCTCTCCGTGTCTCTGTCTCTCTCTCTCCGTGTCCCTGTCTCTCTCCGTGTCCCTGTCTCTCTCTCCGTGTCCCTGTCTCTCTTTCCGTGTCCCTGTCTCTCTCTTTCCGTGTCCCTGTCTCTCTCTCCGTGTCCCTGTCTCTCTCTCCGTGTCCCTGTCTCTCTCTCTCCGTGTCCCTGTCTCTCTCTCTCCGTGTCCCTGTCTCTCTCTCCGTGTCCCTGTCTCTCTCTCTCCGTGTCCCTGTCTCTCTCCGCGTGTCCCTGTCTCTCTCCGCGCGTGCCTGTCTCCCTCCGCGTGTCCCTGTCACCCTCCGCCTGACCCTGTCTCTCTCTGCGTGTCCCTGTCTCCCTGTGCATGTCCCTGTCTCTCTCTGCGTGTCCCTATCTCTCTCTGCGTGTCCCCGTCTCTCTCTGCGTGTCCCCGTCTCCCTTTGCCTGTCCCTGTCTCTCTCTGCGTGTCCCTGTCTCCCTTTGCATGTCCCTGTCTCTCTCTGCGTGTCCCTGTCTCCCTCTGCGTGTCCCTGTCTCCCTCTGCGTGTCCCTGTCTCTCTCTGCGTGTCCCTGTCTCCCTCCGCGTGTCCCCGTCTCTCTCCGTGTGTCCCTATCTCTCCGTGTCCCTGTCTCCCTCCACGTGTCCCTGTCTCCCTCTGCACGTCCCTGTCTCTCTCTGCGTGTCCCTGTCTCCCTTTGCGTGTTCCTGACTCTCTCCGTGTGTCCCTGTCTCCCTCCACGTGTCCCTGTCTCCCTTTGCATGTCCCTGTCTCTCTCCGTGTCCCTGTCTCTCTCTGCGTGTCCCTGTCTCTCTCTGCGTGTCCCTGTCTCCCTCCGTGTATCCCTGTCTCTCTCTGCGTGTCCCTGTCTCTCTCTGCGTGTCCCTGTCTCTCTCTCTCCGTGTCCCTGTCTCTCTCTCCGTGTCCCTGTCTCTCTCTGCGTGTCCCTGTCTCCCTCCGTGTGTCCCTGTCTCTCTCTGCGTGTCCCTGTCTCTCACTCCGTGTCCCTGTCTCTCTCTCTCCGTGTCCCTGTCTCTCTCTCCGTGTCCCTGTCTCTCTCTCCATGTCCCTGTCTCTCTCTCCGTGTCCCTGTCTCTCTCTCTCCGTGTCCCTGTCTCTCTCTGCGTGTCCCTGTCTCCCTCCGTGTGTCCCTGTCTCTCTCTCTCCGTGTCCCTGTCTCTCTCTCCGTGTCCCTGTCTCTCTCTCCGTGTCCCTGTCTCTCTCTCTCCGTGTCCCTGTCTCTCTCTCCGTGTCCCTGTCTCTCTCTCCATGTCCCTGTCTCTCTCTCTCCGTGTCCCTGTCTCTCTCTCCGTGTCCCTGTCTCTCTCTCCATGTCCCTGTCTCTCTCTCCGTGTCCCTGTCTCTCTCCGTGTCCCTGTCTCTCTCTCCGTGTCCCTGTCTCTCTTTCCGTGTCCCTGTCTCTCTCTTTCCGTGTCCCTGTCTCTCTCTCCGTGTCCCTGTCTCTCTCTCCGTGTCCCTGTCTCTCTCTCTCCGTGTCCCTGTCTCTCTCTCTCCGTGTCCCTGTCTCTCTCTCCGTGTCCCTGTCTCTCTCTCTCCGTGTCCCTGTCTCTCTCCGCGTGTCCCTGTCTCTCTCCGCGCGTGCCTGTCTCCCTCCGCGTGTCCCTGTCACCCTCCGCCTGACCCTGTCTCTCTCTGCGTGTCCCTGTCTCCCTGTGCATGTCCCTGTCTCTCTCTGCGTGTCCCTGTCTCTCTCTGCGTGTCCCCGTCTCCCTTTGCCTGTCCCTGTCTCTCTCTGCGTGTCCCTGTCTCCCTTTGCATGTCCCTGTCTCTCTCTGCGTGTCCCTGTCTCCCTCTGCGTGTCCCTGTCTCCCTCTGCGTGTCCCTGTCTCTCTCTGCGTGTCCCTGTCTCCCTCCGCGTGTCCCCGTCTCTCTCCGTGTGTCCCTATCTCTCCGTGTCCCTGTCTCCCTCCACGTGTCCCTGTCTCCCTCTGCACGTCCCTGTCTCTCTCTGCGTGTCCCTGTCTCCCTTTGCGTGTTCCTGACTCTCTCCGTGTGTCCCTGTCTCCCTCCACGTGTCCCTGTCTCCCTTTGCATGTCCCTGTCTCTCTCCGTGTCCCTGTCTCTCTCTGCGTGTCCCTGTCTCTCTCTGCGTGTCCCTGTCTCCCTCCGTGTATCCCTGTCTCTCTCTGCGTGTCCCTGTCTCTCTCTGCGTGTCCCTGTCTCTCTCTCCGTGTCCCTGTCTCTCTCTCCGTGTCCCTGTCTCTCTCTGCGTGTCCCTGTCTCCCTCCGTGTGTCCCTGTCTCTCTCTGCGTGTCCCTGTCTCTCACTCCGTGTCCCTGTCTCTCTCTCTCCGTGTCCCTGTCTCTCTCTCCGTGTCCCTGTCTCTCTCTCCATGTCCCTGTCTCTCTCTCCGTGTCCCTGTCTCTCTCTCTCCGTGTCCCTGTCTCTCTCTGCGTGTCCCTGTCTCCCTCCGTGTGTCCCTGTCTCTCTCTCTCCGTGTCCCTGTCTCTCTCTCCGTGTCCCTGTCTCTCTCTCCGTGTCCCTGTCTCTCTCTCTCCGTGTCCCTGTCTCTCTCTCCGTGTCCCTGTCTCTCTCTCCATGTCCCTGTCTCTCTCTCTCCGTGTCCCTGTCTCTCTCTCCGTGTCCCTGTCTCTCTCCGTGTCCCTGTCTCTCTCCATGTCCCTGTCTCTCTCTCCGTGTCCCTGTCTCTCTCCGTGTCCCTGTCTCTCTCCATGTCCCTGTCTCTCTCTCCGTGTCCCTGTCTCTCTCTCTCCGTGTCCCTGTCTCTCTCCATGTCCCTGTCTCTCTCTCCGTGTCCCTGTCTCTCTCCGTGTCCCTGTCTCTCTCTCCGTGTCCCTGTCTCTCTCTCCGTGTCCCTGTCTCTCTCTCTCCGTGTCCCTGTCTCTCTCCATGTCCCTGTCTCTCTCTCCGTGTCCCTGTCTCTCTCTCTCCGTGTCCCTGTCTCTCTCTCCGTGTCCCTGTCTCTCTCTCCGTGTCCCTGTCTCTCTCTCCATGTCCCTGTCTCTCTCTCCGTGTCCCTGTCTCTCTCTCTCCGTGTCCCTGTCTCTCTCTCCGTGTCCCTGTCTCTCTCTCCATGTCCCTGTCTCTCTCTCCGTGTCCCTGTCTCTCTCCGTGTCCCTGTCTCTCTCCGTGTCCCTGTCTCTCTCTCCGTGTCCCTGTCTCTCTCTCCGTGTCCCTGTCTCTCTCTCTCCGTGTCCCTGTCTCTCTCTCCGTGTCCCTGTCTCTCTCTCCATGTCCCTGTCTCTCTCTCCGTGTCCCTGTCTCTCTCTCTCCGTGTCCCTGTCTCTCTCTCCATGTCCCTGTCTCTCTCCGTGTCCCTGTCTCTCTCCGTGTCCCTGTCTCTCTCTCCATGTCCCTGTCTCTCTCTCCGTGTCCCTGTCTCTCTCTCTCCGTGTCCCTGTCTCTCTCTCCGTGTCCCTGTCTCTCTCTCCGTGTCCCTGTCTCTCTCTCCATGTCCCTGTCTCTCTCTCCGTGTCCCTGTCTCTCTCCGTGTCCCTGTCTCTCTCCGTGTCCCTGTCTCTCTCTCCATGTCCCTGTCTCTCTCTCCGTGTCCCTGTCTCTCTCTCTCCGTGTCCCTGTCTCTCTCTCCGTGTCCCTGTCTCTCTCCGTGTCCCTGTCTCTCTCCCTGTCTCTCTCCGTGTCCCTGTCTCTCTCTCCGTGTCCCTGTCTCTCTCCGTGTCCCTGTCTCTCTCCGTGTCCCTGTCTCTCTCTCTCCGTGTCCCTCTCTCTCTCCGTGTCCCTGTCTCTCTCTCCGTGTCCCTGTCTCTCTCTCCGTGTCCCTGTCTCTCTCCGTGTCCCTGTCTCTCTCTCTCCGTGTCCCTGTCTCTCTCCGTGTCCCTGTCTCTCTCTCCGTGTCCCTGTCTCTCTCTCCGTGTCCCTGTCTCTCTCTCCGTGTCCCTGTCTCTCTCTCCGTGTCCCTGTCTCTCTCCGTGTCCCTGTCTCTCTCTCTCCGTGTCCCTGTCTCTATCTCTCCGTGTCCCTGTCTCTCTCCGTGTCCCTGTCTCTCTCTCTCCGTGTCCCTGTCTCTCTCCGTGTCCCTGTCTCTCTCTCTCCGTGTCCCTGTCTCTCTCTCTCCGTGTCCCTGTCTCTCTCCGTGTCCCTGTCTCTCTCTCCGTGTCCCTGTCTCTCTCTCCGTGTCCCTGTCTCTCTCTCCGTGTCCCTGTCTCTCTCTCCGTGTCCCTGTCTCTCTCCGTGTCCCTGTCTCTCTCTCTCCGTGTCCCTGTCTCTCTCTCTCCGTGTCCCTGTCTCTCTCCATGTCCCTGTCTCTCTCTCCGTGTCCCTGTCTCTCTCTCCGTGTCCCTGTCTCTCTCCGTGTCCCTGTCTCTCTCTCTCCGTGTCCCTGTCTCTCTCTCTCCGTGTCCCTGTCTCTCTCCGTGTCCCTGTCTCTCTCCATGTCCCTGTCTCTCTCTCCGTGTCCCTGTCTCTCTCCATGTCCCTGTCTCTCTCTCCGTGTCCCTGTCTCTCTCTCTCCGTGTCCCTGTCTCTCTCCGTGTCCCTGTCTCTCTCTCCATGTCCCTGTCTCTCTCTCCGTGTCCCTGTCTCTCTCCGTGTCCCTGTCTCTCTCTCCGTGTCCCTGTCTCTCTCCGTGTCCCTGTCTCTCTCTCCGTGTCCCTGTCTCTCTCTCTCCGTGTCCCTGTCTCTCTCCGTGTCCCTGTCTCTCTCTCCGTGTCCCTGACTCTCTCTCTCCGTGTCCCTGTCTCTCTCTCCGTGTCCCTGTCTCTCTCTCTCCGTGTCCCTGTCTCTCTCTGCGTGTCCCTGTCTCTCTCTCTCCGTGTCCCTGTCTCTCTCTCCGTGTCCCTGTCTCTCTCCGTGTCCCTGTCTCTCTCTCCGTGTCCCTGTCTCTCTCCGTGTCCCTGTCTCTCTCTCCGTGTCCCTGTCTCTCTCTCTCCGTGTCCCTGTCTCTCTCCGTGTCCCTGTCTCTCTCTCCGTGTCCCTGACTCTCTCTCTCCGTGTCCCTGTCTCTCTCTCCGTGTCCCTGTCTCTCTCTCTCCGTGTCCCTGTCTCTCTCTGCGTGTCCCTGACTCTCTCTCTCCGTGTCCCTGTCTCTCTCTCCGTGTCCCTGTCTCTCTCTCTCCGTGTCCCTGTCTCTCTCTCCGTGTCCCTGTCTCTCTCTCCGTGTCCCTGTCTCTCTCTCCGTGTCCCTGTCTCTCTCTGCGTGTCCCTGTCTCTCTCTCTCCGTGTCCCTGTCTCTCTCCGTGTCCCTGTCTCTCTCTCCGTGTCCCTGTCTCTCTCCGTGTCCCTGTCTCTCTCCGTGTCCCTGTCTCTCTCTCCGTGTCCCTGTCTCTCTCCGTGTCCCTGTCTCTCTCCGTGTCCCTGTCTCTCTCCGTGTCCCTGTCTCTCTCCATGTCCCTGTCTCTCTCTCCGTGTCCCTGTCTCTCTCTCTCCGTGTCCCTGTCTCTCTCCGTGTCCCTGTCTCTCTCTCCGTGTCCCTGTCTCTCTCCATGTCCCTGTCTCTCTCTCCGTGTCCCTGTCTCTCTCCGTGTCCCTGTCTCTCTCTCTCTGTGTCCCTGTCTCTCTCTCTCCGTGTCCCTCTCTCTCTCCCCGTGTCCCTGTCTCTCTCCGTGTCCCTCTCTCTCTCTCCGTGTCCCTGTCTCTCTCCGTGTCCCTGTCTCTCTCCATGTCCCTGTCTCTCTCCGTGTCCCTGTCTCTCTCTCCGTGTCCCTGTCTCTCTCCGTGTCCCTGTCTCTCTCTCCATGTCCCTGACTCTCTCTCTCCGTGTCCCTGTCTCTCTCTCCGTGTCCCTGTCTCTCTCTCCGTGTCCCTGTCTCTCTCTCTCCGTGTCCCTGTCTCTCTCTCCGTGTCCCTGTCTCTCTCCGTGTCCCTGTCTCTCTCTCCGTGTCCCTGTCTCTCTCCGTGTCCCTGTCTCTCTCCGTGTCCCTGTCTCTCTCCGTGTCCCTGTCTCTCTCTCCGTGTCCCTGTCTCTCTCCGTGTCCCTGTCTCTCTCTCTCCGTGTCCCTGTCTCTCTCTCCGTGTCCCTGTCTCTCTCTCTCCGTGTCCCTGTCTCTCTCTCCGTGTCCCTGTCTCTCTCCGTGTCCCTGTCTCTCTCCATGTCCCTGTCTCTCTCCGTGTCCCTGTCTCTCTCTCCGTGTCCCTGTCTCTCTCCGTGTCCCTGTCTCTCTCTCCATGTCCCTGACTCTCTCTCTCCGTGTCCCTGTCTCTCTCTCCGTGTCCCTGTCTCTCTCTCCGTGTCCCTGTCTCTCTCTCCGTGTCCCTGTCTCTCTCTATCCGTGTCCCTGTCTCTCTCCGTGTCCCTGTCTCTCTCTCCGTGTCCCTGTCTCTCTCTCTCCGTGTCCCTGTCTCTCTCTCCGTGTCCCTGTCTCTCTCTCCGTGTCCCTGTCTCTCTCTCTCCGTGTCCCTGTCTCTCTCCGTGTCCCTGTCTCTCTCTCCGTGTCCCTGTCTCTCTCCGTGTCCCTGTCTCTCTCCGTGTCCCTGTCTCTCTCCATGTCCCTGTCTCTCTCTCCGTGTCCCTGTCTCTCTCTCCGTGTCCCTGTCTCTCTCTCCGTGTCCCTGTCTCTCTCCGTGTCCCTGTCTCTCTCTCCGTGTCCCTGTCTCTCTCCATGTCCCTGTCTCTCTCTCCGTGTCCCTGTCTCTCTCCGTGTCCCTGTCTCTCTCTCTCTGTGTCCCTGTCTCTCTCTCTCCGTGTCCCTGTCTCTCTCTCTCCGTGTCCCTGTCTCTCTCCATGTCCCTGTCTCTCTCTCCGTGTCCCTGTCTCTCTCTCTCCGTGTCCCTGTCTCTCTCCGTGTCCCTGTCTCTCTCCGTGTCCCTGTCTCTCTCTCCGTGTCCCTGTCTCTCTCTATCCGTGTCCCTGTCTCTCTCCGTGTCCCTGTCTCTCTCCGTGTCCCTGTCTCACTCTCCGTGTCCCTGTCTCTCTCTCTCCGTGTCCCTGTCTCTCTCTCTCCGTGTCCCTGTCTCTCTCCGTGTCCCTGTCTCTCTCTCCGTGTCCCTGTCTCTCTCTCTCCGTGTCCCTGTCTCTCTCTCCGTGTCCCTGTCTCTCTCTCCGTGTCCCTGTCTCTCTCTCTCCGTGTCCCTGTCTCTCTCCGTGTCCCTGTCTCTCTCTCCGTGTCCCTGTCTCTCTCCGTGTCCCTGTCTCTCTCCGTGTCCCTGTCTCTCTCCATGTCCCTGTCTCTCTCTCCGTGTCCCTGTCTCTCTCTCCGTGTCCCTGTCTCTCTCTCCGTGTCCCTGTCTCTCTCTCCGTGTCCCTGTCTCTCTCTCTCCGTGTCCCTGTCTCTCTCTCTCCGTGTCCCTGTCTCTCTCTCTCCGTGTCCCTGTCTCTCTCTCTCCGTGTCCCTGTCTCTCTCTCTCTCCGTGTCCCTGTCTCTCTCTCTCCGTGTCCCTGTCTCTCTCCGTGTCCCTGTCTCTCTCCGTGTCCCTGTCTCTCTCTCTCCGTGTCCCTGTCTCTCTCCGTGTCCCTGTCTCTCTCTCCGTGTCCCTGTCTCTCTCTCCGTGTCCCTGTCTCTCTCTCCGTGTCCCTGTCTCTCTCCGTGTCCCTGTCTCTCTCTCTCCGTGTCCCTGTCTCTCTCTCCGTGTCCCTGTCTCTCTCTCTCCGTGTCCCTGTCTCTCTCCGTGTCCCTGTCTCTCTCTCTCCCTGTCCCTGTCTCTGTCCGTGTCCCTGTCTCTCTCTCTCCGTGTCCCTGTCTCTCTCTCTCTCCGTGTCCCTGTCTCTCTGTCCGTGTCCCTGTCTCTCTCTCTCCGTGTCCCTGTCTCTCTCTCCGTGTCCCTGTCTCTCTCTCTCTGTGTCCCTGTCTCTCTCTCTCCGTGTCCCTGTCTCTCTCTCCGTGTCCCTGTCTCTCTCTCTCCGTGTCCCTGTCTCTCTCCGTGTCCCTGTCTCTCTCTCTCCCTGTCCCTGTCTCTGTCCGTGTCCCTGTCTCTCTCTCTCCGTGTCCCTGTCTCTCTCTCTCTCCGTGTCCCTGTCTCTCTGTCCGTGTCCCTGTCTCTCTCTCTCCGTGTCCCTGTCTCTCTCTCCGTGTCCCTGTCTCTCTCTCTCTGTGTCCCTGTCTCTCTCTCTCCGTGTCCCTGTCTCTCTCTCTCCGTGTCCCTGTCTCTCTCTCTCCGTGTCCCTGTCTCTCTCTCCGTGTGTCCCTGTCTCTCTCTCCGTGTCCCTGTCTCTCTCCGTGTCCCTGTCTCTCTCTCTGTGTCCCTGTCTCTCTCTCTCCGTGTCCCTGTCTCTCTCCGTGTCCCTGTCTCTCTCTCTCCGTGTCCCTGTCTCTCTCTCTCCGTGTCCCTGTCTCTCTCTCTCCGTGTCCCTGTCTCTCTCTCTCCGTGTGTCCCTGTCTCTCTCTCCGTGTCCCTGTCTCTCTCTCTGTGTCCCTGTCTCTCTCTCTCCGTGTCCCTGTCTCTCTCCGTGTCCCTGTCTCTCTCTCTCCGTGTCCCTGTCTCTCTCTCTCCGTGTCCCTGTCTCTCTCTCTCCGTGTCCCTGTCTCACTCTCCGTGTCCCTGTCTCTCTCCGTGTCCCTGTCTCTCTCCGTGTCCCTGTCTCTCTCTCTCCGTGTCCCTGTCTCTCTCTCTGTGTCCCTGTCTCTCTCTCTCCGTGTCCCTGTCTCTCTCTCTCCGTGTCCCTGTCTCTCTCTCTCCGTGTCCCTGTCTCTCTCTCCGTGTCCCTGTCTCTCTCCGTGTCCCTGTCTCTCTCTCTCCGTGTCCCTGTCTCTCTCTCCGTGTCCCTGTCTCTCTCTCTCCGTGTCCCTGTCTCTCTCTCTCCGTGTCCCTGTCTCTCTCCGTGTCCCTGTCTCTCTCTCCGTGTCCCTGTCTCTCTCTCTCCGTGTCCCTGTCTCTCTCTCCGTGTCCCTGTCTCTCTCCGTGTCCCTGTCTCTCTCTCTCCGTGTCCCTGTCTCTCTCTCCGTGTCCCTGTCTCTCTCTCTCCGTGTCCCTGTCTCTCTCTCTCCGTGTCCCTGTCTCTCTCCGTGTCCCTGTCTCTCTCTCCGTGTCCCTGTCTCTCTCTCTGTGTCCCTGTCTCTCTCTCCGTGTCCCTGTCTCTCTCTCTCCGTGTCCCTGTCTCTCTATCTCCGTGTCCCTGTCTCTCTCTCCGTGTCCCTGTCTCTCTCTCTCCGTGTCCCTGTCTCTCTCTCCGTGTCCCTGTCTCTCTCTCTCCGTGTCCCTGTCTCTCTCTCCGTGTCCCTGTCTCTCTCCGTGTCCCTGTCTCTCTCTCTCCGTGTCCCTGTCTCTCTCTCCGTGTCCCTGTCTCTCTCTCTGTGTCCCTGTCTCTCTCTCTCCGTGTCCCTGTCTCTCTCCGTGTCCCTGTCTCTCTCTCTCCGTGTCCCTGTCTCTCTCCGTGTCCCTGTCTCTCTCTCTCTCCGTGTCCCTGTCTCTCTCTCTCCGTGTCCCTGTCTCTCTCTCTCCATGTCCCTGTCTCTCTCCGTGTCCCTGTCTCTCTCTCTCCGTGTCCCTGTCTCTCTCCGTGTCCCTGTCTCTCTCTCTCTCCGTGTCCCTGTCTCTCTCTCTCCGTGTCCCTGTCTCTCTCTCCGTGTCCCTGTCTCTCTCTCTCCGTGTCCCTGTCTCTCTCTCTCCGTGTCCCTGTCTCTCTCTCTCTCCGTGTCCCTGTCTCTCTCTCCGTGTCCCTGTCTCTCTCTCTCTCCGTGTCCCTGTCTCTCTCTCTCCGTGTCCCTGTCTCTCTCTCTCCGTGTCCCTGTCTCTCTCCGTGTCCCTGTCTCTCTCCGTGTCCCTGTCTCTCTCTCTCCGTGTCCCTGTCTCTCTCCGTGTCCCTGTCTCTCTCTCTCCGTGTCCCTGTCTCTCTCTCTCTCCGTGTCCCTGTCTCTCTCTCCGTGTCCCTGTCTCTCTCTCTCTCCGTGTCCCTGTCTCTCTCTCCGTGTCCCTGTCTCTCTCTCCGTGTCCCTGTCTCTCTCTCTCTCCGTGTCCCTGTCTCTCTCCGTGTCCCTGTCTCTCTCTCTCCGTGTCCCTGTCTCTCTCCGTGTCCCTGTCTCTCTCTCTCCGTGTCCCTGTCTCTCTCTCTCTCCGTGTCCCTGTCTCTCTCTCCGTGTCCCTGTCTCTCTCTCTCTCCGTGTCCCTGTCTCTCTCTCTCCGTGTCCCTGTCTCTCTCTCTCCGTGTCCCTGTCTCTCTCCGTGTCCCTGTCTCTCTCTCTCCGTGTCCCTGTCTCTCTCTCTCTCCGTGTCCCTGTCTCTCTCTCCGTGTCCCTGTCTCTCTCTCTCTCCGTGTCCCTGTCTCTCTCTCTCCGTGTCCCTGTCTCTCTCTCTCCGTGTCCCTGTCTCTCTCCGTGTCCCTGTCTCTCTCCGTGTCCCTGTCTCTCTCTCTCCGTGTCCCTGTCTCTCTCTCTCCGTGTCCCTGTCTCTCTCTCCGTGTCCCTGTCTCTCTCCGTGTCCCTGTCTCTCTCTCCGTGTCCCTGTCTCTCTCTCTCCGTGTCCCTGTCTCTCTCTCTCCGTGTCCCTGTCTCTCTCTCTCCGTGTCCCTGTCTCTCTCCGTGTCCCTGTCTCTCTCCGTGTCCCTGTCTCTCTCTCTCCGTGTCCCTGTCTCTCTCCGTGTCCCTGTCTCTCTCTCTCCGTGTCCCTGTCTCTCTCTCCGTGTCCCTGTCTCTCTCTCTCCGTGTCCCTGTCTCTCTCTCCGTGTCCCTGTCTCTCTCCGTGTCCCTGTCTCTCTCCGTGTCCCTGTCTCTCTCCGTGTCCCTGTCTCTCTCTCTCCGTGTCCCTGTCTCTCTCTCTCCGTGTCCCTGTCTCTCTCTCCGTGTCCCTGTCTCTCTCTCCGTGTCCCTGTCTCTCTCTCTCCGTGTCCCTGTCTCTCTCTCTCCGTGTCCCTGTCTCTCTCTCCGTGTCCCTGTCTCTCTCTCCGTGTCCCTGTCTCTCTCTCTCCGTGTCCCTGTCTCTCTCTCCGTGTCCCTGTCTCTCTCTCCGTGTCCCTGTCTCTCTCTCTCCGTGTCCCTGTCTCTCTCTCTCCGTGTCCCTGTCTCTCTCTCCGTGTCCCTGTCTCTCTCTCCGTGTCCCTGTCTCTCTCCGTGTCCCTGTCTCTCTCCGTGTCCCTGTCTCTCTCTCTCCGTGTCCCTGTCTCTCTCTCTCCGTGTCCCTGTCTCTCTCTCTCCGTGTCCCTGTCTCTCTCTCCGTGTCCCTGTCTCTCTCCGTGTCCCTGTCTCTCTCCGTGTCCCTGTCTCTCTCTCCGTGTCCCTGTCTCTCTCTCTCCGTGTCCCTGTCTCTCTCCGTGTCCCTGTCTCTCTCTCCGTGTCCCTGTCTCTCTCTCTCCGTGTCCCTGTCTCTCTCTCTCCGTGTCCCTGTCTCTCTCTCCGTGTCCCTGTCTCTCTCCGTGTCCCTGTCTCTCTCCGTGTCCCTGTCTCTCTCCGTGTCCCTGTCTCTCTCTCTCCGTGTCCCTGTCTCTCTCTCTCCGTGTCCCTGTCTCTCTCTCTCCGTGTCCCTGTCTTTCTCTCTCCGTGTCCCTGTCTCTCTCCGTGTCCCTGTCTCTCTCTCCGTGTCCCTGTCTCTCTCTCTCCGTGTCCCTGTCTCTCTCTCTCCGTGTCCCTGTCTCTCTCTCCGTGTCCCTGTCTCTCTCTCCATGTCCCTGTCTCTCTCCGTGTCCCTGTCTCTCTCTCCGTGTCCCTGTCTCTCTCCGTGTCCCTGTCTCTCTCCGTGTCCCTGTCTCTCTCTCTCCGTGTCCCTCTCTCTCTCCGTGTCCCTGTCTCTCTCTCCGTGTCCCTGTCTCTCTCCGTGTCCCTGTCTCTCTCTCTCCGTGTCCCTGTCTCTCTCTCTCCGTGTCCCTGTCTCTCTCCGTGTCCCTGTCTCTCTCTCCATGTCCCTGTCTCTCTCTCTCCGTGTCCCTGTCTCTCTCTCTCCGTGTCCCTGTCTCTCTCTCCGTGTCCCTGTCTCTCTCTCTCCGTGTCCCTGTCTCTCTCTCCGTGTCCCTGTCTCTCTCTCTCCGTGTCCCTGTCTCTCTCTCAGTGTCCCTGTCTCTCTCTCTCCGTGTCCCTGTCTCTCTCCGTGTCCCTGTCTCTCTCTCTCCGTGTCCCTGTCTCTCTCCGTGTCCCTGTCTCTCTCCGTGTCCCTGTCTCTCTCTCTCCGTGTCCCTGTCTCTCTCTCCGTGTCCCTGTCTCTCTCCGTGTCCCTGTCTCTCTCTCTGTGTCCCTGTCTCTCTCTCTCCGTGTCCCTGTCTCTCTCTCTCCGTGTCCCTGTCTCTCTCTCCGTGTCCCTGTCTCCCTCTCTCCGTGTCCCTGTCTCTCTCTCTCCGTGTCCCTGTCTCTCTCCGTGTCCCTGTCTCTCTCCGTGTCCCTGTCTCTCTCTGCGTGTCCCTGTCTCTCTCCGTGTCCCTGTCTCTCTCCGTGTCCCTGTCTCTCTCTCTCCGTGTCCCTCTCTCTCTCCGTGTCCCTGTCTCTCTCTCTCCGTGTCCCTGTCTCTCTCCGTGTCCCTGTCTCTCTCTCTCCGTGTCCCTGTCTCTCTCTCTCCGTGTCCCTGTCTCTCTCCGTGTCCCTGTCTCTCTCTCTCCGTGTCCCTGTCTCTCTCTCTCCGTGTCCCTGTCTCTCTCCGTGTCCCTGTCTCTCTCTCTCCGTGTCCCTGTCTCTCTCCGTGTCCCTGTCTCTCTCTCTCTCCGTGTCCCTGTCTCTCTCTCTCCGTGTCCCTGTCTCTCTCTCTCCGTGTCCCTGTCTCTCTCTCCGTGTCCCTGTCTCTCTCTCTCCGTGTCCCTGTCTCTCTCTCTCCGTGTCCCTGTCTCTCTCTCCGTGTCCCTGTCTCTCTCTCTCCGTGTCCCTGTCTCTCTCCGTGTCCCTGTCTCTCTCTCCGTGTCCCTGTCTCTCTCTCCGTGTCCCTGTCTCTCTCTCTCCGTGTCCCTGTCTCTCTCCGTGTCCCTGTCTCTCTCTCCGTGTCCCAGTCTCTCTCTCCGTGTCCCTGTCTCTCTCTCCGTGTCCCTTTCTCTCTCTCTCCGTGTCCCTGTCTCTCTCTCCGTGTCCCTGTCTCTCTCCGTGTCCCTGTCTCTCTCCGTGTCCCTGTCTCTCTCTCTCCGTGTCCCTGTCTCTCTCCGTGTCCCTGTCTCTCTCTCTCCGTGTCCCTGTCTCTCTCTCCGTGTCCCTGTCTCTCTCTCCGTGTCCCTGTCTCTCTCCGTGTCCCTGTCTCTCTCTCTCCGTGTCCCTGTCTCTCTCTCCGTGTCCCTGTCTCTCTCCGTGTCCCTGTCTCTCTCCGTGTCCCTGTCTCGCTCTCTCCGTGTCCCTGTCTCTCTCTCCGTGTCCCTGTCTCTCTCTCTCCGTGTCCCTGTCTCTCTCTCTCCGTGTCCCTGTCTCGCTCTCTCCGTGTCCCTGTCTCTCTCTCCGTGTCCCTGTCTCTCTCCGTGTCGCTGTCTCTCTCTGCGTGTCCCTGTCTCTCTCCGTGTCCCTGTCTCTCTCCGTGTCGCTGTCTCTCTCTGCGTGTCCCTGTCTCTCTCCGTGTCCCTGTCTCTCTCTCTCCGTGTCCCTGTCTCTCTCTCCGTGTCCCTGTCTCTCTCTCTCCGTGTCCCTGTCTCTCTATCCGTGTCCCTGTCTCTCTCTCCGTGTTCCTGTCTCTCTCTCCGTGTCCCTGTCTCTCTCCGTGTCCCTGTCTCTCTCCGTGTCCCTGTCTCTCTCCGTGTCCCTGTCTCTCTCTCTCCGTGTCCCTCTCTCTCTCCGTGTCCCTGTCTCTCTCTCCGTGTCCCTGTCTCTCTCCGTGTCCCTGTCTCTCTCTCTCCGTGTCCCTGTCTCTCTCTCTCCGTGTCCCTGTCTCTCTCCGTGTCCCTGTCTCTCTCCGTGTCCCTGTCTCTCTCTCCGTGTCCCTGTCTCTCTCTCTCCGTGTCCCTGTCTCTCTCTCCGTGTCCCTGTCTCTCTCTCTCCGTGTCCCTGTCTCTCTCTCTCCGTGTCCCTGTCTCTCTCCGTGTCCCTGTCTCTCTCTCTCCGTGTCCCTGTCTCTCTCCGTTTCCCTGTCTCTCTCTCCGTGTCCCTGTCTCTCTCTCCGTGTCCCTGTCTCTCTCTCTGTGTCCCTGTCTCTCTCCGTGTCCCTGTCTCTCTATCCGTGTCCCTGTCTCTCTCTCCGTGTCCCTGTCTCTCTCTCTCCGTGTCCCTGTCTCTCTCTCCGTGTCCCTGTCTCTCTCTCTCCGTGTCCCTGTCTCTCTCCGTGTCCCTGTCTCTCTCTCCGTGTCCCTGTCTCTCTCTCCGTGTCCCTGTCTCTCTCCGTGTCCCTGTCTCTCTCTCCGTGTCCCTGTCTCTCTCTCTCCGTGTCCCTGTCTCTCTCTCCGTGTCCCTCTCTCTCTCCGTGTCCCTGTCTCTCTCTCCGTGTCCCTCTCTCTCCGTGTCCCTGTCTCTCTCTCTCCGTGTCCCTGTCTCTCTCTCTCCGTGTCCCTGTCTCTCTCCGTGTCCCTGTCTCTCTCCGTGTCCCTGTCTCTCTCTCCGTGTCCCTGTCTCTCTCTCCGTGTCCCTGTCTCTCTCTCTCCGTGTCCCTGTCTCTCTCTCTCCGTGTCCCTGTCTCTCTCCGTGTCCCTGTCTCTCTCTCTCCGTGTCCCTGTCTCTCTCTCTCCGTGTCCCTGTCTCTCTCCGTGTCCCTGTCTCTCTCTCTCCGTGTCCCTGTCTCTCTCCGTGTCCCTGTCTCTCTCCGTGTCCCTGTCTCTCTCTCCGTGTCCCTGTCTCTCTCTCTCCGTGTCCCTGTCTCTCTCTCTCCGTGTCCCTGTCTCTCTCCGTGTCCCTGTCTCTCTCTCTCCGTGTCCCTGTCTCTCTCTCCATGTCCCTGTCTCTCTCTCTCCGTGTCCCTGTCTCTCTCTCCGTGTCCCTGTCTCTCTCTCTCCGTGTCCCTGTCTCTCTCCGTGTCCCTGTCTCTCTCTCTCCGTGTCCCTCTCTCTCTCCGTGTCCCTGTCTCTCTCTCCGTGTCCCTGTCTCTCTCCGTGTCCCTGTCTCTCTCCGTGTCCCTGTCTCTCTCTCTCCGTGTCCCTGTCTCTCTCTCTCCGTGTCCCTGTCTCTCTCCGTGTCCCTGTCTCTCTCTCCATGTCCCTGTCTCTCTCTCTCCGTGTCCCTGTCTCTCTCTCTCCGTGTCCCTGTCTCTCTCTCCGTGTCCCTGTCTCTCTCTCCGTGTCCCTGTCTCTCTCTCTCCGTGTCCCTGTCTCTCTCTCCGTGTCCCTGTCTCTCTCTCTCCGTGTCCCTGTCTCTCTCTCTCCGTGTCCCTGTCTCTCTCTCAGTGTCCCTGTCTCTCTCTCTCCGTGTCCCTGTCTCTCTCCGTGTCCCTGTCTCTCTCTCTCCGTGTCCCTGTCTCTCTCCGTGTCCCTGTCTCTCTCCGTGTCCCTGTCTCTCTCTCTCCGTGTCCCTGTCTCTCTCTCCGTGTCCCTGTCTCTCTCCGTGTCCCTGTCTCTCTCTCTGTGTCCCTGTCTCTCTCTCTCCGTGTCCCTGTCTCTCTCTCCGTGTCCCTGTCTCTCTCTCTCCGTGTCCCTGTCTCTCTCTCTCCGTGTCCCTGTCTCTCTCTCCGTGTCCCTGTCTCTCTCTCCGTGTCCCTGTCTCTCTCTCCGTGTCCCTGTCTCTCTCTCTCCGTGTCCCTGTCTCTCTCTCTCCGTGTCCCTGTCTCTCTCCGTGTCCCTGTCTCTCTCTCTCCGTGTCCCTGTCTCTCTCTCTCCGTGTCCCTGTCTCTCTCTCTCCGTGTCCCTGTCTCTCTCCGTGTCCCTGTCTCTCTCTCTCCGTGTCCCTGTCTCTCTCTCTCCGTGTCCCTGTCTCTCTCCGTGTCCCTGTCTCTCTCTCTCCGTGTCCCTGTCTCTCTCCGTGTCCCTGTCTCTCTCTCTCCGTGTCCCTGTCTCTCTCTCTCCGTGTCCCTGTCTCTCTCCGTGTCCCTGTCTCTCTCTCTCCGTGTCCCTGTCTCTCTCCGTGTCCCTGTCTCTCTCTCTCTCCGTGTCCCTGTCTCTCTCTCTCCGTGTCCCTGTCTCTCTCTCTCCGTGTCCCTGTCTCTCTCTCCGTGTCCCTGTCTCTCTCTCTCCGTGTCCCTGTCTCTCTCTCTCCGTGTCCCTGTCTCTCTCTCCGTGTCCCTGTCTCTCTCTCTCCGTGTCCCTGTCTCTCTCCGTGTTCCTGTCTCTCTCTCCGTGTCCCTGTCTCTCTCTCCGTGTCCCTGTCTCTCTCTCCGTGTCCCTGTCTCTCTCCGTGTCCCTGTCTCTCTCTCCGTGTCCCTGTCTCTCTCCGTGTCCCTGTCTCTCTCTCCGTGTCCCTGTCTCTCTCTCCGTGTCCCTGTCTCTCTCCGTGTCCCTGTCTCTCTCCGTGTCCCTGTCTCTCTCCGTGTCCCTGTCTCTCTCTCCGTGTCCCTGTCTCTCTCCGTGTCCCTGTCTCTCTCTCCGTGTCCCTGTCTCTCTCCGTGTCCCTGTCTCTCTCTCCGTGTCCCTGTCTCTCTCTCTCCGTGTCCCTGTCTCTCTCTCCGTGTCCCTGTCTCTCTCCGTGTCCCTGTCTCTCTCCGTGTCCCTGTCTCTCTCTCTCCGTGTCCCTGTCTCTCTCCGTGTCCCTGTCTCTCTCTCCGTGTCCCTGTCTCTCTCCGTGTCCCTGTCTCTCTCTCTCCGTGTCCCTGTCTCTCTCTCCGTGTCCCTGTCTCTCTCCGTGTCCCTGTCTCTCTCCATGTCCCTGTCTCTCTCTCCGTGTCCCTGTCTCTCTCTCCGTGTCCCTGTCTCTCTCCGTGTCCCTGTCTCTCTCTCTCCGTGTCCCTGTCTCTCTCTCCGTGTCCCTGTCTCTCTCTCCGTGTCCCTGTCTCTCTCTCTCCGTGTCCCTGTCTCTCTCTCTCCGTGTCCCTGTCTCTCTCTCTCCGTGTCCCTGTCTCTCTCTCTCCGTGTCCCTGTCTCTCTCCGTGTCCCTGTCTCTCTCCGTGTCCCTGTCTCTCTCCGTGTCCCTGTCTCGCTCTCTCCGTGTCCCTGTCTCTCTCTCCGTGTCCCTGTCTCTCTCTCTCCGTGTCCCTGTCTCTCTCTCTCCGTGTCCCTGTCTCGCTCTCTCCGTGTCCCTGTCTCTCTCTCCGTGTCCCTGTCTCTCTCCGTGTCCCTGTCTCTCTCCGTGTCGCTGTCTCTCTCTGCGTGTCCCTGTCTCTCTCCGTGTCCCTGTCTCTCTCCGTGTCGCTGTCTCTCTCTGCGTGTCCCTGTCTCTCTCCGTGTCCCTGTCTCTCTCTCTCCGTGTCCCTGTCTCTCTCTCCGTGTCCCTGTCTCTCTCTCTCCGTGTCCCTGTCTCTCTATCCGTGTCCCTGTCTCTCTCTCCGTGTTCCTGTCTCTCTCTCCGTGTCCCTGTCTCTCTCCGTGTCCCTGTCTCTCTCCGTGTCCCTGTCTCTCTCCGTGTCCCTGTCTCTCTCTCTCCGTGTCCCTCTCTCTCTCCGTGTCCCTGTCTCTCTCTCCGTGTCCCTGTCTCTCTCCGTGTCCCTGTCTCTCTCCGTGTCCCTCTCTCTCTCCGTGTCCCTGTCTCTCTCTCCGTGTCCCTGTCTCTCTCTCTCCGTGTCCCTGTCTCTCTCTCTCCGTGTCCCTGTCTCTCTCTCTCCGTGTCCCTGTCTCTCTCTCTCTCCGTGTCCCTGTCTCTCTCTCTCTGTGTCCCTGTCTCTCTCTGTGTCCCTGTCTCTCTCTCTCCGTGTCCCTGTCTCTCTCTCTCCGTGTCCCTGTCTCTCTCCGTGTCCCTGTCTCTCTCTCCGTGTCCCTGTCTCTCTCTCCGTGTCCCTGTCTCTCTCCGTGTCCCTGTCTCTCTCTCCGTGTCCCTGTCTCTCTCCGTGTCCCTGTCTCTCTCCGTGTCCCTGTCTCTCTCTCTCCGTGTCCCTGTCTCTCTCTCTCCGTGTCCCTGTCTCTCTCCGTGTCCCTGTCTCTCTCCGTGTCCCTGTCTCTCTCTCTCCGTGTCCCTGTCTCTCTCTCTCCGTGTCCCTGTCTCTCTCCGTGTCCCTGTCTCTCTCTCCGTGTCCCTGTCTCTCTCTCTCCGTGTCCCTGTCTCTCTCTCCGTGTCCCTGTCTCTCTCTCCGTGTCCCTGTCTCTCTCTCTCCGTGTCCCTGTCTCTCTCTCCGTGTCCCTGTCTCTCTCTCTCCGTGTCCCTGCCTCTCTCTCTCCGTGTCCCTGTCTCTCTCTCTCCGTGTCCCTGTCTCTCTCCGTTTCCCTGTCTCTCTCTCCGTGTCCCTGTCTCTCTCTCCGTGTCCCTGTCTCTCTCTCTGTGTCCCTGTCTCTCTCCGTGTCCCTGTCTCTCTATCCGTGTCCCTGTCTCTCTCTCCGTGTCCCTGTCTCTCTCTCTCCGTGTCCCTGTCTCTCTCTCCGTGTCCCTGTCTCTCTCTCTCCGTGTCCCTGTCTCTCTCCGTGTCCCTGTCTCTCTCTCCGTGTCCCTGTCTCTCTCTCCGTGTCCCTGTCTCTCTCCGTGTCCCTGTCTCTCTCTCCGTGTCCCTGTCTCTCTCTCTCCGTGTCCCTGTCTCTCTCTCCGTGTCCCTCTCTCTCTCCGTGTCCCTGTCTCTCTCTCCGTGTCCCTCTCTCTCCGTGTCCCTGTCTCTCTCTCTCCGTGTCCCTGTCTCTCTCTCTCCGTGTCCCTGTCTCTCTCCGTGTCCCTGTCTCTCTATCCGTGTCCCTGTTTCTCTCTCGGTGTCCCTGTCTCTCTCTCCGTGTCCCTGTCTCTCTCTCCGTGTCCCTGTCTCTTTCTCTCCGTGTCCCTGTCACTCTCTCTCCGTGTCCCTGTCTCTCTCCGTGTCCCTGTCTCTCTCTCCGTGTCCCTGTCTCTCTCTCCGTGTCCCTGTCTCTCTCTCTCTGTGTCCCTGTCTCTCTCCGTGTCCCTGTCTCTCTCTCCGTGTCCCTGTCTCTCTCTCTCTCCGTGTCCCTGTCTCTCTCTCTCTGTGTCCCTGTCTCTCTCCGTGTCCCTGTCTCTCTCTCCGTGTCCCTGTCTCTCTCTCTCTCCGTGTCCCTGTCTCTCTCTCTCCGTGTCCCTGTCTCTCTCCGTGTCCCTGTCTCTCTCCGTGTCCCTGTCTCTCTCTGTGTCCCTGTCTCTCTCTCCGTGTCCCTGTCTCTCTCTCCGTGTCCCTGTCTCTCTCTCCGTGTCCCTGTCTCTCTCCGTGTCCCTGTCTCTCTCTCTCCGTGTCTCTGTCTCTCTCTCTCCGTGTCCCTGTCTCTCTCTCCGTGTCCCTGTCACTCTCTCCGTGTCCCTGTCTCTCTCTCTCCGTGTCCCTGTCTCTCTCTCTCCGTGTCCCTGTCTCTCTCTCTCCGTGACCGTGTCTCTCTCTCCGTGTCCCTGTCTCTCTCTCCGTGTCCCTGTCTCTCTCTCTCCGTGTCCCTGTCTCTCTCTCTCCGTGTCCCTGTCTCTCTCTGCGTGTCCCTGTCTCCCTGTGCATGTCCCTGTCTCTCTCTGCGTGTCCCTGTCTCTCTCTGCGTGTCCCCATCTCTCTCTGCGTGTCCCCGTCTCCCTTTGCCTGTCCCTGTCTCTCTCTGCGTGTCCCTGTCTCCCTTTGCATGTCCCTGTCTCTCTCTGCGTGTCCCTGTCTCCCTCTGCGTGTCCCTGTCTCCCTCTGCGTGTCCCTGTCTCTCTCTGCGTGTCCCTGTCTCCCTCCGCGTGTCCCCGTCTCTCTCCGTGTGTCCCTATCTCTCCGTGTCCCTGTCTCCCTCCACGTGTCCCTGTCTCCCTCTGCACGTCCCTGTCTCTCTCTGCGTGTCCCTGTCTCCCTTTGCGTGTTCCTGACTCTCTCCGTGTGTCCCTGTCTCCCTCCACGTGTCCCTGTCTCCCTTTGCATGTCCCTGTCTCTCTCCGTGTCCCTGTCTCTCTCTGCGTGTCCCTGTCTCTCTCTGCGTGTCACTGTCTCCCTCCGTGTGTCCCTGTCTCTCTCTGCGTGTCCCTGTCTCTCTCTCCGTGTCCCTGTCTCTCTCTCTGTGTCCCTGTCTCTCTCTCCGTGTCCCTGTCTCTCTCTGCGTGTCCCTGTCTCCCTCCGTGTGTCCCTGTCTCTCTCTCCGTGTCCCTGTCTCTCTCTCTGTGTCCCTGTCTCTCTCTCCGTGTCCCTGTCTCTCTCTCCGTGTCCCTGTCTCTCTCTCTGTGTCCCTGTCTCTCCCTCCGTGTGTCCCTGTCTCTCTCTCCGTGTCCCTGTCTCTCTCTGCGTGTCACTGTCTCTCTCTCCGTGTCCCTGTCTCTCTCTCTGTGTCCCTGTCTCTCTCTCCGTGTCCCTGTCTCTCTCTCTGTGTCCCTGTCTCTCCCTCCGTGTGTCCCTGTCTCTCTCTCCGTGTCCCTGTCTCTCTCTCTGCGTGTCCCTGTCTCTCTCTCCGTGTCCCTGTCTCTCTCTCTGTGTCCCTGTCTCTCTCTCCGTGTCCCTGTCTCTCTCTGCGTGTCACTGTCTCCCTCCGTGTGTCCCTGTCTCTCTCTGCGTGTCCCTGTCTCTCTCTCTGTGTCCCTGTCTCTCTCTCCGTGTCCCTGTCTCTCTCTCCGTGTCCCTGTCTCTCTCTCTGTGTCCCTGTCTCTCTCTCCGTGTCCCTGTCTCTCTCTGCGTGTCACTGTCTCCCTCCGTGTGTCCCTGTCTCTCTCTCCGTGTCCCTGTCTCTCTCCGTGTCCCTGTCTCTCTCTCTGTGTCCCTGTCTCTCTCTCCGTGTCCCTGTCTCCCTCCGTGTGTCCCTGTCTCTCTCTGCGTGTCCCTGTCTCTCTCCGTGTCCCTGTCTCTCTCTCCGTGTCCCTGTCTCTCTCTCCGTGTCCCTGTCTCTCTCTCTCCGTGTCCCTGTCTCTCTCCGTGTCCCTGTCTCTCTCTCCGTGTCCCTGTCTCTCTCTCCGTGTCCCTGTCTCTCTCTCTCCGTGTCCCTGTCTCTCTCCGTGTCCCTGTCTCTCTCTCTCCGTGTCCCTGTCTCTCTCCGTGTCCCTGTCTCTCTCTCTCCGTGTCCCTGTCTCTCTCCGTGTCCCTGTCTCTCTCTCCGTGTCCTTGTCTCTCTCTCTCCGTGTCCCTGTCTCTCTCTCCGTGTCCCTGTCTCTCTCTCTCCGTGTCCCTGTCTCTCTCCGTGTCCCTGTCTCTCTCTCTCCGTGTCCCTGTCTCTCTCCGTGTCCTTGTCTCTCTCTCTCCGTGTCCCTGTCTCTCTCTCCGTGTCCCTGTCTCTCTCTCTCCGTGTCCCTCTCTCTCTCCGTGTCCCTGTCTCTCTCTCTCCGTGTCCCTGTCTCTCTCCGTGTCCCTGTCTCTCTCTCTCCGTGTCCCTGTCTCTCTCTCTCCGTGTCCCTGTCTCTCTCCGTGTCCCTGTCTCTCTCTCTCCGTGTCCCTGTCTCTCTCTCTCCGTGTCCCTGTCTCTCTCCGTGTCCCTGTCTCTCTCTCTCCGTGTCCCTGTCTCTGTCCGTGTCCCTGTCTCTCTCTCTCCGTGTCCCTGTCTCTCTCTCTCCGTGTCCCTGTCTCTGTCCGTGTCCCTGTCTCTCTCTCTCCGTGTCCCTGTCTCTGTCCGTGTCCCTGTCTCTCTCTCTCCGTGTCCCTGTCTCTCTCTCTCCGTGTCCCTGTCTCTCTCTCTCCGTGTCCCTGTCTCTCTCTCCGTGTCCCTGTCTCTCTCTCCGTGTCCCTGTCTCTCTCCGTGTCCCTGTCTCTCTCTCTCCGTGTCCCTGTCTCTCTCCGTGTCCCTGTCTCTCTCTCTCCGTGTCCCTGTCTCTCTCCGTGTCCCTGTCTCTCTCTCTCCGTGTCCCTGTCTCTCTCTCTCTCCGTGTCCCTGTCTCTCTCTCTCCGTGTCCCTGTCTCTCTCTCTCCGTGTCCCTGTCTCTCTCCGTGTCCCTGTCTCTCTCTCTCCGTGTCCCTGTCTCTCTCCGTGTCCCTGTCTCTCTCTCCGTGTCCCTGTCTCTCTCTCTCCGTGTCCCTGTCTCTCTCTCTCCGTGTCCCTGTCTCTCTCTCTCCGTGTCCCTGTCTCTCTCTCCGTGTGTCCCTGTCTCTCTCTCCGTGTCCCTGTCTCTCTCCGTGTCCCTGTCTCTCTCTCTGTGTCCCTGTCTCTCTCTCTCCGTGTCCCTGTCTCTCTCTCCGTGTCCCTGTCTCTCTCTCTCCGTGTCCCTGTCTCTCTCTCTCCGTGTCCCTGTCTCTCTCTCCTTGTCCCTGTCTCTCTCTCTCCGTGTCCCTGTCTCTCTCTCTGTGTCCCTGTCTCTCTCTCCGTGTCCCTGTCTCTCTCTCTCCGTGTCCCTGTCTCTCTCTCCGTGTCCCTGTCTCTCTCCGTGTCCCTGTCTCTCTCAGTGTCCCTGTCTCTCTCTCTCCGTGTCCCTGTCTCTCTCCGTGTCCCTGTCTCTCTCTCTCCGTGTCCCTGTCTCTCTCTCCGTGTCCCTGTCTCTCTCTCTGTGTCCCTGTCTCTCTCTCCGTGTCCCTGTCTCTCTCTCTCCGTGTCCCTGTCTCTCTCCGTGTCCCTGTCTCTCTCTCTCCGTGTCCCTGTCTCTCTCTCCGTGTCCCTGTCTCTCTCTCTGTGTCCCTGTCTCTCTCTCCGTGTCCCTGTCTCTCTCTCTCCGTGTCCCTGTCTCTCTCCGTGTCCCTGTCTCTCTCTATCCGTGTCCCTGTCTCTCTCTCCGTGTCCCTGTCTCTCTCTCCGTGTCCCTGTCTCTCTCTCTCTGTGTCCCTGTCTCTCTCCGTGTCCCTGTCTCTCTCTCCGTGTCCCTGTCTCTCTCTCTCTCCGTGTCCCTGTCTCTCTCTCTCTGTGTCCCTGTCTCTCTCCGTGTCCCTGTCTCTCTCTCCGTGTCCCTGTCTCTCTCTCTCTCCGTGTCCCTGTCTCTCTCTCTCCGTGTCCCTGTCTCTCTCCGTGTCCCTGTCTCTCTCCGTGTCCCTGTCTCTCTCTGTGTCCCTGTCTCTCTCTCCGTGTCCCTGTCTCTCTCTCCGTGTCCCTGTCTCTCTCTCCGTGTCCCTGTCTCTCTCCGTGTCCCTGTCTCTCTCTCTCCGTGTCTCTGTCTCTCTCTCTCCGTGTCCCTGTCTCTCTCTCCGTGTCCCTGTCACTCTCTCCGTGTCCCTGTCTCTCTCTCTCCGTGTCCCTGTCTCTCTCTCTCCGTGTCCCTGTCTCTCTCTCTCCGTGACCGTGTCTCTCTCTCCGTGTCCCTGTCTCTCTCTCCGTGTCCCTGTCTCTCTCTCTCCGTGTCCCTGTCTCTCTCTCTCCGTGTCCCTGTCTCTCTCTGCGTGTCCCTGTCTCCCTGTGCATGTCCCTGTCTCTCTCTGCGTGTCCCTGTCTCTCTCTGCGTGTCCCCATCTCTCTCTGCGTGTCCCCGTCTCCCTTTGCCTGTCCCTGTCTCTCTCTGCGTGTCCCTGTCTCCCTTTGCATGTCCCTGTCTCTCTCTGCGTGTCCCTGTCTCCCTCTGCGTGTCCCTGTCTCCCTCTGCGTGTCCCTGTCTCTCTCTGCGTGTCCCTGTCTCCCTCCGCGTGTCCCCGTCTCTCTCCGTGTGTCCCTATCTCTCCGTGTCCCTGTCTCCCTCCACGTGTCCCTGTCTCCCTCTGCACGTCCCTGTCTCTCTCTGCGTGTCCCTGTCTCCCTTTGCGTGTTCCTGACTCTCTCCGTGTGTCCCTGTCTCCCTCCACGTGTCCCTGTCTCCCTTTGCATGTCCCTGTCTCTCTCCGTGTCCCTGTCTCTCTCTGCGTGTCCCTGTCTCTCTCTGCGTGTCACTGTCTCCCTCCGTGTGTCCCTGTCTCTCTCTGCGTGTCCCTGTCTCTCTCTCCGTGTCCCTGTCTCTCTCTCTGTGTCCCTGTCTCTCTCTCCGTGTCCCTGTCTCTCTCTGCGTGTCCCTGTCTCCCTCCGTGTGTCCCTGTCTCTCTCTCCGTGTCCCTGTCTCTCTCTCTGTGTCCCTGTCTCTCTCTCCGTGTCCCTGTCTCTCTCTCCGTGTCCCTGTCTCTCTCTCTGTGTCCCTGTCTCTCCCTCCGTGTGTCCCTGTCTCTCTCTCCGTGTCCCTGTCTCTCTCTGCGTGTCACTGTCTCTCTCTCCGTGTCCCTGTCTCTCTCTCTGTGTCCCTGTCTCTCTCTCCGTGTCCCTGTCTCTCTCTCTGTGTCCCTGTCTCTCCCTCCGTGTGTCCCTGTCTCTCTCTCCGTGTCCCTGTCTCTCTCTCTGCGTGTCCCTGTCTCTCTCTCCGTGTCCCTGTCTCTCTCTCTGTGTCCCTGTCTCTCTCTCCGTGTCCCTGTCTCTCTCTGCGTGTCACTGTCTCCCTCCGTGTGTCCCTGTCTCTCTCTGCGTGTCCCTGTCTCTCTCTCTGTGTCCCTGTCTCTCTCTCCGTGTCCCTGTCTCTCTCTCCGTGTCCCTGTCTCTCTCTCTGTGTCCCTGTCTCTCTCTCCGTGTCCCTGTCTCTCTCTGCGTGTCACTGTCTCCCTCCGTGTGTCCCTGTCTCTCTCTCCGTGTCCCTGTCTCTCTCCGTGTCCCTGTCTCTCTCTCTGTGTCCCTGTCTCTCTCTCCGTGTCCCTGTCTCCCTCCGTGTGTCCCTGTCTCTCTCTGCGTGTCCCTGTCTCTCTCCGTGTCCCTGTCTCTCTCTCCGTGTCCCTGTCTCTCTCTCCGTGTCCCTGTCTCTCTCTCTCCGTGTCCCTGTCTCTCTCCGTGTCCCTGTCTCTCTCTCCGTGTCCCTGTCTCTCTCTCCGTGTCCCTGTCTCTCTCTCTCCGTGTCCCTGTCTCTCTCCGTGTCCCTGTCTCTCTCTCTCCGTGTCCCTGTCTCTCTCCGTGTCCCTGTCTCTCTCTCTCCGTGTCCCTGTCTCTCTCCGTGTCCCTGTCTCTCTCTCCGTGTCCTTGTCTCTCTCTCTCCGTGTCCCTGTCTCTCTCTCCGTGTCCCTGTCTCTCTCTCTCCGTGTCCCTGTCTCTCTCCGTGTCCCTGTCTCTCTCTCTCCGTGTCCCTGTCTCTCTCCGTGTCCTTGTCTCTCTCTCTCCGTGTCCCTGTCTCTCTCTCCGTGTCCCTGTCTCTCTCTCTCCGTGTCCCTCTCTCTCTCCGTGTCCCTGTCTCTCTCTCTCCGTGTCCCTGTCTCTCTCCGTGTCCCTGTCTCTCTCTCTCCGTGTCCCTGTCTCTCTCTCTCCGTGTCCCTGTCTCTCTCCGTGTCCCTGTCTCTCTCTCTCCGTGTCCCTGTCTCTCTCCGTGTCCCTGTCTCTCTCTCTCCGTGTCCCTGTCTCTGTCCGTGTCCCTGTCTCTCTCTCTCCGTGTCCCTGTCTCTCTCTCTCCGTGTCCCTGTCTCTGTCCGTGTCCCTGTCTCTCTCTCTCCGTGTCCCTGTCTCTCTCTCTCCGTGTCCCTGTCTCTGTCCGTGTCCCTGTCTCTCTCTCTCCGTGTCCCTGTCTCTCTCTCTCCGTGTCCCTGTCTCTCTCTCTCCGTGTCCCTGTCTCTCTCTCCGTGTCCCTGTCTCTCTCTCCGTGTCCCTGTCTCTCTCCGTGTCCCTGTCTCTCTCTCTCCGTGTCCCTGTCTCTCTCCGTGTCCCTGTCTCTCTCTCTCCGTGTCCCTGTCTCTCTCCGTGTCCCTGTCTCTCTCTCTCCGTGTCCCTGTCTCTCTCTCTCTCCGTGTCCCTGTCTCTCTCTCTCCGTGTCCCTGTCTCTCTCTCTCCGTGTCCCTGTCTCTCTCCGTGTCCCTGTCTCTCTCTCTCCGTGTCCCTGTCTCTCTCCGTGTCCCTGTCTCTCTCTCCGTGTCCCTGTCTCTCTCTCTCCGTGTCCCTGTCTCTCTCTCTCCGTGTCCCTGTCTCTCTCTCTCTCCGTGTCCCTGTCTCTCTCTCCGTGTGTCCCTGTCTCTCTCTCCGTGTCCCTGTCTCTCTCCGTGTCCCTGTCTCTCTCTCTGTGTCCCTGTCTCTCTCTCTCCGTGTCCCTGTCTCTCTCTCCGTGTCCCTGTCTCTCTCTCTCCGTGTCCCTGTCTCTCTCTCTCCGTGTCCCTGTCTCTCTCTCCTTGTCCCTGTCTCTCTCTCTCCGTGTCCCTGTCTCTCTCTCTGTGTCCCTGTCTCTCTCTCCGTGTCCCTGTCTCTCTCTCTCCGTGTCCCTGTCTCTCTCTCTCCGTGTCCCTGTCTCTCTCTCCGTGTCCCTGTCTCTCTCCGTGTCCCTGTCTCTCTCAGTGTCCCTGTCTCTCTCTCTCCGTGTCCCTGTCTCTCTCCGTGTCCCTGTCTCTCTCTCTCCGTGTCCCTGTCTCTCTCTCCGTGTCCCTGTCTCTCTCTCTGTGTCCCTGTCTCTCTCTCCGTGTCCCTGTCTCTCTCTCTCCGTGTCCCTGTCTCTCTCCGTGTCCCTGTCTCTCTCTCTCCGTGTCCCTGTCTCTCTCTCCGTGTCCCTGTCTCTCTCTCTGTGTCCCTGTCTCTCTCTCCGTGTCCCTGTCTCTCTCTCTCCGTGTCCCTGTCTCTCTCCGTGTCCCTGTCTCTCTCTCTCCGTGTCCCTGTCTCTCTCTCCGTGTCCCTGTCTCTCTCTCTGTGTCCCTGTCTCTCTCTCCGTGTCCCTGTCTCTCTCTCTCCGTGTCCCTGTCTCTCTCTCTCCGTGTCCCTGTCTCTCTCCGTGTCCCTGTCTCTCTCTCTCCGTGTCCCTGTCTCTCTCTCTCCGTGTCCCTGTCTCTCTCTCCGTGTCCCTGTCTCTCTCTCTCCGTGTCCCTGTCTCTCTCCGTGTCCCTGTCTCTCTCTCTCCGTGTCCCTGTCTCTCTCTCCGTGTCCCTGTCTCTCTCCGTGTCCCTGTCTCTCTCTCTCCGTGTCCCTGTCTCTCTCTCCGTGTCCCTGTCTCTCTCCGTGTCCCTGTCTCTCTCTCTGTGTCCCTGTCTCTCTCTCTCCGTGTCCCTGTCTCTCTCCGTGTCCCTGTCTCTCTCTCCGTGTCCCTGTCTCTCTCTCCGTGTCCCTGTCTCTCTCTCCGTGTCCCTGTCTCTCTCCGTGTCCCTGTCTCTCTCTCTCCGTGTCCCTGTCTCTCTCTCTCCGTGTCCCTGTCTCTCTCTCCGTGTCCCTGTCTCTCTCTCTCCGTGTCCCTGTCTCTCTCTCTCCGTGTCCCTGTCTCTCTCTCTCCGTGTCCCTGTCTCTCTCCGTGTCCCTGTCTCTCTCCGTGTCCCTGTCTCTCTCTCTCCGTGTCCCTGTCTCTCTCCGTGTCCCTGTCTCTCTCTCCGTGTCCCTGTCTCTCTCTCTCCGTGTCCCTGTCTCTCTCTCCGTGTCCCTGTCTCTCTCTCCGTGTCCCTGTCTCTCTCTCCGTGTCCCTGTCTCTCTCCGTGTCCCTGTCTCTCTCTCTCCGTGTCCCTGTCTCTCTCTCTCCGTGTCCCTGTCTCTCTCTCCGTGTCCCTGTCTCTCTCTCCGTGTCCCTGTCTCTCTCCGTGTCCCTGTCTCTCTCTCCGTGTCCCTGTCTCTCTCCGTGTCCCTGTCTCTCTCTCTCCGTGTCCCTGTCTCTCTCCGTGTCCCTGTCTCTCTCTCCGTGTCCCTGTCTCTCTCTCTCCGTGTCCCTGTCTCTCTCCGTGTCCCTGTCTCTCTCTCTCTCCGTGTCCCTATCTCTCTCTCCGTGTCCCTGTCTCTCTCTCCGTGTCCCTGTCTCTCTCTCCGTGTCCCTGTCTCTCTCTCCGTGTCCCTGTCTCTCTCCGTGTCCCTGTCTCTCTCTCTCCGTGTCCCTGTCTCTCTCTCCGTGTCCCTGTCTCTCTCCGTGTCCCTGTCTCTCTCTCCGTGTCCCTGTCTCTCTCTCTCCGTGTCCCTGTCTCTCTCTCCGTGTCCCTGTCTCTCTCTCTCCGTGTCCCTGTCTCTCTCTCCGTGTCCCTGTCTCTCTCTCTCCGTGTCCCTGTCTCTCTCCGTGTCCCTGTCTCTCTCTCTCCGTGTCCCTGTCTCTCTCTGTGTCCCTGTCTCTCTCTCTCCGTGTCCCTGTCTCTCTCCGTGTCACTGTCTCTCTCTCTCCGTGTCCCTGTCTCTCTCCGTGTCCCTGTCTCTCTCTCTCCGTGTCCCTGTCTCTCTCTCTCCGTGTCCCTGTCTCTCTCTCTCCGTGTCCCTGTCTCTCTCTCCGTGTCCCTGTCTCTCTCCGTGTCCCTGTCTCTCTCTCCGTGTCCCTGTCTCTCTCTCTCCGTGTCCCTGTCTCTCTCTCCGTGTCCCTGTCTCTCTCCGTGTCCCTGTCTCTCTCTCTCCGTGTCCCTGTCTCTCTCTCTCCGTGTCCCTGTCTCTCTCTCCGTGTCCCTGTCTCTCTCCGTGTCACTGTCTCTCTCCGTGTCCCTGTCTCTCTCTCCGTGTCCCTGTCTCTCTCTCTCCGTGTCCCTGTCTCTCTCTCTCCGTGTCCCTGTCTCTCTCTCTCCGTGTCCCTGTCTCTCTCTCTCCGTGTCCCTGTCTCTCTCTCTCCGTGTCCCTGTCTCTCTCCGTGTCCCTGTCTCTCTCTCTCCGTGTCCCTGTCTCTCTCTCCGTGTCCCTGTCTCTCTCCGTGTCCCTGTCTCTCTCTCCGTGTCCCTGTCTCTCTCTCCGTGTCCCTGTCTCTCTCTGTGTCCCTGTCTCTCTCTCTCCGTGTCCCTGTCTCTCTCCGTGTCACTGTCTCTCTCTCTCCGTGTCCCTGTCTCTCTCCGTGTCCCTGTCTCTCTCTCTCCGTGTCCCTGTCTCTCTCTCTCCGTGTCCCTGTCTCTCTCTCTCCGTGTCCCTGTCTCTCTCTCTCCGTGTCCCTGTCTCTCTCCGTGTCCCTGTCTCTCTCTCTCCGTGTCCCTGTCTCTCTCTCCGTGTCCCTGTCTCTCTCTCCGTGTCCCTGTCTCTCTCTCTCCGTGTCTCTGTCTCTCTCTCTCCGTGTCCCTGTCTCTCTCCGTGTCCCTGTCTCTCTCCGTGTCCCTGTCTCTCTCTCCGTGTCCCTGTCTCTCTTTCCGTGTCCCTGTCTCTCTCTTTCCGTGTCCCTGTCTCTCTCTCCGTGTCCCTGTCTCTCTCTCCGTGTCCCTGTCTCTCTCTCTCCGTGTCCCTGTCTCTCTCTCTCCGTGTCCCTGTCTCTCTCTCCGTGTCCCTGTCTCTCTCTCTCCGTGTCCCTGTCTCTCTCCGCGTGTCCCTGTCTCTCTCCGCGCGTGCCTGTCTCCCTCCGCGTGTCCCTGTCACCCTCCGCCTGACCCTGTCTCTCTCTGCGTGTCCCTGTCTCCCTGTGCATGTCCCTGTCTCTCTCTGCGTGTCCCTGTCTCTCTCTGCGTGTCCCCGTCTCCCTTTGCCTGTCCCTGTCTCTCTCTGCGTGTCCCTGTCTCCCTTTGCATGTCCCTGTCTCTCTCTGCGTGTCCCTGTCTCCCTCTGCGTGTCCCTGTCTCCCTCTGCGTGTCCCTGTCTCTCTCTGCGTGTCCCTGTCTCCCTCCGCGTGTCCCCGTCTCTCTCCGTGTGTCCCTATCTCTCCGTGTCCCTGTCTCCCTCCACGTGTCCCTGTCTCCCTCTGCACGTCCCTGTCTCTCTCTGCGTGTCCCTGTCTCCCTTTGCGTGTTCCTGACTCTCTCCGTGTGTCCCTGTCTCCCTCCACGTGTCCCTGTCTCCCTTTGCATGTCCCTGTCTCTCACCGTGTCCCTGTCTCTCTCTGCGTGTCCCTGTCTCTCTCTGCGTGTCCCTGTCTCCCTCCGTGTATCCCTGTCTCTCTCTGCGTGTCCCTGTCTCTCTCTGCGTGTCCCTGTCTCTCTCTCCGTGTCCCTGTCTCTCTCTCCGTGTCCCTGTCTCTCTCTGCGTGTCCCTGTCTCCCTCCGTGTGTCCCTGTCTCTCTCTGCGTGTCCCTGTCTCTCACTCCGTGTCCCTGTCTCTCTCTCTCCGTGTCCCTGTCTCTCTCTCCGTGTCCCTGTCTCTCTCTCCATGTCCCTGTCTCTCTCTCTCCGTGTCCCTGTCTCTCTCTCCGTGTCCCTGTCTCTCTCTCCATGTCCCTGTCTCTCTCTCCGTGTCCCTGTCTCTCTCTCTCCGTGTCCCTGTCTCTCTCTCCGTGTCCCTGTCTCTCTCTCTCCGTGTCCCTGTCTCTCTCTGCGTGTCCCTGTCTCCCTCCGTGTGTCCCTGTCTCTCTCTCTCCGTGTCCCTGTCTCTCTCTCCGTGTCCCTGTCTCTCTCTCCGTGTCCCTGTCTCTCTCTCTCCGTGTCCCTGTCTCTCTCTCCGTGTCCCTGTCTCTCTCTCCATGTCCCTGTCTCTCTCTCCGTGTCCCTGTCTCTCTCTCTCCGTGTCCCTGTCTCTCTCTCCGTGTCCCTGTCTCTCTCTCCATGTCCCTGTCTCTCTCTCCGTGTCCCTGTCTCTCTCCGTGTCCCTGTCTCTCTCCGTGTCCCTGTCTCTCTCTCCGTGTCCCTGTCTCTCTCTCTCCGTGTCCCTGTCTCTCTCTCCGTGTCCCTGTCTCTCTCTCTCCGTGTCCCTGTCTCTCTCTCTCCGTGTCCCTGTCTCTCTCCGTGTCCCTGTCTCTCTCTCTCCGTGTCCCTGTCTCTCTCTCCGTGTCCCTGTCTCTCTCCGTGTCCCTGTCTCTCTCCGTGTCCCTGTCTCTCTCTCCGTGTCCCTGTCTCTCTCTCTCCGTGTCCCTGTCTCTCTCTCTCCGTGTCCCTGTCTCTCTCTCCGTGTCCCTGTCTCTCTCTCCATGTCCCTGTCTCTCTCTCTCCGTGTCCCTGTCTCTCTCTCTCCATGTCCCTGTCTCTCTCTCCGTGTCCCTGTCTCTCTCCATGTCCCTGTCTCTCTCTCTCCGTGTCCCTGTCTCTCTCTCTCTCCGTGTCCCTGTCTCTCTGTCCGTGTCCCTGTCTCTCTCTCTCCGTGTCCCTGTCTCTCTCTCTCCGTGTCCCTGTCTCTCTCCGTGTCCCTGTCTCTCTCTCCGTGTGTCCCTGTCTCTCTCTCTCCGTGTCCCTGTCTCTCTCTCTCCGTGTCCCTGTCTCTCTCCGTGTCCCTGTCTCTCTCTCCATGTCCCTGTCTCTCTCTCCGTGTCCCTGTCTCTCTCCGTGTCCCTGTCTCTCTCCGTGTCCCTGTCTCTCTCTCCGTGTCCCTGTCTCTCTCCGTGTCCCTGTCTCTCTCTCCGTGTCCCTGTCTCTCTCTCCGTGTCCCTGTCTCTCTCTCTCCGTGTCCCTGTCTCTCTCTCTCCGTGTCCCTGTCTCTCTCTCCGTGTCCCTGTCTCTCTCTCCATGTCCCTGTCTCTCTCTCTCCGTGTCCCTGTCTCTCTCTCTCCGTGTCCCTGTCTCTCTCCGTGTCCCTGTCTCTCTCCGTGTCCCTGTCTCTCTCTCTCCATGTCCCTGTCTCTCTCTCTGTGTCCCAGTCTCTCTCTCCGTGTCCCTGTCTCTCTCCATGTCCCTGTCTCTCTCTCTCCGTGTCCCTGTCTCTCTCTCTCTCCGTGTCCCTGTCTCTCTGTCCGTGTCCCTGTCTCTCTCTCTCCGTGTCCCTGTCTCTCTCTCTCCGTGTCCCTGTCTCTCTCCATGTCCCTGTCTCTCTCTCTCCGTGTCCCTGTCTCTCTCTCTCTCCGTGTCCCTGTCTCTCTGTCCGTGTCCCTGTCTCTCTCTCTCCGTGTCCCTGTCTCTCTCTCTCCGTGTCCCTGTCTCTCTCCGTGTCCCTGTCTCTCTCTCTCTCCGTGTCCCTGTCTCTCTGTCCGTGTCCCTGTCTCTCTCTCTCCATGTCCCTGTCTCTCTCTCTCCGTGTCCCTGTCTCTCTCTCTCTCCGTGTCCCTGTCTCTCTCTCTCCGTGTCCCTGTCTCTCTCTCTCCGTGTCCCTGTCTCTCTCCGTGTCCCTGTCTCTCTCCGTGTCCCTGTCTCTCTCTCCGTGTGTCCCTGTCTCTCTCTCTCCGTGTCCCTGTCTCTCTCTCTCCGTGTCCCTGTCTCTCTCCGTGTCCCTGTCTCTCTCTCCGTGTCCCTGTCTCTCTCTCCATGTCCCTGTCTCTCTCTCCGTGTCCCTGTCTCTCTCCGTGTCCCTGTCTCTCTCTCCGTGTCCCTGTCTCTCTCCGTGTCCCTGTCTCTCTCCGTGTCCCTGTCTCTCTCTCCGTGTCCCTGTCTCTCTCCGTGTCCCTGTCTCTCTCCGTGTCCCTGTCTCTCTCTCCGTGTCCCTGACTCTCTCTCTCCGTGTCCCTGTCTCTCTCTCCGTGTCCCTGTCTCTCTCTCTCCGTGTCCCTGTCTCTCTCCGTGTCCCTGTCTCTCTCTCCGTGTCCCTGTCTCTCTCTCCGTGTCCCTGTCTCTCTCCGTGTCCCTGTCTCTCTCCGTGTCCCTGTCTCTCTCTCCGTGTCCCTGACTCTCTCTCTCCGTGTCCCTGTCTCTCTCTCCGTGTCCCTGTCTCTCTCTCTCCGTGTCCCTGTCTCTCTCCGTGTCCCTGTCTCTCTCTCCGTGTCCCTGTCTCTCTCTCCGTGTCCCTGTCTCTCTCCGTGTCCCTGTCTCTCTCCGTGTCCCTGTCTCTCTCTCCGTGTCCCTGACTCTCTCTCTCCGTGTCCCTGTCTCTCTCTCCGTGTCCCTGTCTCTCTCTCTCCGTGTCCCTGTCTCTCTCTCTCCGTGTCCCTGTCTCTCTCCGTGTCCCTGTCTCTCTCTCCGTGTCCCTGTCTCTCTCCGTGTCCCTGTCTCTCTCCGTGTCCCTGTCTCTCTCCATGTCCCTGTCTCTCTCTCCGTGTCCCTGTCTCTCTCTCTCCGTGTCCCTGTCTCTCTCCGTGTCCCTGTCTCTCTCTCTCTGTGTCCCTGTCTCTCTCTCTCCGTGTCCCTGTCTCTCTCCGTGTCCCTGTCTCTCTCCGTGTCCCTGTCTCTCTCCGTGTCCCTGTCTCTCTCTCTCCGTGTCCCTGTCTCTCTCTCCGTGTCCCTGTCTCTCTCTCTCTGTGTCCCTGTCTCTCTCTCTCCGTGTCCCTGTCTCTCTCTCTCCGTGTCCCTGTCTCTCTCTCTCCGTGTCCCTGTCTCTCTCTCTCCGTGTCCCTGTCTCTCTCTCTCCGTGTCCCTGTCTCTCTCTCTCCGTGTCCCTGTCTCTCTCTCTCCGTGTCCCTGTCTCTCTCTCCGTGTCCCTGTCTCTCTCCGTGTCCCTGTCTCTCTCTCTCCGTGTCCCTGTCTCTCTCTCCGTGTCCCTGTCTCTCTCTCCGTGTCCCTGTCTCTCTCTCTCTGTGTCCCTGTCTCTCTCTCTCCGTGTCCCTGTCTCTCTCCGTGTCCCTGTCTCTCTCTCCGTGTCCCTGTCTCTCTCTCTCCGTGTCCCTGTCTCTCTCCGTGTCCCTGTCTCTCTCCGTGTCCCTCTCTCTCTCTCCGTGTCCCTGTCTCTCTCCGTGTCCCTGTCTCTCTCTCTCCGTGTCCCTGTCTCTCTCCGTGTCCCTGTCTCTCTCCGTGTCCCTGTCTCTCTCTCTCCGTGTCCCTGTCTCTCTCTCTCCGTGTCCCTGTCTCTCTCTCCGTGTCCCTGTCTCTCTCTCTCCGTGTCCCTGTCTCTCTCTCCGTGTCCCTGTCTCTCTCTCTCCGTGTCCCTGTCTCTCTCTCCGTGTCCCTGTCTCTCTCCGTGTCCCTGTCTCTCTCTCTCCGTGTCCCTGTCTCTCTCCGTGTCCCTGTCTCTCTCCGTGTCCCTGTCTCTCTCTCTCCGTGTCCCTGTCTCTCTCCGTGTCCCTGTCTCTCTCTCTCCGTGTCCCTGTCTCTCTCTCCGTGTCCCTGTCTCTCTCCGTGTCCCTGTCTCTCTCTCTCCGTGTCCCTGTCTCTCTCTCTCCGTGTCCCTGTCTCTCTCTCTCCGTGTCCCTGTCTCTCTCTCCGTGTCCCTGTCTCTCTCCGTGTCCCTGTCTCTCTCTCTCCGTGTCCCTGTCTCTCTCTCTCCGTGTCCCTGTCTCTCTCTCCGTGTCCCTGTCTCTCTCTCCGTGTCCCTGTCTCTCTCTCCGTGTCCCTGTCTCTCTCCGTGTCCCTGTCTCTCTCTCTCCGTGTCCCTGTCTCTCTCTCCGTGTCCCTGTCTCTCTCGCTCCGTGTCCCTGTCTCTCTCTCTCCGTGTCCCTGTCTCTCTCCGTGTCCCTGTCTCTCTCTCTCCCTGTCCCTGTCTCTGTCCGTGTCCCTGTCTCTCTCTCTCCGTGTCCCTGTCTCTCTCTCTCTCCGTGTCCCTGTCTCTCTGTCCGTGTCCCTGTCTCTCTCTCTCCGTGTCCCTGTCTCTCTCTCCGTGTCCCTGTCTCTCTCTCTCCGTGTCCCTGTCTCTCTCTCTCTCCGTGTCCCTGTCTCTCTGTCCGTGTCCCTGTCTCTCTCTCTCCGTGTCCCTGTCTCTCTCTCTCCGTGTCCCTGTCTCTCTCCGTGTCCCTGTCTCTCTCTCCGTGTGTCCCTGCCTCTCTCTCCGTGTCCCTGTCTCTCTCCGTGTCCCTGTCTCTCTCTCTCCGTGTCCCTGTCTCTCTCCGTGTCCCTGTCTCTCTCTCCGTGTCCCTGTCTCTCTCTCTCCGTGTCCCTGTCTCTCTCTCTCCGTGTCCCTGTCTCTCTCCGTGTCCCTGTCTCTCTCTCTCCGTGTCCCTGTCTCTCTCTCCGTGTCCCTGTCTCTCTCTCTCCGTGTCCCTGTCTCTCTCCGTGTCCCTGTCTCTCTCCGTGTCCCTGTCTCTCTCTCTCCGTGTCCCTGTCTCTCTCCGTGTCCCTGTCTCTCTCTCTCCCTGTCCCTGTCTCTGTCCGTGTCCCTGTCTCTCTCCGTGTCCCTGTCTCTCTCTCCGTGTCCCTGTCTCTCTCTCCGTGTCCCTGTCTCTCTCCGTGTCCCTGTCTCTCTCTCCGTGTCCCTGTCTCTCTCGCTCCGTGTCCCTGTCTCTCTCTCTCCGTGTCCCTGTCTCTCTCCGTGTCCCTGTCTCTCTCTCTCCCTGTCCCTGTCTCTGTCCGTGTCCCTGTCTCTCTCTCTCCGTGTCCCTGTCTCTCTCTCTCCGTGTCCCTGTCTCTCTCTCTCTCCGTGTCCCTGTCTCTCTGTCCGTGTCCCTGTCTCTCTCTCTCCGTGTCCCTGTCTCTCTCTCCGTGTCCCTGTCTCTCTCTCTCTGTGTCCCTGTCTCTCTCTCTCCGTGTCCCTGTCTCTCTCTCTCCGTGTCCCTGTCTCTCTCCGTGTCCCTGTCTCTCTCTCCGTGTGTCCCTGTCTCTCTCTCCGTGTCCCTGTCTCTCTCTCTCCGTGTCCCTGTCTCTCTCTCTCCGTGTCCCTGTCTCTCTCCGTGTCCCTGTCTCTCTCTCCGTGTCCCTGTCTCTCTCTCTCCGTGTCCCTGTCTCTCTCTCTCCGTGTCCCTGTCTCTCTCCGTGTCCCTGTCTCTCTCTCTCCGTGTCCCTGTCTCTCTCTCCGTGTCCCTGTCTCTCTCTCTGTGTCCCTGTCTCTCTCCGTGTCCCTGTCTCTCTCTCTCCGTGTCCCTGTCTCTCTCCGTGTCCCTGTCTCTCTCTCCGTGTCCCTGTCTCTCTCTCTCTGTGTCCCTGTCTCTCTCTCTCCGTGTCCCTGTCTCTCTCCGTGTCCCTGTCTCTCTCTCTCCGTGTCCCTGTCTCTCTCTCTCCGTGTCCCTGTCTCTCTCCGTGTCCCTGTCTCTCTCAGTGTCCCTGTCTCTCTCTCTCCGTGTCCCTGTCTCTCTCCGTGTCCCTGTCTCTCTCTCTCCGTGTCCCTGTCTCTCTCCGTGTCCCTGTCTCTCTCTCTCCGTGTCCCTGTCTCTCTCTCCGTGTCCCTGTCTCTCTCTCTGTGTCCCTGTCTCTCTCTCCGTGTCCCTGTCTCTCTCTCTCCGTGTCCCTGTCTCTCTCTCTCCGTGTCCCTGTCTCTCTCTCCGTGTCCCTGTCTCTCTCTCTCCGTGTCCCTGTCTCTCTCTCCGTGTCCCTGTCTCTCTCTCTCCGTGTCCCTGTCTCTCTCTCTCAGTGTCCCTCTCTCTCTCTCTCTCCGTGTCCCTGTCTCTCTCCGTGTCCCTGTCTCTCTCCGTGTCCCTGTCTCTTTCTCCGTGTCCCTGTCTCTCTCCGTGTCCCTGTCTCTCTCTCCGTGTCCCTGTCTCTCTCTCCGTGTCCCTGTCTCTCTCTCCGTGTCCCTGTCTCTCTCTCTCCGTGTCCCTGTCTCTCTCTCTCCGTGTCCCTGTCTCTCTCCGTGTCCCTGTCTCTCTCTCCGTGTCCCTGTCTCTCTCTCTGTGTCCCTGTCTCTCTCTCCGTGTCCCTGTCTCTCTCTCTCCGTGTCCCTGTCTCTCTCTCTCCGTGTCCCTGTCTCTCTCCGTGTCCCTGTCTCTCTCTCTCCGTGTCCCTGTCTCTCTCTCCGTGTCCCTGTCTCTCTCTCTGTGTCCCTGTCTCTCTCTCCGTGTCCCTGTCTCTCTCTCTCCGTGTCCCTGTCTCTCTCTCTCCGTGTCCCTGTCTCTCTCCGTGTCCCTGTCTCTCTCTCCGTGTCCCTGTCTCTCTCTCTCAGTGTCCCTGTCTCTCTCTCTCCGTGTCCCTGTCTCTCTCCGTGTCCCTGTCTCTCTCTCTCCGTGTCCCTGTCTCTCTCTCCGTGTCCCTGTCTCTCTCTCTCCGTGTCCCCGTCTCTCTCTCCGTGTCCCTGTCTCTCTCCGTGTCCCTGTCTCTCTCTCTCCGTGTCCCTGTCTCTCTCCGTGTCCCTGTCTCTCTCCGTGTCCCTGTCTCTCTCTCTCCGTGTCCCTGTCTCTCTCTCCGTGTCCCTGTCTCTCTCTCTCCGTGTCCCTGTCTCTCTCCGTGTCCCTGTCTCTCTCCGTGTCCCTGTCTCTCTCTCTCCGTGTCCCTGTCTGTCTCTCCATGTCCCTGTCTCTCTCCGTGTCCCTGTCTCTCTCCGTGTCCCTGTCTCTCTCTCCGTGTCCCTGTCTCTCTCCGTGTCCCTGTCTCTCTCTCACCGTGTCCCTGTCTCTCTCTCTCCGTGTCCCTGTCTCTCTCCGTGTCCCTGTCTCTCTCCGTGTCCCTGTCTCTCACCGTGTCCCTGTCTCTCTCTCTCCGTGTCCCTGTCTCTCTCCGTGTCCCTGTCTCTCTCCGTGTCCCTGTCTCTCTCTCTCCGTGTCCCTGTCTCTCTCACCGTGTCCCTGTCTCTCTCTCTCCGTGTCCCTCTCTCTCTCCGTGTCCCTGTCTCTCTCTCTCCGTGTCCCTGTCTCTCTCCGTGTCCCTGTCTCTCTCTCTCCGTGTCCCTGTCTCTCTCTCTCCGTGTCCCTGTCTCTCTCCGTGTCCCTGTCTCTCTCTCTCTCCGTGTCCCTGTCTCTCTCCGTGTCCCTGTCTCTCTCCGTGTCCCTGTCTCTCTCTCTCCGTGTCCCTCTCTCTCTCCGTGTCCCTGTCTCTCTCTCTCCGTGTCCCTGTCTCTCTCCGTGTCCCTGTCTCTCTCCATGTCCCTGTCTCTCTCTCTCCGTGTCCCTGTCTCTCTCTCCGTGTCCCTGTCTCTCTCCGTGTCCCTGTCTCTCTCCGTGTCCCTGTCTCTCTCCGTGTCCCTGTCTCTCTCCATGTCCCTGTCTCTCTCTCTCCGTGTCCCTGTCTCTCTCCGTGTCCCTGTCTCTCTCCATGTCCCTGTCTCTCTCTCTCCGTGTCCCTGTCTCTCTCCGTGTCCCTGTCTCTCTCCATGTCCCTGTCTCTCTCTCTCCGTGTCCCTGTCTCTCTCTCCGTGTCCCTGTCTCTCTCCGTGTCCCTGTCTCTCTCCGTGTCCCTGTCTCTCTCTCTCCGTGTCCCTGTCTCTCTCCGTGTCCCTGTCTCTCTCCATGTCCCTGTCTCTCTCTCTCCGTGTCCCTGTCTCTCTCTCTCCGTGTCCCTGTCTCTCTCCGTGTCCCTGTCTCGCTCTCTCCGTGTCCCTGTCTCTCTCTCCGTGTCCCTGTCTCTCTCTCTCCGTGTCCCTGTCTCTCTCTCTCCGTGTCCCTGTCTCGCTCTCTCCGTGTCCCTGTCTCTCTCTCCGTGTCCCTGTCTCTCTCTCTCCGTGTCCCTGTCTCTCTCTCCGTGTCCCTGTCTCTCTCTCTCCGTGTCCCTGTCTCTCTCCGTGTCCCTGTCTCTCTCTCCGTGTCCCTGTCTCTCTCCGTGTCCCTGTCTCTCTCCGTGTCGCTGTCTCTCTCTGCGTGTCCCTGTCTCTCTCCGTGTCCCTGTCTCTCTCCGTGTCCCTGTCTCTCTCCGTGTCCCTGTCTCTCTCTCTCCGTGTCCCTGTCTCTCTCCGTGTCCCTGTCTCTCTCCATGTCCCTGTCTCTCTCTCTCCGTGTCCCTGTCTCTCTCTCCGTGTCCCTGTCTCTCTCCGTGTCCCTGTCTCTCTCCGTGTCCCTGTCTCGCTCTCTCCGTGTCCCTGTCTCTCTCTCCGTGTCCCTGTCTCTCTCTCTCCGTGTCCCTGTCTCTCTCTCTCCGTGTCCCTGTCTCTCTCTCTCCGTGTCCCTGTCTCTCTCTCCGTGTCCCTGTCTCTCTCTCTCCGTGTCCCTGTCTCTCTCCGTGTCCCTGTCTCTCTCCGTGTCCCTGTCTCTCTCCGTGTCCCTGTCTCTCTCTCTCCGTGTCCCTCTCTCTCTCCGTGTCCCTGTCTCTCTCTCCGTGTCCCTGTCTCTCTCTCTCCGTGTCCCTGTCTCTCTCTCTCCGTGTCCCTGTCTCTCTCCGTGTCCCTGTCTCTCTCCGTGTCCCTGTCTCTCTCTCTCCGTGTCCCTCTCTCTCTCCGTGTCCCTGTCTCTCTCTCCGTGTCCCTGTCTCTCTCCGTGTCCCTGTCTCTCTCCGTGTCCCTGTCTCTCTCTCTCCGTGTCCCTGTCTCTCTCCGTGTCCCTGTCTCTCTCCGTGTCCCTGTCTCTCTCTCCGTGTCCCTGTCTCTCTCTCTCCGTGTCCCTGTCTCTCTCTCCGTGTCCCTGTCTCTCTCCGTGTCGCTGTCTCTCTCTCCGTGTCCCTGTCTCTCTCTCCGTGTCCCTGTCTCTCTCTCTCCGTGTCCCTGTCTCTCTCTCCGTGTCCCTGTCTCTCTCTCTCCGTGTCCCTGTCTCTCTCTCCGTGTCCCTGTCTCTCTCCGTGTCCCTGTCTCTCTCTCTCTCCGTGTCCCTGTCTCTCTCTCCGTGTCCCTGTCTCTCTCCGTGTCCCTGTCTCTCTCCGTGTCCCTGTCTCTCTCTCTCTCCGTGTCCCTGTCTCTCTCTCTCCGTGTCCCTGTCTCTCTCTCTCCGTGTCCCTGTCTCTCTCCGTGTCCCTGTCTCTCTCTCTCCGTGTCCCTGTCTCTCTCTCTCCGTGTCCCTGTCTCTCTCCGTGTCCCTGTCTCTCTCCGTGTCCCTGTCTCTCTCTCTCTCCGTGTCCCTGTCTCTCTCTCTCCGTGTCCCTGTCTCTCTCTCTCCGTGTCCCTGTCTCTCTCTCCGTGTCCCTGTCTCTCTCTCTCCGTGTCCCTGTCTCTCTCTCTCCGTGTCCCTGTCTCTCTCCGTGTCCCTGTCTCTCTCTCTCTCCGTGTCCCTGTCTCTCTCTCTCCGTGTCCCTGTCTCTCTCTCTCCGTGTCCCTGTCTCTCTCCGTGTCCCTGTCTCTCTCTCCGTGTCCCTGTCTCTCTCTCTCCGTGTCCCTGTCTCTCTCCGTGTCCCTGTCTCTCTCTCTCCGTGTCCCTGTCTCTCTCCGTGTCCCTGTCTCTCTCTCTCTCCGTGTCCCTGTCTCTCTCTCCGTGTCCCTGTCTCTCTCTCTCCGTGTCCCTGTCTCTCTCTCCGTGTCCCTGTCTCTCTCCGTGTCCCTGTCTCTCTCCGTGTCCCTGTCTCTCTCTCTCCGTGTCCCTGTCTCTCTCCGTGTCGCTGTCTCTCTCTCCGTGTCCCTGTCTCTCTCTCCGTGTCCCTGTCTCTCTCTCTCCGTGTCCCTGTCTCTCTCTCCGTGTCCCTGTCTCTCTCTCTCCGTGTCCCTGTCTCTCTCTCCGTGTCCCTGTCTCTCTCCGTGTCCCTGTCTCTCTCTCTCTCCGTGTCCCTGTCTCTCTCTCCGTGTCCCTGTCTCTCTCCGTGTCCCTGTCTCTCTCTCTCCGTGTCCCTGTCTCTCTCTCTCCGTGTCCCTGTCTCTCTCTCCGTGTCCCTGTCTCTCTCTCTCCGTGTCCCTGTCTCTCTCTCTCCGTGTCCCTGTCTCTCTCTCCGTGTCCCTGTCTCTCTCCGTGTCCCTGTCTCTCTCTCTCCGTGTCCCTGTCTCTCTCTCTCCGTGTCCCTGTCTCTCTCTCTCCGTGTCCCTGTCTCTCTCTCCGTGTCCCTGTCTCTCTCTCTCCGTGTCCCTGTCTCTCTCTCTCCGTGTCCCTGTCTCTCTCTCCGTGTCCCTGTCTCTCTCCGTGTCCCTGTCTCTCTCTCTCCGTGTCCCTGTCTCTCTCCGTGTCCCTGTCTCTCTCTCTCCGTGTCCCTGTCTCTCTCCGTGTCCCTGTCTCTCTCCGTGTCCCTGTCTCTCTCCGTGTCCCTGTCTCTCTCTCCGTGTCCCTGTCTCTCTCTCTCCGTGTCCCTGTCTCTCTCTCCGTGTCCCTGTCTCTCTCTCCGTGTCCCTGTCTCTCTCTCTCCGTGTCCCTGTCTCTCTCTCTCCGTGTCCCTGTCTCTCTCTCCGTGTCCCTGTCTCTCTCTCTCCGTGTCCCTGTCTCTCTCTCCGTGTCCCTGTCTCTCTCTCTCCGTGTCCCTGTCTCTCTCTCCGTGTCCCTGTCTCTCTCCGTGTCCCTGTCTCTCTCCGTGTCCCTGTCTCGCTCTCTCCGTGTCCCTGTCTCTCTCTCCGTGTCCCTGTCTCTCTCTCTCCGTGTCCCTGTCTCTCTCTCCGTGTCCCTGTCTCTCTCTCTCCGTGTCCCTGTCTCTCTCTCTCCGTGTCCCTGTCTCTCTCTCCGTGTCCCTGTCTCTCTCCGTGTCCCTGTCTCTCTCTCTCCGTGTCCCTGTCTCTCTCTCCGTGTCCCTGTCTCTCTCTCTCCGTGTCCCTGTCTCTCTCTCCGTGTCCCTGTCTCTCTCTCTCCGTGTCCCTGTCTCTCTCTCTCCGTGTCCCTGTCTCTCTCTCCGTGTCCCTGTCTCTCTCTCCGTGTCCCTGTCTCTCTCTCTCCGTGTCCCTGTCTCTCTCTCTCCGTGTCCCTGTCTCTCTCTCTCCGTGTCCCTGTCTCTCTCTCTCCGTGTCCCTGTCTCTCTCTCCGTGTCCCTGTCTCTCTCTCTCCGTGTCCCTGTCTCTCTCTCTCCGTGTCCCTGTCTCTCTCCGTGTCCCTGTCTCTCTCTCTCCGTGTCCCTGTCTCTCTCTCCGTGTCCCTGTCTCGCTCTCTCCGTGTCCCTGTCTCTCTCTCTCCGTGTCCCTGTCTCTCTCTCTCCGTGTCCCTGTCTCTCTCTCTCCGTGTCCCTGTCTCTCTCTCCGTGTCCCTGTCTCTCTCTCTCCGTGTCCCTGTCTCTCTCTCTCCGTGTCCCTGTCTCTCTCCGTGTCCCTGTCTCTCTCTCCGTGTCCCTGTCTCTCTCCGTGTCCCTGTCTCTCTCTCTCCGTGTCCCTGTCTCTCTCTCCGTGTCCCTGTCTCTCTCCGTGTCCCTGTCTCTCTCCGTGTCCCTGTCTCTCTCCGTGTCGCTGTCTCTCTCTCTCCGTGTCCCTGTCTCTCTCTCTCCGTGTCCCTGTCTCTCTCTCCGTGTCCCTGTCTCTCTCTCTCCGTGTCCCTGTCTCTCTATCCGTGTCCCTGTCTCTCTCTCCGTGTCCCTGTCTCTCTCTCTCCGTGTCCCTGTCTCTCTCTCCGTGTCCCTGTCTCTCTATCCGTGTCCCTGTCTCTCTCTCCGTGTTCCTGTCTCTCTCTCCGTGTCCCTGTCTCTCTCCGTGTCCCTGTCTCTCTCCGTGTCCCTGTCTCTCTCTCTCCGTGTCCCTCTCTCTCTCCGTGTCCCTGTCTCTCTCTCCGTGTCCCTGTCTCTCTCCGTGTCCCTGTCTCTCTCCGTGTCCCTGTCTCTCTCTCTCTCCGTGTCCCTGTCTCTCTCTCTCCGTGTCCCTGTCTCTCTCTCCGTGTCCCTGTCTCTCTCTCTCCGTGTTCCTGTCTCTCTCCGTGTCCCTGTCTCTCTCCGTGTCCCTGTCTCTCTCTCCGTGTCCCTGTCTCTCTCTCTCCGTGTCCCTGTCTCTCTCTCCGTGTCCCTGTCTCTCTCTCCGTGTCCCTGTCTCTCTCTCTCCGTGTCCCTGTCTCTCTCTCTCCGTGTCCCTGTCTCTCTCTCCGTGTCCCTGTCTCTCTCTCTCCGTGTCCCTGTCTCTCTCTCTCCGTGTCCCTGTCTCTCTCCGTGTCCCTGTCTCTCTCTCTCCGTGTCCCTGTCTCTCTCTCTCCGTGTCCCTGTCTCTCTCTCCGTGTCCCTGTCTCTCTCTCCGTGTCCCTGTCTCTCTCTCCGTGTCCCTGTCTCTCTCTCTCCGTGTCCCTGTCTCTCTCTCCGTGTCCCTGTCTCTCTCTCTCCGTGTCCCTGTCTCTCTATCCGTGTCCCTGTCTCTCTCTCCGTGTCCCTGTCTCTCTCTCTCCGTGTCCCTGTCTCTCTCTCCGTGTCCCTGTCTCTCTCTCTCCGTGTCCCTGTCTCTCTATCCGTGTCCCTGTCTCTCTCTCCGTGTCCCTGTCTCTCTCCGTGTCCCTGTCTCTCTCCGTGTCCCTGTCTCTCTCTCTCCGTGTCCCTCTCTCTCTCCGTGTCCCTGTCTCTCTCTCCGTGTCCCTGTCTCTCTCCGTGTCCCTGTCTCTCTCCGTGTCCCTGTCTCTCTCTCTCTCCGTGTCCCTGTCTCTCTCTCTCCGTGTTCCTGTCTCTCTCCGTGTCCCTGTCTCTCTCCGTGTCCCTGTCTCTCTCTCCGTGTCCCTGTCTCTCTCTCTCCGTGTCCCTGTCTCTCTCTCCGTGTCCCTGTCTCTCTCTCCGTGTCCCTGTCTCTCTCTCTCCGTGTCCCTGTCTCTCTCTCTCCGTGTCCCTGTCTCTCTCTCCGTGTCCCTGTCTCTCTCTCTCCGTGTCCCTGTCTCTCTCTCTCCGTGTCCCTGTCTCTCTCCGTGTCCCTGTCTCTCTCTCTCCGTGTCCCTGTCTCTCTCCGTTTCCCTGTCTCTCTCTCCGTGTCCCTGTCTCTCTCTCCGTGTCCCTGTCTCTCTCTCTGTGTCCCTGTCTCTCTCCGTGTCCCTGTCTCTCTATCCGTGTCCCTGTCTCTCTCTCCGTGTCCCTGTCTCTCTCTCTCCGTGTCCCTGTCTCTCTCTCCGTGTCCCTGTCTCTCTCTCCGTGTCCCTGTCTCTCTCCGTGTCCCTGTCTCTCTCTCTCTCCGTGTCCCTGTCTCTCTCTCCGTGTCCCTGTCTCTCTCTCCGTGTCCCTGTCTCTCTCCGTGTCCCTGTCTCTCTCCGTGTCCCTGTCTCTCTATCCGTGTCCCTGTCTCTCTCTCCGTGTCCCTGTCTCTCTCTCTCCGTGTCCCTGTCTCTCTCTCCGTGTCCCTCTCTCTCTCCGTGTCCCTGTCTCTCTCTCCGTGTCCCTCTCTCTCTCCGTGTCCCTGTCTCTCTCTCTCCGTGTCCCTGTCTCTCTCTCTCCGTGTCCCTGTCTCTCTCCGTGTCCCTGTCTCTCTCTCTCCGTGTCCCTGTCTCTCTCTCTCCGTGTCCCTGTCTCTCTCCGTGTCCCTGTCTCTCTATCCGTGTCCCTGTTTCTCTCTCGGTGTCCCTGTCTCTCTCTCCGTGTCCCTGTCTCTCTCTCCGTGTCCCTGTCTCTTTCTCTCCGTGTCCCTGTCACTCTCTCTCCGTGTCCCTGTCTCTCTCCGTGTCCCTGTCTCTCTCTCCGTGTCCCTGTCTCTCTCTCCGTGTCCCTGTCTCTCTCTCTCTCCGTGTCCCTGTCTCTCTCTCTCTGTGTCCCTGTCTCTCTCCGTGTCCCTGTCTCTCTCTCCGTGTCCCTGTCTCTCTCTCTCCGTGTCCCTGTCTCTCTCTCCGTGTCCCTGTCTCTCTCCGTGTCCCTGTCTCTCTCTCTCCGTGTCTCTGTCTCTCTCTCTCCGTGTCCCTGTCTCTCTCTCCGTGTCCCTGTCACTCTCTCCGTGTCCCTGTCTCTCTCTCTCCGTGTCCCTGTCTCTCTCTCTCCGTGTCCCTGTCTCTCTCTCTCCGTGACCGTGTCTCTCTCTCCGTGTCCCTGTCTCTCTCTCCGTGTCCCTGTCTCTCTCTCCGTGTCCCTGTCTCTCTCTCTCCGTGTCCCTGTCTCTCTCTCTCCGTGTCCCTGTCTCTCTCTGCGTGTCCCTGTCTCCCTGTGCATGTCCCTGTCTCTCTCTGCGTGTCCCTGTCTCTCTCTGCGTGTCCCCGTCTCTCTCTGCGTGTCCCCGTCTCCCTTTGCCTGTCCCTGTCTCTCTCTGCGTGTCCCTGTCTCCCTTTGCATGTCCCTGTCTCTCTCTGCGTGTCCCTGTCTCCCTCTGCGTGTCCCTGTCTCCCTCTGCGTGTCCCTGTCTCTCTCTGCGTGTCCCTGTCTCCCTCCGCGTGTCCCCGTCTCTCTCCGTGTGTCCCTATCTCTCCGTGTCCCTGTCTCCCTCCACGTGTCCCTGTCTCCCTCTGCACGTCCCTGTCTCTCTCTGCGTGTCCCTGTCTCCCTTTGCGTGTTCCTGACTCTCTCCGTGTGTCCCTGTCTCCCTCCACGTGTCCCTGTCTCCCTTTGCATGTCCCTGTCTCTCTCCGTGTCCCTGTCTCTCTCTGCGTGTCCCTGTCTCTCTCTGCGTGTCACTGTCTCCCTCCGTGTGTCCCTGTCTCTCTCTGCGTGTCCCTGTCTCTCTCTCCGTGTCCCTGTCTCTCTCTCTGTGTCCCTGTCTCTCTCTCCGTGTCCCTGTCTCTCTCTGCGTGTCCCTGTCTCCCTCCGTGTGTCCCTGTCTCTCTCTGCGTGTCCCTGTCTCTCTCCGTGTCCCTGTCTCTCTCTCCGTGTCCCTGTCTCTCTCTCCGTGTCCCTGTCTCTCTCTCTCCGTGTCCCTGTCTCTCTCTCCGTGTAACTGTCTCTCGCTCCGTGTCCCTGTCTCTCGCTCCGTGTCCCTGTCTCTCTCTCTCCGTGTCCCTGTCTCTCTCTCCGTGTCCCTGTCTCTCTCTCTCCGTGTCCCTGTCTCTCTCTCCGTGTCCCTGTCTCTCTCCGTGTCCCTGTCTCTCTCTCTCCGTGTCCCTCTCTCTCTCCGTGTCCCTGTCTCTCTCTCTCCGTGTCCCTGTCTCTCTCTCTCCGTGTCCCTGTCTCTCTCCGTGTCCCTGTCTCTCTCTCTCCGTGTCCCTGTCTCTCTCTCTCCGTGTCCCTGTCTCTCTCTCTCTCCGTGTCCCTGTCTCTCTCTCTCCGTGTCCCTGTCTCTCTCCGTGTCCCTGTCTCTCTCTCTCCGTGTCCCTGTCTCTCTCTCTCCGTGTCCCTGTCTCTCTCTCCGTGTCCCTGTCTCTCTCTCTCTCCGTGTCCCTGTCTCTCTCTCCGTGTCCCTGTCTCTCGCTCCGTGTCCCTGTCTCTCTCTCTCCGTGTCCCTGTCTCTCTCTCCGTGTCCCTGTCTCTCTCTCCGTGTCCCTGTCTCTCTCCGTGTCCCTGTCTCTCTCTCTCCGTGTCCCTGTCTCTCTCCGTGTCCCTGTCTCTCTCTCCGTGTCCCTGTCTCTCTCTCCGTGTCCCTGTCTCTCGCTCCGTGTCCCTGTCTCTCTCTCTCCGTGTCCCTGTCTCTCTCTCCGTGTCCCTGTCTCTCTCTCCGTGTCCCTGTCTCTCTCCGTGTCCCTGTCTCTCTCTCCGTGTCCCTGTCTCTCTCCGTGTCCCTGTCTCTCTCTCTCCGTGTCCCTGTCTCTCTCCGTGTCCCTGTCTCTCTCTCCGTGTCCCTGTCTCTCTCTCCGTGTCCCTGTCTCTCTCTCCATGTCCCTGTCTCTCTCTCCGTGTCCCTCTCTCTCTGCGTGTCCCTGTCTCTCTCTGCGTGTCCCCGTCTCTCTCTGCGTGTCCCCGTCTCCCTTTGCCTGTCCCTGTCTCTCTCTGCGTGTCCCTGTCTCCCTTTGCATGTCCCTGTCTCTCTCTGCGTGTCCCTGTCTCCCTCTGCGTGTCCCTGTCTCCCTCTGCGTGTCCCTGTCTCTCTCTGCGTGTCCCTGTCTCCCTCCGCGTGTCCCCGTCTCTCTCCGTGTGTCCCTATCTCTCCGTGTCCCTGTCTCCCTCCACGTGTCCCTGTCTCCCTCTGCACGTCCCTGTCTCTCTCTGCGTGTCCCTGTCTCCCTTTGCGTGTTCCTGACTCTCTCCGTGTGTCCCTGTCTCCCTCCACGTGTCCCTGTCTCCCTTTGCATGTCCCTGTCTCTCACCGTGTCCCTGTCTCTCTCTGCGTGTCCCTGTCTCTCTCTGCGTGTCCCTGTCTCCCTCCGTGTATCCCTGTCTCTCTCTGCGTGTCCCTGTCTCTCTCTGCGTGTCCCTGTCTCTCTCTCCGTGTCCCTGTCTCTCTCTCCGTGTCCCTGTCTCTCTCTGCGTGTCCCTGTCTCCCTCCGTGTGTCCCTGTCTCTCTCTGCGTGTCCCTGTCTCTCACTCCGTGTCCCTGTCTCTCTCTCTCCGTGTCCCTGTCTCTCTCTCCGTGTCCCTGTCTCTCTCTCCATGTCCCTGTCTCTCTCTCCGTGTCCCTGTCTCTCTCTCTCCGTGTCCCTGTCTCTCTCTGCGTGTCCCTGTCTCCCTCCGTGTGTCCCTGTCTCTCTCTCTCCGTGTCCCTGTCTCTCTCTCCGTGTCCCTGTCTCTCTCTCCGTGTCCCTGTCTCTCTCTCTCCGTGTCCCTGTCTCTCTCTCCGTGTCCCTGTCTCTCTCTCCATGTCCCTGTCTCTCTCCGTGTCCCTGTCTCTCTCTCTCCGTGTCCCTGTCTCTCTCTCCGTGTCCCTGTCTCTCTCTCCGTGTCCCTGTCTCTCTCTCCGTGTCCCTGTCTCTCTCTCTCCGTGTCCCTGTCTCTCTCTCTCCGTGTCCCTGTCTCTCTCCGTGTCCCTGTCTCTCTCCGTGTCCCTGTCTCTCTCTCCGTGTCCCTGTCTCTCTTTCCGTGTCCCTGTCTCTCTCTTTCCGTGTCCCTGTCTCTCTCTCCGTGTCCCTGTCTCTCTCTCCGTGTCCCTGTCTCTCTCTTTCCGTGTCCCTGTCTCTCTCTCTCCGTGTCCCTGTCTCTCTCTCCGTGTCCCTGTCTCTCTCTCTCCGTGTCCCTGTCTCTCTCCGCGTGTCCCTGTCTCTCTCCGCGCGTGCCTGTCTCCCTCCGCGTGTCCCTGTCACCCTCCGCCTGACCCTGTCTCTCTCTGCGTGTCCCTGTCTCCCTGTGCATGTCCCTGTCTCTCTCTGCGTGTCCCTGTCTCTCTCTGCGTGTCCCCGTCTCCCTTTGCCTGTCCCTGTCTCTCTCTGCGTGTCCCTGTCTCCCTTTGCATGTCCCTGTCTCTCTCTGCGTGTCCCTGTCTCCCTCTGCGTGTCCCTGTCTCCCTCTGCGTGTCCCTGTCTCTCTCTGCGTGTCCCTGTCTCCCTCCGCGTGTCCCCGTCTCTCTCCGTGTGTCCCTATCTCTCCGTGTCCCTGTCTCCCTCCACGTGTCCCTGTCTCCCTCTGCACGTCCCTGTCTCTCTCTGCGTGTCCCTGTCTCCCTTTGCGTGTTCCTGACTCTCTCCGTGTGTCCCTGTCTCCCTCCACGTGTCCCTGTCTCCCTTTGCATGTCCCTGTCTCTCTCCGTGTCCCTGTCTCTCTCTCTCCGTGTCCCTGTCTCTCTCCGTGTCCCTGTCTCTCTCCGTGTCCCTGTCTCTCTCTCCGTGTCCCTGTCTCTCTCCGTGTCCCTGTCTCTCTCTCTCCGTGTCCCTGTCTCTCTCCGTGTCCCTGTCTCTCGCTCCGTGTCCCTGTCTCTCTCTCTCCGTGTCCCTGTCTCTCTCTCCGTGTCCCTGTCTCTCTCTCTCCGTGTCCCTGTCTCTCTCTCCGTGTCCCTGTCTCTCTCCGTGTCCCTGTCTCTCTCTCTCCGTGTCCCTCTCTCTCTGCGTGTCCCTGTCTCTCTCTGCGTGTCCCCGTCTCTCTCTGCGTGTCCCCGTCTCCCTTTGCCTGTCCCTGTCTCTCTCTGCGTGTCCCTGTCTCCCTTTGCATGTCCCTGTCTCTCTCTGCGTGTCCCTGTCTCCCTCTGCGTGTCCCTGTCTCCCTCTGCGTGTCCCTGTCTCTCTCTGCGTGTCCCTGTCTCCCTCCGCGTGTCCCCGTCTCTCTCCGTGTGTCCCTATCTCTCCGTGTCCCTGTCTCCCTCCACGTGTCCCTGTCTCCCTCTGCACGTCCCTGTCTCTCTCTGCGTGTCCCTGTCTCCCTTTGCGTGTTCCTGACTCTCTCCGTGTGTCCCTGTCTCCCTCCACGTGTCCCTGTCTCCCTTTGCATGTCCCTGTCTCTCTCCGTGTCCCTGTCTCTCTCTGCGTGTCCCTGTCTCTCTCTGCGTGTCACTGTCTCCCTCCGTGTGTCCCTGTCTCTCTCTGCGTGTCCCTGTCTCTCTCTCCGTGTCCCTGTCTCTCTCTCTGTGTCCCTGTCTCTCTCTCCGTGTCCCTGTCTCTCTCTGCGTGTCCCTGTCTCTCTCCGTGTCCCTGTCTCTCTCTCCGTGTCCCTGTCTCTCTCTCTCCGTGTCCCTGTCTCTCTCTCCGTGTCCCTGTCTCTCGCTCCGTGTCCCTGTCTCTCTCTCCGTGTCCCTGTCTCTCTCTCTCCGTGTCCCTGTCTCTCTCTCTCCGTGTCCCTGTCTCTCTCTCCGTGTCCCTGTCTCTCTCCGTGTCCCTGTCTCTCTCTCTCCGTGTCCCTCTCTCTCTCCGTGTCCCTGTCTCTCTCTCTCCGTGTCCCTGTCTCTCTCTCTCCGTGTCCCTGTCTCTCTCTCTCCGTGTCCCTGTCTCTCTCCGTGTCCCTGTCTCTCTCTCTCCGTGTCCCTGTCTCTCTCTCTCCGTGTCCCTGTCTCTCTCTCTCCGTGTCCCTGTCTCTCTCCGTGTCCCTGTCTCTCTCTCTCCGTGTCCCTGTCTCTCTCTCTCCGTGTCCCTGTCTCTCTCTCCGTGTCCCTGTCTCTCTCCGTGTCCCTGTCTCTCTCTCTCCGTGTCCCTCTCTCTCTCCGTGTCCCTGTCTCTCTCTCTCCGTGTCCCTGTCTCTCTCTCTCCGTGTCCCTCTCTCTCTCCGTGTCCCTGTCTCTCTCTCTCTCCGTGTCCCTGTCTCTCTCTCTCCGTGTCCCTGTCTCTCTCCGTGTCCCTGTCTCTCTCTCTCCGTGTCCCTGTCTCTCTCTCTCCGTGTCCCTGTCTCTCTCTCTCTCCGTGTCCCTGTCTCTCTCTCCGTGTCCCTGTCTCTCGCTCCGTGTCCCTGTCTCTCTCTCCGTGTCCCTGTCTCTCTCTCCGTGTCCCTGTCTCTCTCCGTGTCCCTGTCTCTCTCTCTCCGTGTCCCTGTCTCTCTCCGTGTCCCTGTCTCTCTCTCCGTGTCCCTGTCTCTCTCTCCGTGTCCCTGTCTCTCGCTCCGTGTCCCTGTCTCTCTCCGTGTCCCTGTCTCTCTCTCTCCGTGTCTCTGTCTCTCTCTCCGTGTCCCTGTCTCTCTCTCTCCGTGTCCCTGTCTCTCTCCGTGTCCCTGTCTCTCTCTCTCCGTGTCCCTGTCTCTCTCTCTCCGTGTCCCTGTCTCTCTCTCTCCGTGTCCCTGTCTCTCTCTCTCTCCGTGTCCCTGTCTCTCGCTCCGTGTCCCTGTCTCTCTCTCCGTGTCCCTGTCTCTCTCTCCGTGTCCCTGTCTCTCTCCGTGTCCCTGTCTCTCTCTCTCCGTGTCCCTGTCTCTCTCCGTGTCCCTGTCTCTCTCTCCGTGTCCCTGTCTCTCTCTCCGTGTCCCTGTCTCTCGCTCCGTGTCCCTGTCTCTCTCTGTGTCCCTGTCTCTCTCTCTCCGTGTCTCTGTCTCTCTCTCCGTGTCCCTGTCTCTCTCTCTCCGTGTCCCTGTCTCTCTCCGTGTCCCTGTCTCTCTCTCTCCGTGTCCCTGTCTCTCTCTCTCCGTGTCCCTGTCTCTCTCTCTCTCCGTGTCCCTGTCTCTCTCTCTCCGTGTCCCTGTCTCTCTCCGTGTCCCTGTCTCTCTCTCTCCGTGTCCCTGTCTCTCTCTCTCCGTGTCCCTGTCTCTCTTTCTCTCCGTGTCCCTGTCTCTCTCTCCGTGTCCCTGTCTCTCTCTCCGTGTCCCTGTCTCTCTCTCCGTGTCCCTGTCTCTCTCCGTGTCCCTGTCTCTCTCTCTCCGTGTCCCTGTCTCTCTCTCCGTGTCCCTGTCTCTCTCTCTCCGTGTCCCTGTCTCTCTCCGTGTCCCTGTCTCTCTCTCCGTGTCCCTGTCTCTCGCTCCGTGTCCCTGTCTCTCTCTCTCCGTGTCTCTGTCTCTCTCTCCGTGTCCCTGTCTCTCTCTCCGTGTCCCTGTCTCTCTCCGTGTCCCTGTCTCTCTCTCTCCGTGTCCCTGTCTCTCTCCGTGTCCCTGTCTCTCTCCGTGTCCCTGTCTCTCTCTCTCCGTGTCCCTGTCTCTCTCTCTCTCCGTGTCCCTGTCTCTCTCTCCGTGTCCCTGTCTCTCTCTCTCCGTGTCCCTGTCTCTCTCTCTCCGTGTCCCTGTCTCTCTCTCTCCGTGTCCCTGTCTCTCTCCGTGTCCCTGTCTCTCTCTCTCCGTGTCCCTGTCTCTCTCCGTGTCCCTGTCTCTCTCTCTCCGTGTCCCTGTCTCTCTCCGCGTGTCCCTGTCTCTCTCCGCGCGTGCCTGTCTCCCTCCGCGTGTCCCTGTCACCCTCCGCCTGACCCTGTCTCTCTCTGCGTGTCCCTGTCTCCCTGTGCATGTCCCTGTCTCTCTCTGCGTGTCCCTGTCTCTCTCTGCGTGTCCCCGTCTCCCTTTGCCTGTCCCTGTCTCTCTCTGCGTGTCCCTGTCTCCCTTTGCATGTCCCTGTCTCTCTCTGCGTGTCCCTGTCTCCCTCTGCGTGTCCCTGTCTCCCTCTGCGTGTCCCTGTCTCTCTCTGCGTGTCCCTGTCTCCCTCCGCGTGTCCCCGTCTCTCTCCGTGTGTCCCTATCTCTCCGTGTCCCTGTCTCCCTCCACGTGTCCCTGTCTCCCTCTGCACGTCCCTGTCTCTCTCTGCGTGTCCCTGTCTCCCTTTGCGTGTTCCTGACTCTCTCCGTGTGTCCCTGTCTCCCTCCACGTGTCCCTGTCTCCCTTTGCATGTCCCTGTCTCTCTCCGTGTCCCTGTCTCTCTCTCTCCGTGTCCCTGTCTCTCTCCGTGTCCCTGTCTCTCTCCGTGTCCCTGTCTCTCTCTCCGTGTCCCTGTCTCTCTCCGTGTCCCTGTCTCTCTCTCTCCGTGTCCCTGTCTCTCTCTCCGTGTCCCTGTCTCTCTCTCTCCGTGTCCCTGTCTCTCTCTCCGTGTCCCTGTCTCTCTCCGTGTCCCTGTCTCTCTCTCTCCGTGTCCCTCTCTCTCTGCGTGTCCCTGTCTCTCTCTGCGTGTCCCCGTCTCTCTCTGCGTGTCCCCGTCTCCCTTTGCCTGTCCCTGTCTCTCTCTGCGTGTCCCTGTCTCCCTTTGCATGTCCCTGTCTCTCTCTGCGTGTCCCTGTCTCCCTCTGCGTGTCCCTGTCTCCCTCTGCGTGTCCCTGTCTCTCTCTGCGTGTCCCTGTCTCCCTCCGCGTGTCCCCGTCTCTCTCCGTGTGTCCCTATCTCTCCGTGTCCCTGTCTCCCTCCACGTGTCCCTGTCTCCCTCTGCACGTCCCTGTCTCTCTCTGCGTGTCCCTGTCTCCCTTTGCGTGTTCCTGACTCTCTCCGTGTGTCCCTGTCTCCCTCCACGTGTCCCTGTCTCCCTTTGCATGTCCCTGTCTCTCTCCGTGTCCCTGTCTCTCTCTGCGTGTCCCTGTCTCTCTCTGCGTGTCCCTGTCTCTCTCTCTGTGTCCCTGTCTCTCTCTCTGTGTCCCTGTCTCTCTCTCCGTGTCCCTGTCTCTCTCTGCGTGTCCCTGTCTCTCTCCGTGTCCCTGTCTCTCTCTCCGTGTCCCTGTCTCTCTCTCTCCGTGTCCCTGTCTCTCTCTCCGTGTCCCTGTCTCTCGCTCCGTGTCCCTGTCTCTCTCTCCGTGTCCCTGTCTCTCTCTCTCCGTGTCCCTGTCTCTCTCTCTCCGTGTCCCTGTCTCTCTCTCCGTGTCCCTGTCTCTCTCCGTGTCCCTGTCTCTCTCTCTCCGTGTCCCTCTCTCTCTCCGTGTCCCTGTCTCTCTCTCTCCGTGTCCCTGTCTCTCTCTCTCCGTGTCCCTGTCTCTCTCCGTGTCCCTGTCTCTCTCTCTCCGTGTCCCTGTCTCTCTCTCTCCGTGTCCCTGTCTCTCTCCGTGTCCCTGTCTCTCTCTCTCCGTGTCCCTGTCTCTCTCTCTCCGTGTCCCTGTCTCTCTCTCTCCGTGTCCCTGTCTCTCTCCGTGTCCCTGTCTCTCTCTCTCCGTGTCCCTGTCTCTCTCTCTCCGTGTCCCTGTCTCTCTCTCCGTGTCCCTGTCTCTCTCCGTGTCCCTGTCTCTCTCTCTCCGTGTCCCTCTCTCTCTCCGTGTCCCTGTCTCTCTCTCTCCGTGTCCCTGTCTCTCTCTCTCCGTGTCCCTCTCTCTCTCCGTGTCCCTGTCTCTCTCTCTCTCCGTGTCCCTGTCTCTCTCTCTCCGTGTCCCTGTCTCTCTCCGTGTCCCTGTCTCTCTCTCTCCGTGTCCCTGTCTCTCTCTCTCCGTGTCCCTGTCTCTCTCTCTCTCCGTGTCCCTGTCTCTCTCTCCGTGTCCCTGTCTCTCGCTCCGTGTCCCTGTCTCTCTCTCCGTGTCCCTGTCTCTCTCTCCGTGTCCCTGTCTCTCTCCGTGTCCCTGTCTCTCTCTCCGTGTCCCTGTCTCTCTCTCCGTGTCCCTGTCTCTCGCTCCGTGTCCCTGTCTCTCTCTCTCCGTGTCTCTGTCTCTCTCTCCGTGTCCCTGTCTCTCTCTCTCCGTGTCCCTGTCTCTCTCCGTGTCCCTGTCTCTCTCTCTCCGTGTCCCTGTCTCTCTCTCTCCGTGTCCCTGTCTCTCTCTCTCTCCGTGTCCCTGTCTCTCTCTCTCCGTGTCCCTGTCTCTCTCCGTGTCCCTGTCTCTCTCTCTCCGTGTCCCTGTCTCTCTCTCTCCGTGTCCCTGTCTCTCTTTCTCTCCGTGTCCCTGTCTCTCTCTCCGTGTCCCTGTCTCTCTCTCCGTGTCCCTGTCTCTCTCTCCGTGTCCCTGTCTCTCTCTCCGTGTCCCTGTCTCTCTCCGTGTCCCTGTCTCTCTCTCTCCGTGTCCCTGTCTCTCTCCGTGTCCCTGTCTCTCTCTCCGTGTCCCTGTCTCTCTCTCCGTGTCCCTGTCTCTCGCTCCGTGTCCCTGTCTCTCTCTCTCCGTGTCTCTGTCTCTCTCTCCGTGTCCCTGTCTCTCTCTCCGTGTCCCTGTCTCTCTCCGTGTCCCTGTCTCTCTCTCTCCGTGTCCCTGTCTCTCTCCGTGTCCCTGTCTCTCTCCGTGTCCCTGTCTCTCTCTCTCCGTGTCCCTGTCTCTCTCTCTCTCCGTGTCCCTGTCTCTCTCTCCGTGTCCCTGTCTCTCTCTCTCCGTGTCCCTGTCTCTCTCTCTCCGTGTCCCTGTCTCTCTCTCTCCGTGTCCCTGTCTCTCTCCGTGTCCCTGTCTCTCTCTCTCCGTGTCCCTGTCTCTCTCCGTGTCCCTGTCTCTCTCTCTCCGTGTCCCTGTCTCTCTCCGTGTCCCTGTCTCTCTCTCCGTGTCCCTGTCTCTCTCTCCGTGTCCCTGTCTCTCTCTCTCCGTGTCCCTGTCTCTCTCCGTGTCCCTGTCTCTCTCTCTCCGTGTCCCTGTCTCTCTCCGTGTCCCTGTCTCTCTCTCTCCGTGTCCCTGTCTCTCTCTCTCCGTGTCCCTGTCTCTCTCCGTGTCCCTGTCTCTCTCTCCATGTCCCTGTCTCTCTCTCCGTGTCCCTGTCTCTCTCCGTGTCCCTGTCTCTCTCTCTCCGTGTCCCTCTCTCTCTCCGTGTCCCTGTCTCTCTCCGTGTCCCTGTCTCTCTCTCTCCGTGTCCCTGTCTCTCTCTCTCCGTGTCCCTGTCTCTCTCCGTGTCCCGGTCTCTCTCTCCGTGTCCCTGTCTCTCTCTCTCCGTGTCCCTGTCTCTCTCTCTCCGTGTCCCTGTCTCTCTCTCCGTGTCCCTGTCTCTCTCCGTGTCCCTGTCTCTCTCTCTCCGTGTCCCTGTCTCTCTCTCTCCGTGTCCCTGTCTCTCTCTCCGTGTCCCTGTCTCTCTCCGTGTCCCTGTCTCTCTCCGTGTCCCTGTCTCTCTCTCTCCGTGTCCCTGTCTCTCTCCGTGTCCCTGTCTCTCTCTCTCCGTGTCCCTGTCTCTCTCCGTGTCCCTGTCTCTCTCTCTCCGTGTCCCTGTCTCTGTCCGTGTCCCTGTCTCTCTCTCTCCGTGTCCCTGTCTCTCTCTCTCTCCGTGTCCCTGTCTCTCTCTCCGTGTCCCTGTCTCTCTCTCTCCGTGTCCCTGTCTCTCTCTCTCCGTGTCCCTGTCTCTCTCCGTGTCCCTGTCTCTCTCCGTGTCCCTGTCTCTCTCTCTCCGTGTCCCTGTCTCTCTCTCCGTGTCCCTGTCTCTCTCTCTCCGTGTCCCTGTCTCTCTCTCCGTGTCCCTGTCTCTCTCTCTCTGTGTCCCTGTCTCTCTCTCTCCGTGTCCCTGTCTCTCTCTCTCCGTGTCCCTGTCTCTCTCTCCGTGTGTCCCTGTCTCTCTCTCCGTGTCCCTGTCTCTCTCTCCGTGTGTCCCTGTCTCTCTCTCCGTGTCCCTGTCTCTCTCTCTGTGTCCCTGTCTCTCTCTCTCTGTGTCCCTGTCTCTCTCTCTCTCCGTGTCCCTGTCTCTCTCCGTGTCCCTGTCTCTCTCCGTGTCCCTGTCTCTCTCTCCGTGTCCCTGTCTCTCTCTCTCCGTGTCCCTGTCTCTCTCTCCGTGTCCCTGTCTCTCTCTCTCTGTGTCCCTGTCTCTCTCTCTCCGTGTCCCTGTCTCTCTCTCTCCGTGTCCCTGTCTCTCTCTCCGTGTCCCTGTCTCTCTCTCCGTGTGTCCCTGTCTCTCTCTCCGTGTCCCTGTCTCTCTCTCCGTGTGTCCCTGTCTCTCTCTCCGTGTCCCTGTCTCTCTCTCCGTGTCCCTGTCTCTCTCTCTGTGTCCCTGTCTCTCTCTCTCTCCGTGTCCCTGTCTCTCTCTCTCCGTGTCCCTGTCTCTCTCTCCGTGTCCCTGTCTCTCTCTCTGTGTCCCTGTCTCTCTCCGTGTCCCTGTCTCTCTCTCTGTGTCCCTGTCTCTCTCTCTGTGTCCCTGTCTCTCTCTCTCTCCGTGTCCCTGTCTCTCTCTCTCTGTGTCCCTGTCTCTCTCCGTGTCCCTGTCTCTCTCTCTGTGTCCCTGTCTCTCTCTCTCCGTGTCCCTGTCTCTCTCCGTGTCCCTGTCTCTCTCTCTCCGTGTCCCTGTCTCTCTCTCTCCGTGTCCCTGTCTCTCTCAGTGTCCCTGTCTCTCTCTCTCCGTGTCCGTGTCTCTCTCCGTGTCCCTGTCTCTCTCTCTCCGTGTCCCTGTCTCTCTCTCCGTGTCCCTGTCTCTCTCTCTGTGTCCCTGTCTCTCTCTCCGTGTCCCTGTCTCTCTCTCTCCGTGTCCCTGTCTCTCTCTCTGTGTCCCTGTCTCTCTCTCCGTGTCCCTGTCTCTCTCTCTGTGTCCCTGTCTCTCTCTCCGTGTCCCTGTCTCTCTCTCTCTCCGTGTCCCTGTCTCTCTCTCTCCGTGTCCCTGTCTCTCTCCGTGTCCCTGTCTCTCTCTCTCCGTGTCCCTGTCTCTCTCTCCGTGTCCCTGTCTCTCTCTCTGTGTCCCTGTCTCTCTCTCTCCGTGTCCCTGTCTCTCTCTCTCCGTGTCCCTGTCTCTCTCTCTCCGTGTCCCTGTCTCTCTCTCTCCGTGTCCCTGTCTCTCTCTCTCCGTGTCCCTGTCTCTCTCTCTGTGTCCCTGTCTCTCTCTCTCCGTGTCCCTGTCTCTCTCCGTGTCCCTGTCTCTCTCTCTCCGTGTCCCTGTCTCTCTCTCTCCGTGTCCCTGTCTCTCTCCGTGTCCCTGTCTCTCTCTCTCCGTGTCCCTGTCTCTCTCTCCGTGTCCCTGTCTCTCTCTCTGTGTCCCTGTCTCTCTCTCCGTGTCCCTGTCTCTCTCTCTCTCCGTGTCCCTGTCTCTCTCTCTCCGTGTCCCTGTCTCTCTCCGTGTCCCTGTCTCTCTCTCTCCGTGTCCCTGTCTCTCTCTCCGTGTCCCTGTCTCTCTCTCCGTGTCCCTGTCTCTCTCCGTGTCCCTGTCTCTCTCAGTGTCCCTGTCTCTCTCTCTCCGTGTCCCTGTCTCTCTCCGTGTCCCTGTCTCTCTCTCTCCGTGTCCCTGTCTCTCTCCGTGTCCCTGTCTCTCTCTCCGTGTCCCTGTCTCTCTCTCTGTGTCCCTGTCTCTCTCTCCGTGTCCCTGTCTCTCTCTCTCTCCGTGTCCCTGTCTCTCTCTCTCCGTGTCCCTGTCTCTCTCCGTGTCCCTGTCTCTCTCTCTCCGTGTCCCTGTCTCTCTCTCCGTGTCCCTGTCTCTCTCTCTCCGTGTCCCTGTCTCTCTCTCTCCGTGTCCCTGTCTCTCTCTCCGTGTCCCTGTCTCTCTCTCTCCGTGTCCCTGTCTCTCTCTCTCCGTGTCCCTGTCTCTCTCCGTGTCCCTGTCTCTCTCTCCGTGTCCCTGTCTCTCTCTCTCCGTGTCCCTGTCTCTCTCTCTCCGTGTCCCTGTCTCTCTCTCTCTCCGTGTCCCTGTCTCTCTCTCTCCGTGTCCCTGTCTCTCTCTCCGTGTCCCTGTCTCTCTCCGTGTCCCTGTCTCTCTCTCTCCGTGTCCCTGTCTCTCTCCGTGTCCCTGTCTCTCTCCGTGTCCCTGTCTCTCTCTCTCCGTGTCCCTGTCTCTCTCTCCGTGTCCCTCTCTCTCTCCGTGTCCCTGTCTCTCTCTCTCCGTGTCCCTGTCTCTCTCTCTCCGTGTCCCTGTCTCTCTCCGTGTCCCTGTCTCTCTCTCCGTGTCCCTGTCTCTCTCTCTCCGTGTCCCTGTCTCTCTCTCTCCGTGTCCCTGTCTCTCTCTCCGTGTCCCTGTCTCTCTCTCTCCGTGTCCCTGTCTCTCTCCGTGTCCCTGTCTCTCTCTCCGTGTCCCTGTCTCTCTCCGTGTCCCTGTCTCTCTCTCCGTGTCCCTGTCTCTCTCTCTCCGTGTCCCTGTCTCTCTCTCTCCGTGTCCCTGTCTCTCTCTCTCCGTGTCCCTGTCTCTCTCTCTCCGTGTCCCTGTCTCTCTCTCCGTGTCCCTGTCTCTCTCTCTCCGTGTCCCTGTCTCTCTCCGTGTCCCTGTCTCTCTCTCCGTGTCCCTGTCTCTCTCTCCGTGTCCCTGTCTCTCTCTCTCCGTGTCCCTGTCTCTCTCTCCGTGTCCCTGTCTCTCTCTCCGTGTCCCTGTCTCTCTCTCTCCGTGTCCCTGTCTCTCTCCGTGTCCCTGTCTCTCTCTCCGTGTCCCTGTCTCTCTCTCTCCGTGTCCCTGTCTCTCTCTCTCCGTGTCCCTGTCTCTCTCTCCGTGTCCCTGTCTCTCTCCGTGTCCCTGTCTCTCTCTCTCCGTGTCCCTGTCTCTCTCTCTCCGTGTCCCTGTCTCTCTCTCCGTGTCCCTGTCTCTCTCTCTCCGTGTCCCTGTCTCTCTCTCTCCGTGTCCCTGTCTCTCTCTCCGTGTCCCTGTCTCTCTCCGTGTCCCTGTCTCTCTCTCTCCGTGTCCCTGTCTCTCTCCGTGTCCCTGTCTCTCTCCGTGTCCCTGTCTCTCTCCGTGTCCCTGTCTCTCTCTCTCCGTGTCCCTGTCTCTCTCCGTGTCCCTGTCTCTCTCCGTGTCCCTGTCTCTCTCTCTCCGTGTCCCTGTCTCTCTCTCCGTGTCCCTCTCTCTCTCCGTGTCCCTGTCTCTCTCTCTCCGTGTCCCTGTCTCTCTCTCTCCGTGTCCCTGTCTCTCTCTCTCTGTGTCCCTGTCTCTCTCCGTGTCCCTGTCTCTCTCTCTCCGTGTCCCTGTCTCTCTCTCCGTGTCCCTGTCTCTCTCCGTGTCCCTGTCTCTCTCTCCGTGTCCCTGTCTCTCTCTCTCCGTGTCCCTGTCTCTCTCTCTCCGTGTCCCTGTCTCTCTCTCCGTGTCCCTGTCTCTCTCTCTCCGTGTCCCTGTCTCTCTCTCTCCGTGTCCCTGTCTCTCTCTCCGTGTCCCTGTCTCTCTCCGTGTCCCTGTCTCTCTCTCTCCGTGTCCCTGTCTCTCTCTCCGTGTCCCTGTCTCTCTCCGTGTCCCTGTCTCTCTCTCTCCGTGTCCCTGTCTCTCTCCGTGTCCCTGTCTCTCTCCGTGTCCCTGTCTCTCTCCGTGTCCCTGTCTCTCTCTCTCCGTGTCCCTGTCTCTCTCCGTGTCCCTGTCTCTCTCTCTCCGTGTCCCTGTCTCTCTCTCCGTGTCCCTGTCTCTCTCTCCGTGTCCCTGTCTCTCTCCGTGTCCCTGTCTCGCTCTCTCCGTGTCCCTGTCTCTCTCTCCGTGTCCCTGTCTCTCTCTCTCCGTGTCCCTGTCTCTCTCTCTCCGTGTCCCTGTCTCGCTCTCTCCGTGTCCCTGTCTCTCTCTCTCCGTGTCCCTGTCTCTCTCTCCGTGTCCCTGTCTCTCTCTCTCCGTGTCCCTGTCTCTCTCTCCGTGTCCCTGTCTCTCTCTCTCCGTGTCCCTGTCTCTCTCCGTGTCCCTGTCTCTCTCTCCGTGTCCCTGTCTCTCTCCGTGTCCCTGTCTCTCTCCGTGTCGCTGTCTCTCTCTGCGTGTCCCTGTCTCTCTCCGTGTCCCTGTCTCTCTCTCTCCGTGTCCCTGTCTCTCTCTCCGTGTCCCTGTCTCTCTCTCTCCGTGTCCCTCTCTCTCTCCGTGTCCCTGTCTCTCTCTCCGTGTCCCTGTCTCTCTCTCTCCGTGTCCCTGTCTCTCTCTCCGTGTCCCTGTCTCTCTCTCCGTGTCCCTGTCTCTCTCTCTCCGTGTCCCTGTCTCTCTCTCTCCGTGTCCCTGTCTCTCTCTCCGTGTCCCTGTCTCTCTCTCTCCGTGTCCCTGTCTCTCTCTCTCCGTGTCCCTGTCTCTCTCTCTCCGTGTCCCTGTCTCTCTCTCCGTGTCCCTGTCTCTCTCTCTCCGTGTCCCTGTCTCTCTCTCTCCGTGTCCCTGTCTCTCTCCGTGTCCCTGTCTCTCTCTCTCCGTGTCCCTGTCTCTCTCCGTGTCCCTGTCTCTCTCTCCGTGTCCCTGTCTCTCTCTCCGTGTCCCTGTCTCTCTCTCTGTGTCCCTGTCTCTCTCCGTGTCCCTGTCTCTCTATCCGTGTCCCTGTCTCTCTCTCCGTGTCCCTGTCTCTCTCCGTGTCCCTGTCTCTCTCTCCGTGTCCCTGTCTCTCTCTCCGTGTCCCTGTCTCTCTCTCTGTGTCCCTGTCTCTCTCCGTGTCCCTGTCTCTCTATCCGTGTCCCTGTCTCTCTCTCCGTGTCCCTGTCTCTCTCTCTCCGTGTCCCTCTCTCTCTCCGTGTCCCTGTCTCTCTCTCCGTGTCCCTGTCTCTCTCTCCGTGTCCCTGTCTCTCTCTCTCCGTGTCCCTGTCTCTCTCTCCGTGTCCCTGTCTCTCTCTCTCCGTGTCCCTGTCACTCTCTCTCCGTGTCCCTGTCTCTCTCTCCGTGTCCCTGTCTCTCTCTCCGTGTCCCTGTCTCTCTCTCTCCGTGTCCCTGTCACTCTCTCTCCGTGTCCCTGTCTCTCTCTCTCCGTGTCCCTGTCTCTCTCTCCGTGTCCCTGTCTCTCTCTCCGTGTCCCTGTCTCTCTCTCTGTGTCCCTGTCTCTCTCCGTGTCCCTGTCTCTCTCTCCGTGTCCCAGTCTCTCTCTCCGTGTCCCTGTCTCTCTCTCCGTGTCCCTGTCTCTCTCCGTGTCCCTGTCTCTCTATCCGTGTCCCTGTCTCTCTCTCCGTGTCCCTGTCTCTCTCTCTCCGTGTCCCTGTCTCTCTCTCTCCGTGTCCCTGTCTCTCTCTCCGTGTCCCTCTCTCTCTCCGTGTCCCTGTCTCTCTCTCCGTGTCCCTCTCTCTCTCCGTGTCCCTGTCTCTCTCTCTCCGTGTCCCTGTCTCTCTCTCTCCGTGTCCCTGTCTCTCTCCGTGTCCCTGTCACTCTCTCTCCGTGTCCCTGTCTCTCTCTCTGTGTCCCTGTCTCTCTCTCCGTGTCCCTGTCTCTCTCCGTGTCCCTGTCTCTCTCTCTGTGTCCCTGTCTCTCTCTCCGTGTCCCTGTCTCTCTCCGTGTCCCTGTCTCTCTCTCTCCGTGTCCCTGTCTCTCTCCGTGTCCCTGTCTCTCTCTCCGTGTCCCTGTCTCTCTCTCCGTGTCCCTGTCTCTCTCCGTGTCCCTGTCTCTCTATCCGTGTCCCTGTCTCTCTCTCCGTGTCCCTGTCTCTCTCTCTCCGTGTCCCTGTCTCTCTCTCTCCGTGTCCCTGTCTCTCTCCGTGTCCCTGTCTCTTTCTCTCCGTGTCCCTGTCACTCTCTCTCCGTGTCCCTGTCTCTCTCCGTGTCCCTGTCTCTCTCTCCGTGTCCCTGTCTCTTTCTCCGTGTCCCTGTCTCTCTCTCTCTCCGTGTCCCTGTCTCTCTCTCTCCGTGTCCCTGTCTCTCTCTCTCTCCGTGTCCCTGTCTCTCTCTGCGTGTCCCTGTCTCTCTCTGCGTGTCCCCGTCTCTCTCTGCGTGTCCCCGTCTCCCTTTGCCTGTCCCTGTCTCTCTCTGCGTGTCCCTGTCTCCCTTTGCCTGTCCCTGTCTCTCTCTGCGTGTCCCTGTCTCCCTTTGCATGTCCCTGTCTCTCTCTGCGTGTCCCTGTCTCCCTCTGCGTGTCCCTGTCTCCCTCTGCGTGTCCCTGTCTCTCTCTCCGTGTCCCTGTCTCTCTCTCTCCGTGTCCCTGTCTCTCTCTCCGTGTCCCTGTCTCTCTCCGTGTCCCTGTCTCTCTCTCTCCGTGTCTCTGTCTCTCTCTCTCCATGTCCCTGTCTCTCTCCGTGTCCCTGTCACTCTCTCCGTGTCCCTGTCTCTCTCTCTCCGTGTCCCTGTCTCTCTCTCTCCGTGTCCCTGTCTCTCTCTCTCCGTGACCGTGTCTCTCTCTCCGTGTCCCTGTCTCTCTCTCCGTGTCCCTGTCTCTCTCTCTCCGTGTCCCTGTCTCTCTCTCTCCGTGTCCCTGTCTCTCTCTGCGTGTCCCTGTCTCCCTGTGCATGTCCCTGTCTCTCTCTGCGTGTCCCTATCTCTCTCTGCGTGTCCCCGTCTCTCTCTGCGTGTCCCCGTCTCCCTTTGCCTGTCCCTGTCTCTCTCTGCGTGTCCCTGTCTCCCTTTGCATGTCCCTGTCTCTCTCTGCGTGTCCCTGTCTCCCTCTGCGTGTCCCTGTCTCCCTCTGCGTGTCCCTGTCTCTCTCTGCGTGTCCCTGTCTCCCTCCGCGTGTCCCCGTCTCTCTCCGTGTGTCCCTATCTCTCCGTGTCCCTGTCTCCCTCCACGTGTCCCTGTCTCCCTCTGCACGTCCCTGTCTCTCTCTGCGTGTCCCTGTCTCCCTTTGCGTGTTCCTGACTCTCTCCGTGTGTCCCTGTCTCCCTCCACGTGTCCCTGTCTCCCTTTGCATGTCCCTGTCTCTCTCCGTGTCCCTGTCTCTCTCTGCGTGTCCCTGTCTCTCTCTCCGTGTCCCTGTCTCTCTCTCTGTGTCCCTGTCTCTCTCTCCGTGTCCCTGTCTCTCTCCGTGTGTCCCTGTCTCTCTCTGCGTGTCCCTGTCTCTCTCCGTGTCCCTGTCTCTCTCCGTGTCCCTGTCTCTCTCTCTCCGTGTCCCTGTCTCTCTCTCCGTGTCCCTGTCTCTCTCTCCATGTCCCTGTCTCTCGCTCCGTGTCCCTGTCTCTCTCTCTCCGTGTCCCTGTCTCTCTCTCCGTGTCCCTGTCTCTCTCTCCATGTCCCTGTCTCTCTCTCCGTGTCCCTGTCTCTCTCCGTGTCCCTGTCTCTCTCTCTCCGTGTCCCTCTCTCTCTCCGTGTCCCTGTCTCTCTCTCTCCGTGTCCCTGTCTCACTCTCTCCGTGTCCCTGTCTCTCTCTCCGTGTCCCTGTCTCTCTCTCTCCGTGTCCCTGTCTCTCTCTCTCCGTGTCCCTGTCTCTCTCTCTCCGTGTCCCTGTCTCTCTCTCTCCGTGTCCCTGTCTCTCTCTCTCCGTGTCCCTGTCTCTCTCTCCGTGTCCCTGTCTCTCTCTCTCCGTGTCCCTGTCTCTCTCTCTCCGTGTCCCTGTCTCTCTCTCTCCGTGTCCCTGTCTCTCTCTCCGTGTCCCTGTCTCTCTCTCCATGTCCCTGTCTCTCTCTCCGTGTCCCTGTCTCTCTCTCCGTGTCCCTGTCTCTCTCTCTCCGTGTCCCTCTCTCTCTCTCCGTGTCCCTGTCTCTCTCTCCGTGTCCCTGTCTCTCTCTCTCCGTGTCCCTGTCTCTCTCTCTCCGTGTCCCTGTCTCTCTCTCCGTGTCCCTGTCTCTCTCTCCATGTCCCTGTCTCTCTCTCCGTGTCCCTGTCTCTCTCCGTGTCCCTGTCTCTCTCTCTCCGTGTCCCTCTCTCTCTCCGTGTCCCTGTCTCTCTCTCTCCGTGTCCCTGTCTCTCTCTCCGTGTCCCTGTCTCTCTCTCCGTGTCCCTGTCTCTCTCTCCATGTCCCTGTCTCTCTCTCCGTGTCCCTGTCTCTCTCCGTGTCCCTGTCTCTCTCTCTCCGTGTCCCTCTCTCTCTCCGTGTCCCTGTCTCTCTCTCTCCGTGTCCCTGTCTCACTCTCTCCGTGTCCCTGTCTCTCTCTCCGTGTCCCTGTCTCTCTCTCTCCGTGTCCCTGTCTCTCTCTCTCCGTGTCCCTGTCTCTCTCTCTCCGTGTCCCTGTCTCTCTCACTCCGTGTCCCTGTCTCTCTCTCTCCGTGTCCCTGTCTCTCTCTCTCCGTGTCCCTGTCTCTCTCTCCGTGTCCCTGTCTCTCTCTCTCCGTGTCCCTGTCTCTCTCTCTCCGTGTCCCTGTCTCTCTCTCCGTGTCCCTGTCTCTCTCCGTGTCCCTGTCTCTCTCTCTCCGTGTCCCTGTCTCTCTCCGTGTCCCTGTCTCTCTCTGCGTGTCCCTGTCTCTCTCTGCGTGTCCCCGTCTCTCTCTGCGTGTCCCCGTCTCCCTTTGCCTGTCCCTGTCTCTCTCTGCGTGTCCCTGTCTCCCTTTGCCTGTCCCTGTCTCTCTCTGCGTGTCCCTGTCTCCCTTTGCATGTCCCTGTCTCTCTCTGCGTGTCCCTGTCTCCCTCTGCGTGTCCCTGTCTCCCTCTGCGTGTCCCTGTCTCTCTCTCCGTGTCCCTGTCTCTCTCTCTCCGTGTCCCTGTCTCTCTCTCCGTGTCCCTGTCTCTCTCCGTGTCCCTGTCTCTCTCTCTCCGTGTCTCTGTCTCTCTCTCTCCATGTCCCTGTCTCTCTCCGTGTCCCTGTCACTCTCTCCGTGTCCCTGTCTCTCTCTCTCCGTGTCCCTGTCTCTCTCTCTCCGTGTCCCTGTCTCTCTCTCTCCGTGACCGTGTCTCTCTCTCCGTGTCCCTGTCTCTCTCTCCGTGTCCCTGTCTCTCTCTCTCCGTGTCCCTGTCTCTCTCTCTCCGTGTCCCTGTCTCTCTCTGCGTGTCCCTGTCTCCCTGTGCATGTCCCTGTCTCTCTCTGCGTGTCCCTATCTCTCTCTGCGTGTCCCCGTCTCTCTCTGCGTGTCCCCGTCTCCCTTTGCCTGTCCCTGTCTCTCTCTGCGTGTCCCTGTCTCCCTTTGCATGTCCCTGTCTCTCTCTGCGTGTCCCTGTCTCCCTCTGCGTGTCCCTGTCTCCCTCTGCGTGTCCCTGTCTCTCTCTGCGTGTCCCTGTCTCCCTCCGCGTGTCCCCGTCTCTCTCCGTGTGTCCCTATCTCTCCGTGTCCCTGTCTCCCTCCACGTGTCCCTGTCTCCCTCTGCACGTCCCTGTCTCTCTCTGCGTGTCCCTGTCTCCCTTTGCGTGTTCCTGACTCTCTCCGTGTGTCCCTGTCTCCCTCCACGTGTCCCTGTCTCCCTTTGCATGTCCCTGTCTCTCTCCGTGTCCCTGTCTCTCTCTGCGTGTCCCTGTCTCTCTCTCCGTGTCCCTGTCTCTCTCTCTGTGTCCCTGTCTCTCTCTCCGTGTCCCTGTCTCTCTCTCTCCGTGTCCCTGTCTCTCTCTGCGTGTCCCTGTCTCTCTCCGTGTCCCTGTCTCTCTCCGTGTCCCTGTCTCTCTCTCTCCGTGTCCCTGTCTCTCTCTCCGTGTCCCTGTCTCTCTCTCCATGTCCCTGTCTCTCGCTCCGTGTCCCTGTCTCTCTCTCTCCGTGTCCCTGTCTCTCTCTCTCCGTGTCCCTGTCTCTCTCCGTGTCCCTGTCTCTCTCTCTCCGTGTCCCTCTCTCTCTCCATGTCCCTGTCTCTCTCTCTCCGTGTCCCTGTCTCTCTCTCTCCGTGTCCCTGTCTCTCTCCGTGTCCCTGTCTCTCTCCGTGTCCCTGTCTCTCTCTCTCCGTGTCCCTGTCTCTCTCTCCGTGTCCCTGTCTCTCGCTCCGTGTCCCTGTCTCTCTCTCTCCGTGTCCCTGTCTCTCTCTCTCCGTGTCCCTGTCTCTCTCCGTGTCCCTGTCTCTCTCTCTCCGTGTCCCTCTCTCTCTCCATGTCCCTGTCTCTCTCTCTCCGTGTCCCTGTCTCTCTCTCTCCGTGTCCCTGTCTCTCTCCGTGTCCCTGTCTCTCTCCGTGTCCCTGTCTCTCTCCGTGTCCCTGTCTCTCTCTCTCCGTGTCTCTGTCTCTCTCTCTCCATGTCCCTGTCTCTCTCCGTGTCCCTGTCACTCTCTCCGTGTCCCTGTCTCTCTCTCTCCGTGTCCCTGTCTCTCTCTCTCCGTGTCCCTGTCTCTCTCTCTCCGTGACCGTGTCTCTCTCTCCGTGTCCCTGTCTCTCTCTCCGTGTCCCTGTCTCTCTCTCTCCGTGTCCCTGTCTCTCTCTCTCCGTGTCCCTGTCTCTCTCTCTCCGTGTCCCTGTCTCTCTCTCCGTGTCCCTGTCTCTCTCCGTGTCCCTGTCTCTCTCACTCCGTGTCCCTGTCTCTCTCTCTCCGTGTCCCTGTCTCTCTCTCTCCGTGTCCCTGTCTCTCTCCGTGTCCCTGTCTCTCTCCGTGTCCCTGTCTCTCTCTCTCCGTGTCCCTGTCTCTCTCTCTCCGTGTCCCTGTCTCTCTCTCTCCGTGTCCCTGTCTCTCTCTCTCCGTGTCCCTGTCTCTCTCTCCGTGTCCCTGTCTCTCTCCGTGTCCCTGTCTCTCTCTCCGTGTCCCTGTCTCTCTCTCTCCGTGTCCCTGTCTCTCTCCGTGTCCCTGTCTCTCTCCGTGTCCCTGTCTCTCTCTCTCCGTGTCCCTGTCTCTCTCCGTGTCCCTGTCTCTCTCTCTCCGTGTCCCTGTCTCTCTCTCTCCGTGTCCCTGTCTCTCTCTCTCCGTGTCCCTGTCTCTCTCTCTCCGTGTCCCTGTCTCTCTCTCCGTGTCCCTGTCTCTCTCTCTCCGTGTCCCTGTCTCTCTCTCTCCGTGTCCCTGTCTCTCTCTCCGTGTCCCTGTCTCTCTCTCTCCGTGTCCCTGTCTCTCTCTCCGTGTCCCTGTCTCTCTCTCTCCGTGTCCCTGTCTCTCTCCGTGTCCCTGTCTCTCTCTCTCCGTGTCCCTGTCTCTCTCTCTCCGTGTCCCTGTCTCTCTCTCCGTGTCCCTGTCTCTCTCTCTCCGTGTCCCTGTCTCTCTCTCTCCGTGTCCCTGTCTCTCTCTCCGTGTCCCTGTCTCTCTCTCTCCGTGTCCCTGTCTCTCTCTCCGTGTCCCTGTCTCTCTCTCTCCGTGTCCCTGTCTCTCTCCGTGTCCCTGTCTCTCTCTCTCTCCGTGTCCCTGTCTCTCTCCGTGTCCCTGTCTCTCTCTCTCCGTGTCCCTGTCTCTCTCTCTCCGTGTCCCTGTCTCTCTCTCCGTGTCCCTGTCTCTCTCTCTCCGTGTCCCTGTCTCTCTCCGTGTCCCTGTCTCTCTCTCTCTCCGTGTCCCTGTCTCTCTCTCCGTGTCCCTGTCTCTCTCCGTGTCCCTGTCTCTCTCTCTCCGTGTCCCTGTCTCTCTCTCTCCGTGTCCCTGTCTCTCTCTCCGTGTCCCTGTCTCTCTCTCTCCGTGTCCCTGTCTCTCTCCGTGTCCCTGTCTCTCTCTCTCCGTGTCCCTGTCTCTCTCTCCGTGTCCCTGTCTCTCTCTCTCCGTGTCCCTGTCTCTCTCTCCGTGTCCCTGTCTCTCTCTCTCCGTGTCCCTGTCTCTCTCCGTGTCCCTGTCTCTCTCTCTCTCCGTGTCCCTGTCTCTCTCTCCGTGTCCCTGTCTCTCTCCGTGTCCCTGTCTCTCTCTCTCCGTGTCCCTGTCTCTCTCTCTCCGTGTCCCTGTCTCTCTCTCCGTGTCCCTGTCTCTCTCTCTCCGTGTCCCTGTCTCTCTCCGTGTCCCTGTCTCTCTCCGTGTCCCTGTCTCTCTCTCTCCGTGTCCCTGTCTCTCTCTCCGTGTCCCTGTCTCTCTCTCCGTGTCCCTGTCTCTCTCCGTGTCCCTGTCTCTCTCTCTCCGTGTCCCTGTCTCTCTCTCTCCGTGTCCCTGTCTCTCTCCGTGTCCCTGTCTCTCTCTCTCCGTGTCCCTGTCTCTCTCCGTGTCCCTGTCTCTCTCTCTCCGTGTCCCTGTCTCTCTCTCCGTGTCCCTGTCTCTCTCTCTCCGTGTCCCTGTCTCTCTCTCTCCGTGTCCCTGTCTCTCTCCGTGTCCCTGTCTCTCTCTCCGTGTCCCTGTCTCTCTCCGTGTCCCTGTCTCTCTCTCTCCGTGTCCCTGTCTCTCTCTCTCCGTGTCCCTGTCTCTCTCCGTGTCCCTGTCTCTCTCTCTCCGTGTCCCTGTCTCTCTCTCTCCGTGTCCCTGTCTCTCTCCGTGTCCCTGTCTCTCTCTCCGTGTCCCTGTCTCTCTCTCCGTGTCCCTGTCTCTCTCTCCGTGTCCCTGTCTCTCTCCGTGTCCCTGTCTCTCTCTCTCCGTGTCCCTGTCTCTCTCTCCGTGTCCCTGTCTCTCTCCGTGTCCCTGTCTCTCTCTCTCCGTGTCCCTGTCTCTCTCTCTCCGTGTCCCTGTCTCTCTCTCTCCGTGTCCCTGTCTCTCTCTCCGTGTCCCTGTCTCTCTCTCTCCGTGTCCCTGTCTCTCTCCGTGTCCCTGTCTCTCTCTCTCCGTGTCCCTGTCTCTCTCCATGTCCCTGTCTCTCTCCGTGTCCCTGTCTCTCTCTCTCCGTGTCCCTGTCTCTCTCTCCGTGTCCCTGTCTCTCTCCGTGTCCCTGTCTCTCTCTCTCCGTGTCCCTGTCTCTCTCCGTGTCCCTGTCTCTCTCCGTGTCCCTGTCTCTCTCTCCGTGTCCCTGTCTCTCTCTCCGTGTCCCTGTCTCTCTCTCTCCGTGTCCCCTCTCTCTCTCCGTGTCCCTGTCTCTCTCTCCGTGTCCCTGTCTCTCTCTCCGTGTCCCTGTCTCTCTCTCTCCGTGTCCCTGTCTCTCTCCGTGTCCCCTCTCTCTCTCCGTGTCCCTGTCTCTCTCTCCGTGTCCCTGTCTCTCTCTCTCCGTGTCCCTGTCTCTCTCCGTGTCCCCTCTCTCTCTCCGTGTCCCTGTCTCTCTCTCCGTGTCCCTGTCTCTCTCCGTGTCCCCTCTCTCTCTCCGTGTCCCTGTCTCTCTCTCCGTGTCCCTGTCTCTCTCTCCGTGTCCCTGTCTCACTCCGTGTCCCTGTCTCACTCCGTGTCCCTGTCTCTCTCTCTCCGTGTCCCTGTCTCTCTCCGTGTCCCCTCTCTCTCTCCGTGTCCCTGTCTCTCTCTCGGTGTCCCTGTCTCTCTCTCCGTGTCCCTGTCTCTCTCCGTGTCCCTGTCTCTCTCCGTGTCCCTGTCTCTCTCTCCGTGTCCCTGTCTCTCTCTCCGTGTCCCTGTCTCTCTCTCTCCGTGTCCCTGTCTCTCTCTCCGTGTCCCTGTCTCTCTCTCTCCGTGTCCCTGTCTCTCTCTCCGTGTCCCTGTCTCTCTCTCCGTGTCCCTGTCTCACTCCGTGTCCCTGTCTCTCTCTCCGTGTCCCTGTCTCTCTCTCTCCGTGTCCCTGTCTCTCTCTCCGTGTCCCTGTCTCTCTCTCTCCGTGTCCCTGTCTCTCTCTCCGTGTCCCTGTCTCTCTCCGTGTCCCTGTCTCTCTCTCTCCGTGTCCCTGTCTCTCTCTCCGTGTCCCTGTCTCTCTCCGTGTCCCTGTCTCTCTCTCTCCGTGTCCCTGTCTCTCTCCGTGTCCCTCTCTCTCTCTCCGTGTCCCTGTCTCTCTCCGTGTCCCTGTCTCTCTCTCTCCGTGTCCCTGTCTCTCTCTCTCTCCGTGTCCCTGTCTCTCTCCGTGTCCCTGTCTCTCTCTCCGTGTCCCTGTCTCTCTCTCTCCGTGTCCCTGTCTCTCTCTCCGTGTCCCTGTCTCTCTCTCTCCGTGTCCCTGTCTCTCTCTCCGTGTCCCTGTCTCACTCCGTGTCCCTGTCTCTCTCTCCGTGTCCCTGTCTCTCTCTCTCCGTGTCCCTGTCTCTCTCTCCGTGTCCCTGTCTCTCTCTCTCCGTGTCCCTGTCTCTCTCTCCGTGTCCCTGTCTCTCTCCGTGTCCCTGTCTCTCTCTCTCCGTGTCCCTGTCTCTCTCTCCGTGTCCCTGTCTCTCTCCGTGTCCCTGTCTCTCTCTCTCCGTGTCCCTGTCTCTCTCCGTGTCCCTCTCTCTCTCTCCGTGTCCCTGTCTCTCTCCGTGTCCCTGTCTCTCTCTCCGTGTCCCTGTCTCTCTCTCCGTGTCCCTGTCTCTCTCTCTCCGTGTCCCTGTCTCTCTCCGTGTCCCTCTCTCTCTCTCCGTGTCCCTGTCTCTCTCCGTGTCCCTGTCTCTCTCTCTCCGTGTCCCTGTCTCTCTCTCTCTCCGTGTCCCTGTCTCACTCTCCGTGTCCCTGTCTCTCTCTCTCCGTGTCCCTGTCTCTCTCTCTCCGTGTCCCTGTCTCTCTCTCTCCGTGTCCCTGTCTCTCTCACTCTCCGTGTCCCTGTCTCTCTCTCTCCGTGTCCCTGTCTCTCTCTCTCTCCGTGTCCCTGTCTCACTCTCCGTGTCCCTGTCTCTCTCTCTCCGTGTCCCTGTCTCTCTCTCTCTCCGTGTCCCTGTCTCTCTCCGTGTCCCTGTCTCTCTCCGTGTCCCTGTCTCTCTCTCTCCGTGTCCCTGTCTCTCTCTCTCCGTGTCCCTGTCTCTCTCCGTGTCCCTGTCTCTCTCCGTGTCCCTGTCTCTCTCTCTCCGTGTCCCTGTCTCTCTCTCCGTGTCCCTGTCTCTCTCTCCGTGTCCCTGTCTCTCTCCGTGTCCCTGTCTCTCTCCGTGTCCCTGTCTCTCTCTCCGTGTCCCCTGTCTCTCTCCGTGTCCCTGTCTCTCTCTCTCCGTGTCCCTGTCTCTCTCCGTGTCCCTGTCTCTCTCTCTCCGTGTCCCTGTCTCTCTCTCCGTGTCCCTGTCTCTCTCTCCGTGTCCCTGTCTCTCTCCGTGTCCCTGTCTCTCTCCGTGTCCCTGTCTCTCTCTCCGTGTCCCTGTCTCTCTCCGTGTCCCTGTCTCTCTCCGTGTCCCTGTCTCTCTCTCCGTGTCCCTGTCTCACTCCGTGTCCCTGTCTCTCTCTCTCCGTGTCCCTGTCTCTCTCTCTCCGTGTCCCTGTCTCTCTCCGTGTCCCTGTCTCTCTCCGTGTCCCTGTCTCTCTCTCCGTGTCCCTGTCTCTCTCCGTGTCCCTGTCTCTCTCCGTGTCCCTGTCTCTCTCTCCGTGTCCCTGTCTCTCTCTCTCCGTGTCCCTGTCTCTCTCTCCGTGTCCCTGTCTCTCTCCGTGTCCCTGTCTCTCTCCGTGTCCCTGTCTCTCTCCGTGTCCCTGTCTCTCTCTCTCCGTGTCCCTGTCTCTCTCTCCGTGTCCCTGTCTCTCTCTCCGTGTCCCTGTCTCTCTCCGTGTCCCTGTCTCTCTCCGTGTCCCTGTCTCTCTCTCCGTGTCCCCTGTCTCTCTCCGTGTCCCCTGTCTCTCTCCGTGTCCCTGTCTCTCTCTCCGTGTCCCTGTCTCTCTCTCCGTGTCCCTGTCTCTCTCCGTGTCCCTGTCTCTCTCTCCGTGTCCCTGTCTCTCTCTCTCCGTGTCCCTGTCTCTCTCTCCGTGTCCCTGTCTCTCTCCGTGTCCCTGTCTCTCTCCGTGTCCCTGTCTCTCTCCGTGTCCCTGTCTCTCTCTCCGTGTCCCTGTCTCTCTCCGTGTCCCTGTCTCTCTCTCCGTGTCCCTGTCTCTCTCTCCGTGTCCCTGTCTCTCTCTCTCCGTGTCCCTGTCTCTCTCTCTCCGTGTCCCTGTCTCTCTCTCTCTCCGTGTCCCTGTCTCTCTCTCTCCGTGTCCCTGTCTCTCTCTCTCCGTGTCCCTGTCTCTCTCCGTGTCCCTGTCTCTCTCTCTCCGTGTCCCTGTCTCTCTCTCTCCGTGTCCCTGTCTCTCTCTCCGTGTCCCTGTCTCTCTCTCTCTCCGTGTCCCTGTCTCTCTCTCTCCGTGTCCCTGTCTCTCTCTCCGTGTCCCTGTCTCTCTCTCTCCGTGTCCCTGTCTCTCTCCGTGTCCCTGTCTCTCTCTCTCCGTGTCCCTGTCTCTCTCTCCGTGTCCCTGTCTCTCTCTCCGTGTCCCTGTCTCTCTCCGTGTCCCTGTCTCTCTCCGTGTCCCTGTCTCTCTCTCTCCGTGTCCCTGTCTCTCTCTCTCCGTGTCCCTGTCTCTCTCCGTGTCCCTGTCTCTCTCCGTGTCCCTGTCTCTCTCTCTCCGTGTCCCTGTCTCTCTCTCTCCGTGTCCCTGTCTCTCTCCGTGTCCCTGTCTCCTCTCCGTGTCCCTGTCTCTCTCTCTCCGTGTCCCCTGTCTCTCTCTCTCCGTGTCCCTGTCTCTCTCTCCGTGTCCCTGTCTCTCTCTCTCCGTGTCCCTGTCTCTCTCTCTCCGTGTCCCTGTCTCTCTCCGTGTCCCTGTCCTCTCTCCGTGTCCCTGTCTCTCTCCGTGTCCCTGTCTCTCTCTCTCCGTGTCCCTGTCTCTCTCTCTCCGTGTCCCTGTCTCTCTCTCTCCGTGTCCCTGTCTCTCTCCGTGTCCCTGTCTCTCTCCGTGTCCCTGTCTCTCTCTCTCCGTGTCCCTGTCTCTCTCTCTCCGTGTCCCTGTCTCTCTCCGTGTCCCTGTCTCTCTCCGTGTCCCTGTCTCTCTCTCTCCGTGTCCCTGTCTCTCTCCGTGTCCCTGTCTCTCTCTCTCCGTGTCCCTGTCTCTCTCCGTGTCCCTGTCTCTCTCCGTGTCCCTGTCTCTCTCTCTCCGTGTCCCTGTCTCTCTCTCCGTGTCCCTGTCTCTCTCTCTCCGTGTCCCTGTCTCTCTCTCCGTGTCCCTGTCTCTCTCTCCGTGTCCCTGTCTCTCTCTCTCCGTGTCCCTGTCTCTCTCTCCGTGTCCCTGTCTCTCTCTCTCCGTGTCCCTGTCCTCTCTCCGTGTCCCTGTCTCTCTCTCTCCGTGTCCCTGTCTCTCTCTCTCCGTGTCCCTGTCTCTCTCCGTGTCCCTGTCTCTCTCTCTCCGTGTCCCTGTCTCTCTCTCTGTGTCCCTGTCTCTCTCTCTCCGTGTCCCTGTCTCTCTCCGTGTCCCTGTCTCTCTCTCTCCGTGTCCCTGTCTCTCTCCGTGTCCCTGTCTCTCTCTCTCCGTGTCCCTGTCTCTCTCTCTGTGTCCCTGTCTCTCTCTCCGTGTCCCTGTCTCTCTCTCCGTGTCCCTGTCTCTCTCTCCGTGTCCCTGTCTCTCTCCGTGTCCCTGTCTCTCTCTCTCCGTGTCCCTGTCTCTCTCTCCGTGTCCCTGTCTCTCTCTCCTCCGTGTCCCTGTCTCTCTCCGTGTCCCTGTCTCTCTCTCTCCGTGTCCCTGTCTCTCTCTCCGTGTCCCTGTCTCTCTCTCCGTGTCCCTGTCTCTCTCTCTCCGTGTCCCTGTCTCTCTCCGTGTCCCTGTCTCTCTCTCTCCGTGTCCCTGTCTCTCTCTCTCCGTGTCCCTGTCTCTCTCTCCGTGTCCCTGTCTCTCTCCGTGTCCCCTGTCTCTCTCTCTCCGTGTCCCTGTCTCTCTCTCTCCGTGTCCCTGTCTCTCTCTCTCCGTGTCCCTGTCTCTCTCTCTCCGTGTCCCTGTCTCTCTCTCCGTGTCCCTGTCTCTCTCTCTCCGTGTCCCTGTCTCTCTCTCCGTGTCCTGTCTCTCTCTCCATGTCCCTGTCTCTCTCTCTCCGTGTCCCTGTCTCTCTCTCTCCGTGTCCCTGTCTCTCTCCGTGTCCCTGTCTCTCCCTCTCCGTGTCCCTGTCTCTCTCTCCGTGTCCCTGTCTCTCTCTCTCTGTGTCCCTGTCTCTCTCCGTGTCCCTGTCTCTCTCTCCGTGTCCCTGTCTCTCTCTCTCCGTGTCCCTGTCTCTCTCTCCGTGTCCCTGTCTCTCTCCGTGTCCCTGTCTCTCTCCCTCCGCGTGTCCCTGTCTCCCTCCGCGTGTCCCTGTCTCTCTCTCCGTGTCCCTGTCTGTCTCCGTGTCCCTGTCTCTCCCTCTCCGTGTCCCTGTCTCTCTCTCCGTGTCCCTGTCTCTCTCTCCGTGTCCCTGTCTCTCTCTCCGTGTCCCTGTCTCTCTCCGTGTCCCTGTCTCTCTCTCTCCGTGTCCCTGTCTCTCTCTCCGTGTCCCTGTCTCTCTCTCCGTGTCCCTGTCTCTCTCTCTCCGTGTCCCTGTCTCTCTCTCCGTGTCCCTGTCTCTCTCTCTCTCCGTGTCCCTGTCTCTCTCTCTCCGTGTCCCTGTCTCTCTCTCCGTGTCCCTGTCTCTCTCTCCGTGTCCCTGTCTCTCTCTCTCCGTGTCCCTGTCTCTCTCTCTCGTGTCCCTGTCTCTCTCTCTCCGTGTCCCTGTCTCTCTCTCTCCGTGTCCCTGTCTCTCTCTCCGTGTCCCTGTCTCTCTCTCTCCGTGTCCCTGTCTCTCTCTCCGTGTCCCTGTCTCTCTCTCTCCGTGTCCCTGTCTCTCTCTCTCCGTGTCCCTGTCTCTCTCTCTCCGTGTCCCTGTCTCTCTCTCCGTGTCCCTGTCTCTCTCTCCGTGTCCCTGTCTCTCCCTCTCCGTGTCCCTGTCTCTCTCTCCATGTCCCTGTCTCTCTCTCTCCGTGTCCCTGTCTCTCTCTCCGTGTCCCTGTCTCTCTCTCCGTGTCCCTGTCTCTCTCCGTGTCCCTGTCTCTCTCCCTCCGCGTGTCCCTGTCTCCCTCCGCGTGTCCCTGTCTCTCTCTCCGTGTCCCTGTCTGTCTCCGTGTCCCTGTCTCTCCCTCTCCGTGTCCCTGTCTCTCTCTCCGTGTCCCTGTCTCTCTCTCCGTGTCCCTGTCTCTCTCTCCGTGTCCCTGTCTCTCTCCGTGTCCCTGTCTCTCTCTCCGTGTCCCTGTCTCTCTCTCCGTGTCCCTGTCTCTCTCTCCGTGTCCCTGTCTCTCTCTCCGTGTCCCTGTCTCTCTCCGTGTCCCTGTCTCTCTCTCTCCGTGTCCCTGTCTCTCTCTCTCCGTGTCCCTGTCTCTCTCTCCGTGTCCCTGTCTCTCTCTCTCCGTGTCCCTGTCTCTCTCCGTGTCCCTGTCTCTCTCCGTGTCCCTGTCTCTCTCTCTCCGTGTCCCTGTCTCTCTCTCCGTGTCCCTGTCTCTCTCTCTCCGTGTCCCTGTCTCTCTCTCTCTCCGTGTCCCTGTCTCTCTCCGTGTCCCTGTCTCTCTCTCTCCGTGTCCCCTGTCTCTCTCTCTCTCCGTGTCCCTGTCTCTCTCCGTGTCCCTGTCTCTCTCCGTGTCCCTGTCTCTCTCTCTCCGTGTCCCTGTCTCTCTCTCTCCGTGTCCCTGTCTCTCTCTCCGTGTCCCTGTCTCTCTCCGTGTCCCTGTCTCTCTCTCTCCGTGTCCCTGTCTCTCTCTCCGTGTCCCTGTCTCTCTCTCCGTGTCCCTGTCTCTCTCCGTGTCCCTGTCTCTCTCCGTGTCCCTGTCTCTCTCTCCGTGTCCCCTGTCTCTCTCCGTGTCCCTGTCTCTCTCTCTCCGTGTCCCTGTCTCTCTCCGTGTCCCTGTCTCTCTCTCTCCGTGTCCCTGTCTCTCTCTCCGTGTCCCTGTCTCTCTCTCCGTGTCCCTGTCCTCTCTCCGTGTCCCTGTCTCTCTCCGTGTCCCTGTCTCTCTCTCCGTGTCCCTGTCTCTCTCCGTGTCCCTGTCTCTCTCCGTGTCCCTGTCCTCTCTCTCCGTGTCCCTGTCTCACTCCGTGTCCCTGTCTCTCTCTCCGTGTCCCTGTCTCTCTCCGTGTCCCTGTCTCTCTCCCGTGTCCCTGTCTCTCTCCGTGTCCCTGTCTCTCTCTCCGTGTCCCTGTCTCTCTCTCTCCGTGTCCCTGTCTCTCTCTCCGTGTCCCTGTCTCTCTCCGTGTCCTGTCTCTCTCTCCGTGTCCCTGTCTCTCTCTCTCGTGTCCCTGTCTCTCTCTCCGTGTCCCTGTCTCTCTCTCCGTGTCC